>NC_139144.1:90875422-91483960 GCF_964270905.1 Leucopleurus acutus | reverse complement strand
TACATAAAACACTTAGAAGATATTCTGCTGTAGTCATAGGACGATCAGTATAAAGAACAATGAGGGTAAAATATGGGGATTAAATAAAGAAAAAAGGAGCCATTGAATGAGTGTCTGATAAAGATACATTGTATTAATTGCAGTCAGCCCTCTGTATCCGTGGGGTCCACAACTAAGGATCTAACCAACAACAGATCAAAAATATTGGGGGAAAAAAATTACAGAAAGTTCCAAAAAGCAAAACTTGTATTTGCCTTGTGCTGGCAACTATTTGCATAGTATTTACATTGTATTAGGTATTACAAGTAATTTAGAGATGATTTAAAGTATGGTTGGGGGGAGGACATGTGTAAGTTATATGCAAATCCTATGCCATTTTATATAAGGGACTTGAGCATCCTCAGAATTTAGTATTGGTGGAGGGTCCTGGAACCAATCCCCTGTGAATACCCAGGAGTGACTGTGTTAATAATAGCATAGCATCAACGAACTCTTTTAATGAGGCTCTCATGGCAGCGTTACCTCAGCCATGTTGCATAACCTTATACATTTTAATTTACACATTTCATTTAATAAGCATATAAGTAGTAATAAAGCTAATTTAGATGCTTTTAAAATTAGACAGAAAATTAATGTAGCTTCTAGAACTTAGTTAAGTATATTGTGATTTTAAGATTTTTTAAAAATATATTTATTTATTTTATTTTTGGCTGTGTTGGGTCTTCGTTGCTGTGCGCTGGCTTTCTCTAGTTGCAGCGAGCGGGGGCTACTCTTTGTCGCCGCGCGAAGGCTTCTCACTGCAGTGGCTTCTCTTGTTTCAGAGCACGGGCTCTAAGCGCATGGGTTTCAGTAGTTGAGGCTCAGTAGTTGTCGCTTGTGGGCTCTAAAGCGCAGGCTCAGTAGTTGTGGCTCACGGGCTTAGTTGCTCTGCGGCATGTGGAATCTTCCCGGAGCAGGGCTCGAACCCATGTCACCTGCATTGGCAGGTGGTTTCTTAACCACTGCACCAGGGAAGTCCTGATTTTAAGATTTTTAATCTCCAGTCATAAGCATGACAATGCCAAAGCAAGATAATCATTTTTAAAATGTAGTTTAAAAAAAAAAAAGGTACTTTCTAGCATTAAAATATTGTTGCTTCTTGGTTTCTAAAATTACACCTGCACAGTACCTAGACCAAGTCTGGGTATTCATTTTTTTTAATTGTGATAAAATAAACATAACCTAAAATTATGACCATGTTCAGGTGTACAGTTCTGTGGCATTAAGTGCATTCACACTGTTCTCAAAGCATCACCACCATCCATCTCCAGAACTTTTTCATCTTTCCCATCCAAACTTTGTACCCATTAAACAACACCCTATTCTCCCCCCTTCCCAGCCCATGGGCAACCGCCATTCTACTTTCTGATTCTGTGAATTTGACTATTCTAGGCACCTCATATAAGACGAATCATACAATACTTGTCCTTTTGTGACTGGTTTATTTTCACTTATCATAATATCAGTGTTCATCCATGTTGTAGCAGTTATCAAAACTTCCTTCTTTTTTAAGGTTAAATAATAGCCCCTTGTATGTGTAGACCACATTTTGTTTATCCATTCATCTGTTGGACACCTGGGTTGCTTCCACCTTTTGACTATTGTGAATAATGCTGCTATGAACATGGGTGTACAAATATTTCCAGTTCCTACATTCAATTATTCTGGAATTATACCCAGAAGTGGAATTGTTGGATCATATGATAATTCTGTGTTTACTTTTTGAGGGATCACCATAACGTTTCCACAACAGCTGCACCATTTTACATTCCCACCAAACAATGCACAAGCTTTTCAATTTCCCCACATTCTCATCAATACTTGTTATTTTCATTTTTTTGATAATAGCCATTCTAATGGGTATGAAGTGGTATCTCATTTGGTTTTTATTTGCATTTCCATAGTGATTAATGATGTGGAACATCTTTTCATGTGCTTATTGGCCATTTATATATTTTCTTTGGAAAAATGTCTATTCAAGTCCTTGGTCCATTTTTTAAATAGATTTTTTGTTGTTGTTGGATTTTTAAAGTTCTTTATATATTGTGGATATGAATCCCTTCTCAGCTATTCATGTTTTGGTTTCATTTTATATGTATTTGGTTTTTTTACTGCATTATTTTAAAAACTACCATCACTCCACAAGTGACCAGGAAAAGTTGTTAATTATGTTCACAGTTGTTGGAGAGTCTCCTTATTTTGTTCATTTTTCAAACAGTGAAAGTATAAAAGAGAAAGTTTAAATCAGCATAATCCCAGAATTTTTTTTGTTGACAATGTTAGGAAACCTTGGTTATGATTCAATCCTAAAGCTAGCCAATGCTTATGAAAATTCAGTCCATCTTCCTGAGTTCAGAGAGAACAAGGCATAAATACGACAGAGAAGAACACATCTCCGAATAAATACCATCTCTCTCAAAAAGATGATTATAAATTTAGGAAATATGCAGACAGGAGGTTTGAATCTACTGTTTAAGTATAATATAAATAAGAGGCATTAAGTACTTTTTAAATGTACAAGTCCCTGGTATCATTGCATAGTTGTAAATAAGTTCTATAAAGTCATAAGGAGATATAGGAAGGAAATAGTATGTCAAGACTTCAAAAGGAAGGTGACCCTTTGATAGGAGTAAATACAGGCCAAATCATAAAATAGTAACTCCTACTAAAACGTATGTTCTGTGTGGGCAGGGATACTTATTTTATTCACTCTTGTCTCTGAAGTACCTAGAACAGTACCTAGCACCTCATAGCAGGCGATCAATAAACATTTGTTGAATGAATGAATATACAGTAAAAAAAATGTTGGTGCACAAGGCAGAGTGAGATTGAGAGAGAAAAAAACTATTGAGAAGGACCCAAGGAGAAAAAAATCACAAGCAAAATTAGAAGATACTTTAAACCGAATGAAAGTTAAGCATGTCTTACTCAATATTTTATAATAACCTACACTATTGGTGGGAATGTAAATTGCTGCAGCCACTATGGAGAGCAGTATGGAGGTTCCTCAAAAGACTGAAAATAGAGTTACCATATGATCCAGCAATCCCACTCTTGGGCATATATCCCAACAAAACTATAATTCAAAAAGATACATGCACCCCTATGTTCATAGCAGCACTATTTACAATAGCCAAGACATGGAAACAACCTAAATGTCCATTGACAGATGAATGGATAAAGAAGATGTGTTATATATATATACAATGAATACTACTCAGCCATAAAAAGAATGAAATAATGCCATTTGCAGCAACATGGATGGACCTAGAGATTATCATACTAAGTGAAGTAAGTCAGAAAAAGAAAGATGAATATCATATGACACTCTTATATGTGGCATCTAAAAATTGATACAAATGAACTTATATTTACAAAACAGAGATAGACTCACAGACATAGAAGACAAACTTATGGTTATTAAAGCAGGTAGTGGGAGGGTGGGGAGATAAATTAGGAGTTTGGGAGTAACATATACACACTTATATATAAAATAGATAAACAACAAGGTCCTACTGTATAGCATGGGGAACTATACTCAATATCTTGTAATAACCTATAATGAAAAAGAATCTGAAAATGAATATATACATGTATAACTGAATCACATTGCTGTACACTTGAAACTAACTCAGTGTAAATTAACTATACCTTAATAAAAAATAAAGAAAAAGAAAAGAAGAAAGAAAAAAAAGAAAAGGTACAAAATCCTTTCAACAACGAAAACCAGTCCAGGACCTGAACATAGATGTGAGTGGCAGTACTACCTACAATAATGCAGGGCGACATTTCTACTTAGGGCCAACCAAAAGAGGTTAGAGTAACAACACCTGCATCTGGGCCTCCCCAGAGGTCACTCCTGCAACAGGCCTTCTTGGCCTTCTTGACCTCTAACTCATCTCAGCATTTATCGCCCCTACCCCTAAACTGCTCACTGGTGGGTGACCTAATGGAGCTCTGGGAAGCATTTCCCTTTTTGCTGTTCTGGTAGGAAACTTGGATCAGTAGCAAGAGGAAAAACCTCTAGGGAGAAACTCACTTGCAGGGGCTGCTGCTGGCCTCCTGGCTCCTGGGTGTTTCAGATCATGACTCTAATTTGCAGAGTCCTCATTTCATCCGCAACCCGATCAGTCCTGGACCTCTGCTGGAGGTGGAACTGCGTCCTTATAGCTAACCTTAATTTGCTGAATCTGAAATATGGAGCTGAGTAGCACAGTTAAACTTTGGGGCATAGGCCGTTAGCTGCACAGGTGACTCATTCTCTCATTCTGTCCTACCCAGAGTGAGAAAAACCACTGTTGCTCAACAGGGTAAAGGCAAGGTGAGGTTGAGGGCGGAGGCAGTTCAAGCAAGGTGCTACCCATCACCTAGGGCCTGAGCAGAGACCGGGGGGAAAAAACTGCGGCAAGGGAAGGTCCCCAGCAGGGTTTGGAGGATAATGGGAGACAGAGCCTGGGGCCATTGCCAGGAAATGTGAAAGCCAGGAAGTTGTTGCCGAGGGCAGCTGGCAGCCTAACCCTGAATCTAGAGGTGCTACTGATGCATCATCCCAAACTGGACTATCACAGTGTGATGCCAACTAGCATTAAGATGATTTGACTCTGATTTTGAAATTGCAAGCTGTCACACATTAGTAGATCTTGAAATCAATTTATTGGGCCTATGCCTCAATATTTTTTTACTGAAAAAAGATAGAATACAACAAAGTATCAGTGTCTCATGAGTAATAAGGGTATGTTCTGATTTGTAAAAATTTTGTTTCAGCTCTATTTTGTGTGGTGTAAACTAGGTCTCCATGTAAAATGTACTTCCGACTAGGGGTCATGCCAACAAAGTTTGCTAGCAATGGCTAATTCCCCTCGCTCTGATTTTTTGCAATCCCATCAAATAATCTATTAACTTGAATTTAGCTACCCATGTAAAAAGATGACATTAATCAATAAACACAAGAATTCAGTTGCCTAACTGTTTTATTTTTCATTGTGAATTAATAAATGGCATTTTGATTCTACTATTATCACTCTCTTGTGAATTTTTCTAGCATGAGTCAACTCCTTACTGCCCACATTCCACTGCGTAACTAATAAAACAGATTTCTAAGTCAACCAATGCGAGGACTCTGTATCAGAACAGGGTTATTTCAAAGCAATCACATCCTTACTGATCTTTTCCCTGCCCTCTGACCTGCCTCCCATCTATCTTCCACCCAGCAGCCAGGGTGATTTTTTAAAACATAAATCCAGTCATTGCAGCCCCTGCTTAGAACTTTTAAAGGTGTTTAACTGCATTAAGTTGAACCAAGTGAAATAGAAATCTAGCAGGACTCTGTGGGGCTCCTGGGCACAGAAGCCTTTCTGTGTCCCCTGTTACTTGTTTATAGGGAATAGAATCCAGCCTCCATGACCTTCCCTGAGTCCCAAAGGGCAGATTGGAAGGGTTGCTAATCAGAGAATGGAGGGGATGCAGAGACACAGGAGGAGCAGCCAGAAACAATAGTGCAGCCTTGGGACAGGGTCCTGGTTCAGCCTCAAGGGATACACATAACAACATCTTTGAGCTCTTTACAGGACTAAAATCCCCAACAAATAGAAGATGTTATTATTCTTCATTCCAGGAGAAGACCACCTGAGGCCAGATTAAAGGAGTGCAGGCCCTGCACACACCCTAATCTTTATCAGCAATCCCGCCCTTGAACCATTGCTGTAAAACCCCTCACCAAATCTTCCCGGGTTGGGACACACAGTTTTGAGGGGCACGAGCCTGCTGTGTCCCCCTTTGCCTGACAAAGTAATAAAGCTATTCTTTTCTACTTCATCCAAAACTCTGTCTCCAAGATTCAGTAGGCACTGGTGCACAGAGGCTATGTTTTCAGCATCAAAATCACTGGTCAAAAGTGAAAATCAACAATTTTATGTTGATCAATCTAATAAAAATAAAACAGAGGGCTTCCCTGGTGGCACAGTAGTTGACAGTCCGCCTGCCGATGCAGGGGACACGGGTTCGTGCCCCGGTTCGGGAAGATTCCACATGCCGTGGAGCGGCTGGGCCTGTGAGCCATGGCCACTGAGCCTGCGCGTCCGGAGCTTGCGCTCCGCAACGGGAGAGGCCACAATAGTGAGAGGCGCGCGTACCGCAAAAAAAAACAAAAAACAAAAAAACAGAAACTCCTCGCCTATAAGGACTTGTATGATCTGGATCCAGTCTTGTCTCTTTGTTTTATGCATGTTCATATCTGCATCATGCGATGGTTTTCCTTTTTTTTTTTTTCTTTTGACAACCCACAATAAGAAATACATTTACATCATCATCCAGGATCCACATGTATATAAGAAAATGTAATGTGCTTCTGGCCTTGACTGCAACATTACTTCCTAAGAGAAGTTTTCTTTAACCAACTTATGTAAATGGATCCCACCCCATCCTTGATTCTCTATCATTGCATCCTATTAATTTTGTATAGTACTTAGCATAATCTGAAGTTCCACATTTACTTACTTACTTGTGAGAAAAAGTAGCCCCCTGATATCCAGGAGCTGGCCAGATATAATCACTTAGGCCTTGGTGTTGCTGTGAGTTGGCCCAGTGCTCATAACTAGGTCTTGATGTTTTCCCACTGAATATAAACAATGTCACACAATATCAATAGCAGATAAAGGCACTCTGTGACCATGATGAATCAAGACCAAAATAAGACCACTCTGTAATCACATCTGAATAGGAGAGAAAATGATAACATTTTCCAAGCTATAAAATGCCAAATATCCTCCCTCCAGCTAATGTGAGTGACTGTCACTTCTTTCCCAGCTACAGTTTTAGCCTTACTCCAGTCTGCCCTCCCTATAGATAAGATAGATTGATATGATGAATCTTAGAATTATTCCTGCTTCCTGAAAGCACACAATCCAGACCAAACCTCTGTTTCCTTGAACCCTCCCCCAAACTACCCAAACAAAATCCAAATCTTTTAAGTCCTTTCTAAAACCTTCTTACTGAAATGCCCCTCGTTTCCCCATGGTGTTATTAACTCATTTGCAACAATGAGTTAATACACTCAGCTTGTTCAGCGATACCTGTGTTCCTGGTATATTATTCACCAATATATTCCCTGGGCTTTTCACAGTGCCTGGTACTTATGAGGTGCTTAATAAATATCTTAAATAAATAAATAAATGAGAATAATTTTTTAGTTTCCACCTTCCTGGGCAGAGGTGGGGGACCTGTCTGGGTGACTGGCTGACCTTCCCAGGACACTGTTCTGCATTGCTGTGTGACTTCATAGCTGTTAGCTTTTGTTAAACTATTGGTGCTCTCTTCTCTGATCCTCTCTCCTACAAGACAGAGGGGTTTTCAATTCTTTTAAACATGTTCAAACCAAATTCTTCCACGATCTTGGCTTTCTGAGTTCTCAGTACTTAAATATTCTCTGGATGGCAACAGGCAAAGCCCAGCTCTCACCTCTGGGTCTGCAGAGTGGTCCACTGCAATGCTCTTTCCAGGCAAGAATTTCTTTGACAAACCTCTCCTGACTCCCTCACTCACCCAACCTGGCTTCTAGTATAATAGTTTATCTCTGTGTTGAGGTTCACTGTTATGCATCCATAATTTTAAATTATTTTTTTCTGATTATAACAATAACACATGCTCATCACTGAGCATTTAGAAAACACAAACTAGTTCAAGGAATAAAAACTTAAATTAGCTGTAATCCCATCGTTAGAGATCTTGCTTTAATTCCAGCTGGACATATTGATATTAATATAAATTATTAATACTATGTATTTACATTGTTTCTTATGTGTAGTTTTTTTTTTGGGGCCGAGCAGGATCCTAGTTCCCCAACCAGGGATCAAACCCAGGCCCCCTGCAATGGGAGTGTAGAGTCCTTAACCACTGAACTACCAGGGAAGTCCCTCTTATGTTCTTTATCATTAAATATTCTTCGAAATCACCATTTTCAACTTTGTCATTCTGCTCAGAGAACATTTATGTACTAAGAATTCAAAAGCCAGTGTATTAATCCAGTGCATGGTTATACAGTCCTAAATTTATGTAGCTGAGCTTCTAATACTGAATATTTAGATTTCTTCTAATTTTTCATTGTTATAAATACTTTGATGAATATCTTTATGTATGAATCTTTGTCCATATTCTTTAGAAAGGTTTCCTAGCAGTAACATTATTAGTTTAACAGGCATGAATTCTTTAATGCTCTCAATAGATATTGCAAAATTGTTTTAAAGAATTTACTTTCCTTCCATAGAATGAACCTGATTCTCCAACCTTCACCCACACTAAGTATTATAACTTTTAAATATATGTTATTAGGTAGTTTTTTTTTAAGTGATATCTAATTTTAACTTGCATTTTTTATTGCTGGTCAAGTTCGGTAATTTGTTGACATATATTTCTTTAGGAATCCAAATACTTTCCCTACCTTATGTTTAAAAATATAATGAAATAAATCATAATACCTTAAAAATAATGTCAGCTAGTCATTTTCTCACATAAACTATTTATTATAGGACCCCCGTAAATATGAAACAAAAAGGAAACAAGTCTGATACTGAGATAATATTTTAAATCAAAACTGTGGTGGAAAAGTCAGGATATGCAGTTGCCATATTTATATTCCATGTTGAATTCAGAATTATTGGTGGGGGAAGAAATTGCCAGGTCGTAATTTCAAGGGATGAGGATTTAGAAAAAGACTTCTATAAAATTTGCATATTTATTATGTGCTACTGGGTTAAGCTATGACTAAGATTAGAGACATGAGGGAAGAGAAGGAAGTGTATTCCAGACAGAAATACAACTCTGCCAAAGGTTCAAAAATACCCAGACGTTTCCCCAGTGGTGTTTTGCAATTCTTCATATTTGCATTTTTCTCATTACAAAGACCCTAGCCTGCAGCCAGAGCTATTTTACCCCCTCAAAATTCTCTGAACAAAACTGCCTGGATCCAGATCTCTATTTTTACCCTCCCATGAAACTGTTTTTGAATAAATCACTTGATCTAAGTGTGTGAAATACGCTCTGAGCTCTGAATAGCGTCAATTATATTACACTCTATTCAGGTAAATTCAATCCAACAAACATTTATTGAGAACCCACCATGAAAAACAAACAAAAAAAGAGATCTGTTGGAAAAACAGATATATCAACACATAACTTCAATACACCACGACTCTCTATGTGATACAGATGGAAATAAAGGACCATAGAAATACAGATAAGGGACAGAAAGAAAAACTCCTCTTACCTCTTTTCCTTTTGTTGAATGGGTGGTTCAAAGGTTTTTCAGGAAGTAAAGGAGAGAGAGAAGAAAGAGAACGGGGTAAAAAAGAAGAAAACAATTTTAGTTTCTTTCCCATACCCACAAACCTACCCCTCTCGCAATTTAAACCCTAGTTAGGCCTCTGAGATTGATCTGGAATTGACATAAGTAGCCAAAGCTTTGGGGCAGATGGCTGAGGATTTATTGGGCAACATGAATGGGCCACAGGAGTGACCAGCTATGTGGAAAACTAGATCAGATATTCTAAGAGGTATATTCATGTGGTTGTATTTCTAATTTTCTTACCACTTGGTTGAGATATGATTCATATGTAAAAAGCTGTACATATTTAATGTATACAACTTGATGAGTTTGGGTTAAGTATATACCTGTGAAACCACCACCATCAAAGCCATAAATATATCCCACAATTTCCTCCCACCTCCCTCATTAGTATTATTACTGTTATTTGTGTGTCTATGTGTGTATGTGATAAGAACACTCAAGGATTATCCTCTTAGAAAAATACGGAGCTGGAGGAATCAGGCTCCCAGACTTCAGACTATACTACAAAGTTACAGTAATCAAGACAATATGGTACTGGCACAAAAACAGAAATATAGATCAATGAAACAGGATAGAAAGCCCAGAGAGAAACCCACACACCTATGGTCAACTAATCTATGACAAAGGAGACAAGGATATACAATGGCGAAAAGAGAGTCTCTTCAATAAGTGGTGCTGGAAAAACTGGACAGCTACATGTAAAAGAATGAAATTAGAATACTCCCTAACACCATGCACAAAAATAAACTCAAAATGGATTAGAGACCTAAACGTAAGACCAGACACTATAAAACTCTTAGAGGAAAACATAGGAAGAACACTCTTTGACATAAATCACAGCAAGGTCTTTTTTGATCCACCTCCTAGAGTAATGGAAATAAAACCAAAAATAAACAAATGGGACCTAATGAAACTTCAAAGCTTTTGCACAGCAAAGGAAATAATAAACAAGGCAAAAAGACAACCCTCAGCATGGGAGAAAATATTTGCAAACAAATCAACGAACAAAGGATTAATCTCCAAAATATATAAACAGCTCATGCAGCTCAATATTAAAAAAAACAAACAACACAATCCAAAAATGGGCAGAAAACCTAAATAGACATTTCTCCAAAGAAGACAGACAGATGGCCAAGGAGCACATGAAAAGCTGCTCAACATCACTAATTATTAGAGAAATGCAAATCAAAACTACAGTGAGGTGCCACTTCACACCAGTTAGAATGGGCATCATCAGAAAATCTACAAACAACAAATGCTGGGGAGGGTGTGGAGAAAAGGGAACTGTTGCACTGTTGGTGGGAATGTAAATTGACACAGCCACTATGGAGAACAGTATGGAGGTTCCTTAAAAAACTAAGAATAGAATTACCATATGACCCAGCAATCCCACTACTGGGCATATACCCTGAGAAAACCCTAATTCAAAAAGACACATGCACCCCAATGTTCATTGCAGCACTTTTTACAATAGGCAGGTCATGGAAGCAACCTAAATGCCCATGGACAGACGAATGGTTAAAGAAGGTGTGGTACATATATACAACGGAATATTACTCAGCCATAAAAAGGAATTGAAATTGGGTCATTTGTAGAGACGTGGATGAATCTAGAGACTGTCATACAGAGTGAAGTAAGTCAGAAAGAGAAAAACAAATATCGTATATTACCGCATATATGTGGAACCTAGAAAAATGGTGCAGATGAACCGGTTTGCAGGGCAGCAATTGAGACACAGATGTAGAGAACAAACGTATGGACACCAAGGGGGGAATGCAGCGGGGGTGGTGGTGGTGATGGGATGAATTGGGAGATTGGGATTGACATATATACACTAATATGTATAAAATAGGTAACTAATAAGAACCTGCTGTATAAAAAATAAACAAAATAAAATTCAAAAATTAAAAAAAAAGAATTACACTCTTAGCAAATTTTAACTAATCAGTAGTTACCTATAGGCACTATTTTGTATAGCAGATCTCCAGAACTTAATTATCTCACATAATTGAAACTTCGTACCCTTCAACCATTACCTCCTCATCCCCCTGTCCCCCCAGCTCCCGGCAATCACTTCTACTCTCTGCTTCTATGAGCTTGACTATTTTAGATTCTACATATAAGGGAGATCAGCTGTATTTCTAATTGAATGGATCTTTACAGGTTACAAAGTCCTCCTTCCTTCCTATGTATTCTCATCTGTCCTCGTAACAACTCGGTAAATGAGGAGGTTTTTTTTAAAATTTATTTTATTTATTTATTTATTTTTGGGTGTGTTGGGTCTTTGTTGCTGCGCGTGAGCTTTCTCTAGTTGCGGTGAGTGGGGGCTACTCTTCGTTGCAGTGCGCGGGCTTCTCATTGCAGTGGCTTCTCTCATTGCAGAGCACGGGCTCTAGGCGCGTGGGCTTCAGTAGTTGCCACATGCGGGCTCAGTAGTTGTGGCGCATGGGCTTAGTTGCTCTGCAGCATGTGGGATCTTCCCTGATCAGGGCTCAAACCCGTGTCCCCTGCATTGGCAGGCAGATTCTCAACCACTGCGCCACCAGGGAAGCCCAAATGAGGAGTTATTATTCTCCAGTTTTACAGATGAGTAAACTGAATATCAGACAAATTAGGTGACTTGCCCAAAACCAGAAAGTCTTGCCATCCAGAAAGTGGCACAGCCAGGCATGAAACCTAAGTCTTCTGACTGCAAGTTGAGTGCTCTTTCAAGAAGCGGAAAGCCAAAATACATTAGAAGGCATGCTGGTATTATCCATGCATGCAATGGCTCCAGCTTCTAGCATTTTAAAGATCCCTTTTAAAACCTGTACTAAAAGCTGGACTTCAAGGACTTCCCTGGTAGTCCAGTGGTTAAGACTTTGTTTTCCAATGCAGCAGGTGAGGGTTCGATCCCTGGCTGGGGAGCTGAGATCCCACATGCCTCAGGCAAAAAAAAAAAAAAAAAAAAAAAAAAAAAAGAAACTAACAAATGTAAAACAGAAGTAAAATTGTAACAACTTCAATAAAGACTTTAAAAACGGTCCACATCAAAAAAAAAAAAAGAAAAACTTAAAAAAAAAAGCTAGACTTCAAAGGGGAGGAAGTAAGGAGGAAGTTTTTAATTATACCACGGATTTAGGCAAAAGATGCAGGAAAAACATAACGCTCTAAAATGCTCTAAAATTTTCACCTGTCTCATAAAAGGAGAGGTAAAGCTGAAGAAAAGAGCTAGATAAGATCAACTACAACAGAGACTTCCCTGGTGGCACAGTAGTTAAGAATCTGCCTGCCACTGCAGGAGACACAGGCTCGAGCCCTGGTCCAGGAAGATCCCACATGCCACAGAGCAACTAAGCCCACGCTCTGCAACATGAGGAGCCACTGCAATGAGAAGCCTGCCCGCAACTAGAGAAAAGAAAGCCCACGCGCAGCAAGAAAGACCCAACGCAGCCAAAAATAAAGAAATGTATATTTTTTAAAAAAAGATCAACTACGACAGTATTATCATATTATCATCCTACTTTCAATTATTACTTATTATTAAGTAATAATACTAATACTCAAGTAATACTCATTATTAAGACACTTAAAATGTACTTACAATATTCCAGGTACTGTTTAAATATCTTAGATGTGTAAACTCATTGAATCTGCACTACAACTCTGAGAGGCAGGTACAATTATGATTCCCATTTTGTAGATGAGGAACCTGAGGTACAGAGAGGTTAAGTAAGTTGCTCAAGGTCACATAAGCAGTAAGCGACAGAGATCCACGATACAGACCAAGAAAGCTGGGCTTCTCAGGACCACTTAACCACTATACTGTACTGCCCCTCTGGTGCCTGCAAAGCTCCTCCCAAGAACAGCCAGCCTTCCATTTGACATAGGCTAGGGATGTTCCTCCACACTGTGCTCCCATAATGCCTTATACATTCCTGGTCAAAATACTCCTCACATTTTCTGTTATCACGTGTTTAATTGTGTCTTTCTCCGTCGCCTTAAAGTTAAGGTGGCAGATTCTGTGACTCTCTTATTAACCACTGTAACCCAAGCATCAGGCTCAATGCCTGGACCATAGTAGTTGCTCAATGCATATTTGTTAAACTATTGAGTTAAATTAATCTAACAAGCACTTCTATAATGTTTACTATGGGCCAGGCACTGTTCAAAGAGCAAATATTAAACACCCTATGAAGCACTATGTACTATTTTACAGATAAGGAAACTGAGGCACAGAGAAGTTGAATGATTGGAACAAGGTCACACACTAGTAATAAGTAACAAAGTCAAGATTAAAAGTCAGGCAGTCTGACTCCAGAGTCCACATTACTACTAAACTGAATAAATACATAAATGAATGAATGAAACATCTATCTGTATGCACTATGTAATCTGGGACTGCTGTTCCTTAGGCTTTTGTGGTCAATTAGCTTTCCTAGTGGCTTCTTGATGGCTCACACTTATTTTTCACTGGCCTCCTCCAGTGGAAAGATGATGAACATTACGATTGCAACTTGGCTGAGTAAAGTACCAGATATTTCTGTCTCAGTTACGCTGCTTTTTATTTAGTCTCTACAAATGTCCCAAGGTGGAAATAGTTGTCTAAATTTTTGGAAAAGAACTAAAGAACTGGATTTTCATAGCATTGCTAGATGTCAGTAAAGTGCCAAATGGGAAAAAAAGGCTAAAAGAATGATTTTATTTCCAAACATGCAGCATTATTTTGCTGAAATCCCTCAGGTCCCAAGTAAATTTTGTGATAAAATGTTGAAACAAAATTAAATATACATATTTAAAATATTCAAACAAACTTCTATGACATTTTCTGCAGTTTATTACTTACTTGATTTGTCCTACAAAAGTTTGTGCCATGAAAATAGGATCCGGGTTTCTTAGAAATTATTTAATACCTACTGGAATATTGGGAGGAATAAAAGGCATAGTTTGGAAGTAAATGTGCCTGAACATAAAAAAATTTTTTTTAATTCTTGAGTCTCTTTACTGGTATTTCAAGGACTTGGAATGAGAAAATCACACAGAACTGTGTTCTCAGTGATGGAGCAAGAGTTATTATAGTCAAGTTTATATTTTCTCCCACTTTATTCTCATCAGAATATGAAACCTGTTTGCAGCATATGGGCCACTTCAGTGTGTAGCACTGGCCCTGGTATCCCCACAGGTGTTCAATAAATACTTGTTGAAGAGAGAGTAACATAGAAGGTTAGATATCCAACTCCTGTGTTCTAGAATGGCTCTTCCAAAATGCAGATCAGCTTCTCCAAAGAGATAAAAGTGAAACCCCAAATCCTGTTTTCCCCAAAGTTTTTGTGGCAATCAAACCCAAATGAGAAATCAGAAACCATGAACCCAAAGTCTTTAAATGGAGTTGTTTCTCAAGGTCTTTCAGATGAATCATAAATTATTACGGTTTTTGTCTCTGTGTCTGAATTTTCCCCCAAGTAGAAATAATTTATTTTATTTTGGTACCACATTGAGCATGAAATGAAAAGAATCTCTCCCTCTCACCTCTTTCCCAGGCAACAGATTCCTTCTCCAGAGGGAATTACTATTACTAGTTTTTTATATATCCTTCTGAAGACATTCTTTGCATATACATAAAATGTTTTTTCACAAATGATAATATACCATACACATACTTCTTGTCTCTCTTTTTCACATACCAGGACGTGATGGACATGGCTCCACACCAGCACATATGGATCTATATCATTCTTTACATGAACTACACAGAGTTCCACTATATGAATATACTATAATTTCTTTAGCCAGTCAACTATCATTGAACATTTAGAATTTTTATAAGCAATTACCAGCTATTATAAACAATACTGAAAAGAATGTACCTAAACATACAGACCACAGGTATTTCAGAGGGAAAATAATATTAGGTAAACACAGGAAAAAAAGGCTCTTTGAAATCCTTTTAGGGGTACTTATTTTCAAATTTTTAAAAAAAGGAAAAAAATTTAAATCTCTAGTAATTTAGTAGGACAATGAAGTATAATAGAAATTAGAGGTTTGTAACATGCAGAAGAAAACTGGATTTTTTTGGAATGAATGTCCTCTTTATGAATAGGTTGGTTTAAGAGTTAAGTGAAGGGCTTCCCTGGTGGCGCAGTGGTTGAGAGTCCGCCTGCCGATGCAGGGGACACGGGTTCATGCCCCGGTCCGGGAAGATCCCACATGCCGCGGAGCGGCTGGGCCCGTGAGCCATGGCCGCTGAGCCTGCGCGTCCGGAGCCTGTGCTCTGCAACGGGAGAAGCCACAACAGTGAGAGGGCCACGTACCGCAAAAAAAAATAAAATAAAATAAAATAAAAGAGTTAAGTGAAGTGTTTGGATAGCAGCACAAGACGGTTGAAGAGAAACAACTTTAGCTACATGTGTGCAGATTTTTCCATTGTACAAAAGCCTTAAAGCTGGAAAAGGTATAAAACATGGGACTACAAGTTTGAAATGATTAAGGCTGGGAGAAGGGTCTTAGTCATGAAAACAAAGTAGAATGGACAGGTTCAAATAGTTTTGCAGAGAAGCATGGCAAAGGGAAAGGCAGAGAACAAGAGCAAGAGAGTTATAATGGAACTAAGGGCAAGTCTTGAGTTGAAAAGAAAGGCTAACTATCCAGAGGATGGCTATACAATGATCAGTCCAAATAGGGTCAGCATGAAATCCATGGAAGCCTCTTTGCCAAAGTGATTTTGCATCTCCATGACCGATCCTGATTCTTCCAACTTGGAGGAGTATCAGCCAGGGGAAGCCAGTGGCAACAAAACAAAAATACCAATCAATATGCCACCAAGTTTTGCCTGAGTATCTGGACAGCTAAAGACCATGCATGTGACCTAGGGTCTGCAATTAGGTGCTCTTTCTAGGACTCTGAGTGATGCAAGGAGGAAGGGTTAGTCAGATTTGCTTGTGGCAGTATGCAACAGAGGCAACAGAACAATGGTGATGGATGCGATGCCCGTGACATTTGTGCTCTTAACCAGACTGCTTCAGCTGCCAGCCCCCTGGTTCCTGCCTGTTTTCTGCATTTCCAAGGCAGCTGAGTGAGTCATCCAATGTCCTTCTAATACATTTATTTTCCACTTTTGTTAGCCAGGACCCATCACTGTTCTTTGTCTTCAAGAACCCCAACTGATACAGTGAACGTGAAGTGATTGGGGCTAGCCTCTGAAAGAAATAAGGACAAGGACAGAGATCCCCAGAACTGGGTCCTAAAAGGGAAAACCTCTGACACTGCCCTATAGACTTGGTCTCAACATGCAAGGCCAGAAAAGTAAAAAGCAGGGCAAAGGTACATAAGGGCTGCACTGGTCTCTGGGGATTAGATAACTCTCCTTCCTCCCGATGAGGTTATTAAGACTATTGGAGGATAAATGTCTGAATGCTCTTCTCTCCAGCAAATGGGAACTGGTTGCATGCAGGAGAGGGGAAGGGCAGAGAGTGAAGAGGAAATTGATGAAGATATCCAGGGTAAAACTGCAGATTCCAAATCCAATTGTTCAAGGGGAGCTTGGTGGAAGGCGGCAAAAGATCTATAACTTGGAAACAGTGAGACACTATGAGGAGGCTGAGTGATTCTTTGTGAAACTAGTACAGAGGGAGTTGAGCCCTTGAACTCATTTGCTTTCCTCGCTGCCATATCCTCAGTGGTGCCTGGTACATTGTAGGTCCTCAATAAGTATTTGTTGAATGAATGAAAGAATCGTTAAAATTGGACACCCACCGTTAGTTGGCGCTTCATCAGGGCACCTCACGTAGGTAGGATGGGATAATATTTGTGGTTTCAATCTAGACCTGTCTGATTCCAAAGTCCAAATTCTTAATCATTGGTATATATTATTTACTTGGACTCCAGCAGCAGTAATTGCTCAGGGTTTTGCCACCTGCCAAGCCACGTGAAGTCTCCCATCATGGCTACTAGTGCTCACCAAGCTGTCACTTGCCGTAGTTGCCATCACCTCCCTCTCTGAGCATCATCATGGAAGATACGCTGGATTTTTCAAGGTGCCCAAGCTCTTCTGCATTCTGGGCAAATGTGCTTTGGATGTCATACTTTATGAATGAGTATTAATGACATGATATGCTCGTATATCAATGTCTCACAGAGATTTTAGGGACACTGCTCTTTCAGAGTTGACTCAGCTCACACTTCCTCCTCTCCCTGGTACATACACCTGCACTTGGGTGCCCACATTACTCAGATATGAGTTTATGGAGGGGGCTGAACTGGGACACAAATCTGAGTAACACACATGAGTCAGTATCATCCCCTGTTCCTCCAATGACTAAGGCTCTGTTACAATCCTGTATACCAGGTTCTCCCCTGGAGACTCATGTCTCTCAGGAGATTTTTGGGGATCTTCTACAGGTAGAATTCTGGTGGCCATCCCTCGGTCTCCCAGAGGCATCATACTTGTGTGAATCCTAGCAGTAGGAACAAATGAGATTCTCCTTGGGGTCCTTCTTGGACAAAATTAGCAGTTTCCATCACATATAATAAATTCTCTTTAAACTTCCATGCAATAAAATCAATAAGATGAAAAAAATTTTAAATCAAGTTTCCATTTTATATGAAAATATGTAAAAAGCAAAATGATAGTTATAGAAAGCAGGTCTGCAGTTGTTTGAGAATTGCGTAGGAGGAGAGGATTGACTGCGAAGGGGTAAGAGGAAACTTACTAGGGTGAGGGCACTGTCCTATATCATGATCCTGCTGGGGGTCATATGATTGTATACCTGTTGTATGAGTTTAGAGTCCTTCAGAAGCGGACCCAGAGGTAAGAACTTGGGTGAAATTAGTCATGTGGGAGATGGTTCCAGGAAGTGCAGAAGTACAGGAGAAGTATGGAAAGTAAGAGAGGAAAGAGAGAAAAAGTGCACATTAATGATCAGTTTACCGTAGTGGGCAACTGGTGCTCAATCCTGCTTTGTTTTGACTTGAGGTATATTCCATAATCTCTCAGTGTTTCTTAGACATTTTAATTTAAACATTACCTTTAGGATTAATTTAATTAATGTTAGTTTCCTCCAGCGGATTTTTGTTTTCTTCTACCAAGTACCTGATGGTACGAGAAGTCAAAGGCAAGACTGGGTTACTGAGATGACCCACGGAAGGGTACCTACCCTTACTTTTTGAAGTAGGGCATTTCAGGGCCCCAGCCAAGGGCAGAGAGTCTCCACCTTCAGATGTGTTGAATTTCAACCCCTGTTCCTTAAACCCCAGGTGTCCATGAAGCTACTCCACTTTTCAGCTGTTCCCCTCAGATTAGCAAATGGCACCAGGGTAAAAATCAGTAGCTCTTTAGCATATTTAACAACAGGGGGATCTTTTTTAAAAATTTTATTTAATTAATTTTTTTGGCTGCATCAGGTCTTAGTTACAGCACGCGGGGTCTTTGTGGAGGCATGTGGGATCTTTCGTTGCGGTGTGTTGTGTGGGTCTTCTCTAGTTGTGGCACATGGGCTCCAGGGCGCATGGGCTCTGTAGTTTGCGGCACGTGGGCTCTCTCATTGAGGCGCATGGGCTCAGTAGTTGTGGCTCATGGGCTTAGTTGACCCACGGCATGTGGGATCTTAGTTCCCCGACCAGGGATTGAACCTGCATCCCCTGCATTGGAAGGTGGATTCTTTACCCCTGGACCACCAGTTATGTCTTTGATGCTTTTTAGTAAATGCTTCTGGTATTTATCCAACTTTTTTTCAGTTGTCTTTAGTGAAGGGATAAAGGGACTCATATCTAATGAGGCCCCAAAAGCCAGGAAGTGGAGTGAAGAGAGGCAAATCTGGACGGTCCTAGAGGTTCATTCCTGTCCCTCTTTCAGTATTGTGGTAGATTAGATTACTGTTCAGCAAATATTCATTCCACCCAATAAGAGGAGTCTACTTCCCAGCCCTTTTTTGTTTTGTTTTTAGCAGAGCAGCATGTAGGATCTTAGTTCCCAGACCAGGGATCCAACTTGCATCCCCTGTATTGGAAGGGTGGAGTCTTAACCACTGGACTGCCAGGGAAGTCCCTTTCCCAGCTCTCTTGATGTTGAACTTGGCTGTGTGACTTGCTTTGACTACCGAGATGTTGCCAAATGTGTTTGCACATTTGGACTTGCCCTCCTGCATCTATCTCCCCAATTGCCATGAGAACTTTCCTCAGGAAGCTGCTGCCCCTTCAGCCTGGGCCCCAGAATGAACACACATGAAAGCAGTCCTGAGCCCAGCCTACAGAAGAGCCAACCCCAAGTGGACTTGCAGCTGAAAGCAGAGCCACCCAGATGAGCTCAGTTTAGATACATTGACCCCAAGCTGACCTATAGTTGTATGAGAGAAAACAAATGATAAGTCTTTTAAGTCACTGCATTTGTGGGTGGGGTTTGTTACACAGCACTTTTGCTGCAGTAGATAATCATACAGGTAGCCTAACACGAAGCTGGCTCAGCAGATGCAAGTTATCGCAACAGATTAAAAAAAAGGCTATTATCGGAATCTGAGCTCCAGAAACTTTACTTTTCTAACAGGTCATTCCCCAACCAGGAGGTTCTCATTGTTACATAATTGCCTAGATGTCCCCCATTTCCCATTTTGTATAAGTAGTTAAAACATCAGAGGAGTGTGGTCCATCACCTGGAAAACTCCTTTTCGGGGTATACCCACTCTATTTATGCCAGGCTTAAGCATGTGCCTGTGCGGGATAATGAGGAATAATGCTCGTGCTGCATCTCCAGAATGTTTTCCCCACTAAATCTTATTTTGTATTTATACTACACAGAACTAGGAGTGTGTGTGGGCCTCTGCTCGTTTTGCACAATAAGGGGAAAGGTTGGTCAGAATCATCTTGTATGCTGTTACCAAAAACCAGAAATCCCAATCTCTCTGTTGAAAACCAATCACCCAAATTTAACAAATATCACTATTTTGTCATGTGCATTTTTTGCAGTTTCATATTGATATTGTTGATATATAAGAATGCTGCTGATTTTTGTATGTTGATATTGTATTCAATGACCTTGCTGAATCCTCTTTAGTTTTCATTGTTCATATACTCTCTTGAATTTTCTATGCTGACAATCATAATATTTGTATATAATGAGAGGGTTTTCTTCCTTTTTCTTCCTAGTTCTTATATCTCTTGTTTCATTTTGACGTCTTTTTGCATTGGCTAGACCCCCCAGTATGATGCTGGATGGTAACTATGATAACATGACATCCTTGCTGTGTTTTAAAGAAAATGCTTTAAAAATTCACTATTATGTGTAATGTTTGCTGTAGGTTTTTAGTGGATTAAGGAAGTTCTTTTTTATTCCTGTTTTGCTAAAGTATATATTTTAATAATTGAACATTGTCTTTTATTGAGAGCTTTTTCTGCAACTATTAGAATGATCATATGTATTTTCTATTTTAATCTGTCGATGTGGTAAATTATACTGCATTTATCTCCATAAGTGAAGGAGTTGAATAAGAGAGGCATTATCGATTTCTTGAATGATTGGCAAAATAAGCCTGTAAAATTATTCAGACTTGGTGCCTTTCAGCAAGGGAAACCTGATTACTATTCAATTTTTTCATGAGTATGTCCCTGAATAATATAATTGTTTTCACCGTGAAAGAAATCACACAAAGGAGAGTACAAAATGCATTTGCATCTCTTAAAAATAATGGTAACATGAACACCTGTAGGTCTACAAGATAGATTAAGAAATAGCATCAGTTCTTTAGAAGTTCCCTGTGTAACCCTCCAAGGTCATGTCCCTTTTTCTCCGTGTAGGGATAACCATGTCCTGAATTTTGTATAAAACATATTCTTATTTTTCTTTGTAATTTTAACTCTACCTATGTATCCCTGGATAATATTATTTAGTTCTGCCTATTTTTGAACTTCATATAAAATGTATCATACTGTTATATATTCATCTGTGATTTTCTTCCTTTGCCCTATATCTTGTTTTTGAAATTCATTCTTTGAAATTGAAATGTATACCTGTAGTTATTCCTTTTTTTTTTGCTGTATAGTAATACACTGTATTAAATTACTCAATTTATCCATTTTACTATTGATTTACATTTGAGTTATTTCCAGTGTTCTTTAAAAAATTAATTAATTTTATCTGATTATTTATTTTTGGCCACTATTTTCAGCAAAGAACTTGCCAGCCAGCTACTTATCTTGGTAAAAAAACTTTTATTGGAACCAGGGCCAGAATTAGTGGGAGGAAAGTGAGGCAGTGTTGTGTAAAACTCAGGGTCAGATTTTGTCTTTATTTTACATTTTAATATTTTGTTCATCACGGATTTGTTTTGCATTAATGTTGATTTTTAAAAAGTGTTCTATCAAAATGTTATTTACCTTGATGACTGCATCTTTGAGTGCTTGCTTAAATTTTGTGCCCAAGGCAAGTGTCTCCCTCACCTCATCCTAGTTCCAGCCCTGCCATAGTCTAAACTACTTATTATCTCCAGGTGGCACTTTTGCAATCGCTTCCTAACTGGTCTCTCCACTTGTATATTTGCCACCCATCTTTGATCCATTCTCCATGTGGCTGCCCCCCTTGATCTTTTGAAAAGACAAATTGATTATGTCACTTCTCTTTTTTAAACCATTCAGTTGTCTCTCTCTTTTTTTTTAATTAATTAACTTATTTTTGGCTGCCTTGGCTCTTCGTTGCTGCTTGCGGGCTTTCTCTAGCTGCAGAGACCCGGGGCTACTCTTTGTTGTGGTGCGCGGGCTTCGCATTGCGGTGGCTTCTCTTTGCTGAGGAGCATGGGCTCAGGCGCGCGGGCTTCAGTAGTTGTGGTGCACGGGCTTAGTCGCTCCGTGGCATGTGGGATCTTCCTGCACCAGGGGTCGAACCCGTGTCCCCTGCATTGGCAGGCAGATTCTTTAACCCCTGTGCCACCAGGGAAGTCCCCAATTGTCTCTTAATCTAGAACAAAATCCAAATTCCATGTAAAATCCTTCTTCGTCTGGATTTTACCTTCTTCCCTAACTTCATCTCCTACCACTCTTTTGCACAGGCTCAGGACGCGCAGGCTCAGCGGCCATGGCTCACAGGCCCAGCCGCGGATGTGGGATCTTCCCAGGCTGGGGCGCGAACCCGCATCCCCTAGCATCGGCAGGCAGACTCTCAACCACCGCGCCAACAGGGTAAGCCCCTCCTACCACTCTTTGAATGTCACAACTTCACTGGTTAACTTTCCATTCCTGGAATATGCTAAATTCATTCCTGCATTGGGATCTTAGCCCAGGCCATTCTTTAAATGGGTGATCCCTTCCAATTTCATATTGTCATCTCTTTAGAGAGGCTGTCTAAAGTAAATTCTTTCCTGATATATCTATTACTCTGTTCTTTTTCCTTCTTAATCCAACAGATAAGTAGAGTTTTACTTGCTTATTATTTAACTTATATTCTGTGTTTTCTTTTAAACCCTAAAATCTTTGAGGGAGCTTAGTGCTTTGCTCACTTACATATACCCAATATTTAGCACTCAAATACTAAATAATTAAAACTAGAAAAGATAAATAATAACAATAAAACTCCAAGCAAATGGATTTTTGGGAAAAAAGCCTCACATATAAAGTGGCATTAATATTCATTAATATTAAAGCAATCTGGTCATAACAAGGATCATAAAACTGATCATTTCCTTTGGCCCAGTAGGTCTACATTTGAGACTATATCCTAAGAATAAAACTTGAAATTTTTATTTATTTAAAATATCCATATATTAATAATTTGTGAAGGTTGGAAAAATGGGAAACAACCCCTGCTTTCATTCTCCTTCTCCAGCCTAGATAAGCCAAACTGTAAGTTGTTTCTTTGGCAGAACGCAAGCAGAAAAGCGTTATTAGAGAAAAACCACTAAGTTGGGCAAAATATAATCAGCATGACTTTAAGTTCACCAGTCTCAGATGGGCAATCATTATTTCCCTGAAATGCTGTTGTTTTTCTGATGAAGCTGTTCTTCTCTCTACAGATGCTATTTTAATAGTCACCATTCTCCTTGGACCAAAGAAGCCACCATCTACAAGGCCATTTAAGTCAGAAAACATGAGAGCTATTCATGGGAACGCCTCCTCCTTATCTATTACATCACCAAGTCCTATTGTTTCAACCTCAGGAAATATCTCTTGAACTCATCACCTCTCTTCTATCTTCACTGCCACCACAATCAGAACCAAGAATATTCTCTTAATTAGTTGCTCCATTTTCATTCTTGCTTTACTCCTATCCATTCACCACACAGCAGAGTGACCTATTTTTTAAATGTATAAAACTAATTCATACACATAATAGATCCATATAGCAATTCATAAAGGCAAAGTTGTATACTCCCTCCACCCCTTTCCAACTGCAGTCCCCCCAAGTAAGCAATCACACACAAAATTTTGATGTGTTCGTATTCTCCCATTCTTTTTTCTGTGCTATACATAAACATTGATTGATTCTTTTTTATTTCTAAAAAAATGGGTAACATTATACACAATATATCATGTTATAATTTACTTATTTATTCTTTACCTAATAACGTGTCATGGACATTCTTTCAGGTCAATATATAGTTCTTTCCCTTTCTCTTTTTCATATAGCTATGTATTATTCCAGAGAATGGAAGTACAAAAATCAAGTTAATAACTTCCTCAGTGATGAACATTCAGTAGCATGTTCTTCTAAAAATGTAAATGAGATCATGCCTCTTTCTTCAAAGGCTTTCCTTTTCCCATGGAAGAAGATCCACATTTCCTACCATGGCCTGCAAGGCTCTGGAATGATATGGCCCTTGCCTCTATTTAATCCACCTTACACCCCACCTCCGCTTGCTTACCATAACTCACACTAACATTCTAGTAAGGTTTTTTCCACCTCATTCATAATCCCTGCATATTTTCTACTCTTAACCTGTAAAGATCTTCCCTGACTATCCTCCTCTTGCTCACCAATCTAAATTAGGTTCCCCTCAAAATAATTCCATTAGCAGCAACAAGGATGCAACTAGAGATTATCATACTAAATAAGTCAGAAAGACAGGGACAAATACCATATGATATCACTTATACGTGAATCTAGAATACGGCACAAATGAACCTATCTACAGGGCAGAGATAGACTCACAGACATGGAGATTGGACTTGTGGTTGTTGCGGGGTAGGGAGAGGGATGGACTGGGAGTTTGGGGTTGGGAGAGGCAAACTATAAAATAAGAAAAAAAGAAAACAAATTAGGTTCCCCTCTTAAACAGTCTCATAACATCTTGTAAACACCTTCACAGTACTCATCACCAGTTATAATAATCTATAAGAAATTATATGTATATACTTGTATTTATTTATTTATTTAAAATTTATTTATTTATTTATTTATGGCTGCATTGGGTCTTCGTTGCTGCGTGCGGGCTTCCTCTAGCTGCGGGAGCTACTCTTCGTTGTGGTGCGTGGGCTTCTCACTGTGGTGGCTTCTCCTGTTGTGGAGCTTGGGCTGCAGGTGCACGGGCTTCAATAGTTATGGCTCGCGGGCTCTAGAGCGCAGGATCAGTAGTTGTGGCACATGGGCTTAGTTGCTCCGCGGCATGTGGGATTTTCCCGGACCAGGGCTTGAACCCATGTCCCCTGCATTGGCAGGCGGATTCTTAACCACTGCGCCACCAGGGAAGGCTCACTTGTATTTATTTAAATGTCTGATGATTTCATCTCTGCCTCCTCCACGAGGCACCCTGCTCTATGAGGACAGAGACAGTGTTTTGCTGTACCACCATCACCTAGCACAATACTCAAAGGTAAAAAAACATTTATGGAGTGAATAAATGGTATGTCCTACACCGAGGAAACATTAGGCAGCTAGAATTGCATATTAATTAACCTTTTAAATGATATGTGTTACATGGATGTCTATATGAAATTACACATACAACATACACACACATATATATGAAAAATTTGTAAAACAGCGTAAAAGGAGCATTGGCCTGGGAGGATAGTGGCTCTGTCACTAATTAGGTGGTGACCTAGGAAATGTCACTTCCTTACTGTTAGTCTCCAGGAATAAATGACTGTCAGTAGGTATGGGATTGTCCCCTAGTGTTGGATACTCTGGGAGGTACTACTGACCTTTAGAGGGTAGGGGCCAGGTAAGCTAGACTTTCTGCAAAACAGGGCACTGTTCCTTACATGAAAAATTATTTTGTGTCCCTCATGACTTTTAAAAAGGGCTCTTTTTTTTAAAATTAAATTAAATTTATTTATTTTTGGCTGCGTTGGGTCTTCATTGCTGTGTGCGGGCTTTCTCTAGTTGTGGTGAGTGGGGGCTACTCTCTGTTGCGGTGCGCGGGCTTCTCATTGGAGTGGCTTCTCTTGTTGCGGAGCACGGGCTCTAGGTGTGGGGCCTTCAGTAGTTGTGGCACGTGGGCTCAGTAGTTGTGGTTCGCGGGCTTAGTTGCTCTGGCATGTGGGATATTCCCGGACCAGGGCTCAAACCCGTGTCCCCTGCATTGGCAGGCAGATTCTTAACCACTGCGCCACCAGGGAAGCCCATCCCTCATGACTTTTAAATGCCCCCAGTGCAGGTGAGAAACCTGTATATATGATCCGTACCTAAAACCTGACCTATTTTGCATATGAACACAAAGCTGTTTTAAATTATTACAGAACTCTAAAAGTGAGTGTTTTAAGAATGCATCTACACTGGACACTGAGGACAGATTAGTGTTGTCACCAGAGGTGGTCAATCACCATACTTGTGTCAGTTGGTATTTGGAGCTTTCACATTCATGGGGATTTATAAGTGCCAGCAAATGAAGATTTGATTATATTTTCTAGAATTGTCATGTCTGAGCATTTATATATTGAAATACAAAACATTGTACTATAAATTACTTTTATATCATATATAGGACATTATTTTGATTTAAAACAAGATCATGTATGTAGATGAAATTCATAAATTATCCATGAATTTCATTTTAGGCTAATACAAGAGATATTGTAAAGATACTGTTCTTAAGAAAAGGTGTGTAGGATAAGATGATGGATTAGATGATGATTAAGATCCTTTCCAGTCTTAATGTGGTGGTTCTTATCTTTAATAATGGTAAGGATTCTGTTTATTTTGTTCTTTTCATTACTTGGTTTACATTTCACTGTAAAATTGGTAATATAAAAAACACACATTAAAATAATACATTTCTCCTATACTGAATGTTTAAATAGTTACCTAAAGGTGGTGAATCCAAATGATTTCCCAAGTTTCCTTGCTAGGTAATAATCTCATGTTTCTACAATTTCAAATTTTTGGTGAATTGTGAGTTTATTACATATTTTAAGTTTTCACCAAATAATTGACTCTAGGCTTGATAGTAAAGCACAAAGAACTAATGTATTGTTAAAAAATGAAATGAAAGCTTCTCACTATGAGATTAAGTTCACAGATTTTATACTGAAAACTTCCCCTATTCTCCTTCTGTTTAGAATTTTTCATCAGTTACAATATACTATGCATTTCAATCATATGTTTTATAAATTGCCTCATCTCCCTTTTCTGTCACCCTAACACACACACTAGAATAGACACAGGAATTCCTAGAATAGGAACAGGGAATTTTGTCTATTTTGCTCACCGTCTCCTCCCCATGTATAGAACAGTGCCGGGCACACAGGAGGAGCTCAATGAGTATTTGTTGTATGAATGGGTGAAGAATACACACAATAAGCAAAAACGACTGCGTCGAGCGCCACTTCCACCAGAATTCTCGGAGGCATGTGAGAGGGACCAGTAAATTGACTGATTTTTTTGTGTATGTGTGTGACTGATTTTTGAGATTGAGGATTCCTCGGCGCTCGTAGAAATTGCGAACGCGTTCTTATATTCGTTGGGATGTATTGATGTGTGAAGGGTTCGTGAACTCCGCGCGCAGAGCTGTGCAGGCTGGAAATCGAACTAACAATTTGCAAAGTCCGCATACTGTTCTCAAATTTATATCATTAGAAACACATTTTTGTAAACGCGTGGGTATTCCCTTCTCTTGTACTTCTGTAAAGGACAATTTAGGATATCTCTTCACTGGAGATTAATGGTGAGGACTGGATCAAGGGTGGTGACTCCAAAACGCGCAAACAGTGGCAACGAGTTAACACTTTTCGCAAACAAACGCCAATTCAGTATCCAATTCCCACTCTAGATCAAATCCCGCGCTCCTCCTACCTCCAACCTGACTGTACCCCGCCCTCTTTAATACCCATGGTGGGCAGAGCAGAGAACGGTCTCGGTTCCCCCAAAATTGGTTACGCCCGCCCCGAGTTTTGGTCTCCCATATTTGAGCAAACACCGAGGAAACGGAACCACTAACGAAGGCCGCCGACCAAATGACAGCGGAGCAGCACACGCGGGTCAAGAAGGAAGCAAAACACGAAGAAAAGCAATAGTGTAACAGGCACGTGAGGTGGGCGATCCCATCCGCCCTCGGAGTGAGAACATCAACTCCCGGCTTGCCTCTGGGCTGTTACCCTCCGAGGACTACACCTCCCAGGATGCTGCGGGAGCAGCCCCCCCGCCGCTTCTCCCGCCCCTCCCCCGCCCCTCCCTGTCGGATCGGCGTGCGCCTGCGCACCGGAGGCCGGAGGAGTCTTACCCTAATGTAAGATGGTGGCCCGTCTGGCTGTGGAACCCACCGAAAGCTGAGAGTCTCTCTCTCAGCCGTAAAGGTCGGACTCGCTGAAGCAATCAGGCCCGTTTCTGAAGAGTTTTTTCCCCGACACTCGTTCAGTGGTCTCTTGTGAGGACGCGGCAACGCGTGGAATCGGATAAGGGAAAAGCGAGGCAAGGCAGGCGGGTGAGTCTGTGCGGGGCTGGGCTTAGGGGAAACACGGGGCTTACCGGCTACGAGAGAGCGGAGGCTTCGCTGGGACTGTGCAGGCCGCACCCCCCTTTCTCCCCACCCCCCGCCTCATCTTCAGCCTCCTTCTCGGTCTTCCTCCTCCTCCTCCTCTTCCTCCCTCTCCCCTCTACGCCACAGCAGTTACCGCCGGGAAAAGGGAGCGGGGCAGAAGGCTGCGCGGCGGCGAGCCTCGACTGCTTCAAAAATCTCTTCAATTGGGCAGCCGAGGCGGCTGCTCGTCTTCAGTGCTCTCCCCTACGTTTTTGTAGGGGCAGGAATCTTAGGTCTCAGGACTCCCTGTTTTCCCAACCCCCTTGCCCCTCTCTGACGTCCTTCTCCAGTGGCTCCCGTCTCCCAAGACCGAAGCCATCACTTCCACTCTGACCCGTGGTGCTCATTAATCCCACTGCTCGTTGCCCACTCGGTCCTGCCGCTTGTTTTTTGCTCCGCTGCTACCACTGTGGAGTTAGCCTTTGCTCCCCCCGGTGCTTGCCATTAGTCCCCAGCCTATCTGCTACCCGAGAGCTTCTTCCGATTTGCAGTCTTTCCTTTAACCACATCTGTCATTTTAAAGCTGCCCCTTAAGTATCTAGATTATGCTGCTGCTCGTTCTGACCCACCTGTTTCACAGCGTTCTTGGGTATTGTCCGTTCCTTCCCTCTTTCCTATACAGATTCTTTCAGCATACACTTCCAGAAAAAAAGGGATGCCCCGTGTTGGCCCCTGAAAAGTCAAGGAAGTTGGGAAGTGAATGAAGTGAGGTAGGATACTGTTAAACATTTTGAGTGAAGCTCGTTTATTCAGGCTACTCCGGAGAGGAGCGTCTTCGTTTTGCTTTCAATGATCTATTTGTGGATTATTCGCTCTGTTGGGACGTGGTTTTTTTTTTTTTTTTTTCCATTTTGGACCGGTTTCTCCATGCTACCAAGCCTTCTTCTGAATTGAGTCTCCCCAGGATACTTAATGTGGGCTCTGATTATACCAACAAATATTAGCCTGGGCATTTAAAAATAAGATAAATCTGGCACACAACCAAATTCATCTGTGAGCTCCACAAGCAAATATAAGTGGTGTTCTGATTATAAGCAGGTTATATGTGGGTTACAGATTCCTTCCAAATTGAGAATTGATTATTGACTTAGTTTTATTGATGTTCAGCTTAATTGATGACATTTTATTTATAGTTTGAGTGGAAATTTCCTCTCCAGCTAATATCTGACTTGATATTTTTGCATTTGGGAAGTTCTTTCTTTTAACATATCTAGAATGGTAGGTATCTGAATAAATTGTCTTCTCTTGAAAACCATTAGGTCTGTAAGCAAAGGAAAAATCGATTTTTTTTTTTCAAAACTAAATCTCATTTTTTCCATAGAAAAGAAGGGGGCTGGGAAAGAAATGACAAAGCTGTGCACATAAATGCATTTGGTAACACTCAGTGTCATTATTATTTACATTAAAAAGCAGAAAACTAGAAGCCAGTGGTGGCTTATGATGTCTGTTTTGTGAAGAAGGAGCTTTTGCTATAATCAGACTACTGTGAAGTAAAGAATTACCAGAAAAACAAACAGGATTACATAGATCAGATACATACATCTCAAATTTAAACGTAAATAAGACATTGTGTTCTTAAGATGTATGTAAAAATATTAAGTCATAGTAGCAATCTCATGCAGCAGTATACCTCTTATTTGCAAAAGTAATAATACCTCAAGTGTAAATATAAATACATATAGTTGTCCATTAAATCACTTTTGGATGTTGCTGCATAATTGTGATTTTTTTACAGATTTTATCTGTAATACTTGATGGAATCTTACATTTGACATTATATTCGCTTGATTGTGATAAATGGTCTGTTTCATCAAATGTAAACCGAGGTTAGGAAAGCTGTTTATAAAACTTCATTTTTCCTTTCAGCCACTTAAGCCACAATTTGGGGAAACTAAATAAATCCCAACTTTTCTGAGAATTGGAAGCAATTTATATAGCAAACCTTGTCCTAAGTTATGACCTGAGGTTTTTTTTTAAAAAAAGTATTACTTAATTTTAGTTTATCAGTAGGAATATATTTAATACAATTGATCTTCAACTCTAAGCAAAAAATATATTTCATTTTTCTTTGTAATACACTGGTGGAGAAGCTTTCCACTTTGAACAAGCCTAACACACGGGTTTAGAAACCCTTGGCAGTCATACTTGGCTGAATTGTAAGCAGTGTGTTCTAGGAGAGGACTGTTTGTCTGGCAGAAGAGGGTAAATTATTTTAATACATCTTTTCTTTTGTAAAGATATTTTGCTTCAATAAAAGCATTCTCAAGTAATTTTCTCCACTCTATAGTTTTTTTCCTGCCATCATCAAATTCTTAGTTATCAGCACTGTGAAGTCAAAATGAATTTACTTTGGAATCTTTAACACATCTGAAGAAGATATCTAAAGTTCTTTGATATTTTGATAGGAAATACAGAGCTGAGAGTTCAAAGTATTTTTGTATGGTTTAACTTTTTTTTATTTTTATAAATTTATTTATTTATCCTTGGCTGTGTTGGGTCTTCGTTGCTGCACGCGGGCTTTCTCTAGTTGCTGTGAGTGGGGGCTACTCTTAGTTGCGGTGCGCGGGCTTCTCATCGCAATGGCTTCTCTTGTTGCCGAGCACGGGGTCTAGGCGCACGGGCTTCAGTAGTTGTGGCTCGCGGGCCTTAGAGCGCAGGCTCAGTAGTTGCGGCTCACGGGCTTTGTTGCTCCGCGGCATGTGGGATCTTCCCGGACCAGGGCTCGAAACATATCCCCTGCATTGGCAGGCAGATTCTTAATCAGTGCGCCAGCAGGGAAGCCCGTGTGATTTAACTTCTTAAATGTAACATTTTGAGTATTGTAGCTTCATAATTTCGTGGGGTTCTTTTTTTTGGGATAGTTTGGAATACTTTCTGCCAGTTTCAGTAGTTGAATTCTTCAACTGAATAGATTATTTCTACAGAAGGGTTTTTGAACATGAGTTACTTGAGGTTGACTTATTATGAAATTTGTTTTCATAGAGTTCCATAGACAAATCTTTAATTTTATTAGGATGAGACAGTTATAATCAAATGGCAAAGTACAGAAAAATTGTTTTGTAATGCCCTTCAACTTCAGTCTGATTGGAGCACTAGCGATAACTTGCAGTTTATTACTTTGTAAAAGAAAGAGGGCATTGCTTAAGGATGAACTCCTTGCATTAGGGGAGTTTTATTTTTAAAATGATGTTGTATGTATCAATATAATGAAAAAATATCTTCTCAGTTTAAGCAGTATGATTTTAGAAATCTTCCCTTTCTCTCCTTCGCTACTCCTGCTTTAAGGTTAAGCTACACTCTTCATTAGAAAAAAGTTTCTTTTTTTTTTTGGTGCCTGCAGATAGCACTTGATTGAATCTATTTCAACTCAATGTTATTATTATTTTTTTAATTTTTTTAGAAGTTATTTATTTGTTTGTTTGTTTATTTATTTAGGCTGCATTGGGTCTCCGTTGCTGCATGCAGGCTTTCTCTAGTTGAGGCAAGCGGGGGCTACTCTTCATTGCGGAGCGCGGGCCTCTCGTTACCGTGGCTTCTCTTGTCGTGAAGCACGAGCTCCAGGCACATGGGCTTCAGTAGTTGTGGCTCGCAGGCTCTAGAGCACAGGCTCAGTAGCTGTGGTGCACAGGCTTAGTTGTTCCCCAGCATATGGGATCTTGCCGGACCAGGGCTCGAACCCGTGTACCCTGCATTGGCAGGCGGATTCTTAACCACTGTGCCACTAGGGAAGCCCAATGTTATTATTTTTATAGACCATTCAAATGAAATAGAAAGTTTTAGTTTATGAAAACTTAAACCTCTGCTGAAAATTCAGTTAGCTTTCTGTCATTAAGTATAGTACTGTCTTGACTTTTTGTGAAGGAAGTTACATTCATCTCAGTTCTAAAGAAAAACAGTAGGGAAATAGGTTATAGAGATTTTTAGTGCTCTAGAAATAGTATAACTAGAATGTACTACATACTTTTCTCAAAGGATTTCTTAATCTAAGTGGAACTTGTAAATGGTTTTCATCCCACTGGAATAGCATGTATTGGATAAAACTTGTTAACACATTTTGAGATTTAAAATATTTTGTGTTACCTCAGAGATATTAGGAAAAATCTGCAAATGCCCATGCTTATATAAAATGTGGCAATACCACTGATATTTTAAAGAGAGTAATATTTTTTTCTCAAAAGTTGAGAGTACACAAATTATAAAGATGGCATAATTTACTCACTTATTTAGTGATGCAATGAAAGAAGATAGTGGGACTGTTAATCCTATATTTAGTGGTTTTCTGAAAAAACTTTTTTCAGAATTGATTTTAATCTGATATTTATGTGGCCTTCTTTATTAGAAAAGATTGTGTAGTAAATGTCAACTTTTTCACGTGTAGTAATATTAACCCAATGGGTTTTGTCACATTTCTTTTTTGTAGCATGATTCTTTTATTTGTTAATCAGAAAGTAGTTTATAGAAGAGAAAATTTCAACACTATTTTGGCCCCTTAGATTAGCCTTACCGTAACAGTTTTTCTTTTACTAGAAGAGAGAAATTACATGCTACTAAAAAGAAGATGATTACTTTCACTTGCTAGGAAAATGAAACTTTAAAGATAGGGCAAGTACAAGGCAATTTGAGTATGAGTTTATTTTTCTCCTAAGGAGTTTATTTGTGAGGATGGTTTCATTCTTTCTAAACTCTGTTTATACAAGAGAGTTGTCCTGTTTTAAACTTTAATTGCATTGGGTGATGGGCAGATGATGTATTGCTATTGGGATAAAGCTTGCTATTTGTATACATCGGATATCTGTTCGCAATCAAATATGTTATTTAGTTATGGTATCTAAAACCTCCCCTCTTGAGTATTTAGAGAAAATATGGAGAAGGGGAAATCAGAATAATCAGATTGGTTTGTATATATGCCTAAAACCAGTTTTGGGGAAAAAAAAGTCAAGGCAAAGAAGCAGTGTAATTAGAAGAATAAAATGCCAGCATTTAAAGATAGATGTTTGTATCACTGCTTTTGGAAGGAATTAGTGAACGATGATGTAGGGAAATAATGGTTGAATTTTGAAGAGTAGTTATAGACTGAAATATCAAAGGGGTGGAGCTATATGTTGTCATTAAGCCAAATATCTGCAATTTCTTAAGCATATTTTTCAGGTCTCAGAATAAAGAGGAAGTGCTAATTTTCCTGATTATTTAAGAACCTACTAATTCAATCCCTGTTAAGGGCAATTGGTGTCTTCAGATAGTGAATTTCTTGAAATAACATTGGCTGATTCGGGTTATTGAACATTGATTTTAGCAACTTTTTTTCTTTTTATTTTCTGCCTTTCATATTATGCTTTTTTTTTTTAACAGTGTTTTGTGATATTCAGCTGTTGTTTGGGTGGACCCTTTTGTGAATGCTGTAATTGAATGAAAACTTGAAATATAAGCAGTATTGCTTTTTTTTTTTTTAGCATCTTTATTGGAGTATAATTGCTTTACAATGGTGTGTTAGTTTCTGCTTTATAACAAAGTGAATCAGTTATACATGTACATATGTTCCCGTATCTCTTCCCTCTTGCATCTCCCTCCCTCCCACCCTCCCTATCCCACCCCTCTAGGTGGTCACAAACCACCTAGCTGATCTCCCTGTGCTATGCAGCTGCTTCCCACTAGCTATCTCTTTTACGTTTGGTAGTGTATATATGTCCATGCCATTCTCTCACTTCGTCACAGCTTACCCTTCCCCCTCCCCATATCCTCAAGTTCATGCTCTAGTAGGTCTGTCTTTATTCCTGTGTTACCCCTAGGTACTTCATGACCTTTTTTTTTCCTTCCATATATATGTCTTAGCATACGGTTTTTGTTTTTCTCTTTCTGACTTTCTTCACTCTGTATGACAGACTCTAGGTCCATCCAGCTCACTACAAATAACTCAATTTCGTTTCTTTCTATGGCTGAGTAATATTCCATTGTATATATGTGCCACATCTTCTTTATGCATTCATCTGTTGATGGACACTTAGGTTGCTTCCGTGTCCTGGCTATTGTAAATAGAGCTGCAATGAACATTTTGGTACATGACTCTTTTTGAATTATGGTTTTCTCAGGGTATATGCCCAGTAGTGGCATTGCTGGGTCATATGGTAGTTCTATTTTTAGTTTTTTAAGGAACCTCCATATTGTTCTCCATAGTGACTGTGTCAATTTACATTCCCACCAGCAGTGCAAGAGTGTTCCCTTTTCTCCACACCCTCTCAAGCATTTATTGTTTCTAGATTTTTTGATGATGGCCATTGAGACTGGTGTGAGGTGATATCTCATTGTAGTTTTGATTTGCATTTCTCTAATGATTAATGATGTTGAGCATTCTTTCATGTGTTTGTTGGCAATCTGTATATCTTCTTTGGAGAAATGTCTGTTTAGGTCTTCTGCCCATTTTTGGATTGGGTTGTTTGTTTTTTTGTTATTGAGCTACATGAGCTGCTTGTAAATTTTGGAGATTAATCCTTTGTCAGTTGCTTCATTTGCAAATATTTTCTCCCATTCTGAGGGTTGTCTTTTGGTCTTGTTTATGGTTTCCTTTGCTGTGCAGAAGGCTTTGAAGTTTCATAAGGTCCCATTTGTTTATTTTTGTTTTTATTTCCATTTCTTTAGGAGGTGGGTCAAAAAGGATCTTGCTGTGATATATGTCATAGAGTGTTCTGCCTATGTTTTCCTCTAAGAGTTTGATAGTGTCTGGCCTTACATTTAGGTCTTTAATCCATTTTGAGTTTATTTTTGTGTATGGTGTTAGGGAGTGTTCTAATTTCAGCAGTATTGCTTTTGGTAGTAAGATTAATTTTTCTTTTGATGGAGATCCCCTCCATTTCGATTAGATTTTTTCCTTTAATTTTAAAATTAATTCTTAGTTGAGAATTAGCTCTTACAAGTTCCCTGTCAAATTAGATCTTTCCAGAATTCTTTTTCATACTTTAAATGGGGACTTAGGTATTTGTTGGGTAAAGAAAAGTGTTATGATATGCCTTGGTTTGTCATTTAAAATGAAGTAAAGACATTATTAGTGTTAAAAAAATGACTTATTAACATGAAAAATTTTAAACAAAAGTAGACACAGATCTCTATGTGTGTGTCACTTCAAAGATCATCAACTCATAGTCAATCTGGGTTTACCTATGCCCCCACTTAGTTTACCTATGCCCCCACTTAGTTTACTCTTTGACCTGCATTATTTTGAAGCAAATTCTCGTCATCACAATTATTTCATTTGTACTAGAACTCTTTTTGACATATAATATCCTTGATTTTTAAAAAAATCAGGATTATTCAATCAATTTTTCAAATAGTCTTTAAGTACTTATTATAGACCTACTTCTTGGGAAATGGCCCAGCCTCTTCTAAGAGTTTATTATCTTGTTGGGTATACTTTCATAATAATATAACTAGCACTATCCAAAGCATTATACAACTAACGCTTTGATACATGGGTCTGAGTCCATTATATTAGTATAGGGTTATCTAGGAGTAGGGCTTCCTTGAGAAAGTGGGACTTGAATAAAGAATATGTACTGTCTGCATAGGCAGATCATCTTCAGAAGGAGAACATTCCATACGTTCCATGTGGGACTTGGAAGCAGGAGCAAACACTTGGTGGGAACCAGCATGATGTGAGAGAGGTGTAAGGAGTCTGATCTCAGTAGAATAAGGTGTTAATTTCTGAGAATGGTGTCAGAGAAATTAGTATGCTAGAGTAGGGCTAGATTATGATGTGTATTCAGTGTCAGGTTGAATCTGATCAGCTACGGTAAGGAGCCAGTAGTTGGTTGGGGGCAGGAGATGACATGATGAAAGTACTCTTTAGAAAAAGATTCCTTCTTCAGTAGTGTGCAGCATATTTTGGGGTTGACAGTTGAATGTGAAAAATTAATGAGTAGGCCATGAGTAGAGATGTTGGTGTGGATATTCTACACGATTTGGCACTTAATTGATTCCATCTTCTCTTCAGTCCTTATATCCAGAAATGACAACAAGGTTTTGGAGAATAGAGGACTGAAGAAGTGTCTATTTGTCTTTGATAGTAAACTGCAATTTGTTATCCAAGCCCAGCTTTTGAAAAGGAAGTGATGCATGATTACTCAAATAACAATCTCAAGAAAATTCAGCAGAAAATAGCTACTAGTGTTTTCAAATAATTTTAGATATGTATTCACTGGGAGTTTGGAAAATAAAGAAAATCTTTATTACATGATAATGAGATGGAACATATTTCATTTGTAAAAGGGAAATTGATGCCTCATCTGCTTCTTATGTGTGTAAGAGTTCAGAAGAAGTATTAGGAAATGTATATTTGAACAGCTTGTAACCAGTATATATTACTGGATAGCTTTAAAGTTTAATAATGACCTGATTAATGCAGAAGGAATGGCATAAAATTCTGATGAATAGGGCACTAATATTGTCAGCCCCAACCTCCTTTAAGGATGGATAAGGATAGGTCAGCAGGCCAAAGAAGAATGTAGGGACATTATTAAGTGAAAGTTTATTCTTTGATTTATTTTGATATACTTTGTTTTGCAAAGGTATTATTAAAAACAGATCTGGTTACACAAAAGCCATATTTATTTTATTTGAAAATGTTTTTTAAGTTCTCAGACCCTTGAAGTTATTCTTTTCTTTGTTTTGGTTTGTTCACTCTTCATTAAACCAACTTTCTTCATCTATTGTGTATTTCTGGATAGCATGCTTGCTTTGTTTTGTGAAGGATAATTTCATTTGTTATCTTAAAGCAGCAGGGGAAAAGTAGATTTCTTGTTTCTGGCTTTGTAAATAGTAGATGAATAATACTGTATTGCCATTGTTCTCTTCCTGCTTCCCTCAGTATCACATGTATTCCCTTTCTACAATATTTAGCATGTGGATCTCAAGAATTCTTATAGTTGAGTCTGAAAACATCTCAAGCTTAGGTGCTTACAGCTTCAAAATTTAATTTACCGTAATTTACCAATCATTTTCTTTCCTATTATTATAAAAGGTATAACCTACAATAATGCCATGGACCTTTCGGGTACTTGGGAAATATTAATAAGGATAAAGATAATGATGCAATATAGTGCATTGTTGGGAAATACGTGTTTTTCATGGATGTTCCCTCCATCCTAAACCTCCTTAATCCTGGTGATGTGACAGAACTATTTTTCACATTTTTTTCCTTCTTTATTTAGCGGGTTATGCGTACTATCTAATATGATCACTGGAATAGAAAGCTATTGCCTTCTGCTTGGGTATGTTTTAACAGAGCCTTTAATATTTTAATTGTGGATTTAAGATTGAATTGCTATCGCCTTTGTGCAGGAGAATCTTGAGGAGGATTATGCTTCTTTCTCATTACCACCCAGTGTATGTGGGAAGGAAGTAAATATCAAATATGCAGTATAGGAGAACCTTAGTATTTGAGAATATTTTCAGTGGTAGCTGCCAATCCGTTCTTTTCCCCAAGAACTTTTAATTTAATGCCTTGAGTGTGGAGCCGCTTAAAAGTGTCACAGTGGGTGGTGGAGGGGAGAGGAGAAAATGGTTCCATGCTCCAAAAATCTCTCCCAGATTTTAACAACTTGAATTAATCTCAAATTATTAGTATTTTGCATAGTTTTATTCATGAAATTCTTGGGAGGGAGCCCTTTTGTGTGAGTGGCTTTGGGGTGTCTTGGGTAGCTGGGAGGGCAGGTGCATTTCAAACCTAGGAAAAGGGAGGAGAGGCAGAAAATACAGTGAAACACTTCAAATTCTAATAATGACCACGGTGCATTTTTGCCTAAGGCATTGATGGCACTGGCTCCTTTGCTGCCTTTGGCTACATACTTTAGGTTTTCTTTTCTAAGTTAGGCTTCTAGTTGGGAAGGCTACAGACTTTAGCCTTTTCTAAGTCAGACTAGCATCCTTATCCAGGCTTGTGCATTTTAACCTCTCTAGCTCAAAACCTGACCATTTTTGTGTCTTTAATCTGCCAGAATGAAGGGGGAAATGGGAAAGAGAAGAAAATGATATGTGTGATACTCCTCATTTTGCTCATGTATTAACGTAAGGTTATTCTAAGATTGTTTTATAGAAGAACCTCTTCCTTTCATTTTTAATTTTATGTAGTCAGTTATAAAGTAGTTTCATGAATTTACTAAATTAATACTTAGAAATCTTTTAAAATGTCCTTTAGCAATAGAGTTGGTGATAGGTTGAAGAGTACTGATGTTAGATGCTTCGTGGTACTTTCTTGGAATTTCTTGCTTCTACTAAAATCTTTTCTGTTGTCCTGGACCTAGTCCTAGATGTGAACTTTGCTTCTAAAAAGTAAAGCTAGTAGTATTTTTTAAGGTAGTTACCATCCCTGCACTGTTTTCAAATCTGTTTGATCCTAATGAAAACAAGTATGACAGTAAAATACTTTAATATAGCTGTGCTAACAAAACAACATTTGTTAGTTATGTGTTGCCCTCTATTTTTTTGTCACGCCTAGCAAGTTTTCAGCAGCTTTGGAGAACTCTGAATAATATATGATGTGTTTGTGTTTACAGGTTGTGCTTTTTATTATATACTACTAAATTCTGTAATTTTTAAAACTTGACATTATATTAAAGGAAATATTGCTCTTGGAGTAACGGGCTAACTTAAATGATTTTTTTTATAGTTGAACATAGTTTTCATTGGTCTATAGATTTGCTTGCCAGCCCTTTCAATTCTCCCTATTTTTATTTATGGCTTCTGCTGGGAGCATGCAGTTTAGTATGGAACCAGACTGCCTGAGCCTGAATCTTACTCCTACCACTTCTTGTCAGACCTAGGGCAAGTTACCTTATGCTGTCTGGACCTCAGCTTCCTCATTTGTAGAATGCAGCTATTAAGATTGTTGTGTGGAATAAATGAGTTAATGTATATAAAGTGCATGGAATAGCGTTTGGCATATAGTAAGCCCTGGATACGTGTTTGCTGTTTTTATATGTTTGAAAGAATTTTTTAAAAATCTATTTTTGAAGACTTATCTTTTTATTCAGTGTACTTTTTAATGTCTGGGTAGTAGACATATGTTTTTAGTAGTTACTTGACCAGCTGGAAACACAGGTAATGTGTTTTAGGGGGTAATCAAAGGACTGACCTACCTGGAATTCTTTTGAATCAAAGAGTAATGGAAAATGAACCTGGACAGGTATGATAGAAAATAATTATGGAGTATTTTGAACTAAGGCAGAGAAATTTAGATGTGGTCGATAAGAGGGGAATCATTGCAATCACTGCAGGTTTGTTTGTTTTAAGTCAGGAGAGTGATGTGTTTAAAATAGTATTTAGGGGAAGATGGTTTTGAGTGTCCTTGGTAGCGTAGAATTATTTGATTTTACGTGGATAAGAGAATTTTTTTTTTTTTGTCTATTCTGTTCACTGATATATCCAAAGTGACCCAAATAGTGCCTGGTAGATAGTAGGTGCTCAATAAATACTTATTGGATGAATAAACCTTAAGGGGGACTGAGTTAACAGAGACAAGCACAAAGGAAAGTAAGCTTTTGGATACCTACCTTTAAAGGGGTAGAAGTGAAAAAGTTTGTTCTTTTAAAATATTTATTTATTTATTTGGCTGCGTCGGGTCTTTGTTGCAGCACGCAGGATCTTCATTGCGGCACGCAGGCTTCTCTCTAGTTGTGGCGCACAGTCTCCAGAGTGTTCAGGCTTAGTTGCTCCACGGCATGTGGGATCTTAGTTTCCTTACCAGGGATCGAACCCATGTCCCCTGCATTGGAAGGTGGATTCTTAACCACTGAACCACCAGGGAAGTCCCTGAAAAAGGTATTATTAAAGGAACAATTAGAGAGGTAAAAGGAAGATGGAAAAGTTTGTCTCAGAAAACAAAGGAAGGGATTTTCTAAGAGAGAGAAGTCACGGGGATAGGAAGATCTAGGATGATACCACTTCAACTTCAAGAAGAAAAAAGGAATTTACATAGTTCGATGCAACATTCAAGCAAAATGAGAATAGAGAAAGCCCTTTGGCTTGTGTGTGACAATCACTAATCACATGAGAGCGATTTCAGTAGACTGAGAATGTAAATCAGATTGGCGGGAAGTTAAGAAGGATGTTAAGTAGAGACTAGCTACAGACTATTCAGTAGTAGGTAATGACTATAAAAGTAGCAAGAAGACAAATTATAATAGCAGCTTTCACGGTTATTGAATGTGTAATATGAGAGATTCTATTTATTAGAAATGAGAAAACTTGAGGCAGTCTTTGTGCTGAATGTTCTTAAGTTTCACAGTACAGAAGACTTATTACACATGCTGCTTCAGGGCTCTGCTACTTGCTAACTCTGTAATCTTGAAGAAAGTTGCTTAATCTTTTGTGCCTCAGTTTTCTTCCTTGTGAATGATGGAGATCTATTTCATAGATCTGTTATGTTCATAGATCTATGTTATTTCATAGATCTGTTAGATTACTTAATCTTTTTAAAACTCTTACAACAATGCTTGGTATATAGTAAATATTTGATAAATATTAGCTGTTATTATCATCCACTGCTGAAGTAACGTAGAGAGTAGGATTGGACGATAGAAGAGAAGAAATAGAAAAAAAAATAATAAAATTATTGCCAAGTAGTGGTAAGAGCTAAATGGAAAAGCCTTAGAATCTTTGCTCTGACTGTCCCTCTGCCTGGAGAACACTTATCTAATTACTACATAGCTGTCTCAACTCCCTCAGAACTTTGTTCACATGATGTCCTTTTCACTAAGGCTTGCCCTGTTTATTTACAGTTAGCATCCAGGCCCCTCTCCCCTAATATTAATATTTGCATTTTAAAGCTTTTTTTTCTATAATACTTATCTCCAAACATATCATATAATCCACTTAACTCATTATATATGCTGTTAGTTGTTAATCTCCATCTACTAGGATGGGGATGTTTGTTCTTTGATGTAGCCCAGGTTCTTGGAATAGCACTTGGTACATAGTAGGTGCTCAGTATATGCTCATTGAATGAGTAACTTATTTTACCATTGAAGTGGGGTGGATGGGGCAGTCAGTTTAAGTGGTGGTGGGGATACATTTTTGGAGGAGAGCCAATTTTCTGAGATTGAGGGACACTACATAGCAGTTGATCTCAGAGACTTTGTCTTCTCAAATGGGTTTTCTGAGTCCATTTTGGTACTGGTTTTCCTGGGAATCACTTGGGATACTCATTTAGCAGAGGAAAAAAAATGTAAGATGTATCTCTTTTTTTTCCCTATAATAATTATATTTTGTATTTGATTAATAAAAGCTTATATTTGTGTGCTTATTAGAATCTAGGAACTGTTCTAACTTCTTTATATTATTAATTTTTAAAAACTCTACAGCCTTACAAGTACATTACAGTTTCCTTGTAAGCTGTCATTAGGGGTGAAGGAAAAGCCCTTTGCACTGAGACAAAGGGCAGTGCTTCCCCAGATTTTTGTGTTCCATTGACAGGGAGCTTCTGATACCTCCCTCTAGCAGTCACAGCCTAGACACTACTGCTTGCCTAAAGTCCATCAGGACTAATCTCATTATATCTTTTATCCCTTTTTATGTCAGTTACTACCATCCTTCCAGGTGACAGTTCATGTCTCACACTTAAATCCTCACAATTTTCTGAATATTTCTTATCTTTTCACTCCTCTCCATCATCAGCAAAATTTCTTGTATCCTTGTTTTTTTTTCCTGAACACTTCCTCTACTTTCTACTTTTCTGAAGACACTGCCTTGTACGTGTTGGCTATAATGTTTTTCATTTTTTTCTTATATACTATCATCAGGGGTCAGTGAGGAGTCCATGCACTGAGATTTAAGACTGCATTTCCCATTCTGACCTCTTCCATGGAATAGGAGTCAAAAAGTGAGCCTGGTTATATTGTTCAAAAACCCTCATGTTTGCTGGCATTTCTTGCATTCTGAGTTACTCATCTCTTCTTCACTTCTAGCTCTTAACTTACTGTCATTCTTGCTAATAACACTATCCCTTTTTTTTTTTTTTAATGGTAAGCGGGCCTCCCACTGCTGTGGCCTCTCCCGTTGCGGAGCACAGGCTCCGGACGCACAGGCTCAGGGGCCATGGCTTACGGGCCCAGCCGCTCCGCGGCATGCGGGATCCTCCTGGACCGGGGCACGAACCCATGTCCCCTGCATCAGTAGGCGGACTCTCAACCACTGCGCCACTAGGGAAGCCCAACACTATCCCTTTTAAAATTCTTGGTAATTTCAACATATACCATCTGTGTTGCTTCTATTACTGTGGCCTCTTAAGTTCTAAAATTCTTTAATGATCTTGCTCTCCACTCTGTCTCAGTCACCACTCCATGGTCATATCTTTCTTTTTTTGGCCATACCTCATGGCATGTGGGCTCCCAGTTGCCCAACCAGGGATCGAACACATGACCCCTGCAATGGTAGCACAGAGTCCTAACCACTGGCCCTCCAGGGAAGTCCCCATGGTCATATCTTATACCTTGTTATTACCAATAACATGAACCCCCACCCCACCATGACTTGCAGTTCATGCAGCCCCTCTCTGACCACCATCCGTCTTTTCAGCTCCTTCCACGTACTTCCCAACTCAACAAGCTTACTATCATTAGGACCTCCAGTCCAGTTTCTATTACCTTTGCACTGTCCTTTGCCACCCTTGATTTCCTTTCTTCCCTTCTTACCTAGTGTATTACATTCATTACCTAGGTATCAATCATTATATTCATTCGCTTTCATTGGCCTCACCTCTCTTGCTCCTTTCTTGCTTCTTCATACTTACTTGGCGAAACCTTAACCCTAGTTAAATCAGATTCTCTGAGTTCTTCATGTCTGCACCTGTGCAGCTGACAGGGACTAAAGACTGAAAAGCCCTTAATATTGTCTGGAAATCGTAGTCTATTTCCTTAGTCCATTTGGTTTCCCCTCTCCTAGATGACCTAGTTTATACCTTTGCCTTTCTCCTCAAACTTCCAACTGTCCTCATACTCACTCTCAGTTGTTGGACCTGCTTTCTACTTCATTGAGAAAATAGAAGCAGTCAGAAGAATATTTATAGACTCCACCACCTATGTACCTACTGATATGACATTGCCTGCCTTCTATTACTATGGATGAATTGTCTTTGGTTCTGTCTAATCCCAGTTCCTCTGACTAATGCATTGGATCCCATCCCCTTTCATTTACTTTAGACAGTACTCTAGCAATTCTCCTCCCTCTCTGTACATCCTCAGTTCTTCCTTCTCTTCTGGATCATTCCCATCAGTGTACAGGCATACTGTTTTTCTCATCATAAAAATATCTTCTCTTGATCACTATTCCTTGCTCTTTTTTATTTCCATTGCTATAGAACCTCTTAAAGCATTGTCTAAGTGCACTTGTTCTAATTGTTTTCTCATGTTCTTTCTTAAGCCTATTCCAATCAGGCTTTTGCCCCTATCACTATGCTAAGATTTTTTTGTTCAGGTCTCCCAACAATGACATTATTAAATCTAGTAGTCAGTTCTTTGTCTTATGCAATCAGTCTACATTTGACAAAGTTACTTTCTTCTTCCTCTTTGATACACTTGTTTCACATGCCTTGTAGGATACCACATTCTTTTGGTTTTCTTCAAAACTCATTGGCTGCTCCTTCTTAGTCTTTCTTGTAGATCCCAGGCAGGGCTTACTCCTTGATTATCTTTATCTGCTCTCACTCCCTTGGTGATCTCTGCTAGTTTCATGGCTTTGAATTCTAAATATTGATGAGACTCAAATTTATTTCTCTAGTCCAGACCACTCTCCTGAACTCCAGATTTGTATGCCCGGTTGCCTACTCACTATCTCCGTCTGAATAATTATTAAACATCTCAAACTCAACATGTGCAAAATGGAATTCTTGCTCTTCCCCCCACCAAGTCTGCCCTCTCATACCTGCATCACCCACAAAGCCTTCCTCATCTTAGTTGTTGGCAGCTTCAAGTTGCTCAGGATAGAAACCTTGGTAAAATCATTCTTGATTCTCTTGTTCTCACATCCCACATTCATTTCATCAGGAAGTTGTTGGCTCTACCTTTAAAACATACCCGGAATTCAACCAGTTTTTCCCATCTCCATAGCTATCATCATCTCTTGCTGGGTAATTGCAACAACCTTTTAACCAACTTCCCTGCTTTTACCCTTTTCTTTATAGTCTGTTAACTAACAGCTGTCAGAATGATCCTTTGAAAACATAAATGAGATGGCAAGATTTGCTCTGAGTTTAAGAAATTTCATGAATTGATAAGATTAGAGATTATTCTAGTCTATCTTATCTTACTAAATCTTGAAGGCACATTTAATGTAGTCTTTGATTATGCCAATTTTTATGGCATAAAATTGGATGGGGAAGTTGTCATTGCTGGATCATGGCCTGCTTCTTTTCTCCTCACTAACCCTCCTCTCCTCCACCCTATACACAGAAAGACTTGACACCTATCTCCCAGAGGAAATTGGAAAGAGAAGCTATGAGTTGGTTGCTATTGCAGAAAGTTGCCTTGAGTAGAAGACTGGACCACCCTTTTAAAATAGAGATCTGTGGGGACTTCCCTGGTGGTCCAGTGGTTAATTCTCCATGCTCCCATTGCAGGGGGCACGGGTTTGATCCCTGGTTGGGGAACTAAGATCCCACATGCCACGTAGCGTGGCCAAAAAAAAAAAAAAAATAGAGATCTGTTGTTATTTCACTGCTACCGCTAACCTCCTTTAGCAATACTTGCTTTCTCCCCAACCCCTGCCAAATTAAGTGTCCACCCTCTACTCCTGCCCTTTCTGTTTTTCCCTACTTCCAGATGGATATATTGTATTTCTTAAGACTTTTGGCTCTATTTGAATTAGTATTTTATACTCTAAACTCTTTTCAGATATCTTGATAACCCATTCTTAAGTCTCTGATGTGAGTTGGTTTTACTTTTATTCATAAAGTTTCCAACAGAATGATGCTGAACATGACAGTAAAAGGGAAATTGGTACAAATAGGTGAAGAAGACATCATGTGTAAAATTGTGGGGAAAATGTAAGATATGTTTTTTGGGTACTCTGAATGTACTTGTCATAATGCTAATGATTTCTAGAGGAGTTACACTGTAATGCAACATATAAAGAAGCTTGGAGATTAGTTGAAAAAAGAACTTCACAGTTCATTTCCTTTATGTCTTTACTTCTGTTCTCTGAAGGCAAATGTTCTTTAATTAGTTTTCTTTTGATTTCCTTTCAGAGTGTTCTCTTATACTGGGATCAGCAATGATATTACAAGTTGTGATATTGTGTATACATTACTACTGATATCAGATCTTTTCTTATTATGGTGCATAGTACCATAGATTGGTACCAAGAGATTGGTCTGAGGGTAGATACATGCCTGTTTTCTCAAGCTGTTTCATAGACTTGTGTTGTTCAGTATGGTATTCACAAGCTACCTGTTGGCTCTTGAGCACTTGAGATGTAGCTAGTCTGAATTAAGATGTGTACTCAGTGTAAAATAATGATTACATGTTGAGTTCATAATATTTTGGATATATTGGGTTAAATAAAATTAATTACTGGTTCTTTTTTCTTAATGTGGCTGGTAGAAAATTTAAAATTCTGTGTATGGTTTACATTATATTTCTCTTTGACAATGCTGTCTTATACTTACCTTTCTTTTTGTCCTAACACTTTGAGTTATTTTAACTCAGTTAATAATCTGTTATGTATTCACTAAAAATGATTTTGGTATTATGTATTATAAAGGATTTTTTCCTGAAGTTTAATACTTTTATGTTGTTATCCTTCTTAGTATTCACTTTCTTAAGCTCTGAGTTGTCTTTTTTTTTTTTCAACCTTTTGACTTTTGTCATACCCTTCTCATGGTGCTACATAGGCATAAGTGATTCTTTCTGTATATTGCCTGGAAAATTTTTGGAGGAATTTAAAAGTTGATCTTTTATTTACTTCTTAAAATAATATTAGGACTACTAATAGTGTATTTTACAAATCATTCTGTTACTAATGTAAAATTTTAAAATTTAAAGTAAAGGCAGTTTGTATCTGGTAAAAAAGAAAATGGATTGAAAATTTCACATGTGAGGAAAGACTGATTGAACATGCAAATAAATTTGTATGATTGAGCAAACAAATAAACAAGCAAAAAATACCTACACTGACTTAGTCTGTTGTTACAGGTTTTTTTTGTTTTTTGTTTTTTTTTGGCAGTACGCGGGCCTCTCACTGCTGGGGCCCCTCCTGTCGCGGAGCACAGGCTCCGGATGCGCAGGCTCAGTGGCCATGGCTCACGGGCCCAGCCGCTCCGCGGCATGTGGGATCTTCCCGGACCGGGGCACGAACCTGTGTCCCCTGCGCCGGCAGGCGGACTCTCAACCACAGCCCCACCAGGGAAGCCCATGTTACAGGTTTTATACACTTTCATAAACTTGGACCTTAGCATCATTACTATTGTTTTTCCCTCCGTGTTATAGTCCTTTAAGGATTTAAGCTTATGATTTTATTACTCTTACCTTTTTTGATCTGTTGAAAAAAAGATTCATACTGGGTTCAGTGAATCCTTTTTTTAGGGTTAAGCCTCGAACTGTGTTTAAAACCAAGTGGTGTATAGCTCAGATCTGGGTAGTTTTTAAGTGAAAAACTGATTTGGGTAGCTGTGGATTATTTAAAGGGGGATTTTGATTTCTGAGCTCCAAAATATATTTCAAAGTAATCCATGATATGTTGTGACCTTAAAGGTATTAATAAAAATGGGTTTGTTAGGCATTTGAAAATAATTTATTTACTGGAGAGCTATTTTATTAGTTTCACCTACTCAGAGAGTCCACAGCACCTAGGTATTGAAAATTATGTAAAAGCACATTCAGAAGAAAGTGTATAAGAAAAAAGTTTGGGCCAAAAGGCTTGAATTTTTTAAAAATTTAATTTAATTTAATTTATTATTATTTATTTATGTATGTATGTATCTATTTATTTTTTTGCGATATGCGGGCCTCTCACTGTTGTGGCCTCTCCCGTTGCGGAGCACAGGTTCCGGACGCGCAGGCTCAGTGGCCATGGCTCACGGGCCCAGCTGCTCCGCGGCATGTGGGATTTTCCCGGACCGAGGCACGAACCCGTGTCCCCTGCATCGGCAGGCGGACCCTCAACCACCGCGCCACCAGGGAAGCCCCTAATTTTATTTTTTATACAGCAGGATCTTTTTTTTATAAATGTATTTATTTTATTATTTTATTTTTGACTGCATTGGGTCTTTGTTGCCGTGTGTGGGCTTTCTCAAGTTGTGGTGAGCGCGGGCTACTCTTCGTTGCGGTGTGCAGGCTTCTAATCGTGGTGGCTTCTCTTGTTGCGGAGCACGGGCTCCAGGAGCGCTGGCTTCAGTAGTTGTGGCACGTGAGCTCGGTAGTTGTGGCTCGCAGGCTCTAGAGCACAGGCTCAGTAGTTGTGGCGCACGGGCTTAGTTGCTCTGCGGCATGTGGGATCTTCCTGCACCAGGGATAGAACCCGTGTCTGCTGCATTTGCAGATTCCTAACTACACTGCACTACCAGGGAAGCCACAGCAGGTTCTTATTAGTTATGTATTTTATACATATTAGTGCATATATGTCAATCCCAATCTCCCAATTCATCCCGCTACCACAAACCCTGCCCCCCCTTTTCCCCCTTGATGTCCATATGTTTGTTCTCTACATCTGTGTCTCTATTTCTGCCTTGCAGTCTGGTTCATCTGTACCATTTTTCTAGATTCCACATATATGCGTTAATATATGATATTTGTTTTTCTCTTTCTGACTTATTCACTCTGTATGACAGTCTCTAGGTCCTTTTTTTAATGACTGGAATTGATAAAAAGTAGGTTTGAAAGTGACAATTAGGGGAGAAAAGATAAAAGATATCTAGGGAGAAAAGATAGAGAAATAGAGATAATAGGGATTGTGGGAAAGAAGAAGAAAAGTGAGCTCACTAAAGTTCACATTCTTAGATGCTCAGTGGAAGGATAATTTTGATAGACTCTTTGATAGACTGAAACAAAGATTTTGCTACCTGTCAACTTTCTGGATCTTAGAATACCCTATTAACCTGTTTGGTTCCTCCTAAGTTTTGAGGATAGGCCTGATTTCTGTTGGCTGTGCAGACTTAGGTTTGGGTTGATCTATAAGAATAACTTGTGAATCCATCTGTGTTGTTTACATCAAATGTTTGTACTTTTTTATTGCTGAGTAGTATTTCATGGTGTGGATATATCACAGTTTATTCGGGTTTTCAGTGTTTTTGGCTTTTACTAATTGAGTTGTTATGAACGTTTGTGTACAGATTTTTGCGTTAATAGACGTTTCCATTTCTCTGGGATAAATGCCCAAGAGCACACTTACTGGATCATCAGGTAAGTGCATATTTAGTTTTAAAAGAAACTGTAAGACTATTTTCTAGAGTTGCTGTATGATTTTGCATTTCCACAAGCATTGTATTAGTGATTCAGTTTCTCTGCGTTCTAATCAAAGTGGGTGTGTGTTAGCCCTGTTTTTTATTGTAGTCATTCAGATAGATGTGTAATGATATCTCATGGTAGTTTTAATTTGCATTTCCTTACGGTTAAAGATGTAGAACATCTTTTCATGTGCTTATTGGTCATTTGTAATCCTCTTTGGTGAAATGTCTGTTGACATCTTTTGCCCATTTTCTAATTTGAGGGCTTTTTTGGCCTTGAGTTGTGAGAGTTCTTTATATATTCTAGATACAAGTACTTTGTCAAGTATGTGGTTTGCAAATATTTTTTCTCAGTCTGTAGCTTGTCTTTTCATCTTCTTCATAGGGCTGTTCACAGAGCAAAAGTTTTAAATTTTGATGGGGGCCAGTATGTTAGTTCTTTGTTTTATGTATTGTGCTTTTTGTGTCAAGTCTAAGAACTCTTTACCTAGTCCTAAGTCTTGAAGATTTTCTCTTAAGTTTTTTCCTAAAAGTTTTAGAGTTTTACATTTTATGTTTAAGTGTATGATCCATTTTGAGCTACTTTATGTATAAGATATGAGGTTTAGGTTGAGGATTTTTTTTTTTCTTTTTAGTCCATTTGTCCTAGCACCTTCTGTTGGAAAGGCTGTCTTTCCTCTATTGAATTGCTTGCATACTGTTGTCAGCAATTAGTTGGGCATATTCGTGTGGGCCTATATCTGGGTTTTCTGTTCTGTTCCATCCATCCGTATGTCTATCTCTCTATCAGTACCACACTGTTTTGTTTTGTTTTAATTTATTTTTTTATACAGCAGGTTCTTATTAGTTATTTATTTTATACATATTAGGGTTATATGTCAATCCCGATCTCCCAATTCATCCCACCACCGCCCCCCTACCCCGAGTACCACACTGTTTTGATTACTGTAGCTATATAGTAAGCCTCAATATCGGGAAAAGCGATTCCTCCCACTTAATTCTTATTTTTCAAAATTGCTTTAGGTCTTGTAGGATCTCCTCTCCATACAGATTTTAGAGTAAGCTTATTTATACCTATAAAAAATCTTTCTGTGACTTTGCTAAGAATTACATCTATATCAATTATGGAGTATTGTTCTTTACTATGTTGTCTTCTAGTCAGTGAACATGCTAAGTCTCCAGTTCTTTAGGTCTTCTTTGATTTTGTTTATCAGCATTTTGTAATTTTCAGTATACAGACCTTGCACATTTTGTTAGATTTATAGCTAAGTATTTCATTTTCTTTGGAGTGATTTTAAATGGCATTGTATTTGTAATTTAGGTTTTCACATGTTTATTATTATTATATAGAAATGTGGTTGATTTTTATGTATTAATCTTGTATCCTCTGACCGTGCAGAACTCACTTATTAGTTCTAGGGCATTTTTTTTATAGATTCCTTGGTATTTTCTAGGTGGAAAGTCATGTCATCTGCAAACAGGGGCATATTTTTTTCTTCTGTTCCAATCTGTTTGCCTTTCATTTCCTTTTCTTAACCTTATTTGCTAGCTGGAAATTCCATTAACTATGTTGAAAGAGATTGGTGAGAACAGCCATTCTTGCCTTGAACTTGAGCTTATGGGGGAAATACATAATTTTCACTGTTAAGTTGTGATGTTAGCTACGGGGGAAGCATGGACACTATTAAGTTGTGATGTTGGCTATGGGTTTTTTAATATATATTCTTTAGCAAGTTGAGGAAGTTCTCTATTCCTAGTTTACTGAGAATTTTTGTTTTGAATTTGGTTAAATGCTTTTCTCTCAATTGATATGATCATATAATTTTTCTTCTTTAGCCCTTTTATCTTGTGGATTACAGCGATTGATTTTCAAATGTTGAACCAGCCTTGCACCTAGAATAAATCCCAGTAGTCTTTTTATACGTTTCTGGATTTTATTTGCTAACATAGTGTTTCGGATTTTTGCATCTAAGTTCATGAGGAATAGTGGTCTGAAGTGTTTATGTTTTTTGGTACTGTGTCTGGTTTTGATGCCAGAGTAATATTGGCCTCATAAAATGAGTTGGGATGTGTTCCTCCTCTTTTCTGGAAGATGGTATAAAAATAGAACTAATTCTTTAAATTTTTGGTAAGATTCTCCAGTGAAGCCATCTGGACCAGGGGATTTCTTTTTCCTGAGCTTCTGAGCTATGGATTCAAATTTTTTTTTTTTAATGCTTAAAGGATTATTCAGATTATCTGTTTCATCTGTATTGAGTTTTGGTGATGTGTGGTTTTTTAAAAAATTGTTTGTTTTTATCTTTTTTCTTTCCGTTTTATTGAGATATAATTGACATATAGCGCTGTGTAAGGTTAAGGTGTACAGCATAATTTCACTTACATCAGAAATGATTATCACAATAAATTTAGTGAACATCCATCATCTCATGTAGATACAAAATTAAAGAAATAGAAAAAATTTTTTCCCTGTGATGAGAACTCTTAGGATTTACTCTCTTAACAACTTTCATATATAACATACAGCAGTATTTTATTCATCATGTTGTACCTTACAACCCTAGTATTTATTTACCTTAAAACTGGAAATTTGTACCTTTTGACCACCTTCATCCAGTTTACCCTCCCCCCAACCCCCTGCCTCTAGTAACCACAAATCTTATCTATTTTTTCATGAGTTTGTTTGTTTTTGAAGTATAACTGACTTACAATACTACTTTAGTTCTTTTTATACAACGTAATGATTACATATTTCTATAAATGTCAAAATAATCACCATGATGTCTAGTTATGATATGTCACCATACAAAGATATTTACATGGTTGTTTATTGTATTCCCCACATGATGTATGGTTTTTTAAGAATTTTTCTAAGTTGTTGAATTTATGAGTATGAAGTTGTTCTCAGTATTTCCTTATTGACCTTTTAGTGGCTGAGAGATCTGTAGTGATCCCCTGTTTCCTTCTGATATGCTTCCAGTCTTTCCTCTTTTTGTTAGTCTTGCTAGAGGTTTATCAGTTTATCTTCTGTTTTCAATCTTATTGATCTCTGCTCTTTATTTTCTTCCTTCTGCTTGCTTTGAGTTTATTTTCCTCTTCTTTTTGTAGTTTATTGCAATAGGAACTAAGATTATCGACTTATGGCCTTTTTTCCCTAGTGTAAGCATTTAGCGCTATAAATTTTCCTCTGGGCACTGCTTTAGCTGTGTTTCACACATTTTGATATGTTGTATTTTCATTTTCACTTAGCTCTATGTATGTTTTAAATTTTCTTTGAGTCTTCCTCTTTGGCTCATGGATTATTCAGTAGTATCTTTGTTAAATTTCCAAGTGTATGGAGATTTGTTGAATTCCAGTTGGATTCCATTATGGTCAGAGAACACAATCTGTATGATATCAGTTCTTTGAAATTTGTTGAGGTTTTATGGCCCAGGATATTATTTATCTAGATGAATGTTCTATGGGTCCTTGAAAAGAATATATGTTCTCCTACTTTTTTTTTTTTAATAAATTTATTTATTTATTTATTTTTTGGCTGTGTTGGGTCTTTGTTGTGGCGAGTACAGGCTACTCTTTGTTGTGGTGCGCAGGCTTCTCATTGCAGTGGCTTCTCTTGTTGCGGAGCATGGGCTCTAGGTGCATGGGCTTCAGTAGTTGTGGAGCGCGGGCTTCAGTAGTTGTGGCTCGTGGGATCTAGAGCTCAGGCTCAGTAGTTGTGGCGCACAGGCTTAGTTGCTCTGTGGCATGTGGGATCTTCCCGTACCAGGGATTGAACGTATGTCCCCTGCATTGGCAGGTGTATTCTTAACCACTGCACCACCAGGAAAGTCCCCTCCTACTTATTTTTGACTCTACATAGTCTTACTGGAATACCACCTACCTCTCCCTATGCAACTCTCTTCTTACTCCCTGCCCCATCCATTCTGTTTGGTTCATGTTCCTTATTATTGGTTTGTATAGCATCATTAACATTTATTCTTATTTTCTCCCTTTATAATTTTTTATTTCTCATAAATTCTTTATTTTTATGTACCATGTCTCATTTGATGTTTTCTATAGTTTTAAACAAAATTTAATATTCTTTGTTCTAAATAGTCACTAGTTTTTATGTTGGCAATGTAATTTGTGCTTACACTAGTGGTAAATTGACCTTGAAATGTTACTACTCCAAGGTGAAATATGGTGTGTGTTTTTATTTTTCTTTAAAAAGGCAACCACAAAGTATGATTCTGTAGATAAACTTAGACTGAATAGGAATTATGTGCTAGGCATATTGCTCTGCATTAAATGGGAGGAAAATTTGTTTTCTCAAGGCACTTCATGGGGCACAAGATGAACACTTACGCAATGTTTCTAGTAGTATAAGACAGCAGACACCAGCTGCTTAATGGAGAAGTACTATAGAAATTCAGAAAAGGAGTAATTAAAGAATGTGGGCAGGATTAATTTGTGTGATCTTGTGAAAAAAATAATACGATTGACCCTTGAACAATGTGATGGTTAGGGACACCGACCTCCATGCAGTCGAAAATCCACATATAAAGAAAATTTAAAAAAAGAAAATCCGTGTGTAATTTACAGTTGGCCCTCAATATATGCACTTCTTCCATTTCTGAGATTTCTCTTTATCTGAAGTTTTGCATTTGCGGGTTCAACCAACAGCAGATCATGTAGTACTGTAGCATTTACTGTTGAAAAACTTTGCATGTAAGTGGACCTGTGCAGTTCAAACCCATGTTGTTCAAGGGCCAACTCTATTTCAGTGAGTGGTAGATGGAGTGGGAAAGGAAGTTGAAGTGAAACTGGGGAACATTATATAATGGGACTGCTGAACAAAAATGAGTATGACCTGTGGGAGAGAGTGAGGGGGACATTTTGTGAGGCAGTGGGGTTATTCAGTAGTTGACCATTGAACAACTTGGGGGTTTGTGGTGCCTAACTTTACAGTTGGCCCTTCATATCCCCAGTTCCAAATCCGAGGATTCAACCAACTGCAGATTGTGTACTGTAGTATTTATTGGAAAAAAATCCATGTATAAGTGGATCCCCAGTTCAAACCCATGTTGATCAAGGGTCAGCTCTACTAACAAGTAGAGGGAGGGTTCCAAATACAAGAAAGAGCTTCAATTTGAGCAGGAGGCAATAGCAGATTTAAAGGTTCTCATTCTGAAGAGTGACTTGAAGAATGGAGTATAAAGCGTTGGCATAACTTGAGAGCTTGTTAGAAAAGCAAATTTTAATACCTTACCTCAGACCTACAGAATCAGAATCTACATTTTTTTAAAAAAATATTTATTTTGGCTGCACGGGGTCTTAGTTGCAGCATGCGGGATCCTTAGTTGCAGCATGCGGGATCTAGTTCTCTGAACAGGGATCAAACCCGGGCCCCCTGCATTGGGAGCACAGAGTCCCAACCACTAGACCACCAGGGAAGTCCCAGAATCTACATTTTTAATAAGATATTCAAGTGATTTGTATGCATGATCAAGTTTAATAAGCACTGGTCTGAAGGGAGGTTAATCAGACAGAACTGTGTGTGAATTGGATTCTAGAGGAGAGAGATTTCATGTAGATCCTATATTAGTTATCCAGTTGAAATGGCGACCAGAGGGCATATAAGAGAGTCTTATTAAAGGAATACAATCAGTAGGACTTAATGACCTTTTTAAAGGGTTTAGAGAATGGAGAGTGCTAAATTGGAGATTATGATCAAGTTTTGGCACTGGGCAACTGAAAACTGGGTGGGCCATTGACAGGAAATAAAAAGCCTGGGTGGCATAAAAAACTGATTATTCTTTAGTCTCAGGCTACTAGAACTTTTTGTTAATGGAAATCGGCATAATAAGTAACACTGGAGAAAATCTTGAAGAACGAATGGAAAAAACTTATAATTACAAAATCCTAAAATAAACAGCATTTTCATTATTTTTGCATGTTATCTTGATTTTTTATTAATATGTGAACTTGTTTTTATATTGTTGTATACTTTATTTATTTGTTTATTTATTTTAACTTTTGGCTGCGTTGGGTCTCTGTTGCTGCGTGGGGCTTTCTCTAGTTGCGGTGAGCAGGGTCTACTCTTTGTTGCAGTGCGTGAGCTTCTCATTGCAGTGGCTTCTCTTGTTGCAGAGCACGGGCTCTAGGGCACGTGGGCTTTAGTAGTTGTGGCGCACGGGCTTAATTGCTCTACGGCATGTGGGATCTTCCCGGACCAGGGCTCGAACCTGTGTCCGCTGCATTGGCAGGCGGATTCTTAACCACTGCGCCACCAGGGAAGTCCCTGTGGTATACTTTAAATGTTTATTATATAAATGTTTTATATTTTTTCATAATTTAATTAATTTAAAGTACTTTTCCCATTATAAAATACATACTCTCACCCAAATTTTTAAAAATGCAAATTAAAAATAACAATGATTCCAGTATTTACATTTTAGATCGGTAAGGATTAAAATGTTTGGTTCTAATAGGCTTTAGTGAGAATATAGATTGGTGCAACTTTTATATATATATACACACACACATTTACTTATTTATTTATTTTTGGCTGCATTGGGTCTTCATTGATGCGGGCAATCTGTCTCTAGTTGCGGCAAGCTGGGGCTACTCTTTGAAGCGGTGCACAGGCTTCTCATTGCAGTGGCTTCTCTTGTTGCGGAGCACAGGCTCTAGGCATACGGGCTTCCGTAGTTATGGCACATGGACTCAGTAGTTATGGCTCGCGGGCTCTAGAGCGCCGGCTCAGTAGTTGTGGTGCACGGACTTAGTTGGTCCACGGCATGTGGGATCTTCCCGGACCAAGGCTCGAACCCATCCATGTCCCCTGCATTGGCAGGCAGATTCTTAACCACTGCGCCACCAGGGAAGTACTGGTGCAACTTTTTTTTTTTTTTTTTTTTGCGGTACGCGGGCCTCTCACTGTTGTGGCCTCTCCCGTTGCGGAGCACAGGCTCCGGACCCGCAGGCTCAGCAGCCATGGCTCACGGGCCTAGCCACTCCATGGCATGTGGGATCTTCCCAGACTGGGGCACGAACCCATGTCCCCTGCATCGGCAGGTGGACTCTCAACCACTGCGTCACCAGGGAAGCCCCGGTGCAACTTTTTAAAGGGCAATTTGCCAGTGTTCATCAAAATTAAAAATTGCACATACCATTCTTGATCTAGCAATTTCACGTCTAGGAATGTGTTCTGCAAATATACTGTCTCTAGTTCAGTTAAACTACAAGGCTGATTTGTCACATACACCAATTCTTTGTATCTATGTATTCAGGAAAATATTTTTCTAATGAATATAGACAAAATAGCATTTTTTATTTCATAGGAGAGTTTTTCAGTTTACTCTGATTTCTTTCCAGTCCTTTGAAGAGTTATTTTATGTTTCTTTTCTAGCATTTTGATATTTTTAGGATTCTTTTGTCAGTTTCAAAAGGCATCTACCAGGCTTGGGTTTTTTTATGTATTTGACTAAAATTTACAGTTATTTATATTGGATGGAATGATTTTAATAGCTTTTGAAGATTTTTGATGGAATTTGGTTTACAATTTCCCCCCCCCCCTCATTTTAAGGAATATTGGAAGCTAAGGGTCATAGGTTGGTTGATTTTTATGAATATATTTAATATTCAGAAAAACATTTCACAATTGGTAATTATTATTTCACTGTAAATCTTACATGTATTTTTCAGATATCTGAAAAATATCTAGAACAACCACATCAGTAAGAAATGCTAATATCTTGGTTATTAATCGCTATAAAAATTAAGAATGTCTTCATTGAGGCCTTGGGGAATAATAATAAAATTACCTAAAGACTGGAATAATGAAATATTTCATTCAAACAAGCGTGTGGAAGAACTTGAAAAAGTGGCCTAAATCTTGCCACAAAAGACAGATTAGTAAATTTAATGACTAGAAATACAAAACTAACAAATCTGTTTATTAATAAATATAAGATACTTATAGAAATATTTATAAATAAGTATGAGATATCTATATTTATTATATTAATAAATATACATATTTTTACATATAGATAACTGTAAGTACAGATATATCTATTAAATTAAAAATAATTTATACATACAGGTTATACTATAAATACATATAACAATGTATTAGTCAACCAATATGGTATATATTAATATAAAATATAATCAGGGTCATGTGTCCGATTTGTTCAGATCATTGAGATGAATATATAAATTTGGCAATTTCAGTGAATTTATTATTCAGCAGACTGAATTTTGGAGAATTGGTTGGTTTCTGATATACTAACATACTGGAACATATGTTCAAGGGTGTGTATTGCAGTATTGTAATACCAAAAGACTGAAATTAATGTCAGTAGGGCTTGTTAAATTATGTGTGCATCTATATGATGGAATATGTTGTAGCCATGGAAAGGAAAGAAGTAGAGATATATGTATTAAGATAGAAAAATTTCTAGTGTCTGCTAAGTGAAAAGGGAAGGTTCAGAACAATGCACACAGTCCTTTTCATTTTCAGTTTAAAAAGGAGATGCATATGAGTATATGCTTATATATACATTGAATATATCTGGAAGAATACATAAGAATTATTTACAGTAGTTGCCACTAGGGCCCTAAAAGATGGAAACAAAGTTAATAGGTACCCTTATTGTGTTTTAATTTTGATCAATTTTACTAACTAGTAAAAGTAAAATTAAACATTTACGGCATATATTCACTGTAGAAAATGTGAAAATGACATGTAGAAGAGAAGTCTCCCAAAGCTGACGCTTGTTAAAAATTTTGTTTTACTGTGTTTCCTTTCAATCTTTTTATTTTCTCTCTCTCTGTTTTTTTGTATTAGTTTATTTACTGCAACATTAGTGTTTGTTGTATACACTTTACCATACTTTCTGAAATAAGATGGGGATGTAAAATAAACTTATAAGAGCCAGTATTAAACATAATGTTCCATTATGTTTCTGATGGGAAGGCAGTATGGTTGTGTATGTTACCATATTGATTTCCTGGGTTGATGGCTGATCTTGGTGGGTTGGGTGCGTAATGTCTTCCTCATGGTTGCATGTATGTCACTCTTAAAGCTCCCTAGTGAGTTGAAGACAAAGCCTCCCTGGGTAGGAAAACTTTCCCCCCGTTGGACTTCTGGGTATTTCTGTTTTTGATGTTAGAGTGTACCCTTTTTTTTTAATACAGAGGTTCTTATTAGTCATCAATTTTATACACATCAGTGTGTACATGTCAATCCCAATTGCCCAATTCATCAAGAGTGTACCTTTTTAATTGAGTATCATTTTGACCCAGTGGACATACTGATCCTCCAAGGATACTGCAAATGCAAGCATTTCAATCAGTTACACCAACATGAATGAATTTTAATTAGATTATTTTCTGTGGAAAACTGTATTAAATCATTTAAATTTATTGGCCAGTTTCTTACATAGTGACATTAAAACGTGTTTAACTTTCTTTTTCTAGGTTTTTTTTTTACTCAAATTATTTTTACTGGGATTTATTCTTTTCCTTTTACACTTTAGAATGAACATACAATTTATTGATTAGATTTTTATTCTTAATTTTGAGGATTATAGCTTTGGTATTTGTTAGTTTTCATTTGAAGTTGCTTCTACCAAATTCACTTTTCCTACATATTGTACACTGAAATTTTGTCAAGAAGAGTTGACCCATCAGTTTTTAGTAGAATGTTTTACCATGTGCAGTTTTTGTCATGGTCTGCTTAATTTTGTTTATTAACTCTGCCATTAATATTCTTTATGAATTGGGCAAAAAGCTGATGCTGTATTTCCTAGCTAATCAATGAAAATGTTGTAAGCAACTTCTGTTTGATACTATAGGACTGCTAACTCTGTGATGTTCACTGAGTCTCAGAATTCTTTCAGTTCTTTTGTTATTTCAGCTCTTCTTCACCCTAAAAGCATTGGGCATGATTTTGACCTTTTATTTTGGAGGCTTCCTGTTCCAATGATAAGATTTTGAAATGTAGAATTCTGTCTGCATGTGACTTTTTCATATCTTTGATAAAGTTTTGTTCCGTAGTTGCTATTGGTTATTCTATCACATAGATAAAGCCTTCGGCGTAGTGCAAGACAGTTTCGATCTTGGAAATACTGATCTTCACGCTGACTGAAATCAGACTTCAGCTGGTTTAAATTGACAGCAAAATTATATTAACTGGACTCTCGAGTGCTAGGCAAGGTCGAAATAGCTTATATTTCTTTTAGCTAAATTATTTGCCTAAGCTGTGTTTCCAGACATGAAAATACTGGAGCAGAGGACATCATTATATAAGGCTTTTGCATTGTCTTTGCATTGTATTCAATCCTATTTTCAAAAGGATTGAATCAATTTATAATGCCATCAGCAGTGTATAAACACCTCAATTTCAATGTATTTTCCTTAGAATTAGTTATCATTATTTGAAAATATTAACTAGGAGTAAAATGGTCTTGTGGAGTTATATTTTCATTTGCTTTGTGTAGAAATTCAATAGGAACAACAAATTAGAAGCGGCATGGGAAAATGTTAACTCCTAACTAGAGCATTTGGTTATGCAGCCTTCACTGCATTATTGTTTTGAATCAAAACAGCTTTAAAAGTTAAGATTGGTTATTAGCATAATGAAAGAGAGTGTCCCTGGAATGAATGTCATGAAGAGTACTGTTGTACTCTTGGAACAGAGGAGTTCTTTTGTCTTATGTCCCTCTAGGCTCAGAATAGAATAATATGCTTCTTTTATCCAGGAGTTTGACAGTCACTGTGCTTAAATCTGTCTGTGTGTCTGCTTGGTTCAGTCAATTAAAAAATAACTGTTTGTTTCTTTGCCAAGTTAGTAATGCCATAATATAATTTGCAAGGAAGTGAATAAAAAACAATTTTTGTCATGTTTTAATAGCTTTTCTTGTTTATTCTTTTATATTTAACAAGAAAATTAGTGTAGCCCCACTTTTATTGTTTTTGAATGTAGTTTTTAAAACTATAAGTAATTTAAGAGAAACTTAGAAATAATCTTTTAAATTCAGCACATCACTAGTTCAGTTGTTAGAAAATAAGGAATACTTAAATAGGTTAAGTGAATATTTTTATTTACTTTCCCATTTATGACACTTTTAAGACTTATTCAGCCTCCAAGCCATCCAACAATTTTGTTAAAACCTGATTCTAAGGCAGGTTAATCACTTTTTTTAATATTAGCAAGATAAGAAATTATAATTGCATCTTTTAAAAGATTTATTTTTAACTGTTGTTTAGAATTTCTTATAATTTGTGAGGTGGATACTTAAGTTTCTTTTTTGTTTTTTTCTCTGTTTAATTTCTTGTGGAGCCAATCATTATCTTTAGAGCTAGTTTGAAAGGGTTGCTTAAGTGCTGTTAGATGCTTTCTGCCATCACTTACTTGTAGTGAGGAACCTTTGATATGCTATATAACAAGAGCTCATTTGGCTACTAAGTGTGCCTTCCAGCTCTGTGCTAGGTGTAGGGACACGCCTTCAAGGCACTGGCATGTAGGCTAGCTGAATTACAAGATTCACAGATATAACGTAAGAAAATTATGAGTAATACAAGTCATTGTGTACGTAGGAGCTGAATAAAGAGAAGGAAAAGAATAATCAATAATTCACTTTCACGGCTATTTTCTACCTTTAACTTTGCTTATCCCTTGATGATTTTGCTTCCCCAAACATAATTTTATCAGATCTCTTTAAAATTAGTCTTAACATGATTTTTTCATAAGTACTTAACTTATTTACAATTTTAGTACCAGTTGTGAAGGTGCAGCTTCTAGGCCTGTGTCACTACTCTCATAATAATTCATAATTGCAAAGTATTCTATAGTTTAATAATTTTTTTGAGGAATCTCAAGTTTTATAAGATAGGTGTCTTATAAAGTCACTTACAATAGAAAAGTTTCTTTAAAATATCAAGTTTTTTCCAGTAGTTTGAGTGGTCTCTGATTGGTTTTGCATGCATAGCGACTTTTTATCAACTAGAATCCCCTATCTCTATTCCAGTCCGCAGACCAATGGTACGTGGGCCTCTCACTGTTGTGGCCTCTTCCATTGCGGGGCACAGGCTCCGGATGCACAGGCTCAGCGGCCATGGCTCACGGGCCTAGCCGCTCCACGGCATGTGAGATCTTCCCGGACCGGGGCACAAACCCATGTCCCCTGCATCGGCAGGCGGACTCTCAAACACTGCGCCACCAGGGAAGCCCCTAAGTGGAATAATTTTGTGACTGGCTTCTTGTACTTAGCATAATGCTTCTGAGATTGTGCATGTCATATCTATCAGCAGTTCCTTTTTACTGCTGAGTAGTATTGTAGTATTCCATTGAATAAATATACCGCAGTTTGTTTATCCATTCATATATTGGTGGACATTTGGGTTGTTTTCAGTTTGGCTACTGTGAATAAAGCTGTTTATGAACATTCATGTATAAGCTCTTATGGACATGTGTTTTCATTTTTTCTTGGGTAAATATCTAGAATTGGAATTGCTAGGTTATATGGTAAGTGTCTGATTAAAAACTGTTTTCCCAAGGCCAGTGTTTAGAGGGGAATGGAAGTGAGAGACACCTTAAAAGGCCATACCATGGGGCTTCCCTGGTGGCGCAGTGGTTGGGAGTCTGCCTGCCGATGCAGGTGGCGCGGGTTCGTGTCCCGGTCCGGGAGGATCCCGCGTGCCGTGGAACGGCTGGGCCCGTGAGCCGTGGCTGCTGGGCCTGCGAGTCCGGGGCCTGTGCTCCTCAGCGGGAGGGGCCGCAGCGGTGAGAGGCCCGCGTACCGCAAAAAAAAAAAAAAAAGTCTATACCATGAATGACCTTCTAGGTCATATAAAGAAGATTTATCCCAAGTACAGTATAAAGCCATGGAAGGGTTTAAGAGGAGAGAGTAAAATTATCAAGTGTATAATTTTACTCTGACCGCTCTTTGAAGAGTGGATTAAAGGTGAGGCTGAAGAAGGAAGATCTTGTGAAGAGGACTCTTTTATTGCAAATGACATGAAACTTGACCCAAACTGGCTTAAACACAAGGAGAATATTTTGGGTCACATAAATGAGAAAGCCCAGGTAGTATCTTCAAAACCTTAAATATTAAATATGTATCTGAGTTTAAAATTTATATTTCAATAGCCCTCATATCACTAAACTCTAGGTAGGGTTATTCAAGTGACCCCCATGCTTAGGAAAGTGCATTGTGTATATTAGATGCTCAGTAAATATTTTAATGAATGAATGAATGTTCTTGGGCATCGCTGAGAGTCATATTGAGAGTCATTCTTAAAACCTCTTTCTCTTCCTTTCTCTAACATCTAGTCTATCCTCCTGCCAGAATATTTCTCAAACTTGTTCAGTTTTCTCAGTCTCTACTGTAACTATGCTCTTTTTTCTCCTGCCTCTCTCGAGTATCTTCATGGTCTTTATATGCATCCCTTTCTCCACTGCAGTCTCTACAAGGTTGGAATCACTCTGGTCTTGGTCCTGTGTCCTCATTTCTTTTTCTCTGCCCTTCCCTGGGTATAAGGTAGATTTTTTTAAAAAGGAAGGTTAAAGGTGTGGTATTTGGAGTAAGGCATGGGGTTTTAAGTGATTGTGATATACAGTGAGCTACATACTGATTTGCTTTAAGGAGAAAGTAGAAAATATACCAGTGGTTATTATAAAACTTCAGGGAAGGAATAGATATGTAAAATTTGAAGGAAAATTTCTAGTAGAGTTCTTTCTGGTTTGCTTGAGAATTGGGAAAATAATATTATTTCTTTGCTTTCAGTCTACAAATTAAATATCCAAAATATAATCTTAATGTACATATCAAGTAATCTGTAACCATTTTATTTTTCCAAGCCAATAAATGACTTTAAAATCTGTAAAGGAGATGAAGAAAAGAAATGTGTGCGGCCTAAATCAGTTAAAGTACCAGCATTTATACTTTCTTTTTGCTCTTGACTTCATCATTACCACTCCACCCTTTATTTTCCTCAGACGTTCAGATTTTCTGGAAAGTTTACATCTTTGCATCACAGACTGTTAACTAAAAAGGGTTGACTCATAGTGATGATGGGGAAAATCACAGCAGCATGGAGTAGACAGAATTGCACAGTAGTTTGCACAGCTATGTTTAGAACATAGCTGATTTATTTTTAAATCTGGAAGAACCTGAAATTTGCCTGTGTAAATAGAGTAAAGGTCATTGAGTGTATAATAAATTTATTAGTCATTAATTTTTCTCCCCCAAGCAACAACAACTTCATTATGATTATCAATATCATCATCATCTTCTTCAGTGCCTAGCACTGTATCTGACACATAGTAGGTACATAGGATTTGCTGCTTTAAAAGTGATGAACTTCAGTTCCCTGGAAAATTCACAGATGGTGAAAGATAAAGTAAACACTGCTAAAAATGCTCAGTCCTAGAAATGGAAATGTATTTTAGGGAGGAGTAAGAATTTGGTCTAAATATCTAGTCTATATAAAGTTCTTTTTTTTTAAATGTGAATTTATTTCTTGTCATTTATCTTTTTTCTAGACATTTAAATATAGCATGTAAACCTGCCCCAACCAGTGATCATTGTATTGTTGTAATATGACGTTTTTCAAGTGTATTTTTCTGAAAAACTTTGTTCTTAAAAATTAAAAAATTTACCTTTAGTCACACAAGCTATGAATTTTTAGAAAAATTCAAACTGTGCAAATAAAGCAAAGTCCCTCTTAATTGAACCCCACTGCCCTCTGCCCATCCAGATCACTTAGATAGCTAACTCCTCTGGTCAGTTTGGCATTTATACTTCTGAGATTTTATACATACACACAAATACACACACTTAAAAAAGTGTTTAAAATTATTGTTTCCCTTAAGTGAGTTTTAGGAAGCTTTCTGCACTTTCTCATCTGGTTTTATTACATATATGATACAGCACTCTTGGTTTATGTAATCAAGTCCTATCCTTTTATTTAAAATTAATTTACTAAAACTAGACAGCAGCAGCCTAGAAAATAAGCCAGACTTATCTAAGAATCTGCTTTAGTAGCCAAGCTGTCTTCCATATCACCTTTGGTAATTTATGCCATCAATAGCAATCCTAATGTATTAGATACAGTGTGTATACAAAGAAGTACTCTGCTAATTCAGACTCTCCTCCAGTCTAAATTAGGAAAACTGTGTTTGTATAGGAAAAACTTGTTTTATACAGTAACTTTTTAGATTTTTCTAGCTATTTAACACTAAAATTAAGAGCCATTTATTAACATTAAATGTCAAAACATTGGGCTTTATTAAATAAATCTTACAATTTTCTTGAGAATGGTGACAATTTTGAATTTTAGAATCACAAGATGCTGGATTATCAGTAAATGTTTCCTAAGTAACATTTTATTTTATTCCTATTTTTGGCCATTATATAATCCCCTTAAAATACTTTGTGCTTAATTGTAGGAGGTTTAATCACTTTGCATTTTTAGAATTTTTAGAACCAGGAGAGACCTCAGTGATTTATCTAATACAATCCCTTTATAATACAGACAAAGAAGCCTCAGGCCCCTAGAAAGTCAATAACTTGATCAGTTTCCCAAAACTAGTTATTGTAAGAATCAGAACTGTAACCTAGATCTCCTGCTATATATACCTTATTTTCTGACCCTTTCTAACTTTGAGTTTAATTGAAATAGAGAATGAGCTCAATATTTGCATGTTTGTTTCTTTAATTGGTAAGAAAATCTGCCAAAACCTATAACGGCCGAAAGTAGTTTGGGAAAGTGAAATTTCCTGTGAGAAAGAGTCTTAAGTCTTTGTCTTAGTGATATGTGGTTGATAATTATCCAGTCTTTTATTATTCCATCTCTTTTTTACTTCTCTCCCTTCTCCTTTCTCTCTTTGAGTGCAGATAGCAAGACTGTAAAGTAGACCTATTATAGGGAGATTGGACCTAGGGAGACAGGGTCAATCTGGAGTAGGTTAATTATGTTTTGTAACTTTCCATACTGGTTCTGATGTTCCAGCCCAGTCACTAGAAACCAAAGGAACCAAAACCAGATTTTTAGAAGCATCCCCGACTTAACCAAAGTTGGCAGTATTATAAACGTATTGAATTCTCTTTCCATTAGTTTTCCAGCCTACACCTGTAAAGTCTATCTTCTATGTTTTCTTTTTTAAAAAACTCCTTTTATCCTTCTTCAAACATTGTTTGCTTAGTAATTTTTTTTTACAAAGGAACTTAAAATATAAAGTGAATATACTCATAAGGCAGATATTCTTTTAATTCTTTGAAAGGTCACTGGTAAACAACTTACTTTTTAATATTATCTTTATTGTATTTCTTCCACTTGTTTTTTATAAAGATTTTATAGGTAAAGGGAGGACACGCTATGGAATAAGATGGGTACAATTAGGTGACAATGTTTATTCTTATAGCTGTGAGTCATTATGTAGCCACAGTTGGGAGTACAGTGTTTGTTGGCAGTAGCCTTTCAAAGAGTAACTTCTGAATATTTGATAAAAGTAGTTGAAGAGTTATGAACATTAGCAAAACCACTGATTCTGATAAGCACCTTTAAAATTGTTCATCTGTGAACAAACTGTGGCCTGCAGACCAAATCCTGTCCACGGACTGTTTTTGTAAGGTCCATGAGCTAAGAATGGTTTTTAACATTTTTAAAAGTTTGTAAAAACAAAACAAAACAAAAAAAGAATATGCAATAAAGATTGTACGTGGCCCTCAATGCCTAAAATATTTACTATCTGGCCTTTGAAGAAAACAATTGTCGATAGCTGAACAGAATCGTAGAGAAGGCTCTAACTGGTCATAAAGAACCATTTTAAGCCATTCAGATTTACAGTAAAAATAATAGAAATGAAGAAAATTGGGGCTTCCCTGGTGGCGCAGTGGTTGGGAGTCCGCCTGCCGATGCAGGGGACACGGGTTCGTGCCTGGGTCTGGGAGGATCCCACATGCCGCGGAGCGGCTGGGCCCATGAGCCATGGCCGCCGAGCCTGCGCATCCGGAGCCTCTGCTCCGCGGTGGGAGAGGCCGCAGCGATGAGAGGCCCGGTACCACAAAAAAAAAAGAAAAAAGAAAGAAAATCAACACAGATGGCCTGTTTGTTATAATATTGTTCACAGTAATAAAAAGTTGGAAACAAATTTTTAGTAACGGCACTGATTAAATAAATTACAGGACATCTGTATAGAAAAATATTACACATTGAGTGACATCACCCATGACTTATGCAAGGGAAGATATGAATTGCATTAAGCAGGGGGCTAGATTCCAGAACAGTGTGCAGGATGATCCTCCCCCTTTCAAAACACACAGACATTTATAATATGTACTTGAGGTGTGTAGGTACACAAAACTTTATATACTAGAATATTGGATTGTGGATGACTTACACTTTTTTTTTGAATTGTTGCAGTTTTGTAACTGATAATTATTTTATAGTGAAATTAAATAATTGACTTTTTGGTATAGAAAAAAATTAAACTTGAATAGAGTTTTAAGTCACAAAGTTCTAGAAGAGATAATATATTAATATGTAACACAGTATTAGAAGTATGGATACTCTGATGAAACTTAGAAGTCTTTGGACAAATGAAAGAAAATAGAACTGCTGTCAAAATCCTCTTAATATATTATCCTTGGACAGTCAGTAGGCTGAACATGTAACAATGGCATTTCAATGGGCTATTCAAAGAAAATAATACAATTTTGTATCATAGAGAACACTCCCTTCCACAAAAGATTTGTTGGTGTCCCTAAATTTTGATTTAGACCATGAAATTTAGATTAAAATGGCACTTCTTTCCTTCACCTCCCTTTTCTTCTTTTCCTTTGCAGAGTACATAATTGAGGGACAGTTCATATAAAAGTAAACATTTGACCTTTTACACATGTGTGCACACTTGTCTCCGACACCCAGATCAAGATATGGAACATTTACAGTCACTTTAGATGGTTCACTTTTGCCTCTTTCCAGTCAGTATCACCGTTCCCACTAAGAAGCAAGCATTCTGACTTTTGATTAGCTTTGCCTATTCTCAGACTTTCTGTAATGAAACCCTGTACTCCTTTGTGCTTGGCTCCTTGCTCTTGACATAATACTTTTGAGATTTATCAAAGTAGTTATTTGTATTAGTAGTATCTTTTCTGTTAAGAAGTAGTATTCCATTGTATGAATATAGCACAGTTTATCCACTCTTCTGTTGATGGACATTTGAATCATTTCCTTTTTTCGTGGGGGAGGGAGGGGAAGCTATTATGAATAATGCTGCTATGAACATTCTTGTACAAATCTTTTTGTAGGCATATGCACTCATTTCACTTGAATATATATCTAGGAGAGGATTTTCTGGGTTATAGGGTAGGTGTGTGTTTAACTTTATTAAAAACTGCTAGTTTCCAGAAATAGTTGTCCCATTTTATGCTCTAATCAAAATATGGCAGTTTTTTAAAAAATTAATTAATTAATTAAAAAAATTTTTTGGCTGTGTTGGGTCTCTGCTGCACATGGGCTTTTCTCTAGTTGGGGTGAGCAGGGGCTACTCTTCGTTGTGGTGCGTGGGCTTCTCTTGTTGCAGAGCACGGGCTCTAGGCGCGCAAGCTTCAGTAGCTGTGGCACTTGGGCTCAGTAGTTGTGGCTCGCAGGCTCTAGAGCGCAGGCTCAGTAGTTGTGGTGCACGGGCTTAGTTGCTCTGCGGCACGTGGGAATCTTCCCGGACCAGGGCTCGAACCCATGTCCCCTGCATTGACAGGCGATTCTTGACCACTGCGCCACCAGGGAAGCCCAAAATATGGCAGTTATAGTTGCTTCATGTCCTCACTAACACTTGGAATTGATTATAGCTATTCTGGTGATTGTGTAGTGATGTCTCAATGTAGTTTTAATTTGCTTTTCTCTGATGACCAGTGGTGGTGAACATATTAAGTGCTTATTGACCATTTGTGTAAATTGTACTGTCTTTTATTATTAATTTGTAGGAGTTCTTTATGTATTTTGGATATGGATTCTTTGTTAGATGTGTTGTGAATGTTTTCTTGCAATATTAGCTTGCCTTTTCACTTCATTATTGGCATCTTTTGATGTGCAGAAGGCTTTAATTTTGATGAAGTCTGTTTTATCAATTAAAAAGTTTATGTTTATTGCCTTTTGTGTGCTGAGAAATCTTTCCCCTGCCCCAAAGTCATGAAGATATTCTCCTAAATATTCCTCTAAAAGCTTTATGTATATTCTCATTTACTTTTTAATTGAATTATTTGTTCCTTTATTTTTTGTAGGGATTTTTCATACAGTTGAGATACGAGTCTTTTGTCAACAATATATATCAATAGCTTGGCACTCAAATTTAAATCTGTGATTCACCTGAAATTAATTATGTATATGATGTTAGGTAGAGGTTCACTTTTTTCCCACATTGATATTCAGTTTCTTCAATATCATATATGGAAAGCACCTATCTTTCTCCATTGAATTTTATTGGTGTCTGTCCAAAAATTAATTATCAAGAATGCCAGCACTGTTTTTACTTACTGTAACTTCACACTGAGTTTTGAAATCTGGTTGTGTAAGTTCTCCAACTTTGTTCTTCTTCAAGGTTGCTTGAGTATTTTAATTCCTTTACATTTCCATGTAAATTTTAGAATCAGCTTGCCAATTTCTGTTTTTAAAAAGTCCATTTGGATTTTGATTTGGATTGCATTGAATATATACATTAATTTGAGGACAATTGATATCTTAAAAATATCATGTCTTCCAATTCATAAACATTGTGTATCTCTCCGTTTATTGAGGTCTTCTTTCATTTTTCTCTGTAGTATTTTGTGATTTAATGTAGATGTTTTTCACATCTCTCCGTATATTTATTCCTAAGTAATGTTTTATTTAATTCTATTATAAGTGGTGTTGTGGTTTTACTTTATGTCTCTATTGTATATTACTGGTATTTAGAAATACAATAGATGTTTGTGTATTCCTTTTGTATCCAGAGGTCTTGCTAAATTCACTTAGTAGTTCAAGTAATTTTTCTATTCCTTTGGATCTTCTACGTATGAAGTTACATCATTTGCAAATAAACAGTGGTTTTAGTTTAACAATATTTGTTTGTTTACTTTTCTTGTCTTGCTGTACTGGCTAGGACTTCTAGTAAAATGTTTGAATAGGTAAGTTGAAAGCAGACTGTCTTGACTTGTTTTTGACTTCAGGGAAAGTGTTCGGTGTTTCACCGTTAGGTATGATGTTAGCTGTAGGCTTTTTATAGATACTCTGTCACATTGAGGAAGTTTCCTTTTATTTCTAATTTGCTGAGAATTTTTATCATGAATAGATGTTAAATTTTCTTACTTTTCTACATCTTTTGAGGTGATCATGATTCTTTTTTATTTGGTTAATGTGGTGAATTCCACTGACTTTTTGGTGTGTGTGTGAACTCGTAATGTTTATTTCACAAGTATTGTTTGTAGTTTTTAAATACCTTTTTGTCTTATACTTTGTAAGACATTTATAATATACATATGGATGAATAAATGAGGATGAATGTAATGGGTCAGTAGAGCCCACTGATAATTCAAGGTTTATATCCAAGCAGCTTTATTCTGATTCCATGTTCATCAAGCAACTTCATCTTCACATGAACTTGCTCACTGAGGCCGTGGGTTGTGCAGGCCAGTCTTCACACCTGGTCTGCTTGACATTATATTCTATTCTTCAGTGTCACTGGCATCCTGGTATACTCTCCTTGGCAGTTTGTACACTTATCCACTGACTAATTTTTGAATGTTAAATTAATTTTGCATCCCTGGGATAATCACAGTCATGATATATTTCCTTTAATATATTTGCTATATTTTGTTTGTTAAGTTTTAAAGAAATTTTTTTTTTTTGGTCTATGTTCATGAAGATTCTTGTTCAGTAATTTTCTTGTCATGATTTTGTCAGGTTATGATAACAGTGTGCTGCCTCATAAAATGCCTTGGGAAGTGTTTTCCTATTCCACTCTTCTCTAAAAGAGTTTGTCTAAGTTTGGTATTACTTATTTTTAAAATATTTTGAGGATTCACCCATGAAGCCATCTGGGAAGGTTTTAAAATATATATTAAATTACATTAGCCTTTAGAGGACAATCTAGATTTTCTATTTCCTCTTGGGTCCGTTTTATTTATTTATTTATTATTTTTTGGCCATGCCCCGTGGCTTGTGGGATCTTCATTCGCTGACCAGGGATCAAACCTGTGCCCCCTGCAGTGGAAGTGCGGGGTCTTAACCATGGGACTGCCAGGGAAGTCCCTTGGGTCAGTTTAGAAACTTGCGTTTTTACAGAATCTAGGCATTTCCTTTCATGCTTTTACTTCCTCTTATGGTATCTGTAATAATGTTCCCATTTCATTATGATATTGGTAACACATGTTAGTCTTCTACATTTTGTTTTTAATTTTTCTTTACATATAATAATATTGCTTAATTTTAAATTTTTATATAGCATTGACTACAACTTCTGGAATAATGTTAATAGTAATGATAGCATCCTACCTTATTCCTGATTTTAGTGAGAATCCCTTTAACATTTCATCATTAGAATGTATTGGGGTAGATATCCATTATCACGTTATAGAATAATCTTTTTATTCCTATTAAGAGAGGTCATAAGGACAAGATAGTGAGTTTTATTAAGTGACTTTTTAGTATTTCTTGAGGTGGACAGTTTTTTTGTTTTGACCTTTTGAGGTGATAAATAATTCCCTATTATGAAGTCCTTGCACTGCTGGGAAAACTCTACTTAGTTTAATATTGTTGAATTTGCTAATATTATACTTAGGATTTTTGTATTTATGTTTTCATAAGAATGATCTGTTGTTTTCTTTACTCAGATTTTGATATTAAGCTTATGATATAGTTCCCTCTTGTCTGTTTTATCCTTTTCTCCTTCCCTCCCCATTTTATTGAACTTCATCCTTCTCTACAATTACACCTACAGAGCACTTTATACTTGTTCCTTACTGTAAGGCTAATTTGCTTATTAGTCTTTGTTTAGGAGACATAATCTTATAAATCTAATTTTGCTACTTGAGCAATTTTTTTTCACCTAGTAGGTTGTAGTCTAGGTTGCTACTCAGAAGCTTCAAGCTAGTTCTTCTCTGATTCTTAGTTTGATGTAGATTTCTGCTTGGTTAATGTATTCTTACACATTTCTGTTGCTTTAAAGCAGAATTTTCTTTTTTAAAAACAATTCTTATTTTGTGCATTAAAGCTTCTAGAAGCATTGTAGGTGTTCCAAACAGTTTACCGTAATTTGCCTCGTCCCGCCAAATTGGTGGATAAGTGCTGAAGTTCTAGCCATTATCAAAAGTTAGACCCTTTCACAGGTTATAAGTGTAGTAACAGAGTTTACAGTTATGTACAGCAGTTTATTATGCATGCATATTATTGATATTACCAGCTTGATTCTTAAACTTTCCCCTTAATAGGTATACTGTGATTTTTACAGTAATTGGAAGGTAATGGTTGCATACTTCTACATAATGACTACAACTCTATTGCAAAAATGATTGGAGGTGGATTGTAACTAAATGGTGACTTAATTTTAATGTTCTATTTTGATTATTTTCTTTTTTATTCCCTCTTTCTCCTTGCATCCCTCACCACCGTTATTCATATAAACTGTTTTCTCTTTAATAAAACCCAGCTGCTTCCTTTGTGATGCTAAACTCAGTAGGCTACCTTTGGCTATTCTCCTTTCTTGTTAAAACATAACTTAGACTCTAATAATTTTTTAATCTCACTTCCATACCTTTACTTTCTTTGCTCTTGCATTTTTCGGTATTCATATTTTATTTTCATTATTACTCCTTTTTGCACCCCCAACAGAATTTCTTCCTTCTATGAAATATGAAACTGTACCCAATTCTAAACTTCTAGATAACTTTCTCACTCTTTGTATTTTTATATACAGATAGTATGAGTTTTTAGAATTTTACTGGGGCCCTCAACATCAGGAACATTTTGTATACGTTTAGTTAGTGTTGGTTAACATCACTAGGGACAGTTTTACTTAATGCTTCGACATGTATTATTGAGAATGATCTTGGTTTCATTGTAGTTGTCATGTGGTAGGTAAGTATTTCATGTCAGTATTTCTCAGTTACTGTATTTATTTCCTGAATTTTGTCTAATTGGAAAACAAGGCTGTGACCCCGAATTATTTCAAGTTTGTGAAATTTTATAGTTAAGAGTATGAAGATGCAGAAAGAAATTTTTTTTTTTTTTTTTTGCGGTACGCGGGCCTCTCACTGTTGTGGACTCTCCCGTTGCGGAGCACAGGCTCCGGACGCGCAGGCTCAGCGGCCATGGCTCACGGGCCCAGCTGCTCCGTGGCATATGGGATCTTCCCAGACCAGGGCACGAACCCGCGTCCCCTGCATCGACAGGCGGACTCCCAACCACTGCACCACCAGGGAAGCCCCGATCATGAACTTTTAAAGTATGTGTATAGAGTATACTTATATGTGCAAATTAATTAATTATATTTTATTTTTTGGCCGTGCTGCGCGGCTTGCGAGATCTTAGTTCCCCAACCAGGGATCGTACCCAGGCCCCAGCAGTGAAAGTGTCCTAACCATTGGGCCACCAGTGAATTCCCTTATATGTGCAATTTAAAGATTACTAAAACAAGCACATTGGAAACACAGCCTTTGAGTTGGTTGAATGAGTTTCCATTTCTATGCAGATTTGAAGCCACTTTTTTTTACATAATTCTTTTCTTGGGGGTAATGATGTGTGTTTTACTATTGTATTGGATCTAATGTCGTGTAACAATGGTCCTTTATTGTTTATAAAATGTTTTATTATTTAAAACATTCCAACACACACATTCTCTTTGAGACTTTCTCCAGAAATACAGTTTGCTTAACATTTTCTGTTTGAAGTAGGAATGAACTAGTTGTACATGTACAGAGGATTCTGAACTATGTACTATTTTTACTTGGCTTTATAGCGTAAAACTGTTACCATTCTGGATTTTACTGTGTCACAATAGAAGCAAGACACATGTCGAGATTAGGGAGGAAGAAAACAAATTGAAACATTGATTTTTGTCTTCTTTTTAAAGGAGAATTATTAGCTATTATTTCTATATCTTAGGCTCCTTAAATGCCCTTATTATTAATCTTTTAATTTTATCCTGGGTGGGGTGCATGGTAATGTATCTAGAAGTACATAATACTGACAATTCTGGGAGTATTCATATATAAGCTTGATTCCTGTATTTGTTTGGCATTAATGTTTAAAATTCATTTTTTCCATTTAAAAGGCACTTTTAAACCAGATTATCTCATATCTTTCCTGTCTACTGTACCCTTCTGTGTCTCACCCAGACAAAAAATTGAAAGGATGTACTTCCTTATTAGTCGGTGCATGACATGAAGTGGGAACACCAAAGTGCTGGCAGGATAAAAGAACTTAGGGATGGTTGAATTGGAAATGATCTCATGGTGGAAGAGGAGCATTTGATTGGCACCATGTGATCTGGGATCAGAATTGAGGAGATGGTAGAATCTAGATTTGGGTAAAGAAAAGGTCACACTTAACCATGCTAATAAACATTATTATTTGTTTATTTTTTAATTCTGAGAGGATGATCCTGGCCCTTGCACTTCAGTTTAGTATTTCTCCTTGGATTAATTTTTTTCTATCTTATCTGTTACTACTGGTATATTGTAAATTGATATACAGAAGCCTCTCTAAAAGAACTAATTTAATAGGTCCAGAGTGACTTGGAGGGTTTTAAGCTTTTGGTACCTGGATGCATTTGTTTCAGATAGTCTCTGGGTCAGTTCTTAAAAACTCTATAAAATAGGCATACACTTCTACCAGGCACCTTCCCCCAAATAGATCTGTTCTTTTTCCTGAATTGAAAATACGTTGATGTAGGCAACTACTTCTGTTGACAACCTGCCCAAGTATGGCAGAGAACTAATTGGCACATTAATTAGTCTCTGCTTTGATTTTATACAGATTTGATTTTATCTTATTCATAAGACCTTCATCAGGCCTTTAATTTTTTATACTCCTAGCCTTCTTCTGAGAGAGCATTAAGTTAATAGGAAACACATTAATGCTAATTCTCTAATTATACATTTAAAAGTTTTTTCATCTCATCACTTTGTTTCTTTTTATTTGTCAATTGTACCTAGTTTTTAACTAATTTAAAATAGCTTTTCTCATTGTAAATATAAATGTTTATTTTCTAAAAATTGGGTAATAGAAGAAAATAAAAGGAAGAAAAGAAGCTACTTATAACTGCTCTACTAAGTGATAAAAGTCTGCTACTTTGGTATATTTCTTTTGAGTCACTCTTCCATATCTCCCTCCACCTCTCCCAGTTGTGGGAACCTATTATTTGCTATACATTTGCCCATGGTACAGTGTTGAACACAATAGACACAATCTTTAAACGGAAAGAATTCAAAGTTTAATGTCCTTAAAGTTATTTTTAAAAATTAATTTGTTGTTATAGAGAAATGCATAAATATAGTCTGTCTTTACAAAAATCATAGACAAGGCTCAAGTTTCCAATCCATCCCATTTTCTTCATTGTTTCATAGGTGTAGCCACCATTACCACCTTGTGTTTAATTTTTTCTGTGATTTTGCATATAAAATTATATATTTTCCTTGACTTATTATGGGATTATATTCCAGTAAATTGAATATCTTGTCAGTCAAAAGTGCATTTAGTACACCTAAGATGCTGAACATTATAGCATAGCCTAGCCTACCTTAAATGTGCTCAGAACACTTACATTAGCATACAGTTGGGCAAAAACACCTAACAAAACCTTTTTTATAATAAAGTGTTGAATATCTCATGTAATTTATTGAATACTGTACTGAAAGCGAGAAACAGAATGGTTATCTGGGTACAGAACGGTTTAAGTGTATCGGTTGTTTACCCGTCTGATGGTGTGGCTAACAGGGACACGTGGCTGACTGGGAGTTGCGGCTCACTGCCGCTACCCAGCATCACAGGAGAGTTTTGTACTGCATATCGCTAGCCTGGGATAAGATCAGAATTCAGAATTCGAAGTATGTTTTGTCTTCTCCAAACACACATCGCTTTTGCATAATGATAAAGTTGCAAGTTGAACAGTCATAAGTTGAAGACCATCTGTATGTTTGTATATAAAGAAAACATATGGTTTCTTTTTTAATGTAAAAACTGTCATATAGTACCTGCAATTAGCTTTTTTCATTCAGTATGTTTGTATGTACAGATCTACCTTAGTCTTCTAAATTGCTGTAGTATTTCATTTTGTTGATATGCCATAAATTTGCCATTTCCTATTGATGGACTTCTTTTGTGTGTGTGGCCTCACTGTGGCATGCGGGATCTTAGTTCCCTGACAAGGGATCGAACCCATGCCCCATGCAGTGGAAGCGCAGAGTCCTAACCATTGGACCGCCAGGGAATTCCTTGATGGGCATTTAGATTTCCAGTTTTTTTGCTGTTACAAACAGTGCTGGAACTATTTGTACATGGTGCCTCATTAAAATGTGCACTGGTTTCTCTAAAAAAGATAAAAGGAAGTGCAATTAGTAGATCTTAGAGAATATGTGGTTATCCTTGATATTTTACTATTTGTATTGCTCTTAAAGTTGGATCTTATAGCAGTTTATCTTATATCAGTCCTCTCTCAACTGCCATGTTGTTGTTTAATGTTTTATTTTATCCTTGTTAAATCCAACAAGTTATATTATTTTATACAGAAATAGAATATTCTATAGAAATATGATTCAATTTACATGTATTTTTACTATATTCTTTCCTCACCATCTTCTTTAATCTCTGACTGTTCTTCTGAGATCATTTTCCTTCTTCCTGAAGAATATCTTCACAAATTCCTTTAATGGATGTCTCTTACTGGTAAACTGTCTCTATTTTTGTTTATTTGTTTTAATTTTAATTTAGCCTTATTTTAAAATCAGTTATTTTTATCATGGAAAATTTTAAGCATATGTGAAAGTAGACCAAATAGTGTGATGAAACCCAATTATTTCCATCCCTCAGTTTCTGTAGTTACGGACTTTTGCTATTCTCATTTCATCACTTCCCCATTCTGTGCCTCCTTTCCTGCTAAGATATCATACCATGAAGTCTGTAAATACTTTAGAATGTATCTCCTCTAGAAGAGCTTTTTAACAAAATAAACACAATACTACTATCATATTTAACTAACGTCTTCTAATAATCAGTCCATGTGAAAAGCTCGATTATCTCAAAAAATGTTGTTTTATCATTTACTTTCATTCTTAAGGGTTATTGTTTTCAAGGACCACAACTGTAGGTTGACAGTATTTTCTCTCAGAATCTTGAATATTGTCTTTCCCTTCTGGCTTCACTTGTTGCTATTGAGAAATCTGCTGTAAAGTCTAATTATCATTTCATTGGGTGAAGGGTTCTTTTTAAATGTTTGCTTTTGAAATTCTTGTTGCCTTTAGTGTTCTGCAGTTTTACTGTCTTGTGTCTGGGTGTGGATTTATTGATCTCACTTGGGTATGTTGCGCTTTCTGGGGCAGGGGGTTGTTTTTAACCATTCTGGGAAAATTGCAGCTATTATCTTTTTCTTTTAAGACTTTGAAAAAAGTAAGAACTGTATATTCAGAAACATAAAACATACACATGTAAAACATGTAGACTTTAATTATATAGCAAACATCTTTGTAACCATTTCCCAGGTCTAAAATAGAATATTTCATTGAAGGTGAGTCAAAGAAGGTGAGCAAAGTCAAATCCCATGCTCTTGGATTGAAAGAATTAATATTGTTAAAATGGCCATACTACCCAAAGCAATCTGCAGATTTAATGTGATCCCTATCAAAAATATCCATGATGTTTTCCACAGAACTAGAACAAATAATCCTAAAATTTACATGCAGCCATAAAAGAATCAGAATTCCCAAAAGCAGGAGGCGTTACCCCCCCAGACTTGGGACAATACTACAAAGCTACAGTAATCAAAACAGTGTGGTATTAGCACAAAAACAGACATGTGGATCAGTGGAACAGAATAGAGAGCCCAGAATAAACCCACACACCTATGGTCAATTAGTCTTCGACAAAGGAGGCAAGAATATACAATGGAAAAAGACAACCTCTTCAACAAGTTGTGTTGGAAAAGTTGGACAGCCACATGTAAATCAATGAAGTTAGAACACACCCTCACACCATACACAAAAATAAACTCAAAATGGCCTAAAGACTTAAATATAAAGCATGACACCATAAAAATCTGAGAAGAAAACATAGGCAAAACATTCTCTGACATAAATCGTACCAATGTTTTCTTAGATCAGTCTCCCAAGGCAATAGAAGCAAAAGCAAAACTAAACAAATGGGACCTAATCAAACTTACAAGCTTCTGTACAGCAAAAGAAAACATAAACAAAATAAAAAGACAACCTACAGACTGGGAGAAAATGTTTGCAACTGATGCGATTGACAGGGCTTAATTTCCAAAATATAAAAACAGCTCACATATCTCAAAAACAACAACAACAAAACAACCCAATTGAAAAATGGGCACAAGCCCTAAATAGACATTTTTCCAAAGAAGACATACAGATGACCAACAGGCACATGAAAGGATCCTCAACATCGCTAATTATTAGAGAAACGCAAATCAGAACTACAATGAAGTACCGCCTCACACTGGTCAGAATAGCCATCATTAAAAAGTCTACAAACAACAAGTGTTGGAGAGGGTTTAGAGAAAGGGAATCCTCCTACACAGTTGGTAGTAATGTAAGTTGGTGCAGCCACTATGGAAAACAGTATGGAGGTTCCTCAAGAAACGAAAAATAGAGTTGCCATATGGTCCAGCAGTCCCACTCCTGGGCATATATTTGGACAAAATTATAATTCAAAAAGATACACGCATCCCCTATGTTCACAAAAGCACTATTTACAATAGCCAAGACATGGAAACAACCTAAATGTCCATCAACAGATGAATGGATAAAGAAGGTGTGGTACATATATATACACAATGGAATATACTCAGCCATAACAAAGAATGAAATAATGCCATTTGCAGCAACATGGATGCAGCTAGAGGTTGTCATACGAAGTGAAGTAAGTCAGAAAGAGAAAGACAAATACCATATGATATCACTTGTATGTGGAATCTAAAATATGACACAAATGAGCCCATCTACAAAGCAAATAGACTTGCAGACATAGAGAACAGCCTTGTGGTTGCCGAGGGAGAGGGGAGTGGGGGAGGGATGGATTGGGAGTTTGGGATTAGCAGATGCAAACTATTATATATAGAATGGATAAACAACAAGGTCCTTCTGTATAGCACAGGGAACTATATTCAATACCCTGTGATAAACCATAATGGGAAAGAATATAAAAAAGAATGTATACATATGTATAACTGAATCACTTTGCTGTACAGCAGAAACTAACAACATTGTAAATCAACTATACTTGAATTAAAAAAAATAGAATATTTCAAGTACTTCAGAACACACACACCCCGCCCCCCACCAGGCATACACAAGTCTTCCTGTTCACCTCTTCATAACCCTCTCCCTTTCACCCAGAGGCAATCGCTGTCCTGACTTTTTATCACCTTATGTGCATCTCTAAAAGTTTTCTTTTATCTGTTGAAATTTATATGAGCACAGTTATATTCTACTTCTTGCTTCCTTGTTCAATACTGTACTTCTGGGATTCATCTTTGTTGTGTAGCTATAGTTCTTCATTTTTATACCATTGTTTCTTCAAATATGTTTCTTCTTTTCCTTTTCTCTCCTTCTAGTATTCCCATGATGTGTATGTTGATGTGCTTAATGGTGTTTTACATTTCTCTGAAGCTCTGTTCATTTTTCTTCATTTTTCCCCCTCTGTTCTTTGGATTGCTTAATCTCTATTGATCTATCTTCTCTTTCACCAATTCATTCTTCTGCCAGTCTACATGTACAGGCTTTGAGTGACTTTAATTTCAGTCATTGTACTTATAACTCCAGAATTTCCATTAAAAAAATAGCATCTATCTCTTTATTGAAATTCTCTATTTGATGTGACATTGTCATTATATATTACTTCTTTAATTATGGTTCCCTTTAGTTTTTTGAACATACTTAAAATGGCTCCTTTGAAGTCTTTGTCTGTTAAATCCAACATCTGGTGGCTCTCACAGGCAGTTTCTGTTGCCTGTTTTTTTCCTGGCGTATGGGTTATACTTTCTTGTTTCTTTGTACAGTTGTAATTTCTGGTTGGAAACTGGACATTTTATATAATATTATAGCAACTCTGGGTACTAGTCTCCTCCTACCCTTCCCAGGGTTTGTTATTGTTATTTGCTTATTTGTTTAGTGCCTGGGTGGATTAATTTAGTGAAGTCTGTTTCCCTCTTGCCGTGTTAAGCATCTGTTGGTGTCCCTGGGGTGTGCAGATTTGGATATGTCCACATGCATCCTGGGATGACAGTGTTTCGGGCAGGGCCCTCTTCCACTGTCTCTTTCATTGACTACACCCAGATGTTAAACTCCGCACTGACTGCTCAACAATACCCTAGGACATAAATTGCTTCTCAGCCTGATTGAAAAAAAAATTGAGCTCACTTGAAGGCATAGTTCTTGAGGTCAGAGCTTGAAATTTATTCTGACCCCAGGAGGGTTCATCCAGCAGTTAAGAACCTGATTCTCCTTATTCTTTCCTGCAAAGTAGCTGGTTTACAGTTCAGCCTGTGTCTGACTCTCCTCCCAGTTGTCTTTCACTACAGCCTTCGTGGTTTTGAGATTGTGCTTAGGTTTGGACTTCAGACACCATCACAAATGAAGTCAGTTTTTTGGAAAGAGATTCAGAGCTATCTGTTTTAAGACCTGCTTTACCTTCCTGTTAAAATCTGGCTAAGCTCTGGCATTGAGTAGGGGGGGCAGTGGTGTACTTTTTTCTCCATGTGACACTCCCAGTTTAGTAACTGAGCACTCATTGAAGGGGTATACAGTAACCTCAAGTCTCTTGCGTTTCCTGGTGCAGGACCCCAGCTTTATGAAGTAGCTGGTTGGAGGGCAGTCTGGGGTCATAGTATTTTCAACATGCAGCAGCAACATAGGTCCTCTTTCCCATGAGTGGCAGTTGGGTGGAAGAGGGGAGCCTCCATCTATCGGCTGCACTTAACCTGGAACTTTAGCTTCAGCATCGGGTAGCTTTGGGCAGGATGAGGAATGCTAATATCCTGCCCCTCCTAGGAAGATGGTTCTCTGAGTGGTAACCCTGTGTTCTTGGCAGCGCCAGCCTGGAGTGAAGTTTGAGTCTCACTGAACTGAGATGGGGGGGGGAAGGAGAGAGGGAACAGTTTTTAGTCAGATACCACATAGTATTGTTGTTTTTCCTGAGTTTTAGTAGATTTTCTTGAATAAGCATTTCTTCATTTGCCTTATGCTCTTAGCATCATTTCTGGATAGTTTAAATGGTTGGTTTTAAATAGTTTCCAGCAGTTTTGCTGGGGAATGAGCTCATGGAGCTCCTTACACTGTCACGCTGGAAGTGGAACCCAGAGAGATCTTTTGAAAATATAAGTCAAATCCATTGCCATTCCTCTTTCTAAAACTCTCGGGTTCTCTTCATGTATTTCGCAAAGAAAGCCAAAGCTATTCCAATGGCCGATGATGAACCCGTGCCAGTTCCTAGACCTCCACATTGCTCTGACCTTATCTCAAATTGTTCTTCCCTCGCTTATTCTACTCTAACCACTCTGAATTTGCTGTTCTTCAAGCATTTCAGGCAGTTTCCCTTCTTGGGGTCTCCCTACTGATTTTTTCCTTGCCTTGTCTGTTCTCAGTGTATGCATGGCTTACTCAGGTTCCTCTGTTAAATATTACCTTTTCAATGAAATCTACTCCAACTGGCCCATTTAAATTGCAGCCTGACTCTGGTACCTTCTCTCACCTTTTATCATACTTAATTTACTGACTTATTATGATTTTTGTTTAGATTTTGAATTAGAACAGGAAACAAAGGTGGAGATATTTGCCTGTTAGGGTCACTAAAGTATCCCAAAGACTTAGACTAGAATTTGAAACAAGGGCTTAATAACTGTTTGTTGAATCACTGAGTGAATGAAGGTAAAAACAGACTTTTAGATGGCAAAAACCTTCAGTAGCCAGCCATCTAAGTTTTCTAATAAAGGTAAAACTTTTTATCTAGAGAGAATAATAAGTAATGTTATTGGTATACTGGGTACAATTAGAATAATCAGCTTTCTTGATAAGAGAGCCTAAATGTGCTCTTTTTTTTTTAAAAACTCTCTCCCCCTTTAAAAGACTAATCATTGTTAAGTTCTGCCTACTATGCTTTTCATGGTAGAGATCTTTACCAAATTGGCTTGAATTAGATATTTTTACTTGAACCATTTTAAATGTGTTTGAAAACTTTTTCATTTAAAGGAAAGTTGTCACAAACCTTTTTTCTTTAAAATTGATTTTTCACAAAATGATCATCTTCAATTTTTTTATACATTTATATTTTCATAGTGTTAGGTTTTTGAAAATATATTTGTATGCAGCAGTTGCGTTTCTTTATGGCTTTGATTTAAATGGTTTGTCATCTCTGTTGTCTTTGTACAGCTGATAAATCGGTGGATTTTGTTGAACAACTCTCCCAAATCAACATCACATTGTTCTAACTATGCAAATGAATACTACATGCAAATTAGAAATTACTTTTTTTATTAGTGTTACATCATAAGAAAATAGAAAAACCTTTGCCTTTTCAGTGAGGTGTTCACAGAAGTCTATTACTATGTCTAATGTGTATTTGCTACATGTAGACTTGTAAAGATTAGCACAGTTTTGTTCAGTGACTCTTACAATATGTGCTTGCACATTTATGGATGAATGAATAGGTACTTCCCTTTCCTTCACTCCCTTTCTTCCTCCATCCCTTCTTTCTTGTTTTCCTTCCATTTGACACATATTTGTTAAGTGTTTGCTATCTGCCAAGAACTCTTCTAGGATTTTTGGATACGCTAACAAGTGAAACAGTCTCTGTCCTCATGGAGGTTGCTTTCTATTGGAAAAACATTTTTTGTCTCCTTCCACCCTTATCTATCTACCCCTTCTGCAAAAGATACTTAGGGGACATGATATATTATGTGAGATGACTTGTATGCTGATTTTTATTTACATCTTAAGAATATAAAGTACAGGGAATTCCCTGGCGGTCCAGCTGTTAGGACTTGGTGCTTTCACTGCCTGGGACCAGGTTCAGTTCCTGGCTGGGGAACTAAGATCCCACAAGCCATGTAGTGGCCAAAAAAAAAAAAGAATATAAAGTACAAATAAGTTAATAAATAAAGAACAAATTGGTGGGGAGGTAGAAAGCAGCCCCACATAATCGATTTTTTTGTATAACTGCAGCTTAACCTTTTATGAGAGAGACTTTAAATTCTTAGGTAGATTTTTTTTCTATGAGAAAATGTCTAAACGAGATGTTTATTTCTATGAGAAAATAAATACGCTTTCCTGCCTTCCTAACTTGGGTATAGGCAGTCTTAAGTTCCGTTGTAAATGTACATTCATGGTATATGTATATTGGTATTTTGGTATTTAATTTAAAAAGGCGAAGAGGTATTGGTGCTGATATTTAGTCAGTTGACTTACCTTGCTCTTTCACTTGCAAACTGTTCATAGCTACTGTTCAATCTGTTTTTGCCTTTGTGTAGTTTATATGAGTAACATGCTTTGTGAAGTATATGCCTAATACAGAAACAGTGAACAACCTGGAGCATTGTTTCCTACTTTTGAAGAGTGTTGTCAGCCAAAACTGACATATAACAAATAATTCTTTCCTTCTTTTATTTATTATTCATTCATCAAATATGTGAGTGCTTACTATTTACCCCCAGTCATGTTGTAGCTGCCTGGTATACCATCGTAAATGTGATGCACCAGTTAACTTCTCTCCTGGAGCGTCCATTGTATTGAGAATGGACTGATTGTTAAAGAAACAAGAATTTCTAGTTATAAAACATTGGCTAAGTAAAATATAAGCTGTGTGGTATTGTACGTAAATTTATGATAGGTTTTTTAAAAATGTTAGTTTATAGTTATATGTATATATTGAATTTATGGTTTTTATGGAAACTTAAGATGCTATTCTAGTTACCATTCAAAGTGTGTGTGTGTATATTTCATATCTATAAATAGCTTTTCTCTTATGTGTAATTATAGTGTACATTTAATTTGGGGTGTATAATGTATTCAGGAATGTAATTTCTATGTAGCTATTCAGTGGAATTGCATCATACATTTATGACAAATTCACTGCCACATTGGCAGAAAATTAAAGGATTAATTAAATTAAGCAACCAAGTACTTAAGTTTTTTCGAAAGTGCTGTTTATTACATATTGCATTTAAGTGTGTATAATTATATTTTCATTTTTAATTTTTATTGTAAAATATTTGTAACGTAAAACTTGTCATTTTAATTTTTTTTTTTTTTCTTGCGGTACGTGGGCCTCTCACTGTTGTGGTATCTCCCGTTGCGGAGCACAGGCTCCGGACGCGCAGGCTCAGCGGCCATGGCTCACGGGCCTAGCCGCTCCACCGCATGTGGGATCTTCCCGGACTGGGGCACGAACTCGTGTTCCCTGCATCGGCAGGCAGACTCTCAACCACTGCGCCACCAGGGAAGCCCCCATTTTAAGTATTTTTAAGTGTACAATTCAGTGGCATTAAGTATATTCACAATGTTGTGTAACCATCACCAGTTTCTATTTCTAAAATCCTTTTATCATCCCAAACAGAAACTCTGTACTTATTAAACAAAAACTTCCCATTCTCCCTCTCCCTCCCAGCCTCTGTTCTGCTTTCTGTGTCAATGAATTGCCTATTCTAGTTACCTCGTATCGGTGGAATCATACAGTTTTTGTTTTTTGTGACTGGCTTATTTTACTTAACATAATGGTTTTTTTTGTTTTTGTTTTTTTTATGGTATGCGGGCCTCTCACTGTTGTGGCCTCTCCCGTTGCGGAGCACAGGTTCTGGACGCGCAGGCTCAGTGGCCATGGCTCACGGGCCTAGCCACTCGGCGGCATGTGGGATCTTCCCGGACCGGGGCACGAACCCGTGTCCCCTGCATTGGCAGGCGGACTCTCAGCCACTGCGCCACCAGGGAAGCCCCTAACATAATGTTTTTAAGGTTCATCCACACTGTACCATGTATCAGAATTTCATTCTTTTTATGGCTGAATAACATTTCATTGTATGTATACACTACGTTTTGTTTATCCATTCATCTGTTGATAGACACATGGGTTGTATTGTGAATAATTCTGCTATGAAATTTGTGTACAAGTTCTGTTCAAATCCTTCCTTTCAATTCTTTTGGTATATCCCCCAAAGTGGAATTGCTGGATCAGATGCTAATTCCATGTTTAACTTTTTGAGGAACCACCAAACTGTTTTCCATAGCAGCTGCAGTTCTTGACATTTTATAGTGTTTTTTTTCTTTTCTTTTAATTTTTATTGGAGTTTAGTTGATTTACAATGTGTTAGTTTCAGGTGTATAGCAAAGTGAATCTGTTATACCTATACATATATCCATTCTTTTTTAGATGCTTTTCCCATATAGGCCATTACAGAGTAATGAGTAGAGTTTCCTATGCTATACAGTAGTGGCCCTGTGTTTTTTTTTTTTTTTAACATCTTTATTGGAGTATAATTGCTTTACAATGTTGTGTTACCTTCTGCTGTATAACAAAGTGAATCAGCTATATGTATACATAGATCCCCATATCCCCTCCCTCTTGAGGCTCCCTCCCACCCTCCCTATCCCACTATAGTGTATTTTATACAAATCTTTTGAACAGGGTCCTAAGTACAAAACCATGTGTACAGCACTTTATGAGTGATAAGGAACTTTTGAGCATGATTTTGAGTGTATGCTTTTTATTTTGTACACTTACTACATGGGAGGTTTTTGGTGATGCAGGAGCATTTTTATGTATGTCAGAACTTGTACTGTGTTGTCTGTTTACAATAGCCAGGACATGGAACCAACCTAAATGTCCATCCACAGATGAATGGATAAAGAAGATGTGGCACATATATACAGTGGAATATTACTCAGCCATAAAAAGAAATGAAATTGAGTTATTTGTAGTGAGGTGGATGGACCTAGAGTCTGTCATAGAGAGTGAAATAAGTCAGAAAGAGAAAAACAAATACTGTATGCTAACGCATATATATGGAATCTTAAAAAAAAAAAGGTACTGATAAACCTAGTTGCAGGGCAGGAATAAAGATGTAGACATAGAGAATGGACTTGAGGACATGGGGTGGGAGGGGGAAGCTGGGGCGAAGTGAGAGTAGCATCAACATATATACACTACCGAATGTAAAATAGTTGGCTGGTGTGAAGCAGCAGCATAGCACAGGGAGATTGGCTTGGTGCTTTGCAGATGACCTAGAGGGGTGGGATAGGGAGGATGGGAGGGAGGCTCAAGAGGGAGGAGATATGGGGACATGTGTATGCATATGGCTGATTCGCTTTGTTGGGCAACAGAAACTAACACAGTATTGTGAAGCAATTATACTCCAATAAAGATCTATTAAAAAAAAAATGACCGCTTAGAGTTGAGCCCAAGAAAAGTCTGCCTCAACCAACACATGCTTGCTACCCTGCTCTCTGTCTCTGGCTCACTCTTAACCTGAAGTGGAGGACTGCCCTTCCCCCAGCTCAGTGTGGTCCCCCTGTGCGCCCCCCCCCCATTTCTGGGATTTCTAAGTAATAAATCTTGTAACTTAAAAAAAAGAATTTATACTGTGTTGTGTTATTAGTTGCAGGTGATATAGAGAACAAGAACTTAAATAATGAAGTAGAGATTTCCTGTAGAATTTAAATTCTTGAAAGAGTAATGTCACTTTTACTTTGAGGACATTTGCACTATATACCGAAGAATATGCGATCGAGCCTTCAGTAATCATAACTTCTGTCTTACCATATTGGAAAGGACATGGGCTTTGAAGTTGGCAGTCTTACTTTTGCATTCTTTAACACCCCTCATTTTATTTATTTGTTTGTTTGTTTCTTTTTGAATTTTTATTGGAGTATAGTTGATTTACAGTGTTGTGTTTCTGCTGTACAGCAAAGTGAATCAGTTACTCAGTTATACATATACATATATCCACTCTTTTTTAGATTCTTTTCCCATATAGGTCATTACAGAGTATTGAGTAGAGTTCCTTGTGCTATACAGTAGGTCCTTATTAGTTATCTATTTTATACATAATAGTGTGTATATGTCAATTCCAATCTCCCAATTTATCCCTCTCCCCCTTTCCCCCCCTGGTAACCATAAGATTAAACCCCTCATTTTATATATGAGGAAACTGATAGTGGCAAAACTGGGTCTGCAGACCAGGATTCCTGAATTGTTTATAAATACATATACCATTTTTTTCTTTTTAAGAAACTTATATTTTGAAATAATTATAGGTTCATAAAAAGATATTTCATTTTCTTTTTCTTCTAATTATTAACAAAAGTCAGATTTAATTTTCCTAAAAGAGATGAAAATAATTTCTTTTTTTAAGTTTGGCCATTTGAATTGCAAAAATGTTCGTTGTAGCAATACAGATAATACAGATTTTCAAAATAAAATTAGTACCTCCATTTTGTCTTTTGTGATATGGATAACATTTTGGTGTATAACCTTCAATGTGCTTTATTTTCTTCGAGAAACAAATCAAATATATACACATAGAGTTTTTATATTTATGTGGAAGTAGTTATATATTGATGTTAGTCTCCAGTTTACTTTTACAAATTAAAAAATCGTATATAATAGACATCTCCTGATTCAACACACATCAACCTTACGGCTATATCATTATTTACTTAATGATTTGCCAGCTCATGGATAGTTAACATTGTTTGCAGTTTTCTACTCTTATGAACAATGCTGCAAAACATATAGCAAAGTATTTGGTGCACATGTGTGAGTATTTATGTAGGATAGAGTCTAAGGTGGTTTAAGGGAGTGGTTAAAAGCACAGATGTGGGGCTAATTCCTGGAATGAATCCAGGCCGCACCACTTAATAGCTGTGCAATTTAAGGCAAGGTACTCTTTGTGCTCCCATTTCCCTTTGTAAAGAGAAACTTAGATCAGTGATAATCTCTGCTTTGCCAGGGGAGACTAACTTTGACAGGCTGGTGGGGGAAAAATGCTACCTCACTGTTTACTAACTAAAGAGGTTGATCATCTTTTCATATGTTGTAATCATTTGTAATTCTTTTGTGAACTACTCATCATATTCTGTTCTCATTTTTTCTTTTGACTTGTTTGCCTTTTAAAAATTGCTTGTAAGATTTCTATATATTCTGGATAGTGACTCTTGTATACAGTGAATATATCCTTTACTCTGTTGCTTGCTTTACTCTGTTGCTTTAATTTGTCTGTTTTTTTCTTTTCACATTGCTAAGTTGATCATATCTATCTTTTATGAATTTCTGTTTCTGCTTAGGAAGACTTTCTGTATCCCAAGATTTTTTAAAATTCTATTTTCTTCTAACACTTTAATAGTTTATTTCAGTGTATAGCTCTTTAGACAGATCATATGGGATTTGTTTTGATTGCAGTGTGAGATAGCTATATACTGTTTCTTTCTTAAAATGGATAGACCAGGACCCTGTTACTGCTTTTAAATTGGGTCCATCCTCACCATATTGATTTGATATGTCCCCCCACACCTTTTTAAAATAAATTCATTTATTTATTTTTGGCTGCGTTGGGTCTTTGTTGCTGTGCATGGGCTTTCTCTAGTTGTGATGAGCAGGGGCTACTCTTCATTGCGGTGCATGGGCTTCTCATTGCGGTGGCTTCGCTTGTTGCAGAGCACAGGCTCTAGGCGCATAGGCTTCAGTAGTTGTGGCTCGCGGGCTCATTAGTTGTGGCTCACGGGCTCTAGAGCGCAGGCTCAGTAGCTGTGGCACACGGGCTTGGTTATGGCATGTGAATCTTCTCAGACCAGGGCTCTAACCCATGTCCCCTGCATTGGCAGGTGGATTCTTAACCACTGCGCCACCAGGGAAGCCCTTGTTATGTCCCTTTTATCAAATATTAAAATCTCATTAATTCATCGTTCTGTTTATAGATTCTCTATTTAGTTTCTTTGACCTTTTGTCTGTTTTTGTACCAATATCAAATTATTTGTTACTGTAGCTTTGTAGTACAGTTCAGTATCTGATAGTGCAGATCTCCACATTTCTTCCACAAAAGTTTCAAAGCATGTCTCATGCATTTACTCTTTCATGTAAACTTTAGAATTAGTTTGTCAAATTATGTAAACAAGCAAAATATCTCCGTTATTTTGACATAGCGTTTTAATTTAACAGTGACTTTAGCCTGAAAATTTTCAATTCTCCATAATCTAAAAAGATAAATTATTTAATTTTTAAAAAGACTTTGAGGCATGGATGTCTATTTGTTCTCTTCCCCCTTTCTGTAGGCTTTTTGTAGCATTTCTATAATAAAAAGGAATATTTTAATTTTGTTTAATATGTGTGTATTTTCCCAGAAGTGAACTTTTCATTGGCATATTAATACATATTTAATTGTAAACAATTAGGTTCTATGGCATATTTTTTTCAAGTCTTATGTTTTCTGTGGTAATGGTTTGATATTAACATGTAATTACAGGTAACTGAAACTGCTCTTCTTCATTAGTTTTATTTTGTAAACTAGGACACATTTTAGACTACTATAATACTCTTTTAGTTATGTGGCAGTATTACTACTAGCTTTTAGGTGAAAGATAAGACAGTGTAGAGTAGGTTTTAAGGTGAAGATGTTTCTGCATAGTATTTATTCCCCTAAAATATGCTATGATTAGTACTGGTTAGTATTAAATGTTTTAGCTAAAAAAAGGAAGTTCTTTTGTGTTTCTGTTGAATCAAAAAATTTAACAACCTCACGCCTTTTATCTTGACATGAAGAATATACAGAATTCCATCTTCTGAGATAGCAAAAATTGATCTAATATTTTTCAAATTTTTAATGCAATTTGATTCTTGATCATTGAATATGCCATATTTTTTCAGTAGTAAGCAGTATATTTTGTTTTTTCTTATGCAGGTCTTCGAAGTTCTACAGTTTAGTTCCTAGCGCTGAACCTCCTTCTCCCTTAAATTATTATAAACTTTTGCTGCTGTTTAATAAACGTGAAGATGTCTCGCAGTCCTGATGTGAAGGAAGACCCTGTGGAATGTCCTCTTTGCATGGAGCCCTTGGAGATAGATGATATCAACTTTTTCCCTTGCACCTGTGGCTACCAGATTTGCCGATTTTGTTGGCATCGAATTCGCACTGATGAAAATGGGCTTTGTCCTGCATGCAGAAAGGTAAATACTCCAAAATAACTTTGTGTTTAGTTTTTTTCCCCATGCCTATGAGTAAGTAGATTTAAAAGAATCTACAAACCTCAGATGAGATAATGTGTAGCATTGTATTTTTAAGATTAAATGAAGTGGAAAGAACACTGCCCTGGGAGTCAGAGTCTCGCCTTTATTGTTAACTAAGTATATGACTTTGGTGAAGCCACATAACCTCTCTGGTTAGCCTTAGTTTTCTTATCTGAGGAGATTGACAAGGTTGGTGGTGCTGGCTGTTTAATAGGATTAGGAGTAGAGAGAGGCAGTAGATTTAGATAGGATGGTGTGAAATTGGAAAAGCACAATCAGTATTACATCTGGGGGGAAATTTGCTTTAGTTTTCTAGTACAAAATAGTAGAGAAGTTTTGATGTTTACTGAAAAAGATCATGAGTTAAAATGAAAAGAGAAATCCTGGTTTAGAAGGTAATACTTAACTTCATTTGTTGGTCCTTATGACAATCCTAGGCTGATAGTGCTATCCCTATTGTATGCTTAAGGAAACTAGGCCTTTTAAGTAACTTATCGAAGGCATCAACTAATGGGTAGTAGGTTTGGGGGTCAAATGCAAGTCCTTTGAATCCTTTCTAAATCTAAAGTGTCTATGATTTTTAAAATAGTATTCTGGGTTTTGTTGTTTTTATAAGCAGATGCAGCAGTTACAGTGTAGTAAGTGACCTATTAGGGTGAGTAGGATTGCTGCATCTCTGTTTTGAAGGTTTGTTACCACCTTAGGGATTAATGCAAATAGCTATTTTTTGCCTTATCTTTAATGTCTGTTTGTATGATTTAAACTTTCTTTTGTTTACCCATTCAAAGAGCTCTTGGTTCATTATTACCAAATTTTGAGAATTGGAAATGTGTTTTAGATACCTAGGTTATTAAAAAAAATAATATCTCAGAAGGCAATGCATTGTCCAGTTTTTTTTTTAATCTAATGGGCAGTTAACGTAGATTATATGAATGAAAAAAGGTGAGCTCTACTTAAATGTTAATTAATGTAGTTTATATATATATATATATAAGTTATATAACAGTAGGTGTTTATAATGTATATATCTTTTTATATAGTTCATATACTTTAAGAATGTGAATGGAAAGGTAAATGAAAACGATAACATTAGCTTTTTAAATTTGTGTTAATGAATTTTAAAACATTCAGTTGTATTTAAAAAATCAGTTCCCCATCATTCCATTAGAGGACAATTGTACTGAACTATTATGTTGAAAGTGGTGACTTTCAGGATAACCTAAGACTATTTGAGGAAATGGCAAAGAAATTCATTTCAGTTTTAAGGGATTACCTAGAATCACCTCAAATCCTTAGAAAGTGGAGCAAAAAATAGAAAAAAATTTAAGATTAAAAACTAAACAGAGTAACTTCAGCAAAGCTGGTTGTTAGTAAAAGGGTTCCTTTCTGGGAGGACTAGTGTGAGGAATCTGGAGGGCAGAAGGCCATTGGGATCAATTTAAAGAAAAAGTGTTAACTCAAAACATATTCAGGAGAAGACTTGAAAAAAGGTAATAATAGTGGTGCTTCAAGATCCTCGGAAAACTGTCAGTGTGGTTGGTTGAGTACAGAGGCATTGGAACAACAGTCCAACTTTTATGCCAGGTAGCAGGTACAGATGCCCTCTGGGTGGAACACTGATTATAAATTTAGGTCAGAGCCTTAAAGGAGATAGAAATACCCTGGAGGAACTAGGACCTCCTATGCTCAGAAGATGAACTATTAGCCTACCCCTTTGAGCTGTTTTTCCTCTCTGTGGTCACAAAAAAACATCCTGCAGCAAACAGAAATAGTATTTTATAGACTGGTTGACAGAGTTCTTACATGTGCAACAACCAAGAATCAATAGGTATTTCAGGAAAGCCAACATTATGGAAGAGAAGCACAAAAATCAGTATATAGAAGAATCTAACATAAGTAAGCAAACAGAAAGAAACTTTTTCAAGTGTCATTGGTACCTCTCAAAGAGGTAAGAGAGAATGACATATTCATGTAGAAGGAACATTTTTTTTTTAAAAAAACAGATCTTCAAAATAAACAATCCTATAGATACGTTGAAGAAAAGAATGAACACAGTTCAAGAGCAAATAAGCGAGTTGGAAGATTGTGCTGAGTATTTTTTTGCAGGATATAGTGCAGAAATTTAAAAAATAGAAAGCATGAAAGAAAAGTTAGGCAATGTAAAAGAGATCTACTGGTTCTAATCTCTGCTAAGAGAAGTTTTAGAAGCAGTGAGCTAAGAATGGATCAGAAGAAATAATGAAAGAACTAATAGAAGAAAATTACTCACTATGAAAAGCAGTTGTCCTCAGATTAGAAGGGTTCTGTAAGTATGAAGCAAGATGACTGAAAAATATCAACATCTGTTTACATAATTGTGAGATTTTAGAATATCTAGAATAAAGACAAAGTTCTGAAAGTCCATGAGAGAAAAATACGTAGATCACAAAGGAACAAGAATAAAACTGATGTCAGTGTTTTTGTTTTACAACCATAGAAAAGAGAACACAAACGAAAAATTTGTTTTTCCAAATTTTTGAGTGAAAATAAGTTAATGAATTCTCAATTTCATTCAGATTTGAAAGCATAATAAAACATTTTACAGACATACAAAGATTAATCAGGTTTAATATCCACTGTACAATACTACTAGAAGAGTTGAAGATGACTGCAAGATTTTGAACTGAGCAACTAGAAGTAGAGAATGGCCATTAACTGAGATGGGGAAGACTGCATCTTCTAGGAATAGGGTTTTTGAGAAGATCAGGAACTCGGTTTTAAACATGTTAAGTTTGAGATTTCTGTTAGAGACTTAAATGGAGATATTGACTAGACAGGTGAATATTCAAGTTTGGTTTGGGCATGGAGATGTAAATTTGGGAGTTAATCAATATATAGAATATTTTTATAAATTAATGACACTGGATGAAATCACAGAGAGGGTCAGTGGAAAAAATGAGAGATTGTCTAAGGATGAACACCAAGGCTCTCCAACATTTATAGAAAGAAAAGAAAAAAAAATCCAGATTAAAGAAATATGAGACAACCTCCTTTTGGGTCTCCAAGTTAGAATCTTTAGCTGAGGCACTTATTGTTAATAGTCAGACCAGGAGGTTTTTTGTTTTTGTCTTTGTTTTTTAATTTCTTGTTGACTTAATATCCACTTAATATCCACAACTCTTAGAACCTCTCCTTAGTTTCTTAACTACCAGACTTTGCTCATACCTGTCTCATGGCATGAGTCACGGAAGGCAGACAGTGCAGGACACACAAAGTCTTGGAATCTGGCTTAGCTTTGCTAGAGAGTGCTGAACACACGTAATTATGAAGCTGCCCATCTCAGTCAGGGACCAGCAAATCTTTACATCTCTGGAGCCCAGCCTCAGTGGTTGTGTTAACATGGAAGGAAACCACAAGTGTTTCTGGAGAGGACCGTGAAGCTACAATTTAGATATAGCCCAACCCTGCAGGGAGAAGCCTGTAGAAGGCGTTCTGTGAGATGTCAAATTGAGATGATTTAAATAAACTTGGAGATGCAGGTGGCGCTAGTTGAAGCCAGCTCCTGATTTTGGCTCACAAGATGAAACCTGTCTGCAGAAAGGGCCTCTTTTGTTTTAATAGCTTTGAAAAGCAGAGAGAGAGGCAGGTTTTAAAAACATATGAAGTTGAATGTTTCTCTTTGGTCCTAGTTGCTGAGCCTAGTGGAATCAAAAGGACCTTAGTGCTTCCCTAAACAGGTGCAGGTCATTCCTTAGACTGCCTTTGCATGTCCTTTTAGTGCAGCATGTCTGAGAAAAATATCTGGTGGAAACAGCAGATGTGGGAACATGGGTGGTTTACTGATATAGCACCATACAACATTGGCTCACATGGAAATTAGAGACTGGCCAAGGAAATGAAAACTTCAACAAGGGTATTATTTTCACCTCAGAAATAATAGAAGATATTGAATCCATGAAACAAGAACAGTATGGTATAAAAAATTCAGTGAATAAGAAACAGTTATTGAAAATTAAAATATGATAGCAGAAATAACTCAGGCAAAGAGTTGGAAGACGAAGTTGAGATGATCTCTTAACAAGTAGTGCAAAAAGGCAAAGGAGAATATATGAGAGAAGAGATAACTTTTATTTGAGGATCAGTCCAGGAGGTCACATAACAAATAAGTTAGTATTCTAGAAAGAGATCACAATGATACAGAGGAAAATTGTCTTCAATAATATATGATTGAAGAATATTCCCAGAACCAAAGGACATATTTTCAGATTAAAAAGACCCCAAAGAACACGAAAACATTAATTCAGAAAGATACATGCACTGTTATGTTCCTTGTGGTATTATTTACAGTAACAAGATATGAAAACAACCTAAGTGTTTTGGATGAATGGATAAAGAAGATGTGTATTCCACACACTGGAATACTACTCAGCCATCAAAAGGTGGAATCTTGCCATTTGTGACAGCATGGATGGACCTTGAAGGGTCCATGCTAAGTGAAATAAGTCAGATGGAGAAAGACAAATACTGTATGATTTCACTCATATGTGGAATATACAAACAGAACAAAATAAATGAACAAACCAAATAAAAACAAACACATAGATACAGAGAACAGAGTAGTGGTTACCAGAGGGGAAGGGGTGGAGGGGGAGGGTGAAATAGATAAAGGACATCAACTGTTTGGTGACAGATAGAAACTAAATTTTTGGTGGTGAGCACACTGTAGGGTACATAGAAGTAGAAATATAACGTTGTACACATGAAACTTACAGGTTATAAACCAGTGTTATGAAAAGACATTTTCAGACCTGAAAGGTCTCAAAAATATTTTACCTTCTGTGCATTCTTTCTCAGAAATTTACTAGAGGATATGCCCCATCAATATAAAGGAATGAAGAAGAGAAAAAAAAATACATGGGATAGAGGAAATAGGTAATTAAACATAGACAAGAAGCAGTGGGATTTCTTGGATGATGGGGAAGGATGAAAGATGTGACCTGTAGAGGGCAGTTAATCCAGAATGTGGCAAATCAGAAAGCTCCAAGGGGAATCTCTACAAAAAGATGAAAATGAAAGAATACTTGGTGTTTTTAAGGAGAAATGTCTTGTGAAGCCATTTCAACAAGTGGAGGAAATTTTATGGTTGAATTAGTAATAAATACATAGAGATCTAATCAGACAAAACACAGTTATTAACTCTACAGGAAACAAAAACTTGTACAGAAAAAGTAATCATATTATGCTGCAATGGCTCAGATATGAAGTAGGGGTTGAGATTTATTTTTTTCCATACAGATATCCTGTTGTTACTGCATCTTTTGTAGAAAAGACTACCCCTTTACTTTTGAATGGTTTTGGACTCTCATGAAAATCAGTTGCTGATAAATGTGTCAGTCTATTTCTAGAGTCTGTATCTCATCCACAATGATTATGTCTATCTTTTTGTCAATACCATACTGTCTTGACTACTCTAAATCTTCAAATCTGTTATAATAAAAACTTTCAAATTTGTTATTCTTTTCAGAATTTATTCTGTGTATCTGAACCTTAGCCTTTCCACATAAGTTTTTTAATTAGCTTGTTATTTTGTACAAAAAGACTACTGGAATTTTGGTTGAGATTGCATTGAATAAGCAGGTCAATTTGAGGAAAAACGACATCTTGAAAATGTTGACTCATATAGGTCATGAATAAGTTTTATCTTTCCATTTTTCTAAGTTTTAAACATTTCAGAAACAATGTTCTGTAGTTTTTATGTACAGAGTACAGCATGTTTTGTTATATTTGCCTATAACTGTTTTTTTTGGGGGGGGAATTTTTTTGGGGGGGCCACACCACGTGGCATGTGGGATCCCAGCTCCCTCACCAGGGATCAAACCTGTGCCCCCTGTAGTGGAAGGGTGGTGTCCCAACCACTGGACCACCAGGGAGGTCCCTGTGATTTTGAGCTTTGGCACATGATACTGTTTTTAAAATTCCATTTTCCAGTTGTTCATTGTCATTATGTAGAATAATTGATTTTTGTTAAATAGATTCATTAGGACTTTCTAAATAGATGATCACATCTTTTGTGGATAAAGACAGTTTTATTTGTTTCCAACCTTTATTTCTTTAAATTGTTTTTCTTGCCTTATTGCAGTGGGTAAGCCCTACACTATAACCTTGGTTAAAAGTGGAATGAACACATATCCTTGTTTGTTCCCAATCTTAGTGAGAAGACGTTGAGTATTTCACTATTAAGTATGTCACTGTTTTTTTGTAGGTGGTCCTTATCAGGTTGAGGAAGTTTGCTTTTATTCTTTGCCTACAGAGAGTTTTTATCATGCGTGGGTGTTGCATTTTATCCAATGCCTTTTCTGCTTCTACTGAGATGATCATGTGTTACCTCCTTCGTTCTGTAGAAACAGTGATTTAGGTTGATTTTTTTAATCAACTTTCCCTCCCAAGGGTGAATCTCATTTGATCATGATGTATTATCCTTTTTATTTTCAATTTGCTAATATTTTCAGGAGGAGTTTTGCGTCTGTGTCATGAGAGGTATTTATCTGTGGCTTTCTTTTATGTTGTTTTTAGATTTGGTACCAAAGAAATACTGGTTTCAGGAAATGTTTCCTCCTCTATATTCTGAAAGAGTACATGTGACTGGTGTTCTTTTTTATTTCCTCCCTAAATTCATTGTTTACACTCACTCTCTCAGGGTGTCTTCAGGAGGGCTGTAATGAAAACTGGCTACCACAGGATTCCTGTATGTAGATTTCTGGAATTCTTTTTGTACTAGTTCCCCCTGTGTGGTATTTTGCCCCATAAATTTCAGTTGCCTCAACGTCTTCAAATTTTGAACACTGTCCCCCTCTGCTCATTGAGACAGTTGGACCCAGTGCCAATGTCCAGTAAGTGCCAGAAGAGCAGAAAACTGGGACACTTGTGGTTTTCATCTGTCTCCTTTCTTTTCTCTCAGAGGTCATAGACCTGCTGTTCACTGTCTGTCGTTCAGTGTCTGAAAACAGTAATTTCATATATTTTGTCTAGTTTTCTAGTTGTTTATGCTGGTAGCCCTAGTCTTTTACCACCTAATCTGCCATGGCTGGAGGTTGAAGTGTGTAAATAATATTTGAACTTTATAATAATGTAATTGTGACCCTTGACCTAACCAAAGGTTGGAAAGTGGGCTTGGAATGTATGGTTAGGCTGGATGAAAGAAATCTAAATCTTCAATTTGCATAATGTAATAATATTTAATACTGAAAAATCAGGAAGTAGCAATACAAGCATGTTATTTAATGATGTGATAGTAAATGACAAAAGAATCATCTGAAAGAATAAGCAGATTATTTTTAGGGAGAGGCAACTGTTGAGGGGGAGGAAGGATATGGGGGACTGCTCTTTTTCCTAATAAACCTTGTAGAACTGTTTGACTAGGAACACGTATAAGAAAAATATCAGTGAAACTAGGGGAAAAACGATAGAATGGGCAAATGGAAATCATAGGAAAGAAAGTATAATAGTACTGATATTGGTTAGTCATAATCAAATTCAAGATCAAACACATTTTAAAAAGATAAAGAGGATATTTTTCTTACTGATGAAAGGTCCCCTAAAGTCACAAAACTTTTATTTACTTAACAGAGCTAAGAAGTATATTGAGCTGATGTAAATACCAGGAGAAACTGCACCTACGTGCGTAATGGAGAGACTTCTAATTTCTGTATTTTAGAAATATATGAAGTACACAATAAAAAGGAAATGGAAAATTTGATTAACACAATTAGCAAGCATGTGTGTGTTTGTGCATGCACACAACTCTGTACAAATAAATTTGTACAAAACTTTAAAATACAGGTATAGTGGGTACAAAAATTGACTGTTAGGCCACAATGGATATATTAATCAGTTCAGAAAGTAGAACTCACTTGTGTATTTCTATTTATTCTTCTTGGGATTTGTAGTGCTTCTTGAATCTGTGGATTTGGTGAGTCTCATTAGTTCTGGAAAAAATTAAGCTGTTATCTCTTCAGCTGTTGCATTTATTCTCTCTCCTCTCTTTCTGAGACTCTGATTAAATATTTTCCAGATCTTTTCACTATCTGCCATGTCTTTTAATCTCTTTTCTGTTTCTTTCTATTTCTTCCTTTCATGCATTAATGGATGATCTCTTCTGATCAATCAGAATTTTTTCTTTTAGGTCTAGTCTACTGAGTTTTTAAATTTTGCCATTGTGTTTTCCATTTCTAGAAGTAACGTTTGTTCTTTTTTGATACTTGATTTTTTAAAAAGCTTTTTATACCATGCAGATATTTTCAAGTTTGTCATATATTTGTTTAAACAGATTAGAATTATTGTTTCAAAATCTGTCCAGTAATTCCAGAAGCTGAAGTCTTGTGAGGGATGTTTCTGTTGGTTGTTGTTCATGTTGTTTTATTTCTTTATGTGATTTGTTGTCTGTATCTGCTTCATGGTTGTCGTTGAATTATTTGTAAGGTTCTCCAAGGCCCAAGATGAATTTGCCCTCCGATAGAGAGGCTTTGATTTGGCTTCTGCTGGATCCTGTAAACATTGCCATTAGGGATGCCTTAAACGTAAAGGTCTTTTGTTCTCCTGGATGCACATCTTCCCTGGGGTTGGTTTCAACTTCTCTAGGATGGTTTTCTTCACACCCTTTTCCTTTTTTCTTATCGTGTACTGACCTCTGTGTAGTTTTTACTTACCCTGAGACAAAATGAGTTCTTTGAGAGTGGGCTGGGTGTCAGCTTAACATGGGAGTGATCTCCCCCAAAATTCTTCACCTTGATTTGGCCTTGGACTTTTAATGCTGTCCCTCTTTCCCCATTTGTTCCTCTCTCCCATTTGTTGTTACTCAGACTTTCCACTTATCTCTCTGGGTTTTGACTTTTATCCAAAAATTGTCTTGGGACTTCCCCACTGCAGATCATTATTGTTTTTAAGATGTTGGTTAGGAAAAAGTTTTATACAGTATTTTTCGTTGTCTTTAGCAAGAGGAAGAGATAAAGCTGTAAATGCATTAATTAGGAAATGAAGAACAAAAATAGATGAACTTATTTCCAGGTTAAGAAACCAGAAAAAGAATAAACATTGCGACAGTGGAAAGTAGGGATTAAGCAGAATTTAGTGAAATAGGAAAAAAGCAATATTTCAGTAACGGTTAGAGCTGGTTCTTTGAAACAACGAATAAAATAAAGTCCTGGTAAGTCTGATCAGAAAATAAAACAGAAGACACATGTAAATACACATGTAAATTAGGAATAAAAGTGGAAACATAACTACACATATGAAAGGAATTAAATGATTACATTAGAGACTATAAACCATCTTAATTAGTAGTTTGGCAATTTGTTGACAAATTAACACCATTAGAAATATTTTACACATTAAAAATGCTTCTCCACAGGTGTCCTATTTAACACTAGTTTGTAACATGCAGTAGTACCTTTAAAGAAAAATTTTTTACTTGTAATTTTTATTTGATCCTATATTCCTAGAAAATTAGGTTTAACCTATCTGTTTCAGTCAAAAAGTAGACCAGATATATTTTTCTTTATATCCATTTTTAGTACTATTACTAGCTTTGTGGGTCACAGTCTCTTTCTGCAGCTATTCAAATTATGTGTTTTCGTATCCCATCTTTAATCTACCTCCGTTCCTCATCTACTGTATGAGCTTATTAATTTTCTATTATTGGATTTGTAGAGTAGGTTTTTATGGTGGTGTGTGTGTGGAGGAGGAACGATCATGGAATTCATGGTAAACTAATTTGTTCTCCTGTGTTGGTATCTTTCTGTATTGGTATGTGTAATGTATCACTATGTAGCAGTTATATTCCAATAAAATTGACTTTAAGTTGACTTTGAAGCCTTATGGAAGTATATTTCCATAGAAAAAACTTGGAATAATATAGAAGAAGATTGGGGTAACCAGTGTTATATACTCAACATGATGGTGCATCAGTAATATACTTGATGAGAATTGATACTGCAACCCGATTTTTGGTAATTGTCATTCTCCATTTTTTTGTGTGTGTGTATGTATTTTAATTTTTTTGGCATTTGTATTACTTTGCATCATCTTTTATCAGGATTTTACAGTGTCAGAGATTGTTAGCAAAGAAAAAAACCGGAGTGCTTGTCAAATCCTTCATGTTTTCAGAAGAGTTAAAAGTTACATCAGTGTTTTTCAGACTATCTCTGATGCAGAACCAGATTTTTTGTAACCCACCCCCACCCCCAACCACAGTCTGTTGGTGACTGATACAGGGTCCTATTAAGCATGCCTAGTACCCAGCTTGTGTCATGTGATTTACCACCTAAGTTCGATAACAACCACACAGATAACTATCTTATTCTTCAGAGCCCACTGATGAGGTACTTGAATGTTGTGGCAATGTTAAGTTGCTATAAAAGTTTCCAAATGCTTTTTCTCAATTTTTATACTTCTCTTATCATGGACTGGTAAGATTCAGTGCATGGATTAGACTTTGAAATGGAACTAGGAACAATCTATATGCTTGATCCACTCAGGGAGTAGACTATCACCACTACAGATGTTAATGAAGGGCAACAGCTTTCAAATAAACTTAATGATAAACGCTCCGAAAGGAGCTACCCAGAAATCCTGTGGTAGAAAATAGCTTTTCCATGTGCAAATGAAAATTTTAAATGATCTTGTGGAAAGATATTTTAATTGGTTTGTATGTAGTTCATTTTTATACTTGTTCCCATATAGCTTTGAATAGATTCATGGGATTAAAATCATCCAGGCAGATAGATTAAGATTTGAAAGGAGATATAGGTACAGAAGGGTGAATGGAGAGAGAAAAGATTTAAATTGGGAAGATTACATCATTGATTGAAGAATTGAATTTATTGTAATAGATCCTTAACCATTTGGTTCCTCAAATTAAAATGTAAGAACAGGGTGTGGAGAAAAGGGAACCCTCTTACACTGTTGGTGGGAATGTAAATTGATACAGCCACTGTGGAGAACAGTATGGAGGTTCCTTAAAAAGCTACAAATAGAACTACCATATGACCCAGCAATCCCACTACTGGGCATATACCCTGAGAAAACCATAATTCAAAAAGAGTCATGTACCAAAATGTTCATTGCAGCTCTATTTACAATAGCCCAGAGATGGAAACAACCTAAGTGTCCATCATCGGATGAATGGATAAAGAAGATGTGGCACATATATACAATGGAATATTACTCAGCCATAAAAAGAGACGAAATTGAGCTATTTGTAATGAGGTGGATAGACCTAGAGTCTGTCATACAGAGTGAAGTAAGTCAGAAAGAGAGAGACAAATACCGTATGCTAACACATATATATGGAATTAAAAAAAAAAATGTCATGAAAAACCTAGGGGTGAAACAGGAATAAAGACACAGACTTACTAGAGAATGGACTTGAGGCTATGGGGAGGGGGAAGGGTAAATGGTGACAAAGCGATAAAGAGACATGGACATATATACACTACCAAACGTAAGGTAGATAGCTAGTGGGAAGCAGCCGCATAGCACAGGGAGATCAGCTCGGTGCTTTGTGACCGCCTGGAGGGGTGGGATAGGGAGGGTGGGAGGGAGGGAGACGCAAGCGGGAAGAGATATGGGAATATATGTATATATATAACTGATTCATTTTGTTGTGAAGCTGAAACTAACATACCATTGTAAAGCAATTATACTCCAATAAAGATGTTAAAAAAAAAATGTAAGAACACTTTGAAATAAGTTTGTTTTTTTAAAGATGGTAGCCAATCCTTTTTATTTATTTATTTATTTTTGGTTGCGTTGGGTCTTTGTTGCTGCGCGCGGGCTTCCTCTAGTTGTGGTGAGCGGGGAGGGGGGGCTACTCTTCATTGTGGTGCATGGGCTTCTCATTGCGGTGGCTTCTCTTGTTGTGGAGCATGGGCTCTAGGCATGTAGGCTTCAGTAGTTGTGGCACATGGGCTCAGTAGTTGTGGCTCACCGGCTCTAGAGTGCAGGCTCAGCAGTTGTGGCGCATGGGCTTAGTTACTCCGCGGCATGTGGGATCTTCCTGGACCAGGGCTCGAACCTGTGTCCCCTGCATTGGCAGGCGGATTCCTAACCACTGCACCACCGTGGAAGCCCGACATAAGTTTTTTTTTTAAAAAGAAAATTAGTAGTGCTAAATTTCCACTTCTAGAGAGTAGCTTGGTATTAAGGTGGCAAATATTTATTGAACCCCTAAAATGTGTGATATAAACTTTATATTTGATCCTGGAGAAAGCCCTCAGGGCATGCAAAAGTCAGGGAAATTACTGAGTCCTCTGTTTTCTGTGCCTCCCACTCACTAGTAAGTTGGAGTATGCCAAATAGATCCAATTTTTTTTTTTTTTTTTTTTGCGGTACACGGGCCTCTCACTGCTGTGGCCTCTCCCATTGAGGAGCACAGGCTCCGGATGCTCAGGCTCAGCTGCCATGGCTCATGGGCCCAGCCGCTCCACGGCATGTGGGATCTTCTCGGACCGGGGCACGAACCCGTGTCCCCTGCATCGGCAGGCGGACTCTCAACCACTGCGCCACCAGGGAAGCCCCTCAAATCTTTAAATGTGGGAATTGAATGGTATGGATTCTTACATCCTGCAGGACCACCAAGAGTTATGCCTGAATATTTAAGAACAGGATTTTTGGAGACTTTATGTTATTACTAATAGACGTTGAGGAACATAAAAGGAAATCTCACTTTCTTAATTGCCTTCAGCATTAATCAAAGTGTGCTCACAAATTGGAGGATGTTTGTTTTTTTAATTAATTTTTAAAACTTTATGTATGAAAAGATGAAAGTTACTTTATGTTAAAGGCATGCAAGTTTTCATGCTTGTGGATACTCCCTCCTCTCTTCCTGATTCCCACTTCTTTCTTCATTTTTTTAAAAAATAAATTTATTTATATATGTATGTATATATATACATATATATATATTTTTTTTTTTTTTTTTTTTTTTTTTTTGCGGTACGCGGGCCTCTCACTGTTGTGGTCTCTCCTGTTGTGGAGCACAGGCTCCGGACGCACAGGCTCAGCGGCCATGGCTCACGGGCCCAGCCGCTCTGCAGCATGTGGGATCTTCCCGGACTGGGGCACGAATCCGTGTTCCCTGCATCGGCAGGCAGACTCTCAACGACTGCGCCACCAGGGAAGCCCTATTTATTTATATTTTATTTTTGGCTGCATTGGGTCTTCGTTGCTGCACGCGGTCTTCCTCTAGTTGCGGCGAGCAGGGGCGACTCTTTGTTGCGGTGCGCAGACTTCTCATTGCGGTGGCTTCTCTTGCCGCGGAGCACGGGCTGTAGGCGCACGGGCTTCAGTAGTTGTGGCACGTGGGCTCAGTAGTTATGGCTTGCAGGCTCTAGAGCACAGACTCAGTAGTTGTGGTGCATGGGCTTAGTTGCTCCACAGCATCTGGGATCTTCCCAGACCAGGGCTCGAACCCCTGTCTCCTGCATTGGCACACGGATTCTTAACCACTGCGCTACTAGGGAAGTCCCCCACTTTTTTTCTTGATGGCAGGATTTCTGTTAATCCCCACTTCTGATATTCTGATAGGCACAGTTTCCCATTTCTGGGATCTCTTCACATTCAGCTTTTAGATATTATTATTTAGTGTGTTCCATCTTCCATTTATTATTGACTGTTTTTTGTAGTAGTTAAGTTGTCCCTTGGTATCTGCACAGGATCGTTTCCAGGAACACCACACCCCACTCCCGCAGATACCAAAGTCCGTGGATGCTCAGGTTCCTTATATAAAACAGTGTAGTATTTGGGTATAACTTACGCACATCCTCCCATATACTTTAAATCATCTCTAGGTTACATATAATATCTAATACAATGTAAATGCTATATAAATAGCTGTAAATACAATGTAAATGCTATGTAAACAGTTGCTGGGTGCATGGCAAATTCAAGTTTTGTTTTTTTGGAACTTTCTGGAATTTTTTACCTCAAAATATTTTCAGTCCATGTTGGTTGAATCTGAGGATGTGGAACCAGCAGATATGGAGGGCTCGCTGTTATAATAACTGACTTATTGAATGCTTCTGTGCAGAACACAATTTTAATTACTTTATAAGTGTGTTGTCTTTCTTAATTCTCACAGAAACCCTCTGAATAAAGTACTCTGATTCGCATTTTACAGAATAGAAGACTGAGGCAGACAGATTACATAACTTTGCCAAGGTCTCTTGGTAAAGAATGATCCAAGTTTCAAAGCCAGGCAGTGTGAGCCCACAGCTCTTATTCAGGCCATCAGTAGTCTTGGCATTAGCAATAGGAATGAAAACAAAATTATAATGATGAGAGAGGAAACCATTGTAAGAGTGTAATTACTAGTATTTATTGAGGGATTACTGTGTGCCAGTTACACACAATAATTGCTTTATGAGTGTTATTTTTACACCAGCCTTTAAGATTATTTTCATTTTACTTATGAGGATATGGAGGCATAGAGTTTAATTGACTTGTCTAAGACCACGTGGATAATAAGTGTTGAAGCTAAGTTCAAACTCCTGGGCCAGAGGATCTATGTATTGCTGTTTATTTGCTCATCTGTGTCCTTAGACTGGGAATGTATTAAGGAATAAGTACTTCATTAATCTCCAAGCACATAGTAAGTTTTCATTAAATATTTGTTGATTGTAATACATAAACCCATATTTAGATGAGAGAACTTATACTCTTTGCCTCTCACACAGTACCTTAGAAGCTTAATTTTCCTGTAAACTGTGTGCTAGGCATTGTAGGGAATACCAATATTGTTGTTTTAAATTTTAGAACCTTTGGTGATGTTTCAAATTTCAGCACAATAAGTGGTTTAAATAGTATTTTAAAACAATTCTATATAACATTTAACTTTTATTAAATAAAAACTGAAAAGATTCATAAAAAGGGAGTTGTAACAAAGGGAGATGTGATGTGCATACACATCATCCAGAATTTGATAATTGTTATTCATACAGTTTTCTGTTTATTTAATGCTAACTTCTATATTTGTTTTATGCCTACAGCCATATCCAGAAGACCCAGCAGTTTATAAACCACTCTCCCAGGAAGAACTGCAAAGGATAAAGAATGAGAAAAAACAGAAACAAAATGAGAGAAAACAGAAAATATCAGAAAATCGCAAACATTTGGCTAGTGTACGTGTTGTACAAAAAAACCTCGTCTTTGTTGTAGGTCTGTCTCAGCGCCTAGCAGACCCAGAGGTAAGTCTTCTTCTCTTTTCTTTCTCAACTTGGCATTTTTTCTTTTTGTATATTTGGAAATAATAGCTGACTCTGCCCAACTGCAGGATTTACCTGAAAATATTAAAACTTAGGAGAAAATGGGAAATATTTTTTTAATAATCACTAAGAAACCAATGACCAGTTGTGATCTTAGGCAAATGTATTAATCTTCCCTGGCTCATTTTCTTCAGTTGTAAAACTAAGCAGTTGAACTAGATCTCTAAAGTCCCCTTTAGTGCTAATAACCTGTGAAAGTTGGATAATGGTTCTATTTTGCTCTTAAGGCTAATGTGACATGACTGCTCTGTGTGTTTCCTCTTTTCTGTAGCTGTATTAAGGACCAACAGTGAAGATGCAGTTTCATGAACCCACCAAAGATCTGTGTTTTTTTTTTTTAAATCGTGCCCAAGTAGTGAACCTCAGTTATAGAACAGTGATAGAACTGTTGCTATACTGTATCATCATTCTTTACTCATTCATTTTAAGCCAGTTTTGGGGAAAGAGGGAGAATTTGATGAACGGAAACTGTGGACCAGGTTCTTTGTCATTCGTTTGGAGGCAGGGGACGTCTTAACCCTTTTGTTTATTACTTAACTCTTTTCTCTCCTTCCTCCACCAGCCTTATTAGAATAATGTTGAACTCATAACTTTCCTTGATGCCCATGGATGCACATCTGCTAACTTTTAGTTTCTGATATACCAGGAGGTGCTGACTAGATTGTTGGGAAGGCAGATAGAAACTGATTGGCAACCAGAATGTTGGAGAGAGCCGAATTTGGGGGATCTGTCAAAAGTACTCCTTGAGAAGGGTTTGAAGTAATGCTCATGATGGTCACAATCAGAGGGAGGATTGTAATGAATATGATTAGGGAGGTGGGAATCTTTGAACTTGGCTAAGTGGGCTAAAGGCCCCAGAAGGAGGAAATTTAAGGTGTCTATACATTGATTTTGTACAAATCAGTTTAGAGACAATAAAAAATATTTATTGCTGATAAGTTTACTGTGTATTGAGGCTGTGAAAGGCTTCATGATCAGTAGAGGAGAAAAATCAGGGTGACCTTACTAAGAAGTCTTTATCATTGGTAATAAATGTGGAGGCAGCTCAAGAATTACTAGGACCTAGGTCCAGAGATGCTGGCATTAGTGGGCTACATGATCTTCTGGAGACGTTCTTTCCAAAGTCAGAGGATTCATACTGGAGAAGACTTCTTTAATAAGAGATGATAAGGAGAGAGCTCATTTTAGGCCTATGACTTAACCTCAGCAGCCACTTCTCCCTTTTTCCTAAATCTAATACTTAACTCCCCAGACAGGCAGAATCCCACTTCACTCTTGAACACTGCCACAACTTTGTCCCAACGCTTCTGTCTCTCTCTTTCAACACTACTTTTTTTTCCAACCAGAGATCATTTCTTGCCTCTGCAAGTTTTTTATTTACCTACCTCTATTTATTCCTACTAATTTTTTTTTTTTGCTGCACCATGCAGCTTGTGAGATCTCAGCTCCTTGACCAGGGACTGAACCTGGGCCATGGCAGTGAAAGCGTGGAATCCTAACCACTAGGCGACCAGGGAATTTCCTGTTACTCCAGTAAATTAATGGAACTTTTATTTTGATTTTATAACTCTTGGATATGGATGTACTTGCTTTTCTTAATACAAAATCCAGTCACCTGTGGTACTGGAGGCATACAGAGCACCACCCAAAGGCTGGATAAAATTAAGCCATAGTCTCAGTCTGATGTTTGGATTATAGGTTTCCTACCTCTTCTTTAGAATCTGTGGTTGGTTTTTACTTATGTACAGAGATTTCTTATTTTCATTTCAAATAACATGATGTTAGTAAGATTAATCTGAAGAACTATTACATAGAAAGAAATTAATCTAGGGGTTGGCTAGTGAGAGAGAACATTTTATCATGAGTCTAAATATACTTAAAAATCACTGTCCTGGTTTTATACTTTTGAAATCATTGTGCTTGGTGAGAGGACAGTGAATTTTCTTTCTTTCTTTTTTTTTTTTTTTTGCGGTACACGGGCCTCCCACTGTTGTGGCCTCTCCCGTTGCGGAGCACAGACTCCGGACGTGCAGGCTCAGCTGCCATGGCTCACGGGCCCAGCCGCTCTGTGGCGTGTGGGGTCTTCCCTGACCGGGGCACGAACCCGTGTCCCCTGCATCGGCAGGCGGACTCTCAACCACTGCGCCACCAGGGAAGCCCGTGAATTTTCTTAAACATTAGTTTCTCTCTCTTATTTCTCTTGAAAGCCTAGGAAGACCAGAGATTAGTGTTTTAGTTATTAAATCCTACTACTTCTAAATATTATCTTTAAAATTTTTCTTAATGTAACTGTCTAACCCTTTCAGATTGGAAAAGTTAAAGTCAGCTTCATTAGAAAACTCGAAGTTTCAAATTGTTAGGGTAACTTTTGAGACAAAGAAGATCCCTGTGATTTACTTAGTTTTGGATGATGACAGTTTGATATTTGACTGAATTCTGATTAGCAAAACAGGAACATTTAGGAAAATTTAAAGCTTGTTTTGAAAATAATTTTTGTACATCTGAAAACTTCATGCCAAGATTGATAGTCAAATGTATTCATTTATCGCTCAATAGAAAAAAAAAACTATCTTAGAAGATATGGTAATTAGAGGTAATGATTAGAGCTAATCATCTCCTAAATCCTAAAAATTTATATTGTCAGAACCTAATTCATTCATTCTGTAAATTAACTCTTGAATACTTACAATCTGTTAGGTACTTTGATGTTGGAGATGAAGTGGTTTAGCAAGCAGACAGTCTCTACCCGTACAAGCTTACAGACAGTGGAGAAGACAGAATTAAGTCCTTGTAAGCATGCTGAGCATTTATAAACGGAAGTACAGGGCTTTTTGAGAACATGTAACAGTGGGGAATTTAGCTAGTACAGAGATCCACAAAAAGCCTTCCTGAGGAAAGGATGATTAAAAATGATTAGGAATTAGCTGGGCAGCGAATAAGGACAAGGATGTTTCAGGTTCGTGACTGCGTGAAAGAGCAGCTTGTTTGAGGAACTGAAAGACTTTAAAGACGCAAACATTTCATTTTACAAATGGGAAACCGACGCACAAGGAAGTTGAGTGACTTGCCTAGGATCACTCAGCTATTTCATAGCAGAGCCAGGGCTAGAAACCCAGCCCCATCCTCCCTCCCTGGTCTTAGAGCTCCTATTCCAATGTATTTTACACCAGTGAATGGTCTGTTGTTCCTCCATCCGTCCATTTATCCATCCATCCTTCCATCTGATTACCACATTTTTTATTTTCTCTGTGGTGTTCATGAACACTTGACTGTGTTCCCAAAGAATATATAGGAAGACATTTTACACATTAGGTATTCCATTGGGAATTTATAATTCTATCATGTGGCCTTTTATATGGTAATGAGTATTAAAGTTGGCTCACTGTGAAGTAAGTATAGGACATTAAATATATGGGTAATGTGGTGATATGCAGGGTGTTCTGCCTGCTACCCATACTCTTTACCTTTTTTATTTACTAGAGTATTGTTTTGCTCGTTGACTTATGTTCAGACAGAATCTGTAATGTGCAACTTAATATAGAGCGTCTAAATTATTTAAATTTCCCTTGCCTGGGCAAACCATTTCTTATCAGCCATAGGCCATTTTCTAATACATTAAGGCCCACTAGTGTTTTATATCCATGTTATTCTTTTTTTTTTTTTAAGATTTAGATCTGTATTTATTTGGCTGTGTTGGGTCTTAGTTGCAGCGTGTGGGCTTAGTTGCCCTGCAGCATGTGGGATCTTAGTTCCCTGACCAGGGATCGAACCCTCATCCCCTGCATTGGAAGGCGGATTCTTAATCACTGGACCACAAGGGAAGTCCCCCATGTTACTCTTTTTGTTCAATACTAAGACAGTTTAATTTTTCAATAAGCATTTATTAAGTACCTACAGTGTGCCAGGCATTGTGTAAGACATTGAACATAAACCAATAAAAAGGTAGCGCCTGTTTATTTATAAAAGCAACAGTACACTATGAGGAGTGCTGTGTGCTGTGGAGGCACAAGAGATGGTACCTGACCTTGGGGGGAAGATGTGTACTCTCCTGCTATCTCTGGGGTAAAGTGCTTCAGGTAAAGGAGTTATACAAATGCTTCTGGATGAGAAAGAGCTCAGTCTGCAAATGATTTGTTTGGCTGGAAAATTAGAGTGAAATGGTGAGAGAGGAGGCTGACAAGGTAAGTGGTAAGGGATAATGAAGGGCTTTTAAAACATGCTAACGAGTTTGCTCTTTATCTTAAAGGCAATGGGAAGCTATTAACTATTCTTAAGAACAGAATGACATGGCTAGATTTGTGCTTTGAAAATATTATTCTGGCTGCTCAGTGTAATTATGTACAAATCTTATGTTGTTATGAAGGTGTTATCCATAAGCCAGCTTTTAACCTTTTCACACCCAGTACCCACTTTTTTTAAACTTATATTTTATAACACCCTTTAAGTTTCATGCAATGACTTCTTGATAATATCTGTCTGTGTAGATACATAATTTGAAAAAAATGAAGGAGAAATTAAAAATTATAAAAAGACTATTTCTGCATGTAAATACTTGGGTAGCTCTGCTCTAGAACCTTGCTACTCAAGGTGTGGCCGCTGGGCTGGTAGCATTAGTATCACCTGGGAGCTTAATTATGCGGACTCTCAGGGTCTGAAATATGTATTTTAACTATATTCTCAAATGACTTGTATGCATATATAAGTTTGTAAAGTACTTTTTTTCCAGTATGTTATAAAATAGGTGCTTGCATCTGTTTGTAGAATCACTGTGAATATGACAACTACAAAGGCAGATTGTTACAGGTGTATGTATTGGCACCTCAGGTACCATGAAGTGCCAATGATGTGATTTTTCTGAAGCAATTCTTAGTAAAATTTCAAACAAAGCACTTGTGGTAGTCCCTTAATTACACACTATTTGCTTTTAAATTCAACATATGTCAAAACTGTGGGGAACTACTTTATGTTTATAATTTGTTTCTAGGTTCACTTAATTGTAAACAGGCCTCTCAGCTAGATGAATGTCTTGTAGAACATTCAAAAGTGGTGCAGGACAATTCTTTGTGGTACAGGGCTAGCCTGAGTGCTGTAAGCTTTCCCTGGCTCCCATCCACTGAACACGAATAGTGTCTCCCAGTTACTTTGACAACCTCCCCTAATAAAAGCTCCCACAGAGTTCCAAAATGTTCCAGCTTCCCTTGATGCTGCCTTTATTGAGAACTACTGCCGTAAACTTGGATATGATATGAGCTGCTGATGCAGCACAACTTGTAACCAGCCTGAATCCTTTGAAGCAGGTATTTTGGCTGAGGCCTTTTGCTGAGTTGGTATGCATCAAGCTGGAATATTGAATACAGTTCTATACTCCACTGGCCAGAAAGCTTTTCAAGGTATACTCTTCCCTAACCCTCTATTCTAAGACTTTTTTGTGAACAACCCAAGAGTCATTGCCTTTACCACACCTACCGCCATATCCCTCGGGGGATTTGGGTAGAAGAAAGATTGAAAGCCAATGTAGGCACTTCACCTTCTAATCCATTAAAATTGGCTGTAGAAAACATAAGGCCTAAACCCTATACTTATAAAAACCTAAAATAAAATAAGGTAAAAAAATTTAAATAAATCAAGTTGAAAACTGTTAAGAATTAATGACACCCCCAATCACAGACTGTTTCACAAAGCTTTGGTTCTGTCAGATGCAGAACATATTAGCTAAGTTGCAAGTATGTGAGAATATTATCAAGAGTATAAGAGTATTTGGTAAGGATACTTTGCACATACTTGAACAGATATGTGCATAAAGCTTTCATTGAGTGGGAAGCAGCCTCATAGCACAGGGAGATCAGCTCGGTGCTTTGTGACTGCCTGGAGGGGTGGGATAGGGAGGGTGGGAAGGGGGGAGACGCAAGAGGGAAGAGATATGGGAACATATGTATATGTATAACTGATTCACTTTGTTATAAAGCAGAAACTAACACACCATTGTAAAGCAATTATACCCCAATAAAGATGTTAAAAAAAAAAAGCTTTCATTGAGAGAGAGCTTGCTATTTGGAGAGATTGTAGGAACAGTAGGTCTATAGATGAATTCTAGGAAAAGAACAAATTTAATTTTGAGGTAGTTGCAAATCATGGGAGAGGTTTTTGTATCAGGTTAGCCAAGGTTAAGTAAGTTTTAGAGAAGCTAAGTGAATGCATATAGTGATCACATAGTAAAGGAGATGACACAAGTATGAGGGAAAATGACCACAAAGAAGTAACCAGGTAGTAGAGAAAATATTGTATAAATTTGTTTCCCCAGGTTTTTTTTCATCCATAACCTCACATTTGTTATTTATTAGGAAAAAGAGAGGAAAAAAAACAGGAGACAGTTGAGAAATGGTGAAATTGACATAAGGAAAATTTATTGACACACACAGTAATAAAGCGTAGAAGTTTGAAGAACATTCTGTTACCATATTTGGAATGCATAACTTATAAATAATGCTTTAATATAATATATAAAATATTATATACAATAGATTTATGAGTAAAGACTGTCTCTACTGGTGTCTGTTCTTGAGTTTCTGTTTCTGTTTAATACATAATCTTGGTCATTGTTCTGAGAATTACTTTCTTATAATGATCATCTATTAATGAAAATGTGGTTAAGATATTTGATCTGTTTTGTGTTTAAGAATACTGTGAAGCTAAAATCCCTTAGATTATTGGTGTAGATATTAGAATGTAATAGATAATACTGAACTTAGTAAGTCTCAGTTTCTATTCAGTGGGTCAATAAAGAATAGCTTTTAGACTTTGTTGATGTTTTCCTGTAGGTTAACCACACAAATTGTAATGAGGAAGTAGTCACATTTACTAGAAAACTTTAAAAATTATTTTATTTTCACTGAAGAGGGATGGTATATGTCCCCATTATAAGGATAAAGTTGATGAAATGGAGACAGTTTATACCTTATTTCTTCTTCTTTTATAGGTTTTAAAACGACCAGAATATTTTGGGAAGTTTGGTAAAATACATAAAGTTGTCATCAATAATAGCACATCATATGCAGGCTCACAGGTAACTAATTATAGGGATTTTTGCCTTTCCTCCCTATGGTCTGGGCTTGGCCTGGGCTGCTCAGAAGGAAAACTTGCTTTCTGTGATTAGAAAGCTTAAGGGTCAAAGATTTAAGCAGTGTAGTGACCTCTGTTGGTGGGGTGGGGGAATTTTTGGTGCTTATTTGACCTTTTCAGGACTTAACTGTGAATTGATAATAATAAGACGGAAATAGTAAAACAAAGATCTAGTGATGGTTTGAAGGGGAGGGGGAATTGAGTCTATTATCAGGCAGTTAAATTATATAATGATTTCTAATAATGTTTTCAGATACTGTGAACTTAATACAGCGTCTTTGTTATGCTGGTATTAGCATATAGAATACTCTTACAGATTGCATTTATTTTGGGGAGAACATAGTTTGACACTGTCTTCAAATCTTATTTTTTTTTTATCTAACTTTCAAAGTATGTTTTTTTGTAACCTTGACGAGCCTGTCAGATGACTTTTTAAAAAAATAGATGCCAAGCCAAAGATGATATTTTATTCATATTTATTTTAGTCTACTTAAAATCAGATAAAATTTATTAAGTATGATTATCTTAAGATGAACTAGTATATGGTTTAATCAAAGCTACTACTACTTCTAATCATTGTCATTATTATTAATGAAAGTAGTAGTAAAGGCCTTTAGAATTCCTTAGGCAGGTTGCAAGATAATTTTGTTGAATTTGATACTAATAACAGTGGGTTTTCACTTTAGGGTCCAAGCGCCAGTGCTTACGTAACCTATATCCGGTCGGAAGATGCTCTCAGAGCTATACAGTGTGTCAACAATGTGGTGGTAGATGGCAGAACACTTAAGGTAATACGGTCCTCTTGATTTTTTTTTTTTTAAGGGGGAAGGGATAACGTGTATTAACTAGAGAAGAGCGTAGCTTTTACATATTACGTGAAGGGAGTCTAATTTGAAGATTGCTTCTTAGGCATCCATTCCAACCTATGACAGCTAATTTGTTTATAACTGACCTATGTAGGGTCCTGTTTTACCAGCTAGGAGTAAACACATTCATTATTAAGGGATAATCTTTAAAAATCTCCTTATATTTACACATATTTTGTGAAAATGGATTTATTACTCTCCTTGTCAGAAATAGATAATTGTTCTGATTTGTTGTCCTTAAATATTTGGGCATTGATCAGTTCAGGTTTGCATGAAGGCTCCCACCAAGCAATGCTTTTAAGTAAGTGGAAGAAGGATGGCATAATTAGAAAAAGGAATTTGCCTTATGTGCCTAACCACTTAAAACGCGGAACAGATTTTGTCTTTCTACTCTTCTGACCTCTAGGGAAATAAATCTGGGTGCTCAAGCTCTGGAAACCATAGGCCGAGATTTTTTTTTTAGTTCTTTTAAATGATCATCTTTAATAAATCCTGCTAATAATAGTTTAGTTCTCTAGTATTCACAGCCATACTTTGTTTTATTGTGCCTGTGCCTCATTTTAGGTGAAATGAAAACACTAAATATGGAAATTTTCATTGTGGTGTCAGTTCACATTTTGGGTCTTTTTCCCTCCCCCCCTCCGCTTTCCTCCTCTTGCTGCAGGCATCTCTAGGTACAACAAAATACTGCAGTTACTTCTTAAAGAATATGCAGTGTCCAAAGCCTGACTGCATGTACCTACATGAATTGGGGGACGAGGCGGCCAGCTTCACAAAAGAGGAAATGCAGGTAGTAAAGTAATGTGAATTATCAACTTTGCAGAAAAGGAAGTATTTTTCTTTATAAGTTAAAATTACAAAAGCAAAAACTAAGAATTTTCTTTTTCTTTAAACTGGTATTACTTTAAAGTAGCATTTTCCAAATACATAGTGTTCCATGGAATGTCAGTTCTGCAGGATATTGTTACAATAAAAGTGGTTCTGTGGTCCACTGAGTTTGAAAATGCTTGATTAATGAAGATAAATAGACTCCCCCCCCAACCCCAGCAACACTTCTTAGAGTCTTTAGTATGCTAATACATATCCCAGAGGGGTATGTAGAACCAGGACTTAATTGACCAAGGAAAGCATTTTGGTAAATGCTACTTTAGGGGGAATGTCAGCAAAATGAAAGCCAAGTGGGATATTGTAATTATGAGGTCCCCCACCCCATCTCTACTCTTCACAGAGCATGCTAGAAAATAATACTCTATTAGATGCTGCTGAAAAGCTAACATTATTTTTATAAAATGATTCTTCCCATGAAAGTATCCAGTGAGTCAGTGTCCTGTAAAGGGTGAATTGAAGGCTTATTTTCCTGTGTTCTTTTTTACATTTCCTGTTCTCCTGTCTCCTTTCAATTTGTAGTATAAACATGCCTTTACAAGTAAAAATGTTGACCATACGGCATATTAAATGAGGATTATGCCAAAGCACAATACTGCACTTCCCTGTTATAGGTGAGGACTTCAGATTGTTGCTGTGGACTTTTGCAGGAATACTTCTCATTTAGAAGGTGGGGGGCATTGATTACTGCCTTTCATTCTCCAAGTCAAACTAGAGACAGTCTAGGAGGGGCTCCTTTCAGAGCAGATTGTTAAATGAAATGAAATATTACCTTTTTTGACTTGGAGTTGCTACAGATTAAATCCCATTATAATAAATATATTGGGATTTCTTGACAGTATGTATTGTCTTTATGATCTAAAAACAGTGTTAAAATAAGTTCTCTGTGATATTTAACGGGGATGGATGACTTACTTATTTCTTGCTTATCCAATAAATGCATCTTGATTTTTTTCTTCTTTTGGATGAAGTCTAAGGTTGAACCATTTCATGCTGAATTTTGACTAGTGGGAACTGTGCTTTACCTATGGGTACTATTACAATGAAAATCTCTGTCAAGGAATTTCTGTGCCCCAGTTGATCTCACTTAAGTATTATTGAAGAGTAAAAGGACATGGATGGACAGTCCCTTAGAATTTATTTGTAATGGGATTTAACCTGTCTCTATGAACTGCCCCTGTTAAATCATTTGAATACCAATTTGAGCTCTTTGTGGCTAACGAAAGCCATAATATGTCCTGAAGTATTGCTTGCAGAAAGAATTTTCAGGGTTTTTTATGTTTTAAAGATGTAAAATCCGCATCTAAACTGTGTTTTTTCTTAACAATTTAAAATTCATTTCATATTGTTGTCCTGAATTCATCTTGCTCTTCTTTATCTTAGTTCAGAATTACTTTGAAAAGGGGTTTCCTCGTTAAAACACTTTGTCAATGTAGAAAGGAAACTTGAGCAAATTATATCATGGCAAAAACCAGATCTTTCCTTGTTACTGCATAACTCAAAATTTAGTACCATATGAAATATTTATAGACCCAGGTGAACAGGCAAGAGCCCTCTCAGAACAGGGAACAATGCATTGTGCAATATATATGATACAGTTGTGCTCAATTAGATGATACTGCCCTTGTTTTTATTGTTTTGTTTTTGCTTTGATCTGTTCTGTTCTGGTTTTGGTTTTCCCATAACGTCTATTTAGACCACACTTTTAAAATAATTAACAACCCTGCAGGTAAGTAAAAAATGTCATTGCAGTCATAATATACATGCAGATAGTAAAAAGTTATTCAGAGTAATTTCATTGTACTGTAATTTATTTTTTGTATGTGCCTAGTTTCCACAGTCAGTCTTTCTGATTTATTCCATCACATTTGTGACACTGCCTTCTGATAGACAGCTACCAACTCCAGTAAATACAGAGTTGTCTTTGTTGTGTATAGAGCAGGGATTCACAAACTTTTTATGTAAAGGGCCAGTTAGTAAATATTTTATGTTTTCTGGGAATATGATCTCTGCAGCAACTACTCAACTTTGCTGTTGTAGCACAAAAGAGGTCATAGATAACACATGAATGAATGAGCATGAGTGTTCCAGTAAAACTTTATTTATAAAACCAAAGTGGCTGGCTCTAAATTGCCATCCTCTGGTCTAAAGTTTAAAATATATTAACTTTTATGTAAAAACAAATTAATGTGCTAATTAGTGTAAGGATAATGAAAACTATAGTAAAACTCTTCATCTGTGTGTTACTTATCAATCTTCTAAAAAGAGAGACTAATTTTTCAGTGATTTTCAGAAAATTCTGTAATGACCTGTTAGAAGATTTAATTCTTATGTGAAAGATGGGGAAGTAAGTTTAAAAGGGCCCCTCTAGTTTTTTAAACTAGCAAAAATGTTGTCTGTTAATATTCTTTTCTCCACATAAAGTGGGTGATGAAATGCCTTAGTTAATGGAATATGTCTCCTGTAGTTTTGTTGCAAGAACTTTCATTGGTCTAGAAGTTCTGTGACATTTTCCTCACAGGTTTCTCTGACGCCATGACAAATCCTTATGTGTTTTATTTAGAATAGCTTTAGTAATTCATAAAGTACATCAGCATTTTATACCAGCCACTTTGTGAGTCCCACTGCAGTTTTAATTTCTTCTTCCACTAGGCGGGTAAACACCAAGAATATGAACAGAAGCTACTTCAAGAATTATATAAATTAAACCCCAATTTTCTTCAGCTGTCTACGGGTTCAGTTGATAAGAATAAGAACAAAGTGACACCACTGCAGAGGTATGATACGTAAGTACCGATATTAGTGTAATCAGATACCTTACCTTCATGTCTGTCAATCTTCTCTTTTCATTCTATATCTTTTTCAGGCAGGATCCTTCTTGACAGTGTCTGTCATTTGTGCAGAATTGTGGTACTATATAGGAAATGTTGAGTCACAATTTCTGGGTTTGAATATTTGCTGCCTGCTGCTCCCTGGTAATACTGCAGATGAGCCTCTTGATGCTTCCCCTTTGCATTGATTTGCAGACTACCCTGAGCCCTGGGAACACTCTCCTTGATAAAAAGGAAATTAAGAGATGTGGGTTATTTAAAAGGCTCTTGTCACCTAATTGGGGTTTCCCTCCTGATGTAATGAGGGGGAAAACACTGTAAAAGGGACAGTGGGCGTTATCTGAAGCATTTTTTGTTGGGGATAGAAGTATTCATGGTTGTCTAGTCTCAGGAATCACCGAAGTCTTATGTCCTCTGAGTGAGGAGGGTATCCCATATTCAGAGCTTATTCATCTTGGAGACAGCTTATTTTTGCGTAGACCTATATTCTGTTGATGTTTAAACAAATTTATAATTTTATGTATTGAGTCTTATTCTGATATGATGATCTTCACATCTTGGATTGTATTTGGTTATGGCCTGTGAGAAAATGGTATGATTAATAAAACAATAATTTGGGGGTTATACTTTATTCTGAATGTACCTTAAGTTTGATGTGTCAGGATCTTTTTTTTTTTTTATAAGTCTGACTTTTGTAAAGTGAATTCATTTAAAGTAAATAGCTGTAATTAATTTAAATAGGTTGATTTTCTTTTTAAAAAAATTTATTCCAAAGTTAAATTCGTTTAAGTGATGTTTTAAATGTCTGGTTATTACATAGTCCCATTGTAGTCCCATGTTTATTTAGCACTAAAATGTAAGGGCCATTTTTTAAACATAGCTAATAATAACTACATGAATTGTTATCAGAGTCAGTTTCTTCAAAACTTATTCTTGTATTTAAATTCTTGAAGTCCTTGTTAAGTTTATTCACTTTGATAGTAAAGATTATTTATAAAGGCAATTCAAATTTAAATACTTCCTATTTCTTTGCACACACATATGTACATGTGTATATAAATATATGAGACCATAGAGCAAAACATAAAATTACTATATAATAAACTATGTGAAATTTGTTTTATCAAAGCTAAGAATAAAAGCTAAGTTTAAAATCTTTTTGGGTTGATAAGCTTTGACCCTTTCCGTTGATCTTTCTGTCCCCACCCCATATGTTTATTTTATTATGAACCTATGCTATTATTTACCTCATTGGTTGCTAACTCTGTAGTGCATTATATAAGAATGAGGTTATTGTAGTAAAAATTTATTTCAGATGCTTTTAAATGCACATCTTTATTCTCATTAAAAGTGTTGTCATTCTAATTAAAGTCATATTCTGGTTTATAGCCCCTAGAGAATTCAGAGCAGAAACGTAAAATTTAGATGATCTCTTTGCTACATTTGTTATTCCCTGAATATAAAAGTCATGTTTCTATTGAAGGAAATCTGAAAAATATACAAAAGCATAAAGAAGAAAGTAAAAATTGTATGTGATCTCAATACTCAGACGTTTTCACTGAAAATGATTTGATGTATCTTCCTTGCAGTGTATATTTCCTTGTAGTCCTTTTCCTTCCTGTGAATGTATATATACACAAAACACATTGGTTTGTTACATTTTAAAACTTAATACCCATTATTATGAATATTTTCCCATGTTATGAAAGCAATTTTTATGACTGTGTAGTATTCCATTATATGTGAGTATTTAAAATTTATTAAACCAGTCTCCTGCTGATGTATATTATCTTACTTTCATTTTGGTGCTATTATTTATAATACTGTGATGAACATTTTTTCATGTAAACATTTTGGTTATAGTTTTGATGCTCTTAGGACCTCTGAGTCAATGATTGTGAGTACCTGTTTACTTGAATTGAGTATTTTTTTCTGCACATTTACCAATTTGATAAACAAAAAATCTCATTTTGATTTATAGTTGATTAATATAGTGAACTTATGCATTGTGAATTCGTATCTTTTTGCCATGTTTTATTGGTATTTAAGTGTTTTCTGTGCAGTATATAGACTGGCTTCTCCCATTAGTTGACCAAGTCTGTTTGTTTCAAAATACTTGAGTTTAGATCAATTTTGGGAGAATTTATATTCTACAGTATAACATTGAATCCTCTCAACCATTAATGTGGTATATCTCTCTATTTAAGTCTTTTGTGTCTCTCAGGAAAGATTTTTTTTGGTCTTTTCCCTGCATTTTAAAATCGGATCTCCCACCATCATCTCTTCCTACTTGAGAATCCCTAGGCTAAAAATTAAAGAACAGTGTTAGAAAGTGGTGCTAGCAGGCATCCTGTTGCATTACTTTTATAGAGATCTCTCCAGTGTTTTATTCACTCTTAAATATGATTTTAACCATTTATTTGAGATAAATTTTTAATCACAATGCGAAAACACCTTGCTATTTTTAATTTATTGAGCTTTTTTCTTTAGATTGGAAGTGAAAATTGGAATTTACAAATGTCTTTTTAGCGTTTTAACAGTAGTTAGCTTTCTTTATTTTTTTGTGATCCCTTATTAATAGATTTACTAATATTTTATTGACTTTGCCTTCATATAAAGTGTAGTCAGAGCACATTTGTAACTGTTTCAGTAACAGGAGAGGAGTGTTATAGCAGCCACACATTGTAGAGGAAAAAAAGAAGAAAAAGGGGAATTTAAAACAGTATTCCCATTTGATAATTTTGCCCAAAACCAGTGCAACTGAACTTCAGCGGGGACCAGAATAAATTTTGACATAGTTACCTTTGCTTTTCATAAGTACATGATATAGGAAGGTTTTGGGGGGAGGGAGAAGGGTTGTTTTTTGTTTGTTTAATGCAAGTCCCCCAAATTTATTAAGGACAGTTAATGGCCCAGGTTACAGAGAGTTGTGGGTTTGTTGTTTTGGTTTTTTGGCAGCTCCTATAGTTTGTTTTCTTTCCATGCTAACCCCTGTAAGAGAGTAAGTTTGACTGTCAGTATTACTGAAAGTCTGCTTTGGTCTTCATTTCTACGTTGCCACCATACAAGGTACAGTGGTAGGGATGAATTTGTAGATAAGTTTGTATAAAGTTATATAAATTTGTAGATAAGTTTAGTCTGCCAAGTTAGAAAGATGAGCAGTACAACTCTTTCTGTGGTCCTACCCTACAGAGAACATTTTTCTTATTCAAGATGAATTGAGAATTAGACTTTCCAGGGACACAAAGAAAAAGAATGGTTCCTTTTCCTCTTTTCTTGGCATTCCTGTGTAGTGAGTAGCAGTTTTAGAAGAATTGCAAGAAAGCAAAACTTGGAACTTTATAGATTGACATTAAACTTAAAATGTACTTTTTTCATTTGTAATTAATCCAGAGTACAAATATTAAAAGTATCATAGCTACTAATCGTCACTGAACCCTGACATGGTCCCCTGATGCACATTAATGTTAGTAAGTGAAATTTTCTATAATATGTCTTATTCCTGTCTCACTTGAATAATAAATTAGAGGATGTGTGTCATTTGTTCTTCACACACACATCCCCATTATTATGAGTTTGAGAGTGTATCAGTCAGATTGAGTATTGACTGTAGATATGCTGTTTTTCTATATTAGTAAGTTACTTTGAAATGATGAATACAAATGTAAAGAATGGGGAGTAAGGGAGCCATGCAGTAGTGATGCTTGTGGACTGGATGTTTTGTTTTTAAGTTTGGGGCTTTGAGATACCTTTATTTACATTGAGGCACTATTTGTGCACCAACTGAAGACTGAGACAGGAATAGTAGTAGCTAGATGGCTGCTATATGCCCAGGACAGTGCATAGGCCTACCTACAAGTATGTGGGGGACAGATTATGGGGTGTGCAGATCACTCAAGGTAAGTGGTTCTGACTTTATGTGGCTCAAAGAAGCCACCGTTGAAGGAATCAAGATGTTCAGCTTTAGATTTAGGTAGAAAGAGGGTTGATCAGAAATTTGGTGTCTTCTGTGTTCATTTAATCTCCTCAGTAGTCTTGTGTGGTAGCCATCATTGGTATTTTACTACTGGCAAGAATACTAAGTCTCAGAGAGTTTAGATAATTTACCAGTATCCTACACAAATAAGTGATAGACCAGATTCTGACCTAAAGTCTCTGTCACTTTTAAGCCCAAGCTCATTCTCCCACTCTGCCATTTCTTAGTCTAGAATAGGTGAAATTTAAGACTCTAACATGAATTAAAAACTCTGACATGAATCAAACTAAATCAATTAAATGAAACTATGCCATAACTGTATGTAGTTTGACCTTAAAGATCTCTGGTACTTAAGGCTTAAATATAGTGGATGTACTATAAATTCCAAGGAAGGTTAAGCAAAACCTTCCCTAAACCACAGATTGGTGGCAGTAGAGGATAAGCTAAAGAAAAGATGAATGGAAAACTTCTATAGAAATTTGTCAGTTTTTATCACATTGAAGGAAAATGTACATCTTTAAAAAATATATACAGCTATATTTTTATTGAAAGTCAAATATAAGCTGTGATAGACGGAAGCCATAGCCAGAGTGCCTTATTTATTTAGCAGAATGGGGGTAGTCACTGCGTGAATCCTGTTCTTCTGTCCTAACATCATTTGGTAAATCCCTGAGATTTAGAAAGGATATGGTCCAGAGACTTGTACAAAATAGTCTCAGTAGAGCGTGTTAAATCACGCATAGGCTTCTGAGTATCTGTGATCTCTGAAATTTTATGTAAAATGTGTATGTGTGTGTTTGTGTGTGTGTGTGTGTGTGTGTGTGTGTGTCTAAATTTTTCTGGAGGAGGAGCAGTGTAAAGCAGTAATTCTCAAAGTATGGCCAAGTGCCATGAAAGGTAGCCTACATTTTTTTTTGTAAAATGGATCCCCAGAAAGCCATTCCCATTTTTGAAATAGGTAAATGATTTGCAGTTCCCTACTTTTATTTTTGTATAAAACTAAGGGCTGCTTACTAGTAAATTAAGTAGATAGTAAAGTTTGCTAAAATTGGATATTTACATTAAAATTCATGAATTATGAGATTTTTCTGAACTTATTTCTCAGTCTTTCCTTACTTTTCTTAAATTTTATTCCCATGATGTATTTGGATATATAAAGTTACTGCACATGTACACATACATACTTGGAAAACTAGTAAGTCAACTCTGGTATCTTGCTCCACCTAAGTAGAATATTTTCAAAAAGGATAGAGAGCTACTGGTATTTTTTCCAGAGGGTGGGTGTAATGAGGGAGGGGAAGGGAGGGGAAGGGTTATGTTGGGAGGGATGGGAGGAAACGGTTAGAGATAGAGTTTTTGGTGCCCTTATTTCTTAGACTAGAAGAAAAGGCACATCAAATGAGCAATTGTGTGTTTAAATTCAACTTAGTATCTTTTTAAGATCAAACTTTATTACTGAAATACAAAATTATAATGAATAGATGGAGATTTTTCTGTTGTTTTTGAAAGCTTGCCACAGTCTTATGATATGTTTAGGATGGTGGATGTCCATCCTTCAGTTTTAATATTAATGATAATTAATTTTTTGTGCTTACTAGTAATCAGAACATTTATTTTCATTCATATTTGGTATGTCCTGGAGTTATGAGAAAATTCCAATTAGAATCATATTTGCCACCTACAGTTAGTCTAGGTTTATTGAGGCATTTTTTTCTTGCCATGTTAATTGTGTCATGTTACTTAAGATGTGGCCATATTTTAGTAGCAAAGTGATATTTTCAATGTTAATGTATATTTGAAGCCCCTGTATCAAAATAAATTCTATAAAAGCAAGCTTCCTGTCTATAACTTAAATTCGTCCTTTGCAGTAGCAAATGTTTATCTCAGTTATTTAAGAGTCTGGTGAGCATGAAAAATTAAAATGAATTATTCTCAATAAATATGGGAATATTTAGGAGCGGTGTGAATATGTACTTGGGTATATAGTAACATGACAGAAATTTGGAAATGACCATTATATTGACATCTGGCTTAAATTTTACTTTATATTCAAAATGCAACAAAAATTAGTACAACCATGACTACTATTTTTATCTTGTGAAAGTGAGAAACAAGGGAACTAGACTTCCTCAGTATTTTTCCTGTCCCACTCCCAGCTCTTAAAAATGAATTTTTCTTTGATTCTTCTACTATGTGACTACTTGTTTTATGTTGCAAATTTTAGAAAGCAGCCAAGAAGACTATATTTAGGAATTTGGTGCTGTCACCACCAAGGAAATAAAAGGAAATCGAACTCAAAACTGCCCAAAGGGCCAGTTAGAAGGTAGCAGAGTTGGCTGAGCATCTGAAGATCCAAACAGAGGCACAGCAGTGTCACACTACCTGCTTCAGATAGTTGTGAATTTTGGTTTCTTTATCTGTAAAACAGAGTATTTCAATTTGATATTGATGATTCCTTCTGGCTCTAAAGTCTAATACCTTCAGAGACTTTGAGGAGACTTGATGCCTTTTCACTGTGTTCTTTTTGCACTAGCGCAGTGATCATCAGACACCAGGTATCTCAATTTGGACTAACTGAATCAGAATCTCCAAGGACAGAATCTAGATATATATATACTCTATACTTTCAATAGATAAATATAAATATTTATATTTTGAAAAGCTCCATAGCACCAGATTCCAACTGTTGGGTTAGTTGGAAAATATTTACCTGAGAAATCTGTAATTTCGCCATAGGTTTCAGAACTATTTAGGACTAGAACTTAAAAAAGATTTTTAATGAGACTATATGAAAACACGTTTACAAATTTTTATCTGCAGGGATTTATACACACAGCATTACTTTCTGGAAATAATATCTTGATTGTTGTGAACCCTAACTACCTATTAGAATTTCTCAATCCCACTTGAAGCCATTGCTTTTCAGTCAACTGTGTGGTTCAGGGGTCTCAATTTCTCTTTCCCTTCGTATTATTACTGGACAGCAATGATTCCAGGGCTAACATGCTATTCTTCCACTTCTTAAACCAACTGAACTATGAGTGTGGATGCAGCCAGGACCTTGCGTGTTTGTTACTACAGCACAACTTGCAAAAATTCTGTTGGGACATTCTGGCCTTTCCTCGGGGCCATACCTAATTGGCTGAGACAATCTTTGATCTCTTTAATTCTGATCCAGGCTCAGAGGGCTCATTCGGAGCAAGGAGAGGCAGACCTCGAAGCACCTGTGGAAAGCCAGCAGCATGAGATTGAATCCTGGACCCTAGAATTAAGGGCTATGATGGAGAAGCTGGTGAAATCCATCAGCCAACTGAAAGACCAGCAGGATGTCTTCTGCTTCCCATGTAAGACCCAGACCCCAGTGAGAATACCCTCTATGGGCGCCCGTCAGACCAGACAGCAGCAGCTTTTGCAGGAAATTCTCAGTGAACTGGACTAAAGGAGAAAGGAGGTGCTGGATGCCTCCAAAGCACTGCTAGGCCAGTTAATCACCCTAATTAATGGAAGGTCCAGCAGCAAAACACCTGCATCTGGAGCCCCCCCACCCCCGGACGATGGGTTGAATCAGCCGGAGAAGTGTTCACAGCTGGAGCAAAGTTGTTGTTTCACCTGAATCAGCTGCTGAAGGAACTCAGTTGCCTGGTTAGCTATCAGGATGACCTTCTGACTAAAGGGGTGGACCTGTGGAAGGCCCCATACACAGAGTTGCTTTTAGATCTGTTCCTAGCCTTTGTGGTAGAAACCCAGCCCTGTGTTTCCTAAACTCCCCATTGACCCCTCATCCTCAAGATGGGGAGCAAGTTCACTGTCCAGACGAGGCTGCTGATGAGATTCCAGGAAGACAGTGGGTCACTGATTGCAAAAGTCTCCACTGACTGTAAGCTTCATCAATTACAGTCAGCCTTCAGTATTCACGGGGATCAGTCCCTTAGGATAACAAAATCCTCGTATGCTCAAGTCCCTTATATAAAATGGTGTAGTATTTGCACATAACCTACACACATCCTCCTGTGTACTTTAAATTATCTCTGGATTACTTATGATACCTAATACAATGTATATGCTAAGTAAATAGTTGCTGGCACAAGAGAAATTCAAGTTTGCTTTTTGGAACTTTCTAAAATGTTTTCTCCTCTGAATATTCTTGAATCTGAGGATGTGGAACCCATGGATATTGAGGGCCAACGGTACAAAGTTTCCAGAAGTTCAACATTCTGACTTCAAACCAGAAAACTTTGTACCCCAAGAAGGAGCAGAGTCAGGCTTTAATTTGGTACTCTGGCTGCCTGACTGGTGGAGCCGTGTTCAGGTGGTTCTGGAAAGGGCAACAATAGGGGACTGCTGGGTGCAACAGGAATCACACGTTTATCAGCTTCATGGTCGGATACACCTACCAGGATCTGAAGCAGGAGCTGAAGACAGATACCCTCTGTGTGGTGATTATTTCTAACATGAACCTACTCTTGATTGCCTGGTCCTTGGTTCTCTGGTTCAGTCTGGTCAGCTCACATCCCTAGAATCGGCAGTTCTTTTCCAACACCGCCAGGAATGCCAGCTGCTGAAGACCATCTCTGATACCTTTCCGTTGCACTTAAGTGAATCATTGGGAGGGGGTATTACCTGTTCTTGGTTGAACGATGATGAAGTGCAGCCCTGCACCAGGAGGTACTGCAGTCATTCGTGCTAACTGAAGTCCACCACTACCAACCTCTTACTGAGGCGGACTTACCCGAGAACCTGCTGTACTTCCTCTACTCCTGAAGCCCCAGGGATGAGGCTTTTGGGTGCTACTACCAGGAGAGAGTTGCTCTTCAGGAACAGAGGAAATAACCTGAAACATAGGCTCATTGTGGTCTCTAACAGACAAGTGGATGAGCTAGAACAACCACTAGAGCCAGAACTTGAGTCATTAGAGGTGGAGCCCACACTGGCACAGGGGGCCAGAGCTAAGCCTGGAGTTAGAGCCACTGCTTGAGCAGGGCTGGATCTGGGACCAGCACTGGAGCCCACACTAGGCATGGTATCACAAAGAGTGCCAGAACCAAACCCAGGACCAGTACTAAAGCTGGAGCCTGTACTAGAGCCATTCCCAGGGAACCCCAGGAAATAGGTCTCTATCTTCATTAGTAAATGTGATATTTATTAAAGTTTGCTTTCCTTTCTTCACCATCTTGGCATGATAATGGGTGGATGGATGTTGAATGTAAAACAACAAATTTGTTAGTATGACAGAGCTTAATGGAATTTGGACACCTGATGTCAGGAGAGTTGTGAGAACTCTGACCTGTTAGTGGTAGCCTTGAGATACGTGTTTTCTGTTCAGCCATCAGAGTGCAAGAAGTTCACATTTATTGCAATTAGACTTCAAAAATACACTTTTTCTTTCTTTGGGTTTATACATTCATTTGCAGGGAGTCCCCCATCTTTATTTGCCATTTTTGCACTTACAGTTGCACTTACTATGGCAGGTTTAATTTTAATTGACCTTTTACCTAAAAAATAAAACTTTCTAGTTATATCCTTATTTCTAAAGCTCTCATTTATTATTCCTTGAATTTGTTAATTCTTAAAATAAATTGAGGAATATACTAAAACTGAATGGAACTTAAGCTTACTAATATCTTGCCCTGGTCCTGATTTTTCAGCAGCTGTCTTTGGATTGATGACAGTGATCTAGAAATTTTGATCTAGAGATCTTTGATAAAAGCTTCCCAGGTAAAGCGTTAAGTGTCAATGAATCACTGCTTATGAAACTGCAGGTGGCATGGTGGAAAAGATGATATAAGTTATCCTAATTAGTTGTAGTCTGGAAACAGTCTCAAGATTTAATTCTGAATGTCATAATATTTTCATATATTGCCCTTGACATTAGCAAGATTGACCTCATCTATATTGAAAATTATTATTTAGTGTGTTTTAATCGTGGCGACTGAGGAGGTGAACCAAGATCAAGACACTGAAGTTCTTCCTATGTAATAGCTTGATTTCATCCATCTGTTTCTATGACTACTCCTTCCTCTCAACTTGAAGCCTGTATTTCCTTATTATAAGAATAGTGCAAATTTGGGGAAGGTGGCAGAGTAGATAGCCCCAGGAATCACTCTCTCAACCTGGACAACAGTTGCACTTGCATAATCTGTCTGATGTAACTATTTTGGAACTCTGAGGTCTTTTGAAGGCTTGCAACTTCCAGGGAAAGACTTGGCAGTTAACTTCGGTCAATTTCAGCCTTAGCACAGTAGCAGCTACCCCTCCCCCACCCCCAGCCACATGGCAGGTGCTATGTACATGTTCCTGGAGCAGCTTGCATATAGCTTGCGGGAGACAGGGTGGAGAAAGAGGACCATGTTCTCAAATATTGAGGATCTCTGCTCTGAATGCTGATTATTGCTTCCAATCACAGGTGCAGACGAAGAGGCAGGCAGTCATTGTTGTACCTTCCCCAAGTTGCAAGTCCCTTCCTCTCTGAAGTGATTTCAGGGGATTTAAAGGACTGACACCTTCCTGCCATACTCCTTTAATTTTTGCTTTTTCCCCTTTTGGGAGCCAGACACTAAGACCTAGGACATTCAAAAACAACCACATATAATGGGGAAAATTAGAAAGTGACTGCATGTCCAGGGAAGGCTCAGAATAGACCTGAGAAGACCTTAAGTTTACACCTAAGACCGATTCTCAGCACAGAGACAGCCTACAACAATCAAAAAAGAAAAAAACAAAACAACAACCAGTAACAAAAGGAGCAAACACTGGAGAAGGGGAAGAATCTGATTTCCAGAGGTACCATGTTACTAGATAGATTTCAAATGGCCAGTGTTAAACAGCAAATCAGACAGCATAAAAAGAAACAGAAAAGAATTGTCCATTCAAAAGAAAATAAAGCAACAGAAACCATCCCTGGAAAAGACCTAATGGCACATATACTGGACAGAGTCTTTAAAGCAACTCTTTTAAAGATTCTTAAAGAATTAAAGGAAAATGTGGAGAAAGTCAAGAAAGTGATGTGTGAACAAAAAAGGAAACATCAATAAAAGGTAGACTTCCCAGGTGGTCCAGTGGTTAAGAATCCGCCTTCCAGTGCAGGGGCCATGGGTTTGATCCCTGGTCCGGGAGCTAAGATCCCACATGCCGCAGGGCAACTAAGCCCACATGCTCTAGAGCCTGCGTGCCACAACTAAGACCCGATGCAGTCAAATAAATAAATATTTTAAAAAATAAAGGTAGAAATTTTTAAAAGAAACTAAAAAATTCTGGAGCTGAAAAGTATAATAATTGAAATGAAAAATATTCTAGAGGAGTCAAATGCAGATTTGAGCAGGCAGGAGAAAGAATCAGCAAACTTGAAGATAGGGTGATAGAAATTATCTAGTCTGAGGAACACACACACACACACAAAGATTGAGGAAAGGTCAGCAGAGCCTAAGGGACCTGTAGGACTCCAAGTGGACCAGCAGATGCATTACTGGAGTTCCAGGGAGACGAGAAAGAAAAAGATGCAGAGAGAATATTTGAAGAGATAATGACTGAAAACCTCCCCAATTTGCTAAATATAAACATCCAAGAAGCTTAACAAATTCTAATTAAGGTGAATTCAGAGATCCACAGTGAGACAGACATGATAATCAGGACAAAGGAGAGAATCTTGCAAGCAGCAGAAGAAAATCATCACATAGAAGGGGACCTTCAGTAAGATTATCAGCAGATTTCTCATTAGAAACTTTGGAGGCCCGAAGGCAGTGGGCTAATAGATTCAGAGTGCTAAAAGGAAAAAAATACATATATACACCAGCCAAGCATCTTCTGTACAGCAAAACTGTCCTCAAAGAGTGAGGGAGAAATTAAGTCATTCCCAAATAAACAAAAGCTGAGGGAGTTTAGGACCTCTAGATCTGCCCTGCAAGAGATGCTCAAGGAGTCTTGCAAGATGAAATGAAAGGACACTGGATGGTAACCCAAAGCTGTATGGAGAAATAAAGATCTCAATAAAAGTAAATAAGTGAGCTATTATGAAAGCTAGTGTTATTATAACAATGGTTTGTCACTATACTTTTTTATTCCTATATGACTTGAGGTTAGTACATTTAAGGTCCAGTACTTTAGTGTAAAAGCTGGTATTACTGAAACTTTGGTTTGTGACTTCAAATCTTGTTTTCTACATAATTTAAGAAATTGCATTTAAAAGAATTATTGGGGGCACACAATGTATGAAGGTGTAATTTTGTGACCTCAGTAACCAAAAGGGATAGGGATGAAACTGTAAAAGAGCAGAAATTTTGTATATTATGAAAGTTAAGTTAGTATAAATTTAAGGTAGACTGTTGTGACTTCAGAATATTAAATGTATTTCCCATGCTAACAGCAAAGAAAGGAGCTCTAGAATATACACAAAAGGAAATGAGAAAGGAATTTAAACATTTCACTACAGAAAAATCAAATGTAAAAGAAATGAGGAGTGTGGAGGAAGCTATAAGGTATATAGAAAACAAATAGCATGATGACATAATAACTCCATGATCACTAGTTATGTTAAATGTAAATGGGTTCAGTTCTCCAATCAAAAGACAGAGATTGGCAGAATGGATAAAAATACACTATCCAGCTATATGCTGTCTACAAGAGACTCACATTAGACCCCAGAAAACAAACAGGTTGAAAGTGAAAGGATGGGAAAAGATAATTCTGTGCAAATAGGAACCAAAAAAGATCAGAGGTGGCTATACTAATATCAGACGTAATAGACTTTAAATAAAACAGGATTATATGAGACAAAGAAGGACATTATACATTAATAAAAGTTTCATTACAGCAAGAAGATAGGACAGTGATAAACATTTACACACCCAATGACCACCGAAATATATGAAGGAAAAACTGACAGAATTGAAGGGAGAAATAGTTCTGCAGTCATAGCTGGAGACTTCAGTATCCCACTCACAATGATGGATAGAACAACCAGACAAAGCATAAGGAGAGGATTTAAACAATACAGACTAACTAGATCTAACAGACATATACAGAACACTGTACCCAACAACAGAATACACATTCTTCTCAAGTGCACGTGGGACATTTTCCAGGATAGACCATATGTTAGGCCACAAATTAAGATTCAATAGATTTAAAAAGATAAACATACCAAGTATCTTTTCTGACCACAATAGGATGAAATTAGAAATCATTAACAAAAGGAAATCTAGAAAATTGTGGAAATTAAACAACACTTTTAAACAACTAATGGGTCAAACAAAGAAGAAATGACAAGGAAATTAGAAAATACTTAAATGAATGAAAATGAAAGCACAACATACCAAAACTTCTGGGAAGCAGCAAAAGTGGTGCTAAGGGGGAAATTTATAGCTATAAGTGCTATTATTACATTAAAAAAAATGAGAAAGATCCCAAGTCAACAATTTAACCTCACAATTTAAGGAACTAGAAAAAGAACAAATAAGCCCAAAGCAAGCAGAAGGAAGGAAAGAATAAAGATTCGAGCAGAGATAAATGAAATAGAGAATAGAAAAACAGTAGAGAAAATCAATGAAACCAAAAGTTGGTTCTTCAAAAATATCAACAAAACTGACAAAGCTTTAGCTAGGTGAACTAAGAAAAAAAAAGAGAGAGCTCAAATTACTAATATAAGAAATTAAAGTGGGAACATTACAGATTCTACAAAAAATAAAAAGGATTATAAGAGAGTACTGTGAACAGTTTTATGCCAACAAATTGGATCACCTAGATGAAAGAGACAGATTCCCAGAAACATAAAACCTACCAAGACTATGTTACAAAGAAATAAAATACATGAATAAATGTATAACCAGTTAGGAGATTGAATTAGTAATCAAATATCTCCCAACAAAGAAAGGTCCTGGATCTAATGGCTCCACTGGTGAATTCTACCAAATATTTAAAGGAGAACTAATACCAATCCTTCTCAAGTTTTTCCCAAAAATTGAAGAGAAGGGAATGATTCCTAACTCATTCTTTGAGGCCAACATTCCCTGATAACGGAAGCCAGACAAAGACACTGTAAGAAAAGCAAACTTTGAACCCCTAATGAACATTGATGCATATATCTTTAACAGAACATGAGCATACAGAATTCAGCACATTAAAAGGATTATGCACCAAGACCAAGTGTGGTTTATTCCTAGAACGCAAGGATGGTCTAACGTGTGAAACTTGAGCAGTTCAATATGCCACATCAACAGAATGTAGGATAAAAACCACAGGATCCTCTCAATAGATGCAGAAAAAGCATTTGACAAAATTAAACACTCTTTCATGACAAAAACAATTAACTTAGGAACAGAAGGAAGCTACTTCAGCATAGTAAGAGCCATCTATGAAAAACCACAGTGGTTTTTCAATGGTGGAAGGACTGAAAGCTTTTTTCCTCTGAGGTGAGGAACAAGGTAGGGATGCCTGCTTTCACTACTTCTGTTCAACACAGTATTGTATTTTCTAGCCATAGCAATTAGCCAAGAAAAAGAAGAGGCATCTAAATTGGAAAAGAATAAGTAAAATTGGGCTCCCCTGGTGGTACAGTGGTTGAGAGTCTGCCTGCCGATGCAGGGTACACGGGTTTGTGCCCTGGTCCGGGAAGATCCCACATGCCGCGGAGCGGCTGGGCCTGTGAGCCATGGCTGCTGAGCCTGCGTGTTTGGAGCCTGTGCTCCGCAACGGGAGAGGCCACAACAGTGAGAGGCCTGCGTACAGTAAAAAAAAAAAAAAAAAAGAATAAGTAAAATTATCTCTTTTTGCAGATGGTATGGTTTTAGATGTAGAAAATCCTAAAGATCATACACACACACACACACACACACACACACACCTGTTAGAACTAATAAGTGAATTCAACAGTGTAGCAAGATACAGAGTCAACACGCAAAAATCATTTGCATTTCTATACATGAACAGTGGACAATCTGAAAAGAAATTACAAAAGCAATTTCATTCACAGTAGGATCAAAAGAATAAAATACTTAGGAATTAACCAAGGAAGTGAAAGACTTGTACAAGAAAACTATGAAACATTGCTGAAAGAAATTTAAAAAGCCACATAAATGAAACAACATCTCATGTTCATGGATTGGAATACTTAATATTAAAAAGTCAATTCTACCCAAAGCAATCTACAGATTCAATCCCAATCATGTCAGAAATCCCAGTGACATTTTTTGCAGGTAAAAAATCCATCCTAAAATTCATATAGAATCTCAGAAGACTCCAAATAGCCAATATAATCTTGAACAAGAAGAATAAAACTGGAGGACCCACACTCCCTGATTTCAAAACTTATACAAAGCTGCAGTAATCAAAATAGTGTGGGATCAACATAAAGATAGACGTATAGACCAGTGAAATAGACAGTCCATAAATATTAACTGTCACAAATATGGCCAAATGACTTGACAAGGGTACCAAGGCCAGACTACCGGGGAAAGGACAATCTTTTCAACAGATGATGCTGGGAAAACTGGGTATCTACATGCAGAAGAATGAAGTTGGATCCTTACCTAACACTGTATTCAAAAATTAATTCAAAATGGATCAAGCACCTAAATTTAAGACGTAAAACACCCCCCCCAAAAAAAAACCTTAAGGGAAAGTATAGGACAAAAGCTTCATGACATTGAATTTGGCAGTGATTTCTTGGATATTACACCAAAGGCACAAAAGAAAAAATAGACAAATTGGACTTCATGAAAACTTAAAAATATTTGTAAGTCGAAAGACACTATCCACAAGCTACAGAATGGGAAAAAATATTTGCAAATTATATATCTGATAATGATTATTAACCAGGATATGTAGAGAGCGCCTAAAACTCAACAACAAAAAAATCAAATAACCCAGTTCAGAAATGGGCAAAGGACTTGAATAGACATTTCTCCAAAGAAGATATGTAAATGGCCAATAAGCATATGAAAAGATGCACAACATCACTAATCATTAGAGATATGCAGCTCAAAACTACAATGAGACATCTCCTCATACCCATTCTCCTCCCACCCGTTAGCATAGCCACTATCAAAAAAGCAGAAAACAAGTGTTTGAAAGAATGTGGGGATATTGGAGTCCTTGTGCACTGTTGGTGAGAATGTATAATGGTACAGCTGTAGTGGAAGACAGTATGGCAGTTCCTCAAAAAATTAAAAGTAAAATTACCATATGATCCACCAATTCCACTTCTTTATATACATGTAAAAGAATTGAAAGCAGTATATTAAAGCGATATTTGTACCCTTACATCATAGCCCCATTACTCACAGTAGCTTAAATGTAGAAGCAATCTCAGTATCCATGGACAGATGAATGGACAAGCAAAATGTGGTACATATATACAATGTAATATTCAGTTTTAAAAAGGAAGGAAATTCTGCAGTATGTTACAACATGGATGAACTTCAAGAACATTATTTATGGAATAAGCTAGTCACAAAAAAGGTAAATACTCTGATTCCACTTATATACAAGGCATTTAGAATAGTCAAAGTCATCTAAACAGAAAGTATATGGTAGATGCTGGAAGGAGGGGAAAATGGGAAGTTGTTGTTTAGTAGGTATAGAATTTCATTTTCATAAGATTAAAAGAGTTATGCGGGTGGATGTTGGTGATAGTTGTACAACAAGGTGTGTGTATTTAATACCACTGAAATGTACACTTAAAAATTAAGATGGTAAATTTTATATTAAGTGTATTTTACCACAGTAAATTTTTTAAAAATATTGCAAGTTTATCTCAGATTATCTGAATTATATTCAAGCCTGTTCTTCATGCTATCACCAAATTGATCTTTCTAAAACACTGCTTTATTTATTACATAACATTTCTGTGCTCAAAAAAATTTCCATTGGCCTCTGGTGTCTTACCTTTCTATCCTTACCTCCCATTGTTAAAATCATCCTATATGTTAGCTAAACTACTTACCTTTCTCTCAACCTTTTCTATGACCTTTTGATTCTTGAAACACTTGCTCTTCCTACCTTTAATGCCGTTTTTCCCCCTTTCCCTTCCTCCTCCCAATGTGCACATCTTTTTAAGGACCTAGTTAAATTTGAACTTCCCTAGGAGACTTTTCCTAATTGCCCCACTTGGGGTGGCTTCTCTTTCTTCTAAAGATTTATGGCATTTAATGTTTAAACAGTTCATTTAATAGTTGACACTGGCTGATATTTGTTGGTGTGTACCTGTTTTGTTTCCCCAACTGCCTCTAAATTAAGTGGGCTCAGTGCTGTATCTTAAAATTATTTGTATTACCCACTTGACAATATTATGAATTGATTTATTGATATACTGTGAATAATAAGAAGTAAATATGCTCTTCAAGTAAATTTCAGACTTATCAATCAGATTCAAGAGCATCTGGCAGTGTTTCTGCAGAAGATACACTTGGTATTCAGGTTGGGTTCTTGTTAAATTTTTCTAGAACAATTAAATATGATACCAGTAAGTTGTCTGTTTGTAAGGTGACTTTGTATCTGTTTCCAGGCAATAAAATAATTTTGAGAAATTTGGAATCTTAAATTTTTTTGCTGTAATATTGTATCAGAAATAAGTATTAGTGTATGGGTACTAATACTTATCTTTTGTTCATGTGCTGGGTTAAAGTTAGTTGTAGAAATGACTTGCTAGGTCAGTGTTATAATGTTTATAAAGATTTTTGTTTTTAAGTCAGATGAGTTAAAATGGACTTGAAGTTAGCAAATCTGTGTTACTTTACTGTGATACTGCATTTTCTCTTGTGGAAGTCAAGTTTTACTGTTTTAGTTTGAGGCAATAGTTTGCATAAAAGTTTCTTTCTGTTAGTCTCCTGTGTGTGGGTGTGTGTGTGTGTACACTTACATATGCCTCCTCTAGGGTTATGATTAGGATATTGAAGTATTAAAGAAAGGTATTGCCTTTAAGAAATGTAGATAACATTTCAGTAACTTTTACGCCCTCCATTAAGCACCTAGAAAAATAGGTGAGTATTATTTCAAGAATTTTAATGGGGAATGTGTTTATCATGGGCACAAAACTAAATAATGGATTAGTATCCATTTTAAGCAATACTTTTCTTTTCATAAGCCATTGTTTCACCTGTTGTTTTTTGAGAATCTAATTAGACTGTAAATTGCTCAAGGATAGAGATTTTATCTTATACTTCTTTGTGTCCCCAGCATCTAACCTAATGTCTTACATCAGAGTGCTTCAATAAATGTTAAGATGATAAAATGTCTATTTTTCTGGCTTTGGTTGTGGGGAGTAAATGTACTCTGATTTGATTTTATTTTTTCCTATTTACAGCCCCATTGACAAACCTTCCGATTCTCTCAGCATAGGGAATGGTGATAATTCCCAGCAGGTAAGATTTTGATACTGTATTCCTTCATTTATCTGCCATCTGCTGAAACAAGACATTCTATGCGAGTGAATTTTCTAGATAGTGAAAAATACTTTAAATACTGAAACAATTTTAAAACACTTTTAGTGGACATCTTTGTTAAATGTATTAGCCCTCTTTTTCTCCACAGAATAGAGCATAATTTAACCCTTTCTTGATGACTCAGAATTATCATTATGACCATATGTTATTGTACTGTGTGCTAATACATTAGTGTCCTTGGAGTCCCTGATATTCTTGGTCTTTCTGACCCTACGTGAAATGGTCCCAGACTAACACGCCTCCTGCATTCTTGATTTTGAGTTGTTTCTCTGCCCCATGCTCCCCTTGTCCCTTGCTGTCAACTTTAATTTTCTTTTCTTTTTTTTTTAAATTTTATTGAAGTATAGTTGATTTACAATGTTGTGTTAATTTCTGCTGTACAGTACAGTGACTCAGTTATACATATATATATTCTTTTTCATATTATTTTCTACTGTGGTTTATCACAGGATACTGAATATAGTTCCCTGTGCTATACAGTAGGACCTTGTTGTTTATCCGTCCTATAGATAATAGTTTGCATCTGCTAATCCCAAACTAACTTTAATTTTCTATTTCTCTCGGTGAACTTGACCCCAAGTTTTCCCCCTTCCCTCAAATGACTTTTGGCTTTGAAATGATAAACCAAATAGTTAAGTTCAAAGTTGCATCCACTATGATACAGAATGAGGTCCTGATCTTTAGAGCATGCCTTGTATCATCTTGTCTAGTTGCTAGCTTTTCACTACTTAAGTTTCTGTACACCTCTTACTTTAGTTTAAAAAAAAAAAAAGTGTAGTTTCTAATCTCTTCTGTAAAGAACAGCCAGTTCCCCACAGTGTGAGAAACTTAGAGATCTAAAATACATTGTTTTTCTAAACTTGTTGTTCACAGTTTCCATGAAAGAATTTGAAAATCTTTATATCCCCTTGTATATTTTAAGTTAACATTAAATTTTTTTCATAATAAGTTAAAAATAGCTGCAAAGGATGTAATTTCCAGCTTATTATAAATTTTGGTATTTTTAAATAAACATGCTACATTGGGTTTTAATAAGTATCTGAGAGATTTAAGTACCAGAATGTTTTGTTACTCCCTCATCCATTTACACAAGCTATTCTTTAACAATCAGAAATTTTACATCATTACTTGAACTCATTTTTTAATTTTCACTGGTATTACAGAATTTTTTCTTAATGCAATATAGTTTATGCTTGGGACTTCCCTGGTGGCTCAGTGGTTAAGAATCGCCTGCCAATGCAGGGGACACGGGTTCAAGCCCTGGTCCAGGAAGATCCCACATGCCACAGAGCAACTAAGCCCGTGAGCCACAACTACTGAGCCTGCGCTCTAGGGTCTGCAAGCCACAACTACTGAGCCTGCGTGCTGCAACTACTGAAGCCCGTGTGCCTAGAGCCCGTGCTCCGCAACAAGAGAAGCCACTGCAATGAGAAGCCCGTGCACTGCAACGAAGAGTAGTCCCTGCTCACTGCAACTAGAGAAAGTCCACACACAGCAACGAAGACACAACACAGCCAAAAATAAATTAAATTAAATTAAAAAAATATATATATATATATATAGTTTATGCTTGATAGGCATTCTCTCAAATAAAAGTAGACATATAAATTTTGAATTGGAAATAAAAATATTTGTTGACACAATGCCAAACTTCTTTCTTCTGAATTTATTTGTAGTATTGATTTGATCAAAGCAATATATATGTAAGTATAGATTTTGATTAAAAAATTAATCATTAAACATAAACACTAAAATTGTATTGGAAATTTACCTCTTAATGAAGTGGATAGGGCATTTTAAAATTAGTTTTTTTGTATGCATGGATGAATATTACCTATTGGTACAAGGAGATGTTTCAGCAGCAATCTAGCCATGTTTTCATTTTTCTAAATACAGGTGCTGAGACATCTTGTTCATATAAATAAGTAGATGGAAGAAAGAGTTGTTATATCAATATCACTCAAATTTTTGAACTCCTTGTGAATTAAATACCTAAGAATCATATTAAGATTTCTTATAAAAACTATTTTTAATGATGCTTTTGGAAATAGCTTGATTAGATCTTCTTTCCATTTTGTTTAAAACTGAAGTATTGGGAATCATCTAGTTTGCCAAAGAATCTAGTCATTGGAGTCAGTCACTGTGTCATCACTAATCTTAATATTTCTAATAAAGTTTTGTTTGGCTCCCAGAAAGTTTTCACACTTGGACAAAATACTATAGTTAGATCCCAGAGAGTGAGAAATAGTATTGTCTTTGTAAAGTAAGAGAAATTAGGTTGTAAAAGGAGAGGATACTGGCTGTGTCTTTTCAGGAGGGTCAGTTTTATAAAAGAGTACATATGTAAGTTGATGGATTTTTTTGAAAATTTATGCTCTCATAAAAAAGTCTTTAAGTACCCCAGTTTTTGAAAATCACTATTCTAATACCTTTCATTGCAAGCCTTTTAAACTATGGCTTATTACATTGTATAAACTTATATTGATTATTCTTTTCTTTTTCCATTTTATTTAGATATCTAACAGTGATACACCTTCACCACCACCTGGTTTATCAAAATCCAATCCAGTCATCCCCATCAGTTCATCCAATCACAGTGCACGGTCTCCTTTTGAAGGGGCAGTAACTGAGTCACAGTCATTATTCTCAGACAATTTTCGCCATCCCAACCCTATCCCAAGTGGGCTTCCTCCTTTCCCCAGTTCCCCACAGGCATCCAGTGACTGGCCTACAGCACCAGAACCACAGAGCCTCTTCACATCAGGTATATAACAATACTATGTGTGTTAGTAATTATACTCAGACTAAAATGAGACCTTTGCTGGATGTGTTTTTATCCCTTTTTTGTCCACTCCCTTTTTCATAAAAATGTAAACTTTTAAATGGCAAGGAATTGGATGGTTAGGTAAGTAGTTCTGTGACCTAGAACTTACCATGTTAACAGACAAATTTCTCCAAAAATCAAGGGTTAGATCATTTTTCCAATAATCGAATGCTTATTCCTCTAGGAAGTATTAAGGGCTTACAATTTTTAATTAGATTTGTGTTTGTATAGTTATATTTTTAGAAATGTTTCCCCAGCTGACAAAGAAGTATGTTAGTTAATTTTTAAAGTTACATTTTGAGACATTTCCAATTTCATTCATTGTAAGTTCTCATTAATGTGAAGGATAACACAAAATCAAGACAATTTTTTTAAGACAATTTAAAAATATAAAGATTAAATGGATACTTTTTTCATTAAGTTATAGTAGTAGTATGTAAAGCGTATATTCAAACTTATACTTCGTCTTTGATAAATACATTTCAAAAATAAACTTTACTAATTGAATTCTATTATATTTATTTATTTCATTTAAATGACTTACTTTGGGTTTTGATGATGAATAGTTGAGAGTATAACTTTGGTTTCAAGTAGTACTTTGTTTTCTTTGATCAGCAAAATCAGTCTATATCGTTCAGTTTTTGAAGTTAGTAACTTATGGATGAAATCATTGCTAGAAGTATCTGAGGCCTTTTGTAATTTTACAATCGTAATGTTCTAAGAAATTATGTAGATTTTGCATATATTTGCCTTTGTGTTATAGTATGATGTTGCACTAGTGTGGAAGTGAGCTATATATTTTAAATTCATCACTCATTCTTTTTCCCACCAGAAACAATCCCAGTATCGTCTTCTACAGACTGGCAAGCAGCATTTGGCTTTGGTTCTTCTAAACAACCAGAGGATGACTTGGGTTTTGATCCCTTTGATGTCACTCGAAAAGCCTTAGCAGACCTGATTGAAAAGGAACTGTCAGTCCAAGACCAACCTTCCCTTTCGCCTACATCTCTTCAGAACTCCTCTTCACACACTACAACCGCCAAAGGTCCGGGCTCTGGATTCCTGCATCCTGCTGCACCTGCAAATGCCAACTCGAGTCTCAATAGTACCTTTTCAGTCTTGCCACAGAGGTTCCCTCAATTTCAGCAGCACCGAGCGGTTTATAATTCATTCAGTTTTCCAGGCCAGGCAGCCCGCTATCCTTGGATGGCCTTTCCACGCAATAGCATCATGCACTTGAACCACACAGCAAATCCCACCTCAAATAGTAATTTCTTGGACTTGAATCTCCCGCCACAGCACAACACAGGTCTGGGAGGGATCCCTATAGCAGGTAGGTTCATTTATAGCCTTTGAGAATTTGTGAATAACTCATGCCTTCAGGTTGTTGGGTGGGTAGGGAGGGAACTTTTGAATAACAGAAAGTATTTATCATCAGTCTTGGAAATTTCAATGGGAAAAACTATCATAATCTAAAAAAATTTTAATTGGATGGATGCCTTGTAATAGTGAGCTTTATAAGGATGGTGGAGTATTATACCTAGTTATTGCTTGGAAACATTTTACTTAATAGAATAGTTACCAGACTTTCTTATGGCATATAAATGCAAAAAGACAAAGAAAAAAGAAGGGCTCTGAAATTATGGTGCCATAAAGTCCAACACCATGGTAAAAATTCTGATTATACATTCTAAAAGTAAACTGGTTCAAAAAAATTTTTTAGAGATGGTAATTAGTGAGAGCATGAGGGATAAAGCCACTCTCTTAACTCCTTTTGACAACTTATTTTGACTGATAGACACGTACAAACACACACACACACACACACACACACACACACACACACACATCAAAACTGTGCTATATGTTAATAAAGGACTTAATATTTGAGAACTCTCATTATTAGTGTTTCACACACGTACGTGTATAAGTATACTTTCTGTGAAAAAGAAATTGTTCAAGGAGAGATATTTTTCCTTTTGGTCTGTCATGTTTTTATTTCTGGGGTAAATATTAGGTTCCTGTAAGTGATGCCAGAATACTTCTGGTTTTGTACTGCTACCCTTGAAGGTTTCAGAACTTTTGGCTTTTAAGGTCCCATATGATATTTATTAGATCAAGTGACCTCTATATCTAAAGGAATCTTTCTTATTAATAGTTTTTCAAAATTTAATTTGGGCTTTAGATATGACTGGTAAAAGAGTTTGTTCTCTCCTGATTCTCTCAAGTAGAATAGAATAGTCCTTCACTCTGTTACATAACTTATAAAATTTATTTTTATCCCTTTTCATGGCCTTTGTGATATGACATGGCACAGCATTATTGTAATAATGTGCTGTTACCAGCAAAGCGTTCGTTCTCTTGTTTTTAGCAAGGTTGATAGATAAATTTACAGAGATCCATCAAAATTCTTTGGCTCTATTCTCTTTGTGACCAACAACATTTCATTTTCAAGACAAGTAGTTGGGTTAAGAGAGTATGGTTTGTGGCTGTTGATACAGTGAAGTTAATTTACATATAAGCATGATAGCACCTAATGTAGTGGTTTGCACATTGGTGGGACTCATGTTATTTGTTCATCTGATATGGTAGTTAGTAGGTAATCGAGAGTGACATTTTTCAGTCCTCTTCTACATGATATTCACTTGTGAAACACTAAGTGTTCAGTTCCTGGTACTCTTTTTTTCATCCATTGTAGACAGCATATTAGAACGTAATTGTGTTTTGTTTTGCTTTGTTTCAACCATTTAGAAATGTGGCATTTAAATTACTAGTAGTGTATCTCATAACATTATAACACTAGAAGTTAAAGCTAAGTTCCCCTAAATATTCTAAACATTTAACAATAAAATATTAAACCAATACTATAAATATTTGGGTATCTGTTTGCCCAACAATGAACTGGGCCATGTGGATAATACAGAACAAGTATAAAATATGGCTACTATTTCCAGGTACTGTACAGTATAGTTGACGAGATAAAATAAGACTGTGTATGAAAGTGGTAACCATATGGTACTGGAATCCAAAACACATCAGTGGAGCCTATAAATTGTTGGGGAGGCTTCATTGAAGAAATAGGAATTGATCTGTATCCTGGATTTGGGTTAGCAGGAGGGAAAGGAAAAAACCTTTTATGTTGATGGAAACTCCTGAATGAAGGCATAGAGGCAGAATTTAGTATGTCATTACATTAAGAAGCATTAGAACTGCCTTCTATACCAGGAGGTCCTTCATATATTTTATACATAGAATGGATGAGAGGACGGAGAGCTCTGACGGTGAGGCAAAACAGTATGGACTTGATCTGATAGGAAGGAGGATGCCTTTGTGGAACTAGTTCTTAGCTGTCTTCATTGTGTACTTTTATTTGACTTATTACATGACCATCTTCAAAAATTATCTGTTCTTCTGATTTCATAGTTATCATATTGTCCATTAGTACAAAATGAGCAGTTTTAAACCAAATATTTCAAGCCAGTATATATTCTGGAGATGCCACAGGGGTGATGAGTAATCACTGATTTTTGAGTGTAGTTGTCCTCATGTTGGTCATTTGAAATCTTCATCTAAAGTAGGTGCTTTATGAAAAAAATGTGGCATTAAATTATGGTCCTATCTTGGTGGGCTTTTCTTTTAGCGTATACTCAACCATAGAGCATAAAATACATTTTTTTCCCAGAAATTCTAAGAATGAAGTCACCGACGATAGGTTCTGAATCATTGTTGTATTTTGTGGGAGGTGGGGAGAGTTTGTTATTTCAGATTTTCAGTTTTTGACTATGCATACTACCTTGGTATTTAAATGGTGACTTATGATTAAGCTTATTGTTAGATTACTTTTAAGGCTCTCACGACTAGAGAAATTTTAGTTTTAATGTACCAAAATATTTTAAATTGTTATCAAGAGTTATAGAATCCTTCCATGGCTTATAAATATTTGGCAAATACCTCAGAAAGCTGAATGTGCTGAGCCTCAAAACAGAATAGTTTTATAATTGTAGCCAGATGATTGAGGATTTTCAGTAACAATTAGAAATGACAAACTAAAATTATGAAAAACTGTGTACATCTTAACTGTGAATTATTTGAAGCAATTTAATAGGTAGGCAATATCTGCCTCCCACCCCTAGCTGTAACTCAGTTGTACTTGAGTTGAACTATTGAAAAAGGCCTAACTCTGTATTCTGCAGTGACTATCATGGTGTCTTACACAGGTAGCTGTCAAGTGCTTCATAGTGGAGAGTACATACTGTTTTAGTGAGGCCTGCCACTTTAAGATATACTTAGACAATATTCAGTACTGGAAAAGGCATGTATATTTATTCTTTAGATATGTAGAGCAAAATGAGGTTCCTGACCTTTAGGAGTAAATACTCAGAGGTGTCAGTCTTCTGTGTATCATACAGAAACTATGTCTATATTTATTATATATTTGTATTTAAATTTTAAGTTTTGGTTTGTTTCAGTTAATTATTAAAATTTGATACACTGAAACCTGTCATGGGAAGGACAGTTGCCAGAGGTTTGACAGAAACATGGTTTCCATTTCCTCTGCCAAATTGAAATCATTTTTGTGTTTAAAATTAGTTATTTCCTTAATTAAGTGAAATCTTTTTAGCAGCATTTTCTTGGCTGCATATTCAGTTTGCTAAATTTAGAAGGATTTTTGGAATAAATATTCTTGAGGGGAAACTTTGATCAGTGGGCAGTAATAGTGAAGTCCATTCAGACCTTTTTTATTATTGGAACCACGTGCTTTTGTTTTAAAAAGTGACTTTTCTAGTCCTAAAAATTGACCTACCTTGTTCAACTCCTTCATTTTAGGAATGACAAAGCTGTGTTCTGGAAAGGTTAAATAATTTGTTAAAAGTCACACATTCAGTTAGTAGTAGAATTAGGATAAGAACCCAGATCTCAGATTTAGTAACTAAAATGGTTTTTCATTACAACATTGATGTTCTCCTTCATAAATGAAAATTACTGGCGTTTACTTTAACATGGCTTTCTTCCCATAGTAAGTGATTTTTGCTCTCACACAGTTGGGAGGTCCCTTTTTATCAACAGTATCTATTCATGAGACAATTGGCCCATCTCAGGAATATGACCTGTAGTTACAAAATAGAATGAATTTCATTGACTTGATGAAAATTAATCTCTTGCTTAGTTCTTCTAAGTACCACGTTCTCACCAAGAACTCTAGTCTAAAATTTCCTTTACACAGCCTCCTTGCTATGTATTTGGGATTTATAGAATCTTTGCCAATTTACTGAAACACTATGAAATAATCTGTTCTAAAGACTGAAAGTCTTTATCTTCATGTTATCAGTTAAGCTGTCTTTCCAAGTGTAACTTTGCAGATTTGTTTTTCAAAGGACTCCCTGCCAAGATGTTTTTATTCCATAATGCTAAAAATTATTTGGAAGACAAATAATAGTCTAAGTCTGTAAACATTGTTGTTTCGGAATATACCTAGAAAAATATTTGAAACTGTTTAGGATTAGATTTTTGTTCGTGTTTTTGTTCACTTGAATTTTACTTAAGAGAGGGCATTAAAAAAAAATTCTTAGTTTCTGAATTAGCTGTTTTAACAGTGACTTGATTGAATTTTGAGTCACGTGTGAAACAAGTCACTTGTAGTCATTATCAATTATAATTGGGAGAACTGATCTCATTTCATGTACAGTTCTCTGACCTAGAAGTAGTCATCTCACTTTCAGTCAATTGGATCATTGTATTGTTAGCATTTTACTATTTGCTGATTACTTCAAAAGTGCACATTGAATTTTCAGATGCTGTATGGTAATTTGCTAAATTAATATTTACATCTTTTTATTTCTTTTTTCTAAACATAATTACTGCTTTTAAAACATGGATTTGTCATTTTTCCCTTTTAAAAAATCACATTTTCACTTCTGTGAATTTAGTTTTAATTTTTTCACAAAATACTGCTTACTATTAGGAGTGTCTAAATATATAAGAGGTCCAATTGGCTTGGAAAAGAATGGCTTTCCTGGTCTCTTTTTTTTTCCTTTTTGTATATTTATAATTCTAAATCTATTATATTTGTTCTTAAATCTGACAGTGTTAAATTTAAGGGTGTGATTGGAGTATAACTATTTTCTAGGTACTTGATAAGTTTATATTTTAAAATTCATGTCTTGTTTCACACCCGCATTCCAGCCATTACGCATGTATTTTATATATGTATCAGTATTCCAAATATTGAAGTCATTTTTAAAGGGACTGTTAACAAATCTAGTCACCCATAACTAGACCATGACTGACTTTTCCACAGGGGAAGAAGAGGTGAAGGTTTCGACCATGCCACTGTCAGCCTCTTCCCATTCATTACAACAAGGACAGCAGCCTACAAGTCTCCACACTACTGTGGCCTGACAACAGAACTGAGAGGAGAGGATTAGACTCTGGGGTGCTTGCATGGGCAACCGGATTTTTGCATGATTCCTTTCTGATTTTGCATTTAATGTATACACCCAAAAGAGCCAATATAAACGTTCCTCATGCCTACAACTAGTGTGTTACCTCATAGTTGCTAAAGTATTTCTTCATTAGGCCTTTAACACAATTTATTAGCATAATAATTTTGGCATTGTTTCTCATGAGTGATACTATTTTTTAACTCACACAAATAAACTTGTAGTACTATAATTAAGATCCCAGATGAGATTAGCTAGAATTGTTATTTTGGCTCTATTAATTGAAAATATTCAAAGATAATCGTAGTTCCTTGTTTTCTGATTTGTGAAAAAATGGTAATATCCTAATATATTCATGAAAATTTGAAAATTAAGAAGATAATGTCTTGCATTCTTTGAATACTTGAGAAGAAAGAATACATATAAAACAAAATTGGTGGTGTCATTTAATGCTCAGAATAATGTTGTCAGCAATTGTTTGTAGTTGTATGGATTTATCCTATATTATGCATTACATGTTTAGAAACTGTCTTTGTTCTCTCTGATTTGCACATTTGCACTTTCTTTTTGAATGGTTGTTAATTATATAGAGACGCTTAAGAGATAATTATTATAGACTAAATGCAATATAATCTCTTTTCTAATGCACTGCCTAGTATACCGGGAAATTGCCTCAGAAACAGAATTTCAACTTACAGTTGATTTATCAGAAACTTGAATATGGGGTAAATATTGTATGTGAGAAGCAACCATAGTAGTGTAACATTTTTATTGGAAAAATGGTAGTTCTGTGGGATATTTGTTTGGAAATTTCATTGTTTCACAATTGAAGTGTGATAATAAAACTATATTACAAGTACCTGACCAGAATGAGACTAAGGTGGAAGAGAAGAGATTGGGGATCCTCTAAAATTAGGCCACGTAAGTTGTCATAGGTAATTTTAGTTAATCACAGAGAAGAGTGGTGTACTTTATTAGGCTATAATGTTGAAGTGATGTTTTTGGATAATAGACAATTTTTTGAAATAGTTCTAAAGCTGATAATGAAAGAAAATAAACTGAATTCAGTTCTGAGCATTAGACAAAAGCTGGTTCAGAAAACATGACTATGTTCTGCCTAAATTAAGCATCTGGGAAAAAAGGGGAAAGTCAGATCTCCTCTTGAGATTTTAAAAAAAAACATTGTGATATAAAAGATACACCTTAATTTAAAAAAATATTAAAAGAGTAGCATGAATACCAAAAAAGGAAGCCTAGAGATTTAAAATAATAATAATGATAATAATGAAATACCTTACTAGGAGTGATACTTAATATCATGTTGGAGTTGGAGTTTTCAGGGTTCCCTCTCTATGTAAAGTCTAATAACTTTCTATTAGATAATAATACACAAGTTAAATGGGTTTGTCCTGAGGTATAGTGGGTAAACTAAAATCTATTCTTAAATATCCTTCAATTTGGTTAGCTGAGGGTGTAGAAACAACTAATTATCTAGCCATTTTAATTATTTTTGTAAAATTCTGCATAAATGATAATCTCTAACTTCTATCTAGAAGTGACTTTAAGACAGCGTTATGAGAAATTTAGAAAATACAAATAAAATATTGTAGATTTCTTAGCCTTTTAGCATGTGTTGAATATGAAGTCTTTTAGTATGTGTTGATTATGGTTTCATTTTTGCTGTGAGAGGCCAAGACATCCACTTAATGTCTCCCGTGGTGCTGAGGCTCCTTGGCTTTGTGAACAAACGTGGGCTCCCTGTAAGAGGGCTTACTAGCGCATAGTTTTCTCCAGCCTTCAGTGCAAGCCTTTCATCACTCAGATCTTCTTACAAAAACGAGGTGGTTAGCTCCCATTTACTTACTGTTTTGAGAGATATACTTGTTAAACAAGGCTTTTTTCCTGTGGTAGCTTTCTCTATCCTTTCTCATTCCTGGCCATTGCCATAAAACTGTCAGGTAGTTTACCAGACTTGCTAGAGTCCAGGACTGTCTTTCTGCCTGCTTCCCCTTCTGCCCCCACCCCCACTTTCCACATACACACCATAATGGGAAAAATGCTTTCTTGGGTAATTAGGCTTCAACTTAGATATTTTCACATATACTAGCTAAAGATTATCATTTAACTAACTGTAATTCCAAGACTTTGTAAGCCTAAACAAGTAAGCTTCGCTGTTTTGCTTACTTAATATATATATTATGGTTTTAAAAAGTGAAGTCTTAAAATCAGTCAGAATTAATTATACTAAAACACAGAAAAAGTTACACAACATGTGAAAGAAAGTACTGCTTCACTTAGCAAGTAAATTGATGAAACCAAATGATGGTAAAGAATGAGAAATTCTAAAAACTTCAAATTAGTTTTTGATAAATTCCTTCCTGATTGATCTGTCATACACAAGGGAAACTTTATATGCTTTTATATCCTTAACTTTTAAAAAAACATTTCAGAGCAGCAGTTCTTAGTGCCAGTGTGTAGGATATAGACCTGGGTTGAATGATTTTGATCTTATGATGAATGTCAAGTGCCTCTTTTTAATTTCTTAAAGATTCCATTAGAAAATATTTTCTGATTAATAATACTTTCCTTTTCATTCTACTGTTGCATTTTGTTTTTACAGGTGGTGCTTTTGTATACTCTCCTCTTATTTCAACGAAGCATTAATATTTGAGTGCCTATTCTTTGTAGTGACTTGAGCTAGATCTTGAGGGATACAAGGCTGAATAAAGTATAGATCCTATTATCAAGGGTAACAGTCTAGTGACAGTTTTATTTCAATTATTTCTATAGGGTCAGCTCTTGATATATTTTAACCACAGGAACAGCCAGAGCAGTCCAGACTTATTTCATTATTCATTGCTCTGACAGTGGCAACAAAGGGTATTGATTACTGATATTTGAAATTTTAAAATATATGATAATTTGGAGAGAGTGAAAAAAATTTTAACGGGAGAGACATACATTCATTATTCTAATTTAAGTATTTCTCAGTCGTGTGTGTGCTCATGTCTTACTCTTAGTGTTGTGGCGATTAAGTACAGCTTCCTCTATATATGTTCTTTTAAAGAAAACTTTAGGGCTTCCCTGGTGGCGCAGTGGTTGAGAGTCTGCCTGCCAATGCAGGGGACACAGGTTCGTGCCCTGGTCCAGGAAGATCCCACATGCCGCGGAGCGGCTGGGCCCGTGCGCCATGGCCGCTGAGCCTGCGCGTCCGGAGCCTGTGCTCCGCAACGGGAGAGGCCACAACAGTGAGAGGCCTGCGTACCGCAAAAAAAAAAAAAAAAAAGAAAGAAAGAAAACTTTAATGCATTGTGTGCACATTTTTACTGACATGGCTCCTATTTGTACAGTATTCCAAGCACCTTCAAGACTGACAGAGCTCTCCTCTGCTGTGATACAGGTACATAGGGAGCTACTCCCACAGAGGCCTTACCTCAGAAAGCCAAGAGAAAGGAATGAATTGCAGGTGCATTGAAATCTTACGAAATGAAGACCACCATGTTATTTATGCATATATAAAAACGGGGGGACATTTTATCCTATATTGAGTTGTAAGGTTTTAGATTCTTTTGTTTATTTGATCATGAAGCTTTCCCATATTTGCTTAAGAGATGTATATCATACAATTGAGAGCACAATAGCTTAAAAATGTTTTTTTCTTTTAAAGAGGTAATATCACAAAACGATGATATATATGTCTTTTTCTACAAAATATAACCAAGTCAATTACCTGGTTTCAAGCTAGTCCTTCTGCCATTAGTGCTATGTGTCTTCTCTCAGTCTTTTTATTTGAAGATCTACTATGTTGTCTCCTTGTGCTGAATAAATGGTAGTAGTATATACAGGTATTCACACATGAAATGTTTAGAAATGTTTGTAGTGTATCAGACACTTTGCTGATACAAAAGTAAAAACAGGAGTTAGAGAAGTTACTGTGAGCAGATTCAGGGAAAGCCTTCATAAAAAGTGTGGGGCTTTTCGCTTTTGAAGGATGGCTTGAAATTAAATGATGGAAGTGGAAAATACAGTAAAGGCAACATATTGAACAAAGAATCGGGAATGGAGATTAGCATGGTCTGCTAAGGGTCAGGAGGGAAGGATAGTAAGGAGATGGACTCGTCTGAGGTATTACAGGTCATATAGGAAGGTGGGATAAGTGTGCAAAAGCCTTGAAAACTAGGAAGAATAGTTTAGTCTTGATGTGGATGTGGTCAGTGTTAGAGAACTACACGTTCTTTGGCAAAGATGTAACTTGATTGTAGCATTTTAAGAAGATTAATTCTGTAATACATTTGCTTGAAATTAGGACCAGTTAGAAAGCAGTTCCAGTATGTCATTGCAAATAAGATGGCCTGAGCTGGAATAGTAATAACTAGTAGGATTGGGGAAGAAATTATGAATTAGAAGTCAGAAAGAATGAGATCTAGGAAAAGGGCTTTGGGTTTGGCCAAGTCTCTAATGACCTTTAAAAATGTTACTTTCAGGGGCTTCCCTGGTGGCGCAGTGGTTGAGAGTCCGCCTGCCAATGCAGGGGACACGGGTTCGTGCCCCGGTCCGGGAAGATCCCACATGCCACGTAGCGGCTAGGCCCGTGAGCCATGGCCGCTGAGCCTGTGCGTCCGGAGCTTGTGCTCCGCAACGGGAGAGGCCACAGCAGTGAGGGGCCCGCGTACCACAAAAAAAAAAAAAAATGTTACTTTCATAAAAAGATACAGATGGAAAGCAGATTTCTAGGATTTATGAGGAAATGTCAAGGATATGGATACAGCAGTCATTGACTGAAGGCCTTTGGCAACAAAGGGGAAGAGAAAAGACGCTAATTAGATGGGTGGTAGATCTTAGAAGGCATTGCTTTAAGATAAGGGAGATAGCTAAATATTTAAAGGCAGAGCATATAGAGTCAATTGAGAGGACACCATAGATAGTGCGGAAGAGAAGATAGGCTAACCAGTAGAGTAACACATTTCTGTAGGTGCTGGGAGGAGATAAACTCCTGAGACGGAGTTAGGTTGACTTAAAAGAGATGGGATATATCTTCCTTTGCTATTTGTAAAAACAATCAGAAAATCTAGGAGAGAGAATGTGAGATTAGAGAAAATGAGAATAGATGAAGGTGCTCATATCAGTAATTATTGAATGCATATTGTGTGAGAAAATGGGGGTGAAAGAGTGGAGTTGGGAACCTATTAAAAAAAAAAGAAAGAAAGAAATTAAATAAGTCTGTGAGAATAAGCCTAGAAGTGCATCGGAAAGAAATTTAAGAATTGCTGAGTCAAGATAAGAATCAAATTTAAAATTTTAGTGTCCAGATATATATGGTTTTGTATGTTCCAGTGATTCAACACAAAGCATCAGGAGTGGACAAAGCAAATAAGAGAGTTTGGTTAGAGGGTGAAGAAGGAAAGGACACAAAGATATTTAAGAAGACAAAACTGATATAACCTTGTGATCAGGAAGAGTCCAGTAAGGCAGGAAATATCCAGTGGTGCGAGTGTGTTGTGAGGACAAAGAACAGGTATAGTATTGTTAAGGGAAGGACAAATTAGGAGACTGTGGTCAGTATGATAACCACTCAGTGCTAAATGATGAGTGAGAACCAGAGAAAGGATGGTAGATAGATGTCTAACATTAGGCCTAGAGGTTGGAAAGAAGGCAAGCTTTCGTTACCCCTGTGGTCTTTTCTCTCCCTGCTTTCCCTCCAGTCCTTTTTTGAGAGTAGGAAGTCAGACTGTGTGAGAGAGAATTGCAGAAAGCATGGTATTGCCTGGGGGAACCTGGATCACGTTTCCTATAAGTTGAAGGTGATTCAAAGGAAAACGTCCCACAGTGGAGTAAACATTGCTTCCTCAAAGCACAGTAGGAGGATGTGAACGCAGAGTGCAAAGGAATGCCTGGGAAAAGCCAGAGATGAGATTGGACAGGTGTACGTATGCCCAGTGAATGTGTTACTTATGACACGAAAGGTTTAGACAGAGGGGGTAGGTGTGCCATATGATGAGTCTGCTAGCTTGAGGAGCCCATATTACAGGTGTGAACTAGTTTCTCCCAAGCTTAAATGCAAACTGGAAAGAATCAGCTTTCCACCTACATAGGGAAAGTATCTCTTCTTAGTTGGACTAGGTCATTCTGCTTTAATTATATGACAAGTTGGTATTAAAAGCAGTAGATTGGTGAAAGTAGAGAGAACTTAAGAATTTTATTATAACAGGTTATAAAAATATTTTGACAACTTTCCCCAAAAGAGAATGTGCTTTGTAAATAGACACAAACCTACAAGTTATTGAACTCAGAGATGGAGATATAAATATATAATATATATTTTTTCTCATTCAATTAATAGCAAACATGCCTAGTTTGAAAGCATCCTTAATTTCCTGACTAAATTAAAATCCTACCTGAAGTCCTACTAAAATATTTTTAAATTCACTGGACTTGTTCCGTATATGTCAGCTAAGATATCACCTGTGACATTTAAAAATGATAATGCTTCAAAGTATAAGTTATTGCTTAAGAATGCTAAGTTTGTGGAACCATGTTGATGGATTGAGAAGCCGCTGCTCCTTGGATCTCCTTACTGCCCTGTGATTTAGTAGTCTTAGCAACCTTGTATTGCTAGGCATATTAGACCACAGCTTCTTTAACCAGGAGCTTTTTCTAAAGAATCACTCTTGGGAATTCAAGATTAATTAAGGTGTATCTACTCTGTTCTGGTGCTTTGGAGAGTATACCCTGGGTTTGAGTTATGTAAAAATCTAGTTTATACCTATCAGGTACCTAGAATTGAAGGCAAGCTTAAGTAATACAAGCTGCTTGAGAATTGGACAGAAGTACCTAGAAGTTCCATGAACCAGCTGGTAATTATTGTGCTTGAGAACCAATCTATTTACTCCAGCTTCCTTCACACCAGCCTTCATAAGGCAGCTATTGACTTGACTTTGTTCTTAGCCTGCCTCACATTTTATGGTTATTTTTGAGGTTCCTGGAAGCTCCAACCCAACCCCTAAGAACATACTGTGCTTAGAACAGTTTTGTTGTTCCAGCTCCAGTTTGGTCCTAAGACCCACTATTGTGTAACACCCCAAAAGTTTTTTTTCCCCTCCATATAATTTATAAAGCCTTTAAAGCACCCAGTACCTTTTTTTTTTTTTTTTGGTGAAATTCACATAACATACAATTAACTACTTTAAAGTGAACAATTTGGTGGCCCAGTAGGACTGTTCTTTAATTACCTTAATGTTAAAATTGAATAAATAACCCACTGTGGCTGTGAGAATTTTGGACTGTCCTTGTTGGGGCTGTGTGGTAACAGCTGCATCTAGACTCGGGTAAAAACGTTTAAAGCAACTGTCTGAATAGTTCTTAAGTGGTAATAATAGTCCTTCTGTCTTCATGACATTTGATTAGCACATCACCTAAGAGAAAGCTTACTTAGCAAAGGAAATAAATAAGCCTGGTTCTGTGTCTGGGGGTGAGGTTGAGTGTTGTGTGTGTGCATGTACATTCGTTTATATATAGTAATTTTCATTTAAATCCTCCACTAAGTGAATGTGGCAGGTGAAAAAAATCTCAGACCATCTCTCTGTGACTTTCTCTAAAGGTTTTTTTTTAAAAAAGAAATTAAGACCCTGTTTAAATGCAGCAGGGTTACAGTACAGGTGCCCACTTCACCCCTGGTCATGCTTTTATCTGAACAAATATTTTCATAGCTTTTTCTCATCAATTTTCACTTCCACTACTAAGCATATCCATCCCATGTCTTACTCTTTTGGAAAACCTAAGGAAAGGATAATAAGAAAAAGACGTTTTAGAATCATGAAATTTCAGAGCTATGAGACATACAGTCTTCAACAATCCACTTTTAAAGACCAAATAATAATAACGCTATTAATAAACAAGGCTCAGAAGGATTGTGATTGCCCATAATCACATTCTAACCACAGTTTTATGTTTTCCTAGCCCTCACCATGTGAATATGCTTTTGTATATGTAATTCAAGGAGAAAAAAACTTCAAGATTCAGAATATATCTCTTCTCTAAACTTCGTTGTGTCTTACAGTTTATTTTAGTAGTTCTCACAAGTCAAGGGCTTTCAACTGTGAATATCAGTGCAAGTAATGAATTGAAGACTTTCAGATTGTGTATCTGCTGGCAACTGTTATTACAGATCCTGTAAGTTGTTAAAACAGCCTTGTGTTAAATGTGGCCCAATGACCTTGGAGTAACTTTAGTGGGGGGAAATTGTAACCTTGCAGGTACTCTTAATGTAGACTTAAAGTACAAATGTCAGAACCAAAATAAACAGTAAAACAGGTGGAATTAAATTTACCCAGCATTTTTCTGCAGTGCCAAAGAGCATTTAAGGATCAACATGCATGACCACTAGACTGGTGATATCTCTAATGTTACAGAATGAAAAAAATGCTTATAGTAATGGCACCAGGATGTACTATACCCACACTAAAGGGGTGATTTTAGATTCATCTTTGAAGAGCTACTATATGCTACACTATGTAAAATGATAGCATATCTGCTGATTTTTTTTTTCAATCAAGGAGGTTGTTGTTTTCAGCATAATGAAAAAGAGGGAAAGCTCCACAAGGATTTAAAGATGATAATACCATCATCATCTCCAAGAAGAAATGCAGGAATGCTGACTGCAATCAACTTTTGTAGCCTAGTGATGTTTCCTAATATGGTGAGATCTCTTCCCAAGGACTATACTGGCGTTTATACTCTGTTATCAGTCTTGCGTACTGAAATAATGTGTCTACGGAGCAGAACATAGTGATCTGGAACATTACTGGGATGTTTTTAAACATTGTCGTTTTATATGTTGGCATTTGCAAGAAGACTGACACCCTGAAACCATTCATTTTTTTCCTTCACTACATCTATAAATTGAGTATTCAGCTTAAGGTAAAAGGAGGCCCTGGGTTATGACTTCATCCACAAAGTAGGAAGGTTTCTTATTGGCCTTAAGCTGAGTGTTGGGCTACATACCATTGTTGCACTTATGTTTTCTCTATTAAAATACGTTTTTATAAAGTTTGTGATTATAGATTACTGATATATATATGCCCTATTCCCTCATCCCTCACTTAGGGTATGATTTGCTACCAGGTATGGGTTTTTTTGGTTTGTTTTTTGTTTTTACATCTAAACTATTAACATTCACTAATTAACCTAACAGTGGCCTTCCCCAGTCCCAGAGTCACAAATAAGAATGACATTTCTTGAGTCTTAGTGTAGTCAATGCTGCAAAACCTCACCTGTATTTTAAATGGTAGGTGATTGGAATGAAGCTTATTACTAAAGTAAGCAAAGATCTTACATAATTTCCAAATAAATACCTACAGCCCTGCAACCTTTGTTTTAGAACATGCTTTCAGGTTTTAATTCCTGACTAGCTGGAGTCTTATTCTGATAGTTTGTACTCACCTCTCTATCCAGTTTCTTTTTCTTTCTTTGGACAAGAAAGAAATTGTTTCTATCTCTGTGTAACTTAACCACAATTAGAGGGGACGGTCTTGACTAGATCTTAATGTGCACTACCTGTGTGATTACCCTACAGGATCCCTGACAGGCCTGAATTTTCCTATTTCAAAGGAGAAGAAAGTGCTCTGTCAGGCTGCTGTTTACTCAGTCTCTGGTCATTTACCTCCCAATTTCCTTCTCAGTATCTGGTCTTATTTCCAAACTAGCTTTTGATTTTAAATGATCATATTATTTTTTTCTTCTCTCTTTTAAATCAAAACAGCACATTTAAGCAGAAAGCACAGTCTGGGTTTGGAGTAGATTGAGTAACAAGTGTCAAATTGGTAGACTTTTGACATTGTAAGATTGGTGTTATTCACTTTCTCCTACTTCTAAGTTATTCTAGCTCTTTAAAAATACATTCTAGACAATACTACTAAAATTCAGTGCTTCACAAATACGTGTGATTTTTAATAGAACTAATTTTTTTTCAGTAAAATGTTCTAGTTCAGTATAAACCTGGATATGGTGAAATAGGAATTGTAGTTTCTGATTTATATTTAAGATTGTGTTCATATGATCTTCCTTCCCTCGTTCCTTCCTGCTTTCCTTTCTTCTACACTGATTGAGATTTGGTTCTGTCAGGACCATCTCTGGCATTCTTTTGCAACTGAACTATAATAAATCATAGCGAAGGATGAACACTTAAATAAGTATATTTCAAAAATGATTTTTAAACTAAGGCCCCTTAGTGAACTGATGGTAAGCATATAGCTCTTTAAATTCATCAGCATATAGGCCTTTTGAAATGCTTTCCTCCACAGGAGTATCATCTTTTGTAGTTCTGGAAAGGATGCAGTCTTATGTTAAGTCTTTCTAAATTGAAGCATAATTTGAAAATTGGAGGCAAAAAGTTTCTGTATTTTCCCCAGTATAAGAATAAATAGTAAGGAGGAAGAAGAAGCAAAATAGTCTTATTTTTTCTTAAATCATACATTTCACATAGCTAAAAAATAAGTAAATTTCAAATTTGCATTCTTGTTTTGAAAAATCAAATGTTTATTTATAAAACAACCTCAAAACAAACTTTAACAAATATCTCTGGTTTGTGAAAATAGTGAGGGAGAAAGATGTATGCTTGGTCAGTTGGGTTGGAAATGTTTATTACCATGACTATACCCATATCTATGTTATTTAGTTTCAGGATAATGAGGCATTTACTTCGTTTCCTAAAAATAATCTTTTTTCTAAAATTAAGAAACAAAGCAAATGATTATTTTAATGCCTAAAAAGATACTTTCTAAAAATAAAGCTCAGAGTTGGGTTATGAAGAATTTGTCAATTAAAATCATGTTTCAGAGCATGGATAATTTTAGTCTTCTTTTGGGGGGATTTTTATGTCTTTGATATACACCCTTAAGATAGGAGCCATCTTTCAGAAAAAGATGAGACTGATCTTCACTGTCAAAAGTGAGCTGTGTAATCAAATGGAGTAAAAACTGGCTGTATGTTTTTAAATAACTTTTAGAAAATTTAGAAATCTTTTAGTTTGGAAAATTATGAACATCAGAAACCTTAGGACTTTCAGTAGACATATAACCATATGGGGATTTGCTGCATAGGCAGCAAAATACTTTGGTCTTAGTGCAAGTTCCTCTTGAGGCCTGGAGAGGAACTTATGCTCGCATAAAAATATTTTATTGGCACTAAACGATCAAAAGCTATCACTGCTTTGTTCCGAATAGCCAAACTCCAGGGATCCGTTGAAGAAATACAAAACAAGCAGAGCAGCAAGACTTTTAGGAAGCTGCTGTAAAACGTTATAGCATCAAGCCCCAGAGAAAATAATAGAGTAGATATTCGATAAATGTTTGTTGAATGAAAACTCACGGTTGAGAGAGTAATGTATGATTATTATTTCTGGAGGTCTGCAAAGCCTGGATCTAGATCTGCTTTGTGTTAAATCGGGACTTCTGGAGACCTTAATTAGATTCTTTTCCACATGAATTATCTCACCTCTTGGTTGAACTGTGGCCTTCAGTTCAGTGTTAAGATTCCCCTCACCACTCTATGATCAGTCCTTCTCTTCTGTCTTCTTTACCTCTGAACTCTGGAAATTCAGCTCTTGACTGATCCTTATTTTCCCAAGGATCACACACTGCTCCCTCCCTTCACACACACAAACTTTAAAAAATTTTACCTAACCAATACTTTTCTTACCTCCAATTTCTCATTTGTGATACTCACAAATATATATATATACACACACATATATACACATACATATACATACATATGTATACACACAATTCAGAAAGTCTTTCTAAATAAATACCTTATTTTCCAGAACTCTCTGTGTGGGTAATGAAGAGCTGTTTGGGGAACTTAATACTTTCCTAAGTAGGGAGCTCTCTTTAGGTAACTTATAATTGTTAAAGAATTTTTTCTCTTGGCTAAACCAAAGTCTTTTTCCCATTTATACTTCTTGTCAAATATGTGAAGGCAGTTTCCGCTTGTCTAGTAACTACTAGACCTCAATGAAACAAACTTAGTCCTTTTAACCTTTTCACACCTAACATGGTTTCTAGTTCTCTCTGTAGCCCACTTCTCCTCTACACATATTTTGGCATGACAATGAATGCCTTTTTTTTTAAATTTTATTTATTTTATATGTTTATTTTTGGCTGCGTTGGGTCTTCATGGCTGCACGCGGGCTTCTTCTAGTTGTGACCAGGGGCTACTCTTCGTTTAGATGCGCATGCTTCTCATTGCGGTGGCTTCTCGTTGCGGAGCACAGGCTCTAGGTGTGCGGGCTTCAGTAGTTGTGGTGCACGGGCTCAGTAGTTGTGGCACACAGGCTTAGTTGCTCCACGGCATGTGGGATCTCCCCGGACCAGGGCTCAAACCCGTGTCCCCTGCAATGGCAGGCAGATTCTTAACCACTGCACAACCAGGGAAGTCCCTGAATGCCTTTCTTAAAATAGGAAGCTCACACTTTAATAATCCAGACGTGATTAGATAATCTCCTTTTTCATTAACACTGTTCTTATTACTAAAGTTCGTATATTCCTTTAGAGGTTACAGAGTCTTTTTATAAAAATACCCTGTGGGGGGCTTCCCTGCTGGCGCAGTGGTGAGAGTCCGCCTGCCGACGCAGGGGACACGGGTTCGTGCCCCGGTCTGGGAAGATCCCACGTGCCGCGGAGCGGCTGGGCCCGTGAGCCATGGCCGCTGAGCCTGCGCGTCCGGAGCCTGTGCTCTGCCGCAATGGGAGAGGCCACAACAGTGAGAGGCCCGCGTACCGCAAAAAAAAAAAAAAAAATCCTGTGGGGTTATTATCCCTATTTTGTAAATGAGAAAACGGAGGCTCAGAGTGGTTATCATTTGTGATTTGCTCAATGCCATACCATTGCTAATTTAGATGCTTTAATGTTACCTATTTAGAAGATCCATTACCCAATTGTTATATCAAATGATATAAGTGAAACCACTAAACCTTTTTTCATACACATGACTGGTTAGATCTCTTCCATCCTACACTTTGCTAATGAATTTTTAAAAATCTGAATGTATACATGTTAACTTTTATGTGTTTGGATTTGGTGTAGTTAGAGTGTATCCTGTTGTATATCACCATCTTACAAGTTTATCTCATGAAAAACTACATGATTATAAAGTGATAGATAAATGTTATTAGTAACAGTAATAACATTTGTGTGAAGATTTTAAGAATTTTAATTTAAGAATAGGTATAATTTTAATTATTGATTCTGTCCTCTCTAGAATTAGTTTTCTGTTTGCATATTTAAATAAACTTTGTAGGTTTTGTTAAATATAATAAAAAGCATGGAGTCAAAGATAAGCCAAGCACTATCTCAGGAACTTTCAGGCTAACACACAGTATCTTAAATTCTGTGACAGTTCATCTAAACGCTGCTGTCATCCATGCTGTACTTTACTATCATATACCAAAATGTTACCACTAGAAAACTTTCCAAAAACTGCTGAATTCAACATCTGTTGTAGTTATGACAATCCTAGAAAGCCTGTCCAAAGGATAAATTACTTTGATATGGTTGATTCTTTATGGAAATGCATTTTGGCTTTCATTGATCACTCTATTCCATTTGTTTTATGGGATTGACGTGTCAGTGGGTTGGAAGTGGAGTTTAGCTGCAAAGTTTTTGAGTTTGGGCAGGCAATAGAAGAAGAAAGGAAATGGACCATAGCATTTAGAAGGAGGACATTTCCAGTAGAAAACAATTGTCAGTAGAAGCTGCCTCCATGACTGCTGTTCCACCTCAAAGTTGAACTTCCTGTGTATTTCATTTGGAAAGGAGCTGAGGTTTTAGCCAAAATGCTACATATTATTTCTCACAAAAAATGCCTGCAAACGTAAGCAGTAGAGCAGTGCTTACTAAACCTATCATATTCATGTCTAAAGAAATCCAGCTTCTAATCTGTTTCCGAATTTTCCCAAGAACTCATTTTATATTAATTATGTAGCTTCTAGAGTCTGCCTTTTCTTCCTTTCCCGGCACTTCTCTTTCTTTTTTTCTTGGCTGCGTCGGGTCTTCATTGCTGTGCATAGGCTTTTTCTAGTTGCGGTGAGCAGGCTTCTCATTGTGGTGGCTTCTCTTGTTGCACAGCACAGGATCTAGGCACGCAGGCTCAGTAGTTGTGGCATGTGGGCCCTAGAGCGCTCAGGCTTCAGTAGTTGTGACACAGGCGCTTAGGTGCTCTGTGGCATGTGGGATCTTCCAGGACCAGGGATCGTACCCGTGTCCCCTGCAATGGCAAGTGGATTCTTAACCACTGCACCACCAGGAAAGTCCCGGAACTTCTCTTAACAGTGGTTTTGTGATGACATCTGTGAGGATTAACACCCTGGAATAGAATCCATTTTGCACCTGGAAATTTTAAACTTATTTAAATTGAATAGATGTTCTTTTACTGTCTTTGCATCTCTCTGACTTACAGTTCTCTCTCCACATTGCTTAATCTGTCCTTTCCGGTTTGAGGATCATGCTGTTTTATAAAGAAGATGGAAGGAAGCAAAATGAAGATGGAACTACATAGTTCTGGCTTTTCTCAGGACTTAGCATTATGACAGGCTGAGCAGTGGCTTTTCCTAATTTTCTCCTTTTCCAAACTTAGCTTTTTTTTGCCTTCAGCATTTTTCACAAGCTTCAGATCATTATGGATTCTGATTTTAATCCTCAAGGATTATGATACTCTTATCTACAGGTAGGTTACATAACTCTATCCAGCTTTTCTAAGCTTTCTTTTCACATCTTATCCCATGAGATTCTCCCTGCACAAGAACTGGTTTCTTTAGATTTCGCCCCAATTTCTTTTCCTTATTAGAATTATTTATTGCATAGTCAGAATGTTCATATTTTAGCATCTTCTGTGGCCTATGAATCACTGTCTCCTGTAACCAGGGGACCATCCTGACCTACCCTTCCTTTTTTTTTTTTTTTAAACCTTCTTTGGAAAGATGTTTTCTCAAAAAAACCTGGAAGCAAATGTTCAGGGCTGTTCATTTAGGAAACATTAAATACCTCTTGAGGTTCAGGTTCAGTAACTATTCACTATATACATAGAGGATTAAATCAAGGCCCTTTCCTGGAGGAGCTCACAGTCCAGGCAAAAGAACTAATATATAAACCGGTGAATGCAATACACTGTGGTGATTGCAGAAGTAGCCAGGATGCCAGCCATCCAAGAACTCAATCTAGTTAGTCTCATTCCTTGCTTCTTAAAGTCCTAAAATTATGTCACATACTCTTAGGGCTTCTATTTTTAAAAAAATAAATTTATTTATTTATTTGGCTGCATTGGGTCTTCACTGCTATGCGCGGGCTTTCTCTAGTTGCGGTGAGCGGGGTCTACTCTTCGTTGTGGCACGTGAGCTCATTGGGGAGCATGGGCTCTAGGCACGTGGGCTTCAGTAGTTGTGGCATGCGGACTCAGCAGCTGTGACTTGCGGGCTCCAGAGTGCAGGCTCAACAGTTGTGGCACATGGGCTTAGTTGCTCTGCAGCATGTGGGATCTTCCCGGACCATGGCTCAAACCTGTGTCCCCTGCATTGGCAGGCAGATTCCCAACCACTGTGCCACCAGGGAAGTCCTTAGGGCTTCTATTATATTCACAATAGCCAGCCTGTTCTTTGTTGGTCAGAAGTCCAGAATAAAATTTTCCCTCCTTGTTTCCAACTTGGGAAAGAGGGGTGGTCAGGAGGTGAATTTTCTCAGGTTTATTTTCTTCTGGTAGATTTAGATCTCAGAGATGTCAGGGTGGTTGACATCCTCCGTGTCTCTGCAGTTTTATAATTCAGTGAAATCATATTCTGGTGGATCTGTATATCTTCTCCTGGATGATAAGTTCCTTCAGTCGTCCTTGGGTGTCCTCACGGGGCTTTTGTTCATAGTTCTCAGTTTTGTGCTCACCTAAATGCTTTCCTCCAAGCTTCCAATTTCAGATTTTATAGATTTCTTATAATGGATTTTTGTCCCTCCCCATCATTTAGTTCTGTTTCTTGGTTCCATCTAATCCAGTTTATAATGCTTCTAAGAATGTATTTATCTTCTGCATTAACTTTTAAGTTTACTTTTTCTTCATTCGATGTACAGCTTTATGTATAGACTTTTTTCCATAGGTATTTTTTCCTGTTTTTTTTTTAATAGATTTTACTTCCTTAGATCCTTCATAAAGCAAACATCTAGATGTTTTCCTGGTTCTCATTAGATGGTCTGATTCTTCCCCCAAAACAAACATAGATCCTCGTAGGAACATTCTAGAAGAGAAAAGTACACATTGTGTAAAACACATCTACGTATATTGTGCAGTGTTCCTACTGTATTTTGTGATTAGCTGCTTCTCCTGCTCTCTCTGTACGGAATGCTGTTTCCCTTTTCCATATCAGCTTCTCTTCCCTTGAGCTTCTCCAGTCATCATTTATCCTGCATGCAGAATGGCAGAATTGTTCATTTTCTTCTTTGTGCCCCACAGGACTTTGTTCATACCAGAACAACACTCACTATCACATGGTGTAGTTGTTTAAATGTGTCTGACCTCCCCTTCTCTTGGCCCATGAGTCCTGCCAGGACACGGACTAGTTGGTAGTGTGCTCAGTGGTGAGAACAAACACTTTGGAGTCAGAATGGATATGATTACTGACTTCAGCACTTTTGAACTATATAACCTTTGGCAAACTCCTTAAAATACCAGAGTCTACTTAGTCTCCTCATTTGTAAAATGAAACTACTACTTACTTAGTTCATTGGATAGTTGGTACTAAGGTAATCAAGTACATCAAGTGCATAGTGAGTGAATGAATAGTGTCTAGAGTAGAAAAGTGGATAGAATATAGCTAATAGGCCTGTTTACTATCCTGTACACATAATATTAGAATATCTTTTTTAAAAAGCATTCCTTATTTATTTTGGTGCATTGGATTTTAAAAATTATTTTTGCTTGTGTTTTGGCATCTCAAGCAGTATTGAAAACAGCATTTTAGTGGCCTCTTTTTTCAGAGAGGCCTTTTGGGCCCCCAAATTTAGCTCATTCCTGCCGTCAGAAGGATTTGCATCTTTTTTGAGAGAACAGCTTGATTCGTAGCATTATACAGATGTGAAATAAATAGGCTTTTTGGGGGAAGGTGGTTTTTCAGCTCCTCTCAAGTTGGATCTTTGACTCAGCAGATATCTTGAAACACATCAAGTTTCTAAGACACTGAGCTGCATGCTCAAGTATCTATAAAATAGCCTATTGCAGGCCTTTCATTAGAGTTGTGAGAGAAGATGTGAGTACACATAAGGGTGTACATACTGGATGTCACAGCACAGTGTGCTGCCACATGAGTGTGGTTCAGACCACAGTGCTGTCATCCAGAATGATCTGAGTGGAAGACTTGGACTTTTGGAAGATTGAGTAAAAATTAGTCAAAGAGATTGGGAAAGCATTCTAGACAAAGAGAAAGGCAGGAAGTAAAGACAGAGTCCAGAAAGCCTAAATCATATTTAGCTAATCCTCAAGGCCTCTCTTTTCCTGTTTATGTCATTTCTACTTCCTTCTGCTAGTGGGAATAAAATTTGACTGTTTTTTGTTAATACATTGTTCAAGTTCTTCTGTTCTCAGAACTCTTTTTCATTGAGTTCTTAGAATTTTTCACATAGTTTAATCTCTACTTTCAGGTCTATTAAATCCTTAAGATTTTGTGCCCCAGCAAATCTGCTCTGCAGTAGTGGTCTATCTTGCTTTTTATAATAAAGCATAATCTTAGAAATTTGAGGGTCAGTTCTTTTTAAGTAGAGTAACATTTTTTCACAAACAAACTGATTTTATAAATCTGTTTGAAAGAATTCATTCATATTTTAGTTAATAAGTTGAAATGATTTTTGTGACTGTCCTAAAGAACAACATGCCTATGTCATGAAGGCTTTAAGTTCTGATAGGAGAAATTTTGTGTGTTCTTTAAAGTTTGGTTTTGCATATAGGACAAGCATAATTCATTTATATTTGAGTTGCTTAGAGATATGTTGAAGTTTGAGAAAGTTTAGGCTTTCTTGAAATCATATACTGGTGGAGATGGACTCTGTCCCCAAACTCACAGGAATTAGTATCTAACAGGGCTGGGGGCAGAGTGGGGAGTGTAGTGAGGGGTAGAGTGGCTGAGACAGGCTGTACTGTATGTCCTTCTAAAAATGCATGAATATTTGAGAGTCTAACTGGTAAGAACTAATCATAATGGGAACTAGATTTCTGATGGACCCCTTGTACCAAGAAAGATTTGTTTCGCTAAGTAACCTACCTATTGGAAGTAGCCTCTGGCTTCGAACTGTAAAGGACAGCGGTGAAGAAAAGGAAGATAAATCTTGTGAGAAAAAAAGATCAGATTGAAGACTGAGGCTTTGGGAAGTAGCTATGAGATAAGGATTAAAAACGGATGAACAGAAGAAACTCTTTCAAGAATATTTTGTGACTGGAACGCTCAGTGACTACTTCCCAGTTGGCGGAGACTGCTACCAGAAATATATAATAACTTGAAATAAGAGATCTCTGGTCCTAGGGACTGCAGTCGGGAATGGAGTAGCCTAAGGATCAGGGCCGAATATGTGAGCCAGTTATCCCTGCCCAAACATGAAAGTGGACAAATTGGTGGATTTGTGACTGTAGTTACATCTAGCTAGTTTAATTAATAAGGCCTATGTGTTTATAATAAAAAGACCATGTGGAGGGGGTACCAAAAAGGTAGAGGCAAAATTCCAAGAGGAGACAGAATCCTGACCTGGTGGTGTAAACTGTATTAGAGGAAACAAAAACTTGGAATAGCCTTTTGTTTTAGGGTTCCCCTTAAGTGTGCTTTATTTCACCATGTTGTCATTATACATAGATCTTCTGTCTTCCCTCTTAGCAGATCTTGTTTTTCAAATGGAATCTTATTGCTACCCTAAAATGGAAATAGATGAAATCAGGAGGTGGGAGGGATGTGTTGTCCTACTACCCTGTCCCCTTCCTCCCCAGTGGCTCCTGAGGTGGTTTTGCAGTCCGTGAAACCAATTTGAAAATTGTTCTTTTAGGTGACGACTCTATGCAAGCCAGAAAAACTCATTGGCTTGTCACCAGTGACAATTTATCACAAGGAGCAGATTTTCCACAGCCTTGTTCTCGGTAGCAAAGTTTTACATTTTATAACAATATATTGCAGTTAATCTGAGGAAATCCACTTGGCCGCTGTAATGTGTGCTCTTGCCTAAGCCATTCGTCTTTTCCTGCTTTATGATTTTCTGTGAAAGGCCTGATGTCAGACACAGCTTCATTTTATTTTGTAATATAATCATTGCTTATAAAATGTGTATGTGTATTTCCTAGTAAGTAGTTAGACTAGTTTAGTGTTATGTAAAAATACCAAAGATAGTTTTAACCTGTCTTGGGGTTTTCAGGCTCAGGGCATCTACGAATTTTAACTCCATGAACTTAACTCCATGAATGAAAGACTGCAACTCCTGTTCACCCACCAGCACATTTCCACACGTGTGCCTAACTAGCCTCTCTTTTTACTAAACTTTTATAGCCTTTATTAATCATGTACAACCCCATGACATTTCTTCTGTTGGTTTTTCAGGTTGTGGTTATTGAGTTTTTCCCATATTTGCATTGTCTCACCATCTAGACTTTAAGCTCCTTGAAAACAGGAGTCATGGCTTAAGGGCTTTGCCCTCCTTAGACACTGTAGGCATTCAGTAAATAGTTGCTTTGACTTTTATCTTGGCAGCTTTAACACATACAGTTTTTGTTGTTGCCACTGTTGCTAAAATCTAGACTTGTCAGCTGCTTAGTGAGCGATGATTGGCTTGTTACGGACTGGGTGTTAGGCTACCAGCAAACTGGCAGAATTTTAACCATAATTTCTTCTTTAATAAAATGTGTTCTGTGCTAGGTAAACTGAAGTATACTGGTACTTCTTACACAATGAAATATGAGAGTGTGGTATATGGCATCTTGAAAGTACTTTAAATTCTGTCTTTGAGTTCTACTCTGAAAAATAAAACTACTACAAACAACTTCACCCGCTCTCCTGCCCTCAAATTATTTAGAACCGAAAACAGTGGTTTTGTACATATTTGGAAATTATAAATTAAAATTAATTTTTTAACATCATAAAACATTTAAACATATTAGCAATCCTTTAAAAATATACAATGCTTCCCTAATGTATTACACTACTACTAATTAAATACTTTAAAAATAAAATTAGTATCATTTAGTATAAAGTATGTTCAGTGACTTGATTTTCATTGTAGTTTGCTTATGGAAAGTTTAAAGGGCTTTCTGTGTCTTCTTTGTCTTTGTACTGTGTTGGTGGTGAGAAGGCTTGTTAGTTAGCTTGACTACACAGTACCTCTGTGAGAATATAGGGTATTATCCCTCCATTGCTAGGAGGAGACTGTTGTGCCCAGAGCCAGTTCCTGGCAAGTGAGAAATCTTCTTAGCTTGGCTTTTTGGAAACTACTATCTATTCAGTATTGAGTATTAGAAAAAAATTGTTGTTAGGCACCTATCAAGTAATAAATGGTCTTCAGATTGCTTTCCCTTCTCTTATTTTATCCTTACGAGAGAAGAAAGCAGATGTTATTCTTACTTATGAAGCATACTAAGAGACTTACTTACATGCTCCAGGTTATATTAATTACGGTTGCCTTATACAGCCCATCTGCAATTTTCAGCCCAGTGTTTTCTCCATTAGACCTACGGACTTGTACATAGTGAATCGTATGCCAGTGTGAAGTCGTATATAAATAAAGGGAAATGAAGTTGCATCAGGTTGCATCCAGGTGTCCTGTCCTGGTACTATTTAAAAGGAAATGTGTATTCGAGTGGAATTATTTAGAGTCCTAGAAACAAAGGAATCAGCTTCCTTTGTGTCAGTGGTTATCAGCCAGGGATGATTTTGCGCCTGCCCCCCCAATAGCCATTTGGCAATGTCGAGACATTTTTCATTGTCAGAATTGGGGGTGGGGGGTAGTTGTGCGCACACTGCTAGCATCCAGCGGTGCTGCTAAACATCCTACCGTGCACAGGACAGCCCCCTCACGACGAGGAGTGAATTACGTAGTCCAAAATGTCAGTAGTGCTGAGGTTAATCAACCCTGCCGTATGTATCGCAAGGAATGGAATTACCAGAAGCCCTCTCAGCCAAAACAAATTTGGGTCAGAGGTGGGGTGGGCGGGTGGGCAGGGAGGTAGAGGAGGTGATTTCAAGTGTGGCTGTTGAAATTTTCACGGGGTTTGAATTTATCTGATTTCCTTTTTCTTGCCCCTTCCTTGTGCCAACACTTGGCATAGCAGTAGTAGAGAAAACAGTGAAGAAAACTTCTTTTCTTCTTGTAAACGACTTAGAATAGTGGTCCCATTCCCAGAGCTAATGCGTCAGTCCAGTTCCTAGGGACACTCACAACTCCACTATAAACCAATCCTCCATGCTATCAGGCTCCCAAGATGTCTAGGCACATGACTTTGTTTTTGGCAAGATTGTGAGAATTATAAACTCGCTAATTTATTCCCCAAGGTATCTTATAATCATAACTATGATTATAAGGAGGATTATATCCTCCTCACCTGGGAGGATCTAAGTTTCTCACTGTTTCTATATCATGTGCCGTCTGTGAATGTCTTTGGCTAACATACTCTTGCTTGATTTCATTAGCCTAAAACCGGAGAAACAAATATCTGTTTTTTAAATAGATGTTATTTTTTTAGAGCAGTGTGAAGTTCACAGCAAGATTGAGTGGAGAGTACAGAGAGTTCCCATATATCCCCTGCCTGTGAACAAATGTCTGTGGATTTTATTGTAATACTGATTTTCAGATAAACTTTATATAAATGCAAATGTTATTCTGTTAATGCAAAGTTCCTTGGTTCCAGTTCTCACTAACTGTAAAGCAAAAGTAAGGAGAAAATGGGTTTTACTAAGTTATGGGTTTGTTTCTTTTTCCCTGTGCAGTGAAAGAGGGAACCTCAAATCATCTGCATAGGCTTCTTATTGACTTTGGCTACCTAAAGTTCAAGAGCATTAATCTTCCTTAAAATTTTCCCATGTAGTTGTACGTCACCTTTTTATATCAGGGAGATTTTATTTCCCTCCTGTGAAGTTTTCCTTGTTTAGAGTTCAGTTTTTGGTTAATTGAAAACAAGTTAAGTTATTCAGTCTGACAGTGTGACTACTTTAAAGGTTAGAATGTAGCCACCGAACCTTCCTGTAATTGGGGGTATTCTAGGACTTTATTAGTGTCATCTTGTTAATGCCTCATGCAGCTGGAGTGGACTAGGGGGTGGGGGGAATTGATGATTGTGTTGTTGATTAGAATTTTTCTCCCCTGGCTGCAAATTCCAGTTTGTTCCTTTAGCGAAGTATTTCTCCTACTAGTCAGGGCTGATGGACATACTATAATGTTTCCGTGTTTCTTTTTTGCTTCCTTTTCATCATGAGTCTCACAAGCCCCTGGGATTTGCCTTAAACATTTAACCTATTAAAAAGCCAGTTAATTGTCTATACAAATATAAAGTAAATAGTCTATATAAGAGTGAGAGCTCGGTGTTACTAAAAAAAAAACAACTCAGGGTCTGGGTTTCAGGTCTTGATGGTACAAGTCATGTGACATGTGCAGATTATTCTAGAGTCTATTTCTTTATCTGTTAAATGCACACTATTCCCCCTGCTCTGCCTACCTCACAACATGAGGATCAAATGAAATAATAATGGACTATAAGAGTGCTTTGTGAATTGTACAACGCAATGCAAATGTCAGATAGGATGCAAATAGAAGGGTAAGCTTCAGGAAATTACACTGATTGTGCATTGGAATTCGGTTTGAAGAATTTATTTTCCTTTCTATTGACTAGTCTGTAGTGTAGATTGTCTTTTCTTCATCTAAGTAAATTCAGAGATGACTTTTGTTGCGTTTGGTTGTAGTTTTTTGTCTTTTTATAAATAACATCAATAGGGTCAAAAGCTTCACTTGCTGAAATGTTATAATTTGGCATAGGTTAGTGATTGGTGCAAAGGAAACATGATAAAAAGAAAACTCTGAATTCACCAAATAGCATAGACTGTACCTGATCGAATATCGTCGTCATCGTCGTCATCATCATCATCAGTGGTGATTGCTCATCAATTCTGTAGAACCAGGAATAATTTTCTATGCTCTTCTCAAAAACCACAGTTGGTAGTTTGACCTACCATCCTATTTTCAATAAAGCAGTTATTCTAAGTAGTAGTGACACTTTACGCTTCCCCTCCCCTCCCCCCAGCCAATTAGTTATATACCATGTGGCTTCTGGATGGCAGTAGATCAAGTGAGTTTAGTCACAATTTATGAAAGCCTTTTTATCTTGATAGTATTTTATCATATTTGATGCTATTTGTAAATAGAACCAGAGAACTAACTGTAGTACTCCAGGACTTGTGTTTTAAATGATGGGTAGAACTGTAAGAACAGAGTGGGCAGACTGCTGGAAATGATTCCATCTAAAAGGTAGCTTCGCCCTTGTCTCCTTGGCCTTTGTGACTAATGCAAAAATACTCTTTTCAAATTCAAAAGCCTATTCATTACTGCCTTTCTCCTCTGAAATACATGATCAGTTTTATAATCAGGAAGAACTTAATTATTTTTCTTTTTCTATTGTCTTATGTTTATTCTTCATAAAATGACTTTTCTTTCATTTAATGGGCTCAGAATACACTCCTATATTGAACTTTACAGCCTTGCTTTTTTTTATAGCGTAAATCGGCTCAGCTGGCTAAATGCCCCACTAACTGAAACTTTATAATGTAGCTGGAACTAAATTGTGCTCTGGAGCATTGAGTCTTTAAACTGGATTATTGACTTACAAGTGAAAATGGTAAAGAGTCTGTAAGAAGGACAAGGATCCCTCTCCTGATCCTTGAGCAATTTTTTCCTCACTTATTTCAGGGGCTCTGAGCTCATGAGCAAAATCCTAACCAAGTTTATCTTGCTAGGAAAACCCATTTTAAATGCTCAATAAAGAAAGAATAATTCTTCTCCCGCTTAACCACTAAAGAACAACATATGTTTCTAACGTCAGCTTTTTATTTTTTTTTTTATCTTTCATTTTTTTGTTGGTAAATCTCCCAGACAACAGCAGTTCTGTAGAGAGTTTAAATATGAAGGAATGGCAGGACGGGCTAAGGGCACTTCTACCCAACATTAACATCAACTTTGGTGGACTGCCCAATTCTTCTTCCCCCTCCAACGCCAGCCACAGTGCACCAACGTCCAACACTGCCACCACCGACAGCCCGAGTTGGGACAGCCCTGGCAGCTGGACAGACCCAGCCATCATCACAGGTAACTTTCTCACTCCTTCAGCTCCACTGACTGCCATCAGTTTGGTTTTTAGCACAGATTAACTAAAAACAAGAGGTCTCTTCAACGTAATCTTCCCAAAGCCACAAGTGTGTGGTAGCTTGTTTCGTTCTCCGGGGTCACGTAGCCTCAGTTAACTCTGTTGGCCTAGTTGTGTAACAAGGCATTTGGTACCTAGGTTGCTTCTTTTGGTGTAAGTAGGTGCTAACATCTGACAGAATGTGTGTATTTTGTAGGTCTCAAAGTACAAAAGGATCTGACTTATCCTCTCAAAGGAACATACTCCACTTTAAAAAATAAAGCTCTCTATTATAAGGCTATCTTGTTCATGTATCCCTATTAGAGAAGGAGAAGCACAATTGGGAAATAACATCATGCAATCCTGGGGACTCATTTTGGCAACTCTGCCTCTGTGACACTGGGGGATGATGTCTGTATAGTTGAAGAGGAGGCATGGGTTTGTGTGACAATAAATCGTGGTCATTGTGGGTGGGGAATAAAAGGAACGTAAGATTGAGAAGGTATTATTTGGAAGGAGTTTAAAATTGTAATTCTTTGTTTCTTTTTGGAGAAACTAAGCGCCTTAAAATTTTTTGTTTGATGAAATTCTTATGCTTTCTGCACAAACTCACCATTTTCCTTCTTGTTTTATTTTCTCTCCTTAGGTATTCCAGCATCTTCAGGAAACAGTTTAGACTCTCTTCAAGATGACAATCCTCCACACTGGCTAAAATCCCTTCAGGCCCTCACAGAGATGGACGGCCCCAATGCTGCTCCATCACAAACCCACCACAGTGCCCCCTTCAGCACACAGATCCCTTTGCACAGAGCCAGTTGGAATCCCTACCCTCCTCCTTCAAATCCTTCCAGCTTTCACTCGCCACCCCCAGGCTTTCAGACAGCCTTCAGACCCCCCAGCAAAACCCCCACAGATTTGTTACAGAGTTCAACACTGGACCGCCATTAGGGAAAGAGGAGAATTCATTAGAAAATGCAGGATTTGTCCCACCCTGTTTTCGCCCTCTCAGCCGACCCACAGCTCCCTTCTCATCTCTTATGTTCTGAAGAATCCAGTTCCTGATCAGTTTTGTTTCTCCCTACCCCCAGATGCAATGCGATCGCAGGGTCATTACCATCTTTTTTTTTTATTGTAAAAGTTTCTGTTGATCCAGCATTTGAGTGACACTGTTGAATGTTTTCTAAAAATGCCTTTTTAAGGAGGAAAGAAAAGAAATCAAAGGGCAGTCTCGATACTTAGAAAATTACTGCTTGTCTGTTGCGCATAATAATGACATAATCTGCTTAGCAGAAAATGATGATTAATTTATAGGGAAGGTGAAGTAAATGCATTATCAACTGCAGAAGTTTGAAAACCAGGTTGATTGAAATGAGATGGCTAAATGCATGGGGGAAAGCCGTGGTCCTGGCATCCATCTTGTATTCAACTTATCACTATTGCAGGGAAAATGCTTTTAATTTAATTTTTAATTCTTTTGGCAAGTTGATGGAGAGGACTCGATTGTGTTGTTAAGGAAGAGAATTTATAGGAAGTTGATGGAGAGACAAATTGATCTGTGGTAGTAACTGGCCTATTGCTAAAGAGTTTAAGGAGCGGAGAAGTGATTTTTTAAAGGAGAAAAAATTTTGGCTTTAGATTTAAAGTAAATTCAAATGTTTTAAAGAAAAAAAGTATTCACAGATTTAATACCTATGCATAATATAAGTGCTGAAATATAAGTGATTTCTTCAATCTTTCTCCTCTGTCAGAATCTTTTTTTCTTTTTACCTTAAATTCACCTGACTAAGGGCACTCTGAGATAGCGCTGCTCTGGGGCCACCTGATCACCATCGGGAGCAAATCTCTGACGACCTCGCCTGCAGCTTTTACTTAACCCTGTGGTTTCTGGACATTTGTGCAGTATTGAAAAGACAGGAGAAAAGAAAACAGAAACCTGGTTATAACCTAATGCTAAAACTAAAAAAAGGAAATGTACCTCTTTCTTCAGAATTAAAACTAAAATCTTAAATAAAACAGAAAACTTGATGATGACCCTTGGGTTGTTCTTGTTTTTGTTTTTCCATTTTATTGCATGTGAATTTGAAACATTTTGTGGTGACAGTCGTCAGGTGTTTCCATTGATTTTACATCTTCAGCAATAGGGAGGATGGGTTAGAAGAAGACATCAGAAAAAAATTCATTTTACTGTCGGTCGTTGCCATCTTTGAAGGTCAGCCCATCTTATCCTCAAGAATTCCTCTTCTGGTGGCTTTCAGTAGAAGATGCTTCTTTGTGCTGTTGTGTTGTGCAGACCAGAGCTTCCCAACTCAGAAGCTTCTCAGCTTCCCAACTGAGAAGCCTCATGGGCCACGAAGGAGCAGATAGGCTGGGTTGTGCTGAGATGTTGGTCATCTCGGGGAGACCTGGCAGCCCCAGCAGTCAGGGTGCCATACAATTAGCAGCACATGTGAGCGCCACGACGGGAAAGAGATCAGGAAACACTGATAGAGGAAGCCCACAGAGAAATCTTTCGTGACCAACCATTCATTCTGGGAGTACCTAATGATGGAGAGATGGTCACACCACTAACCAAAAGAGGATACAAGGTTGCTAGGAATCTGTATGATTTGGGTTACATTCAGAAGTCCAAAGCTGGAGATGGCATATTTCCAGTTACATCCATTAAGGGGATCTTTGTAGGATGAACTAAGGAGATCTTTTAAATTTTACATTCTGTGCTTTCAGATGGATTTTCTCCTTCTTATATTTACTCTGTACTTCAATTTGCTACCAAAAACGAATTTTTAACATAGTTTTTGAAAAATGTAAAGCAGATTGTCTCAAATAAATGTCTCTATAGACTAGGCTTTCTCTGGTCTGTAGGCTTTGCTGCAGTCACCTGAATCTTCACATTGTACTGGAAAGTGGTGGCCCGACACACAAGCAGTATCAGGTAGTAGTGAATTGTAATCAAGGCTTTGGGGGATTGTAGGGGGCGGTTTGGATATTCCTGACATTGGTATATCAACAAAAATGGGAAGGGAGGGAAATTCTGTTTTGCATGGCTGTGCTGTGATTGTGCGTATGTTTAATGAATCATACAGAAGACTTTATAAAATATGTAAATATCATTCACAGAATAATAAAACAATAAAAATCAGTGTGCCTACCACCCAAGTTAAAAATAGAACCTATAATATCTTGAAAGACCTCCTATCTGTCCCTTTCCAATTTTATTTCCTTTTCTTTCCTTACCATCCACAAATCACCATTATCTTGATTTCTGTGCTGATCTTTCTTTAGAGTTTTGCCACTTACATATGTACCCCTGGATAATGCATTGCTTTGTTTTAAAAAGCTAAGTAGCAAATCAAAACTTAGCCGTGTAAGTGAAGGGCAGTATTGTCACTATCAGATCAAGGCTTTTAGGGGAAGATAAATTGAACAGATTCTTTAGGTCATAGCTTGGCTTTAGTTTCTCTGATAATTTATAAAAGCCAATTCTGGGGAAGACAGTGTGCAAGGTCATGAATGAATCCTGGAAAAGAGGGTCCAGTGCAGTCAGGGCATCCGACAGGGCTGTTGTGAGCCCGATCCTGGGTGTCTGGCAGAGTGGTCTGCTCTGTTTCCTGTGTCTAAGCTCTCCGTGGCTTCCCTCAGCCCTCTGGAGTTGATCAAAGCCCAACCCATGGGAGTGGGGTGGTTTAAAATAAGCATCAGCTGATCAGTTCACCAGGGCGTGGAGGGGAGAACAGAAATTTCATTAGGTTTGGTCAAAATCAGATAAGTACAGAAAAGAACCTGGACCAAACTGATTTAGGCAGTCTGCTGGTATTAACAGCAGTGGGAATCTTGGTACTGACAACCCTCAATGTCTGTCTCGGCTCACAGTACTCAGATCTGGTGCACAGCTGACATTCCTAGTATTTCCTTTCACCTCTCTCCTTTCTTGGGTCTACTTTCCCCTGTATTTTTATATGCCATTTCTTAGTCTTTTTTTTTCTTCTTCTTCTCTAATTTTGTTGAAGTGCATCTTCCAGTAACTTCTTGAGAAATGCATGTGGGAAACAAATATTTTAGTAATTTGCATATACAAAAATATTCTGTTTCAGTTGATAGTTTGGTGGATAGACAATTCTAAGTTGTAGATATTTTTTCCTTTAGAATTTTGAAGGCATTACTCTATTGTCTTCTTGCTTCCAGTATTGCTGTTAAAAAGAAATCCAAAGCCACTCTGATCCTTTATATGTAATCCTATTGTCTCCCTCTCTGGAAGCCTGTAGAAATTGTTTTCTGTGTTCCTTGGTGTGGGTCTATTTTAATTCATTGTGCTGAACACAGTGGATACACACTAGGTTTTTAAAATCTGTTGGCTCATGTCCTTCAATTCTGGGAAATTTTCTTGACTTATTTCACCAGTGAATTTCTTGCAATTATTTTCACTGTTTTCCGTTTCTAAAAATCCCATTATTCTGGACTTTCTCCTATTCTTTTATCCAGTTTGCCATCTTTGTCTTTTGCTCTTCTTTCTAGGAAGTTTTATCTCAACTTTGTTTATATTTATAGTTTTATTCTCCTTGCATTGTTTCTATTTCTTCAAGTTGGTTTTATCTGTTTGTTTTGCTTTGATCTCTATCTTCTATATTAAGAGACTTCTCAGATCCCTGGTAGCCCTTGATACCTTCTCTTGAATAAGACTAAAAAGCTGATAGGAAGTTTTGTAAACATGAAGGCATGCCAACTTTGAACTTCACTGTTGGAAGATCTGGATGGGCTCTGTGTTGGGGAAGCCCTAATGTCAACGTCTTTGGGCTTTTTCTCCTGGGCTGGTCTGATTCCATAGAGAAGAGTCTTATACTGGCCGGCCTAGAGGGTGAGGGTCTGACTGCCGGAGCTGTCGCGGTGGTCTCTGTATTCAGTATGAATATATTTACTTCATCCCTGTTTTCAGTCCTTTTCTCTCCAGAGATTGTCTCCAAATATCTGCCCACTTAGGAGAAGTGTGGTTGCGCTATGGTGTGGAGTTGGGGAATGAATTTAGGGAAGTAACTTCTTAAAACAGCTTTCTCAGTAATCTTTATTTTAGCCCCACCCTGCAGAGTTTATCCTTGGTTCTAGGGGTACCTGGCACTGTCAGTTTATGTGCCCTTGAGGATTCTGTGGTGTGAATTGTGTTGGATCTCAGCTTTCCCTGCTGTTAGCTTGAAGCTTCTCAATCAGCCAAGTGAAGCTCAACCCGCTGCTTTCTCGGTCACCGCATTTTGTTCTGTCGTCTGCTCTCAGGGTTTCCCTACTTTTTTCTTTATTCTAATTTTAAGTTAAGTGTGTAGGTTTAAGCTACCGCCTTAGTGCAGATTTGTGCTCTGGTTTTATAAGCTAATAGGCGTAGTTTGTCGGGCAGTAGAGGGCGCTTCTTGCTATGGACCTTGGTTTGAATAGCACCTGCCCACGTGTTTGTTTTGTTGAAGTGGTTTCTCTCCTTTTAACATCGTCTTTCCGATGAAGCTCTTTTGATTTACAATCAATAGTTTGTTTTCCAAAAGCTCATCATACAGGGTATTATATTAATGGTTAAAATTTTAGTCGAGATGTTGAAGGCAACTTTTACTGCAGTCTTAGGGGAGGTTGCAAGTCAGATGGCTGTGGGTCATTTTCTAGGCTACATTGAGTTAGAGCAATTCCAGAAACTGCGGAGGAGGAAAGAATAGCCTATCCTTAACTCTATATGAATTGTATTTTGTGAACAGGTAATAAGTGTCAACAGTGTGTTTCCACCAGGATTATGCTATGATGACCAATACAGAGCTGAATGCAGTTAGTGATCTCCACCAACGCTTGCCCAAATTTGAAGACATGGCATATACACTGCACTTGTTATTGGAGTTTTCTATCAAGTTTTTACCAACATCATTTGATTTAAGGTCCTTATTATATTTAGGATATGTAAACTTTCAAGAGCTGACAGCTTATGTACCTTAAACATAATCGTGAGACATATCCTTTGTCACATGTGGCTATTTCCACTCAAGTGTTCTATCCAAGTGAAAGATGACCGAGGACATTAGCATGAATTCTTTAAAAAACCAAATACTTATTTCGTCACAAAAATCAGTACTTACTTCTTTGTGCTGAACGCATTATTAACTTAGTCTAGACTTAGCCTTTAGACATGCAGGCAATTTCCTACCAGGAAGAGCCGCCTTTGAAAATTCATTTCTAAAATTGTTTCTGAACAAACTGATTTAAAGAAATGAGTACATGATTAGAAAAATATCCCTTTAAAGGGTAAGATAACTGTTTCTATTGGTGGTAACCCAAATAATTTGGGAAAGAACATAAACATTGGCCCAAATGTTCAAGGCACATCTAATAAGAATTGGTCATTTTAAAGAATATATTCTGCATTTGATCCATCTCTGAGGGAAACCGGGTGTGTTAAGCAGCTGTTTGTAAGTGGAATCCTTGCACTTCCTTCCACAACTTCCCTTCAGAGTTGATGGAAGTAGGTGTATAAAACCAATAGAGGTTAATAGGCCAAATAGAACTTTTTTGTGTGTAGGCTGGGTGATTTTAAAACTCTAAGGCTCATAAATAACTCATAAGAGAATTTAAAGAAACAATGATCTGTGGCTTTTTTGTTTTCAGCTTTCGTATTTGCAAAACTGAAATACAATTGATAAAATGCCTAAGGTCCAGAAGATTACATATCGTCCAGAAGATTTTTTTTTTAATGTTGTTTCAGTGGTGTAAATTCCTCGGCTTTTATCAGTCTCCGTAATATGCAAAAAGTAGGTAAACAGGCCCCCAAAAGTTGAGTTTTGTCCTGGGTCACAGATTTAATAGCAGAGCTAAAGCTAGTTGTTAACCATTCTCAGTTACATTTATCCATAACTTTGGTCCTACTCCCTTTCTGTTCCAAAGCTCCAAGTGCTTTGCCACCTCTCTTGTTTACAAGAAATGACTAAGATGAGGGTGAGATGATTTATCTCCCTCTTCTTTTAGCTAAGTGGTGGTAGTAGAAAGGGTATGAAGAGATACTGCTTGCCCCAAAGCATAGAGTGTGAGTCGAAGGTTAGTTGGGAAATAGAACCCTTAGGGACTTCTTGACTATTTTGTGCTTATACTGACTGTTGTTGACATTGAATTAGATCACCAAGTTAGCCAGGATCTTCTGGATTTTGTGCAGATAAGGAACAAGGGACAAGGTAATTGTCTTCAAATATTTGAAGGACAGTTACGTAGGAGAGGAAAAAGCATGACGGACACAAGTGGGACTAAGATGTGAAAGGGAAATTTGAGTTTAATTTAGTCTAACATTTCTTCCAAACATCTGCTTTGGGCTGGGCATTACGCCAGGTGCTTCAGGAGGTACGAAGATAAGATGATTCCTGCTCTCTTACTCTGAAAAAGTTTGGATAATCAACTCTAAAACTAAGACCGGATGTAAATGTCTGAAGTACAAAATGTCAAAGTAGCTCAAAGAAGTGAGAGCTTTGGATAAGCTGAGACTTGGGTGAGGGGACAGCCTGAGCAAAGAAAGCCCTCGTGATGAGCTTGCGTAGGGCGTATTTGGGGGTTGCATCTCAGTTTGGAAGGAACCTGGGTTTGTGCAGGGTACTTTTGAGAGAGAAGGCCTGAGGGTGTACTGGGCACTGCTTTTGTTGAAAATGGGCCACTGACAGTTTCTGTTTCAGGAGAGAGACATGATAGGATTGTGCTTTATAAACACACAGCCCTAGGCGGGAATGGTGAAGATGGGAGAGACACTGAGGTGGGGTTCTTTAGGTTAATGAGAAACCCCAAGAACCTGGGGTTTGGCCTCAAAGGGACTGTTGATGACCCCCTGAAATTTTCTGCAAAATACTGTATGTGCATGTGTGTTTCATCAAAACATAAAAAAGCCCATGATGCAATAAAAGGTCTAGCTAGTAAACTAGAGAAATAGTCCAGGTGAATGTTACTGGTTGATAAGAGGGGGTGGGAAAGAGAAGGGGAAATAATTCAAAAGATATTTCAGAATCTTGAATTTTTGCAAGTTACAGGTAAAGGATTTTTTTTTAAGGTATTTCAGAAATGTGTTTAGGTTTCTCCTAGATCCTCCACTGGACTTTAAGCTCTGAGAGCAGGGAACACATCTACCTGTTAACCATTCTAGTCCCAGCACTTAGCAAAGGGCCTGGCATATTGTAGCCTCTCAATAAATGTTTACCTGAATGAGCGTGAAATGTAGTGTGCCTGTGGTTTTCAGCCAGATAACTGGAATAAATAACTGTATTGTGCTTAAAAGAACTGTGGACTCATGAAAAGGAAGTAGTTTAAAAGGAAGGCTATTCCTTTTTTTAAAAAAATAAATTTATTTATTATTTTTGGCTGTGTTGTGTCTTCGTTGCTGCATGCTGGTTTTCTCTAGTTGTGGCGAGCAGGGGCTACTCTTTGATGCAGTGTGCGGGCTTCTCATTGTAGTGGCTTCTCTTGTTGCAGAGCACGGGCTCTAGGCGCGTGGGCTTCAGTAGTTGTGGCACGCAGGCTCAGTAGTTGTGGCTCGCAGGCTCTAGAGCGCAGGCTCAGTAGTTGTGGCCCATGGGCTTAGTTGCTCCATGACATGTGGGATCTTCCCAGACCAGAGATCGAACCCGTGTCTCCTGCATTGGCCGGCGGATTCTTAACCACTGCGCCACCAGGGAAGTCCCTAAAAGGAAGGCGATTCTTATCGAATTTGTTGAGTTAGAGGTTTCAGCAGGTCATCCAGGTGGAGGTGTCCAGGAAATAATTGGAAATTTGGATGTGGAGCTTAGGAGAAAGGCTAAAAGTAAAGTAATATATATATATATATATATATATATATATATATATATATATATATATATATATAGTTTTGGAGTCATCTTTATAGTGGAGAGAAGTGAGATAGAAATCTTGGGAAAAATAGAGATTAGTGGTCTGACATGACGGAGAACTGAGTATATGGTGTCGATGTAGGACCATTTCTAGGCAAGACTTATTCAAAATGGCATCCTGTATCAGGGTTTCATCAGGAAATCAGGGATGTTACAACCACTGGAAGGGCTGGGAGAGGAAAGATCAGGAGGACCTCGCTGGCTTTCAGGGGATCTGGAAGCACTGTGGCGCCAGGAAAGCCTTCGCCAAGGAGCTTTCTCTCAGCTGCCTGCAGCGCCAACTTGGTGATTCTCAGGAGGGCTCTGGAAAGTAGCTACCAAAACCCCACGTTTGCCAGTGGCCACCCACCGCCCACAGCTGCCAATTCTAGGAGTTAGACTTCTTCTTTCTCACCTTACAAATTTCACTCTTTTAATTAATTTATTTATTTTTGTTGTGTTGCGTCTTCGTTTCTGTGCGAGGGCTTTCTCTAGTTGTGGCAAGAGGGGCCACTCTTCGTGGCGGTGCGCGGGCCTCTCACTATGGCGGCCTCTCTTGTTGCGGAGCACAGGCTCCAGACGCGCAGGCTCAATAGTTGTGGCTCACGGGCCTAGTTGCTCCGCGGCATGTGGGATCCTCCCAGACCAGGGCTCGAACCCGTGTCCCCTGCATTAGCAGGCAGATTCTCAACCACTGCACCACCAGGGAAGCCCACAAATTTCACTTTTGTGCCTCTTATCTGCAGGGTCTAACCTGGGATCCTGTTGGAGGGAACCTGAGAACTGTGATGCGGAAGGGAGGGTAGCAGGATGTAGGGCTGATGATTAATTGTCAGCAGACAAGCTAGCACTGCGGTTTAGAGCATCTAAAATGGGTTATGTCACTTCCCTTCGAAACTCTCCAAAACCCCCCACCCCCAATACCTTCATAGTGAAGTTTAAGTTTTGCTAGTGTGGTACCCAGGGCCTTCTCCTGGACAGACAGTGATACTCTCTGTTTCATGTGACTGTCTGTCTGTTCCACACATTTCTGTTCTCTCAACCTGGAATGGAGAACACCAGTCTTATCCTCACCCCGGTAATCTCCTTGAAGACGTCTCTCAAATTTAGGTGGTCCTACTCCTGTTGTACCTTTTGTATGAAGAAGGGATGTTTTGTTTCTTTCTGTCCGCGTGTTCCCAGGGCTTAGCATACTGCCTGCCATCCTGTTTGAATAAATGAGGCAAGGAAGGAAACTTTGGGTGGTGGGGTACTAGTAAATTTTACAGGTAGGCGGTCAGTAATGATCTTCCAAGAACTGGTTTTAATCCAGAGGAGGTACTGAAAGCCTGTGGCAGTAGGTTGAAGAATGAAGGATGAATAGGAATTAAAGGATTAGACATAATGTATGGCAAAGATGTTTGATGAAGAGATGGTGACAACACAATCTGAGAGGCAAAAGCAGAGTCAAGGCAGCCTCCTGCCCGCCCCCGCCCCGCCCGCCCCCAGGAAACCGTAAGCCTGTTAGAAGTCAGAAGACAAAACTACTGGGAAAAGTAAATTTGAACAAGAATGACAAACTGACTCAAGAGCACACGTGGAGGTTTACTCTTAGGAAGGGGGATACTTTTTCCTCCAAGATAGTAGCAAATAAGACAGAGGGTTTTGAGGTAAATATAAGAAATCTTAAGGGAATCCATAAACTCAGTATAATGAGAAGGCCAGAGGTAGAATCAGGATTTGCAGCTTAAGAACATACAAAATGGACAACTAGCACTTTGGAAAATGGAGCAGGAAGGCAGGAGAATGCATTAAAAAAAAAAAGTGGTAAACAAGTAGCAAGGGCCTAGTTGAGGTTAGCATATATCTGAAATAGACCCCATCAGGATAATTTGATGCCGCCCCAAAATACTTATCAGTCTTACAGCAAAGAAAGGAAAGGAGGTGGTGGAGAGTACCAGGAGTTTTAATAAATAGACGTGGCAAAAAAATCCTGGGTTTGGGGCTTTGGGGGGGTGAAGGTGTCCAAGTGCCCTCACCACCAGGTTGGGGCCCACAGAAGGCTGACGGTAGGGGGTGCTCTTGAACCGTGCTTCAGTCTCCCGTTGCTGTGCACACCAACTAAACAGCCTGTTCTCGGGGCAGAGCCATATGGGGGAATGCCACACCAGCTCAGAAGCTGGACCGCTCTATGATCTCTAAAGTTTCTTCCAAAATTCAAGATTTTATGATTGTTTTGGGGTGGCCAGAGATCAGGGTGTGGTCCATCTGAGAAAGTACCTCTGAAAACCCCAGTTATCGCGGTGAAAAAGCTATCAGGGTAAAGGGCAGGAAGGTGACTCTGTGTCCCCAGGCCAACCTCGTCCATCAGCCCCACGTGCCTCCTCCTGTGTAGGGCCGCCTCCCTGGGTGGAGAGAAGTGGACTGGTCCTGGGAGAGGCACTTGGAGCCAGGCGTGGCTTCGTGGGCTTCCCTCGAGGCAGCAGAGGTCACATGTCAGGCCCTTCCGGCACCTTCCAGTCAGCTTGCCTTTCCTCCCACCCTGGGATGTCAGCACCACGGACAGGACTCAAGCCCAGTCCTGGGAAGGTGAGATCTGTTCAGGATTCAGGCCAAGCAGAAGGCAGGCCAATTCCCGTCTCCAGGAAGGAGAGAGATGGTGATGATTCCTCCACTGGGTGTCACTGCTCCCCTCGTTCTCTATCACACAGGCTCTGGCAGACTGCAAGGTGATAAAGCGAAGGAGGCCCCAAGTAGGGGACAGGGAAGGAATTGTCTGGGTCAGTCCAGAGAACGCTGGCTGGGAGCGCAGAGGTGGGTTTTAGTCTTCGAGTGCTACTTACCAGCGACCCCACTCGCCCTCAGTGGTAAAGCTAGGGTTGGGGACACTCCCTGCTGGCGCTCTCTGCTTGCAGCAGTTCCCTGCAGCCACGATGCCCCCAGCTCTACTGTCTTCCTATCATACCTACCACATCCTCTGCAAAATCTGAACAGGGAGACGGGCATGAGCAAGGAGGAGTGTGGGAGACCTTGTTCCCCTGCTTCCTTGGGGCCATCCACCCACAGGGTCAGCACAGGCGAAGACAGCGGAGCCAGCCAGGTGGGCGCCCACGACTGAGGCACTCATTGCCCCGTGGAAGCCATCCTCAGAGGGCTCAGGAGTTCCACGAGAGCTGAGGGTCCGGGTGTGTCCCCCTTGCGTGGAGAGAGTTCACAGTGTGCTGGTGTGCTACGTGCTCACCCTCTGGAGCTCCAGACTGCACCACTGTCCCCAGGGACAGGTCAGCACAGTGCAGCCTGTTAGCTGACACCCCATTCAGAATCAGAGCCCAGAGAGTGGCCTGAGCCTGCCTTGATGATGTCCGAGCTGAAAGGAGAAGGGCAGCAGCCTGGGTCCTAGGGGTCCTTAGAGAGACTCCGAGGAGCTGCTGGAATTAAGAGAACTGATGCCAAAGAGAGCAGCCCTCCAGTCCCGCAGAAAACATATTTCGGGGCAGAAAACCCCACAGGCATTTCTATCACAGAACATCCCAAATGATCTCCGTGAAGTCACTCGACAGTTCCCACCGTCCCCAAGTTGGTATATGGATCTGTTTCATCTTCCGCTGGGCATCCTAGAGTTGAGTGAAGCAATTCCCTTATCTCTATGCCAGGAAACAATTATGGAAGAAAGTGTGTTATCAAGTGTAAGATCAACCAAAGTGCCATCCACTGGAACCATGACATGGTCTCGCCCCACAGAACCATCCTGTGAATGGCAACGGGGGCCGCTTCAAGGCGATGCGGGGGGCGATAGAGAGGGCACCAGCCCCTCCGGTTCTCCCACTGCACAACCTCCCGCAGCATCCCTCCCAGCCCAGCCTCCTTTACGAAGCCCTCCCTGACCCAACAAGACCTGGCACAAATGCAACCCTCCCCGCAGGACGTTCTTCTTTGTTCCCTCCCAAAACCATGTTGTTGGATTCGAATCATCTACTTTGTTCTCTAAAGGGCTAAGTGCCCCATCTGGGTTCCCAGAGCGGTCATTGGTCTGGGAACACGTTCTAAGCTAATTATTGGAGGCATGGTGACAGTTTGGGGGGCCAGGCTGGTCACTTTTCAGTGTTGGGGAGCAGGGTGCTGTGTTGCATTAAAACAACTAACTTTGGGTTCAGGAAATAACGGGGTCAGGGCTTCACTGAGGGGAAGGATACCTTGTGAGGGCTGGTGGTTGCCATTTCTGAGACAGGAGGGAAGGTAAGACCTGAGCGACAGGTCCATCAGGAGGCTCTTATTACAAGGGTTGTCCTGGCCTGGGTCTAGGTTTATTCAAATGCTTCTGTCACGACTTGATCATTTTATGCCAAGACTATTACACTGTACTTCGGATTCACCAGCTTCTAGAGCCTCCACATACACTTATGGAGTGTATGGTTTAAGCCTCAAAAAAATTTTTTTTCGGCCACGCAGCATGTGGGATCTCAGTTTCCCAACCAGGGACTGAACCCACCTCCCCTGCAGTGGAAGCGCAGAGTCCTAACCACTGGACCGCCATGGAAGTCCCTGAGTCTAAAATATAACATGTCTGCCCCAAACAGCCACCGCTGAACCTACCATTACGATGCCTTTTGATTTCTACCTGCCCTGCTCCACCATTTCACCATTCTTCCCCTGCCCCCATCCTCCAAACACACACCCACAGCACCCACCAGAGCCCTCTGGTCAATGAGGGTGTCCTGGCCACTGCAGTCACTTTTACAAGACTGTCTTAGAAGAAGTATGCTTGACCTGGTGGCCCAGGACCTCTTAGACCCCTTCTGGGGACTTCTGAGCCTACCCCCCAAATTCTTCTGAGTGTCCGCCCAGCGAGTGGAGTTGCTCAGGAAACTCATTCACATCCCCTGCAGCAACCGGAGCGACTTTTGGACTTTCCCAGGACACAAGACACAGGGCAGATAAAGGTCCAGCCCTTTCATCATCCTGGGAAAGAAAAAACCCCAAACCAAAACCAGACAGTATCAGGAGAAGGGTGTGTAGACTTATGCAGGTGTGCGCAAGTTTCCTGCAAAGAAAATTCCGTGAGACACAGAACTGACTAGACCTCTGAGCTCAATGTTGGGGGACTCACTCCTCAGTCGCCCTGACAGAACGACCCCCTCCCACCCCCCGTCCTGTTTATAGTTTTCAGAGCTGTTAATGCAATCCCTTAATATCTTCCTTCTCCACAAATCCAAGTCGCTAAGCCTGATTGTGCTGCTTTTTTTTCTTTTCTTTTTCTTTTTCCTGCAGGATCTTAGTTCCCTGACCTGAGACTGAACCCACGCCCTCGGCAGTAAGAGCACCGCCAGGGAATTCCCTGTGCCTCTGCTTTGATAGCAGCTGTATCCGCCCCCCACTTCCCAGTTCTCTACACGCCTTGCTCCAGCCCAGAGCAGGTCTGAGGGAGGGAAGGAGACAGACATCAGCAAGGACTGACCTTTGCGACTGTCCAGTTTGATCCCAGACCAAAATCCAGGTGACTAAGGAGCAGGTGACTCAAGCCGCAGGGACCCTCCCGGGCTCTAAGCCGTCTTGTAGCCACTTTCTTCTGAGCTCTCTGGCACCTTTCTCCTTCTACCTCCACTCCAACATCAGTCTATTTTTTCCCACCAAACTGCAAATCTTGTTTAAAAAGGATGGCAAGGAAATGTTTTATTTAGGACTCTCACTCCTCTCTCCCAGAAGCCTTCCATGGTCCTTCTCCATGAGCCGTTTTCATGGAAGAACGGACTTCTGGGGTCATTACAAAGGGGATGGGAGCAAAGGTAGCACCCCCGAGGAGCTGCTCTGGTGAGCGGTGAGACTGTGAAACACTTAAAACCTCTCCATCTCGTATTGTATTAACTATAGTTTCTTGTTTCCTGGCATTTGGGGCTCACTGGCCAGAGAAAGACTGCCCTTCTCAGGGCTAGCCAATCCTTAGAGATAGCAAGTGACTCACCTGTGAGTGAGCCTTTCATATGCTAACCATCCAATCCAGAGCGTACCCTCAGCCACCTCCTTCATCTGGCCAAGCCGCCATCCATCCCCCTGCCCTAATCCTCCCAGGGCAAGATACCACACAAGTGGTGACAACACCTAAGCCCCAGAGCCCCCCAGAATTATTCACACTAACCAATCTTAAGCCTGTTCAGCTACTTACCCTGCCTCACTCATTCCTTTCTGCAAAAAAGACACAAGACAGGCCTTTGCCCAAGCTTTCCCCTCCCTCGTTCTGCCCCGTGACTGACTCAGGTGCTTCTCTGTGTGGCCCTACGTGGTGGGCCATGCCCCGCTTCTTGGGACCTGTGAGTAACAAACTACCTTTTCAATGGCAGTCATCTCCTAATCTGTCGGCCTCATCTTACCTGAATGAAAGTAAAATCCCAGGTACATTTTAAAACCAGCATGGAGGCCAAAGACCTTGGTTAAGCTATGCCCCTTTCTGAGGGAGGGGCTGTGTCATCCTCTGAAATGGAGATGAGATTTCTAAAGTTTTAGAGAAAACCCAGCCCAGTTCCTCCCCGCTGTGACAGCAGCATCTCATGCCCTGGGGGGCTCCTCGACCAGTAGTCCATCTCATGGTGTCAATCCTGGGCTCAGGTAGAGAAGACTGGAACCTGTGCTTCCAGGCATCCGCTATGGTTTTGTAGCCAGAACCTGTGGACTGTGGAAGGGAAGGTGTTGGAGTCCACCTCTTTGTGGACAAGACCTAGCCCAAGAGTTCACAGCCACAATTATTGACTGAGACATATTGAACAGGCCTGGATGATGGGATTCAGTCCAGTTGCTCTTCATGGAGGACTTACTGTGTGTGCCAGACACTCTGACGGGGATCAATGGGGCTTGGAGGAGCCAATCCTGAAGGACATCATAGGCCAGGCTAAGTGTTCATTTGACTGTATCTGCGGGGCACGGGTGAGTAAGAGAGAGTTTTAAAAAGGAGAATGACATGACTAGATTTATGTTTGAAGAGTTGATGTAATGAAGTTGGCTTAGATGAAATTAATATACTTGCTACCATTGAAGAACTGGACACACATGCGATATATTTATTATAGAAGATGAATTTGGTAGAACTTGGGAAGACTTGCATATGGTGAACTGAGCTCTGGCTTGGGTATTGGTGGATGCTGGTGTCATTCACTGAGATGAGGCGTGTGGACCAAGCAGGTTCCCTCCTTCTCTGGACCTTAGTTTCTTCTATAGTTCCTTTCAGCTTTCATAATCTAGAATTCTACTTCCCAGAAAGAAGTTGGAGGCAAAAAAGGGAGAAGCAATGTTCACACTAGTAGGCCCTGAAATCAGCCTTTGAACATCTTGCCAGGCTGGCATTCAGTGGAGGACTGAGTTCACGTGGGTCTTGGTCAGAGCTGGGCAGAAACCACCCATGATGGTCACCTTGTGTGCCTCTCAGGAGAAGCATCTTTAATGTGTAGCCCAAGCTCCACTGCTACTCAGCCCCCTTAGAAATGATCGATGAGAAGACGGATACCACGTGCAAAAAGTATTTAGGTCAAACTCCTATTGAGAGAAATTGAGCGAAGAAAAAAGCCCAGAGGCCAAAGCCACTCTCTCCTTGTAAAGCCAATCACAAGGGAATTCCACACATGCCAGATTGTCTTACTCTGTTTGGGCTGTAATAATAGAAATCCCATAGACCAGGTGGCTTTAACAACAGTTCTGGAGACTAAGTCCAAAATCAAGGCAATGGCAGTTTCAGTGTCTGGTGAGGACCCACTTCCTGGTTCATAGACGGCCATCTTCTTGCTGTGTCCTCACATGGCAGAAGGGTTGAGGGAAGTCTCTGGTGTCTCTTTTATAAGGGCATTAATCCCATTTACGAGGGCTCCATCCCTATGACCTAATCACTTCCCAAAGGCCCCACTTCCAAATACCATCACATTGGGCATTAGGATTTAACATATGAATTTGGGGGGAGCACAAACATTCAGCGTATAGCACAGATCTTGGAAGGTCTCCGGCCCTGGGCTCCCACAACTGCTGCAGCTGGTTCACAGAGAGGAACCGGTGCCCACACTCGAGTGGGGAAGACATACAGGAGCTGGGTGGGGTCCTCAGACCTGGGCTCCCACCCCACTCTGCTGCCATCAACCCCTGGAGAGCAGAGGAACTACGATGGAGCCCAGTGTCAGGACACCACTGTCTCCAGTACAACACTGGGGATGGTGCAATGGAGGGCCAACCACGGGCCCCCTCCATGATAACTAGTCCCTGATTTGAGCACGGAGGTGGCGTGTGGGGAAGACAAACACTGACTCTGCTTTGCCCGTGGCCCACACAGCCACAGCTGCTACTCCTGGAGAAATGTTCTACTTATGCAGAGGCTCAGCCTTCCTTTCTCCTTACGGTGTCCGTAACAAGTATGAATTTCAATCAGAAAAATGCAGGTGGGCCAAAAGTAGAAAACACTCATTTTTATTGTGCCCCTCCATTCTACTGGGATGGCAGGTGTTTAACCTTTGGATTGGGGTTTCCCCCTTTCCTGGAGTTTGTGGCTAAATTCGGGAACACATTGGTAGTGCCAAGGCTTTAGGGAAGGCCCCATTGGGCCCAGAATCACCTGTGCTCTCAGGTGTCCCCGGAGGTGTCTATTGTCTCTCTGGTCCATGTTCTTCAGTTCACGTAGGTCCCCACAAGAAGGCTCTTGTCGTTTCAGGCCCATCAGCCATCATGATCACCTCTGATTCTCTGATGCTCTGGCTCGAGGATCCAGGAATCCTTCAGCTGCTTCAGTGACCAGGGAGGGTGGAGTGTGGGTCCCTGCCACTTGGACCTGTCATGCAGATGGTCCCTTCTGGGTCTTGCTGTCCTCTTTGCTGGACTCTCCCTCAGGAAGTGGGGCTCAGCCACCTCTTGAAGACGCCCCCCAAGGCTCTGACTTTCTCCATTTCCCCTCATCATTGACCCCCTCAACTACCTGCAGGGTGAAATCCTTCCCTTTATAAATAGTGATTTTTTTTTTTTTTTTTTTGCCTGAGGAATCTAGCACTATTATTATTTCCAAAACATCATTCTTCTACAGCGTCTTCCTAATAAGTCTTATGTCCCAACAAAGAAGGGGGTGGGGGGAGCAGACACTGGTTCTGCCCCGCACAAACTGTGCCTGGCTCTGTGGGTGAGCCACTCCCCGGGGTCTCTCAGGACAGCTGGCTGAGACTGGATCCTGGGCAAAGAGCTCTCCCCTCCGTCCTGGCACCGTGCCCGCCCCTCCTCCTCTCCTTCCCACCCAGGGGCCCAGCAGAACTTGTCTTGAATCTGGATAAGCCTCTGAGTGTCTCACCTGAAGGGGGTGCTTTATTCCCTGGGGTCTCGGGCTCAAAGGCAGCAAGTAAACGTGGGCTGCTTCCTGCCCCCAGTCTCCAGCCGCATCTGCTTCTTCCAGTCATTTTCCCTGGGCCTCAGCTGGCTGCCATCGCAGGGGTAGGGGGTCAGCTGGGGCTAGGATTGTGTGGGACCCTCATGGCTCCTGCCTCTGGGCCCCTGGTCTCCTGAGACGTTCCCAAGCACACACCTCACTTCCACACTTTTAGCTGAGAGCTCATGAGTCTATGGGTCAAGTTGCCCTTGAAATGGCAGAAACTCCTGGAAGCACAGACAAAAAGGACCCTCACAGGCCCTACATTCTGAAGAGCTGTCTTGGAACTATGACTTATTTGCTCCAGCTTTGCTGTGGGTTCAGAATCCTCCCCCGTACTCAGTTTCTGCATTGGGTCCGGCCCCTACCATTTGGTGGGCACCGAGGGCCCCTCCGGTAAAGTGGCCCACTTCCCGCCTGATGGTCGGTGACACCTGCCTGGTACCAGACAGTGCCACGTTCTGGCAAACACCCCTCTGCCCTAGAGGCCTCTTGGAATGGCCCCTTCCCTCTGCAGGAAGAGGGTTAGTTCTTTTAGAAATTCCAAGTCTGGCATAGGGGGCTTAAGCTTCATCCTCCATGCCCCTCTTTTTCTAGTCTTTTCCTGTGAATCAGGATTGAATCTGGTCCGCAGCCTGTAACAGTCTGCATTCCCCACCCCCCCTTTGTCCTGCTGTTGTCCCTGGATCTGCTCAAGCCATTTAGTGTTCTGTGGGCCCCTCCCCCTCTTGCAGCCTGGGGAGTCACCATGAGCCCTGTACTTGAGAGGCTCCACGTTGCTGCGTGTGATTCTATCCGGCTCCCCACGGCCGTGAATGGCGCTCCTTCGGGTCTGTGAGTCGCCTCTGCCTGAGGAGCCTCAGCCAGCCAGGGGAGTTCCCACGCTGGAGGGTAGGACTCTCAGTCTGGAAAATCAAAGGGCGCAAGAAATTAACTGTGCTGTTAAAAAACTTTATCACTTCAGGGTTCCTGCCTGCCTGCCTTAGAGCTGTGTCATCTAGAATAGGTGGAGAGTGGGGAGAGGAAAACATCTGCACAAGAAACACACATTAATAGTGCAGAACCAGGGTGTACCAGCTACAGTAAACTCCTGTTTCTTGGGGCAGTGGGGAGGGCAGCAGATAATCCCCTTCCAGGTGTGTGCTTAGTGGCGGGTAGAGGTGGAAAGCGCTTCTGCGTGGCAGGAGCATAGAAGCAGGCCCACTCCACTGTTGTATTGCCTACTGACCACATGGCCGGTTCACTTGCTGCAATAGTACAGAACATGCATGGGAAGACTTGCTGGGCTCCCCCACCCAGGATGTTCCCTATCATGGTGACGGTGCCGAGTGGCCGCCTCCTTCCTGCATCTTCCTCCTGCCTTTCTTCCCTTTCCTTTGGAAAAACTGCCCCTTCCCCATTCTACGCCTCCCAGAGAGCTGCCAGCTGCAGGACCCCACCTCCACCCTAATGCCGTGGGCTGCCTGCAGGGGTGGGCACATAACCCAGGCGGGCCCAATCAGATCCCGTCTCCTTGGAGTCTGACTTCTGAGTGATGGCACAAGGAAGAGACGGTGGATGGGGCTGAGTTACCCGAAGGTAATGCCCCGAAAGAGAAAGTCCGTGTTCCTTCTGCTGTGACCCTAGACCCACTACTGCTATCCTTCCAACTCCTGGTTGGTCAACTCTTCATTCAACTCTTCATTGAGCTACCAGCGCTCTTCAAATAACTGCCCATTTTTTGCTTAAGTTGGTCAAAGTCAGTTTCTGTTGCTTGCAACTAATAACACTAACTCATAGCCTTTGATTTACACCTACCAGGCATCCTCTGATTTTCCAGATCCTCTAATGGCCAGGCAGTAGCAGGGTGAGTTATGAGTTGCCAAGAAGGGCTCTGGAATATTGCCCTCTGGAATATGTGGGTCACGAGGTGACCCAAGAAGGCTGCAGAATGGTGCTCAGGCCTGCGGAAAAGGTCAGATAGGGCACTTCAAGCTGATGGAGTCTGTAAACCCAGGGCCTCTCATGCCAGAGGTGTCTCTGCATGAGAACCCATCTGACTTTCATTGGTCTCTGCCCATCCAGCCCCACCCTCTTCTCCAAGTCTCATTGACCCGGCAGCGGGGGTAGCAGAGGGTGCCGTAGGGAGAGCTGGAATGAAAAAGACGCCAAAGCTGGCTGCAGGGCAAGGGGCAGCTTGGAGCAGCAGCTAAATTTTGGCAACCTGTTTTCTAACTTTGGAATCTGCCTGGTTGTATTGGAGTAATGGTTTTCAACCCCACAAACTGGTTTCAGGTTTTGGTTTTACAGTCAGCCGCCCCCAGGTCAGTACCATCTCATCCAGGAGTCCAGCCCTGTCTCCTGGGACCTCACCTGGATATTCTTCCCTAGGCCTGGCTTGCCCAACAGAAGGACATGGACACAGAAAGACAGAGACAAGCTGAAGGGTTAGCAGAAGGATTTAGTTACACAAGAACAGAGAAAAAAGAAAAAAGCAGCCCTGGAGTCATACCTGGGCTCTGGAAGAGTGAACTCAAAGGAAAGCTCGTAGTATGTTGAGCTTTGGAAGAGAAATGCAAATACTGATATCAACTGAAGAAGAGAAAATAAGGCAGATACACACTACTATATATAAAATAAACAACAAGGACCTACTATGTAGCACAGGGAACTAAATTCGATATCTTGTAATAACCTATAATGGAAAAGAGTCTGAAAACGACATATAAAAAAAGAAGAGAATATAGGATTTTTTAAAAAGATTTATTTTTGGCTGCATTGGGTCTTCGTTGCTGCATTCAGGCTTTTCTCTAGTTGCATCGAGCGGGGGCTACTCTTGTTGCAGAGCACAGGCTCTAGGCACGTGGGCTTCAGTAGTTGTGGCACGCGGGCTCAGCAGTTGTGGCTCACAGGCTTAGTTGCTCCGCGGCATGTGGAATCTTCCCAGACCAGGGCTCAAACGTGTGTCCCCTGCACTGCCAGGCAGATTCTTAACCACTGTGCCATCAGGGAAGTCCAGAAAATAAGATTTTAAAAAAGTTCTTAGTTATACTTTGTTTAAATTTATTTATTTAAATCATACCTCCATTGTATAATTATAGATGAAAAAGTATATGCTGAAGATGTTTAAAGTTTTTGGACTGGTGTCCTAGAGCAAGAATCCGCAAACTTTTTCTATAAAGGACCAGCTAATAAATTATTTTAGGCTTTCTGGCTTGTCAAAACTATTCAACGCTGCCCTTGCTACACAAAAGCCGCGATAGAGAATATATAAATGAATGGGCATGCATGTGTTCCAAGAAAACTCTATTTACACAAATGGGCCATGGGCCAGGTTTCGCCTATGAGTCATAGTTTGCCAATCCCTGCATTATAAACGGGGATTCAATTAAGCATGAGTATGGGAATTATTTAGACCAGGAGGTCATAAATTAAAAGCCACAATCCACTTGAGGCAGCTTTCCCAAGCTTCACGTATCAAAATTTGAAGTAAATAAGTTTGCAAATACAAACCTAAAATTCTACACCTTCAATTTCTGTTAAAACAAGTCAGAGCTTGATAAAGATTTAGAAACCCCCAGCCTCCACAACTAATGTTGGTCTCTTGGCCTTTCACATCAACAGTATAAGATTAACGAATTAGGTTTTCATTCAAATGAAGCATCTCAGAGACAAGTAGTCTTAAATTGTTTCCTCAATACTCTCTTGGGTTGTTTTTGTCACATTTTAGACAATTGATTCTGTTGTGTAGAAATATGTTGAGGTCATCAGCATTGGAATCGATGTTTAAGTTATTTTTAATGCCCTTGAAATTTAACAGTCATTGTTGGTGAAGGGTAAATAGTTGGCAAATGTTGTATAAGTTATTCTAGAACCAGTCTAGGACTGGAGATAAAAGTATAAGTTGTGGATGGGTTTTTTGGTTGCAAATGACAGAAAACACAAATCAAATTTGTTTAAGCCAAAAAGAGAACTTTTTAGCAGAGGTGTATGGCTTGATGTATAGATTCAAATATCACTGGGACCTGGTCTATGTCTCATGAGATGGCTGTCAGCAGCTACAGACCAGCATCCTTTAGGTTCAGGTTTAGTGAGAAAGAGAGAATGCCTCTCTCCCCAGAGGCCCAGCAAAGTTCCATTGCATCTGTTGTCTCTGGTTGGTTGCCATGACCATTGCTAATCCAAGGCTGTGGCCAGGAGTTTGCAGTGCTCCAGCTGGCCCCTCACCCTCATGCAGGGCACCACGGGGCAGAGTAAACCCTGCCTGAAGCCCATGGACTGGTTGCTGTGGGTCAGGATGGTTTCCAAGAGGAAAATGAGGGGAGGCTAAATGGATTCTCAATGGCAAAACCAAGAGGTGCGCCCTGAGTTTAGCTTGACCTTCTGAGAAACGCTGCTGGCCTCTTTCCTTCTTGCTGTCAGGTGTGACTTGCCCTATGGCTGTCTCTTGGCAGATTCCGTCCTATGACAGCCAACAGCCAATTTAGCTGCCCTCAACAGTGAAAAGGTCCAGGTCAAGCCTCCCTGTGTAGCTTATTCCACACAAAGATGGTGCTTTCGGTGGGGCCATGATGCATTACATATGGAGAGGTCCAGTGCCTTTCTCCTCCCAAAGTGGCTGGGGCCTGAGGAACTGCCTCAAATTTGGGATTAGAAGTTTATGTGTGCAAATGTAATGGAAGAGTTTTAACTCTTTCATGTGTCTGAGGAAGGATCATGGGTTCCCAGAGAGACTCCATGTTCTTAAAACCAATTTCTCTCATTGCGAGAGCTAATTATTAGAACTAGATTTCCGTAACTTGAAACACAGCGTCATAAATAATAATCACATGTGAATGTGTTGGGTGTGTGTGGCGAACCTCAGGCTGGTGTGTGTATGGGGTAGCAGGATCATTCCAGCTGGGGAGGGAGGGCAGGACCACCAGCTGGGGCAGCTGAGACCATGGGAGAGTTGCGGGTACCACCGTGGCTTAGGGGTGAGAAATGGTAGCAGAAGCTGAAACTGCACAAATCAGATGGGACTTGAACCCAGCCAAAACCCAGATTGGGACTTGAACCCACTGTCTTTTAATTAAAATCACACACCTGGTCTCAGGACCTACTGAAGTTCAGGTTCTTTTTATTTATTTATTTTTCGGTACGCGGGCCTTTCACTGTTGTGGCCTCTCCCGTTGCGGAGCACAGGCTCCGGACGCGCAGGCTCAGCGGCCATGGCTCATGGGCCTAGCCGCTCCGCGGCATGCGGAGTCTTCCCGGACCGGAGCACGAACCCGTGTCCCCTGCATCGGCAGGCGGACCCTCAACCACTGCGCCACCAGGGAAGCCCGGTTCAGGTTCTTTATGTTTCAGTGCAGAAAGAATTAAGTGAGAGCCAAAGCGATAGGTAAGAAGTGGATTTATTTAGAGAGATACACATTCCATAGAATGCGGACAGTCTCAAAAGGCAAGAGTGGCCCCAGGGCACGGGGTCATCTCAGAAAGTGAGAGCAGCCATGGGAGAAACACACTCCACAGACAGAGCGTGGGCCATCTCAGAAGGCGAGAGGCCCCGAAATATGGGGTGGTTAGTGTTTATGGGCTGGGTAATTTCATAGGCTAATGAGGAGGAGGATTATTTCAACTATCTTGGGGAAGGGGCGGGGATTTCCAGGAAATGAACCACCGCCCACTTTTTGGCCTTTTATGGTCGGCTGCAGAACTGCCATGGCGCCTGTGGGTGTGTCATTAGCATGTTAATATATTATAATGAGCGTATAGCGAGGCTCAAGGGCTACTGGGAGTCGAATCTTCAGCCATCTTGGACCTAATAGGTTCTAGCCCGTTTATGTCATATCCTTAAGGGCTATGTCATTTGTTTAAAGGCTATGCCCTGCTCCCTTCCCTCCTGTTTCAAAGCCGGGCCTGGCTAGTGATGAGTGGAGGGACTAGTCTGTGGAAGTGACTTTTTTTTTTTTGGCCGAGGCGCGCGGCTTGGGGGATCTTATAGTTCCCTGACCAGGGACGAAACCCGAGCCCTCGGCAGTGAAATTGCCGAGTCCTAACCCCTGGACCGCTAGGGAATTCCCTGGAAGTGACTTCTAAGGCGTGGAAGGTGGAGGAAGAGGAAAGGGACTGGCTCGGCTCCGCCTCCGAGCTGCTGAGCAAGGTGGGGACAGCGGCAGTGACCGCAAGCCAAAGGGTGAACGCTGGGAGGGCCTGTACAAAGAACCGTGTGGGACAGAGCGTCAGGCTCAGAAGAGAGAACCTGAGGATAAAGAGGGAGGAAGGCTCTGAACACACTGTACAGGCAACCAAACGAAGGGGTGACAGGAGACCATCTTTCTGCTTCGCCTCAGTTGTGTAGCTAACCCCGCACCGTTTTGTCTCAGGTTACAGAGGAGTTTAATTGTACACCCCAGCCAACGGCAGGGAGAGGAAAGGGTGAAGTGGAGTGAGGAAGGACCTTCAGTGTGGGGAGGGCAGAGGCTGAGAAGCCCCCCACTTCCGTGCCGTTCCAGAAGGTGACAGGGAAGAGATGTCCAGCGTGACCTCAACTTTGCCTGTGCCCATAGGTCTGTGAGGGTAGGGGGGCTGGGGGTAGTGCAGGCAGCCCCCCCTCGGACCCCCGCACCCCCCAGCCTGGCCTTCCTGGAGCAACAGCCGAAGCTCATGGTCTTCACTGTCCATTGAATGTTGGCACCTGGTCTCTCTCCTGACCTCCTGCCTCACCCGCCCTGGGAACTGCACACTTAGTGTGCCCAGGGGACCCCGACAGCTGCAGCACCCATGCCGCCTGGAGCCGAGCAGCCTCACCTTCCCTTCTCAGGTGAACTTGGAGCCCCTGGTGCCTTTTGTAGAGGATCTGTGTTTCCTTTCCAGGTAGCATGGGGAAGCCCCTCCGGCCACACTCCCTGGACCATCTCCTCCGAGCCCCACCTTGTGCATCTTCAGACCCAGGGCGCTTGCCTGTCTCTGTTGGGCATCTCCTTGAGCCCCGTGGGCTGTGGAACAAGACTGTCTGGGTTTGAATCTCGGCTCCTGTATTTGCTATGAATCTTGGGCAAATAGCTTAACCCATCGACACCCAAATTTCTTAATCTTAAAAAAAACCTGAATTTACAGGATTTTTAATCCTGTAAAATAAGGATGTGAATGCTAGTTTGTTGTGCACATTAAGATTTTTTTAAAAAAAGGGGGGCTTCCCTGGTGGCGCAGTGGTTGAGGGTCCGCCTGGCGATGCAGGGGACACGGGTTCGTGCCCCGGTCCGGGAAGATACCACATGCCGCGGAGCGGCTAGGCCTGTGAGCCGTGGCCGCTGAGCCTGCGCGTCCGGAGCCTGTGCTCCGCAACGGGAGAGGCCACAACAGTGAGAGGCCCGCGTACCGCAAAAAAAAAAAAAAAAAAAAAAAAAGGTGTAGTGCAGTGCAAAGTTAAGTATTCAGTAATTACTGACCTTTGACTCTCTTCTTCTAACCTTGGTTTTTCTGTTACAGCCTAAGTCAGCTCTGTCCCCTCCCTTGTCAGACTTCTCATTGTTGTGTTTTTCAGGGCTTCCTCTTGGACCGACTCCCATCAACGTCTACGTGTGTCCCACTGTGTGTTTCCCGAAACTTGAGACCCAGTGCTACCCATTCCAGAACATTCCATCATTATGAATAGCAGGTATTTGCTTGCACTGGACTTCATAGAGTGGGGTTTATTGAGAGTTTTGGAGGAGCGTTTTAGTGCCCTGTGTAGAATAAGAGCAAGACTATACCTTCCTGGACTTGTCTCTCTGAAAGGGGGGTTATTAGAAGTTTCTGGGTATTAGGGAGACAAGCACCCAAGGATTAGAAGCATTTTTTTCCTCCGTCTCTCACCTGAGGCCTTTGCTCCCGCCATGAGCCTTAGTGGCCTCTCCCAGGTCAGCAGCAACACCTTTCCGTCTCTAATGACTGCATTAGTACATCTCAGGGGCCAGGCTACTTGCGCTACTTTTGCAATGCTTTCATTCCGGCTCAGCCGGTCGCTAGAAATCAGCTTTAGAACACAGAAAAGCCTCTATGTTCAGCCCAGAGCCTCACCCTCATCCCCCTCATTTCCTGCCCCTGGAAACCTGGCTTCCGGAAAGTGCTCTCCTGCCACATCCCAAGAGGCTGCACCCTGATTTGTTTCCTTGGTAGCAAGAGGGTTCATTAACTTCTCCTGCAATTACCCATACTTGTCAAATTGTGAAACATTCCCTGCCACTGAAGGCACCTTGGTCCCCTGCAGTGTGACCCGAGAGGGCTGGAGGGGGAGTCTGTTGCAGACCAGCAGGTGGGGCTTGGAGGCCCCACCCTCCCCGGAGCTGGCTCAGATCCTCCTCTTTCTCTGATTATTTTGGCTGGCGGTGAGAAGTTAATCTTCCTCTCCTGGAGCGGCTTCTTTTTTGTTCTGAGAGGAAGCCAACAGGAGAAGACCCTAAGCGGCCATGAACTCTGCCATCACCAGCTGTGAGCACCCCGAGCCCTTGGTGAGCGCTGGTAGAAGAGAGGGAAACATAAGGGGTGGGGTGGAGTAGCAGAAAGGAGGAAAGATGCCTGGAGGGGGTCCCAGCATGAAGTCCTAATGCGGGTTCATTTTTAGTGCTAAGGACATTGACTCGTGTTCTAGGTAAGACTTTGGATTATTAGAGCTGTCCTCCCAACCTCACCCTCACAGAGGCAAAGATTTCTCCCTGGGTGCCCAACTCTGTGAATGAATTACAAAGGAAGAAGGGAGAGCTGAAAAGTCCTCTTTGCTTTACTCTGTTGAGTCTAAATGATTGTTTTGTAGGTTTCTCAGCATTATGATTTCTTTGATCAGAAGCCCTTTCTGAAGCAAGACCAAGAGAGGGAAGCAGAGAGAGAGAGAGAGAGAGAGAGAGAGAGAAAACTAACATTTACTGAATAACCAGTATGCCCCAGGCACTTTATGTACTTTGTTTTCTACCTTCAAGCCAATGAAGCATGCACCTCTGTTCCCATTTTACAGATGAGGAAACTGAGGCCCAGAGAAGTAAAGTGACAGTAACCCATCTGGAGGCCTCTGTAGCTCGTCCTTGAGCCCTGGTCCCACCATTCTCTCCAACCTATTTTGGCCACCTAAAAACAACAGGGGCAACTGAGTGGGGACCCTCTGCCCACCGTAGCCAGAAAGAGCCTCCCCCCACCAGGCGCAGCCATAGTGTCTGTGGGACAGGTGCCACCCACGAACCTAGGCTGGGCCCTCAGAACTATCGCCTGGAGCCAGGCTGTCAGACCCTGCCCACTGCTGGTCAGCCTTCTGGTAAAGAGACCCTGACCATCTCTTCTGGAATATTGTGGAAGACACCTGAGAGAAATCTCCTGTCTTCTCCTCAGAATTCCTTCTGTTAAAAAACAAAATTCAATGGAGTAAATTTAAAGCTCTAATTGACTTTATTCAATGATTCATGAAACAGGCAGCATCCCATCATAGCAAATAGAAAGGAGCTTTGAGGAGCTGTACAAAATGGAATAGTTTTATAGGCAAAAGGAGGCAGGGCAAGGAAGTTATTCTATCAAAGAGTGAATTGTTTCAGGTGAGGTCACTTTCCTGAAAACAGGTGTCTACCAGGCAGATCAGCTCACTAATGCTGACCAGATAATTCGACTGACTGGTTAAAGGTTACATTCCTGGGAGAGACTGAAACTGCAGTTAGGTGAGATATTAAGTCTTGGTTTGCCAACATGGGGCTTAGCATAAGTGACTCCATTTTGGGCCTTTCTTTAAAAAAAAAAAAACACTTCTGCCACTACCTTATGGAAGCCAAAAAAAAAAAAAAATCTTGGGAAATAAGTTGAAGACCCATTTTCTGAAGGCTGTGATGTTTTCCACCTCATTGGTCACCTGAGGCCAGTGGGGAGTGGAAGAGTCTGGACACATCTGATTTTTTTTCAGTGGCCTGTCTTGTCATTTTCTTCAAAGCTTCAGTTTCAGCACCCAGATTAAGAGGCCATTTTCTGAGATGTTTTTGGTTTTCAAGTGCATATTGCTTTGCTAGAATCTTCTAGGGATATAAATATGGGGAAGACAGCTTCCCCACCTTGAAAGCTTATGGCCTAGCTAGGGGGAAGCGGGGTATAAAAAAATATTTCTGATACAAGGGAGAAGATGGTGAATTACATAACAGAGTGACAAGATGTATTAGGAGTACAAGGAGGGCAATCATATCGGGTGGGGGAAGCAGAAGAGGTAAAGGAAAAGGAGGCATTGAGCTCTTTGAAGGTGGGTTTAGGGGAAGCAGGGTCGTGGGGATCAGGTAGGGAGCACAGGGTGAGCAAAGGCACTGAGGCAGGATAATTGAGGCCACGTTTGGAGGGATATGGTCAATCCCATTGGCTAGAGTCAGCTGAATGGAAGTGTTAGGAAGCAAAGCTAGAGGGGCACATCAGGGAGTGGGAGGCTGTATGGGGAATGGATGGAGTCAGAGGGCCAAGGGATTCACTTCCCCCCCAGGCACCCTCCTTCCCACTGCTGCTCCCTCTGCAGCAGAGTCTCCTGCTGCTCTGCTGGTCTGCTCCTGAGAGCTGGCAAGCTGTCCCTGTACTCACAGGGAAGCACCTGCCAGCAGCTGCCCTCGACACGGAAAGAGGAGGGTTCCATTCTCCCATTTACAAGGGGACCTCGGACAAGCCTCAGTCTCCTCATCCTTGAACTGGGTTGTGAGAATCAAATGAGAGGATGCATTGGAAGGTCTTTGCAAACTGTGAAGCACTATAAAATGCCAAGCCTCAGCACAACGCCTCTTTGGAGCAAGGCTTTTGGCGAAATTACAGCTCGTGTGTTGAGTTGATAGACAATTCCAACCAGGAGACTTTGTGGCCCCCCTTCTCACACCAGTGCTCACTGGCAGGGAAGCTTCGTTAAGAGTTCATTCTTCCTTCAAAAAGGTATTTGTAGGCGATCTTCAGCTGCTCTAAGACTCACAGAATTTTCCCGCCCAGGGATTCTCCTGGGATAAAGGCGCTTCCCGTATCCGGATATGCCCTGAGATGGGACTTCTTCCCCCTCCATCTGAGAAGCCCCTGCTCTAAAATACCTCTGGGATGTCACTTGTTTCTATGTGTGTCTTTAATATGCTAGTGACTCATCTCTGACACACAGGAATCTCAGGTACACTGTGTACCTTCTTATTTTATTTTTTGTCCCAGTGCTTTGCATAAGTGATGTAAGGTAGTTTACAACAAAAGATGTATTTTGATCAGGCCCTATGCTTTCTACCAGCCATGACTGACGGGTTTCACAGAAGTCTCACACTCCTATCAGAAGCGAAGAACCAGCCGTTCTCAACGAAGACAAGTTTTTCCCCACTCTCAGTTCTAGTTTTTTTTTTTCATGTGGGACCTCATACAAGGTCAATTTCCCAGAAAACTGTTTTAAAACGATTACAGAAGTGGTTTCCATAACCTCCAGATGGTCCAAGTTGATATCTAGACAGAACTTAGAACATTCAGAGGTCATCAGGCTGAGAACACTCTTTGAGTCATTGACTCTTAATAGGAAAAAAAAAAAAAAAAAAGACCCCAAACTAACATTTCCCTCAGTCAGTGTTTCCCTCCCCATCACCTTTCTGAGAATTCCGAGGGGTCCTGGGAGAAGGTATGAGGTGAGTTTGCTGGCAGCTGTACCTGCCCCAGCCCGGTGAGCTCAATCGCCGGCGCACGTAACAGGCAGCCACACAGACTTCCAGTATTTTTGCAACCATCCCAGAGTTAGAAGGGGACACCGAGGCTGGGAGAGGGAAAGTGAAGTGCCTATGGCTGCCAAGCAGGGGAATGACAGACCACGTCTCCCCTACTCCAAACTGCGCGCTCTGCTGTTCTGTGTAGCCTACCCAGCATCAATCAACCAACCAGCCAATCAGCCAGCCGCTCTTTCCTTCTGCCCCTCCTCTTTTTTCCTCAGCCTGTTCTCCCGCTCTTGCTGTCGTGCTCACTGACTGTGCCACGCCTTCACTAAAACCTCGCGATAAGTGCTCCAGACTTCCCTCCAGCAGCCTCCCGGCCATCTTTGGCTTGGCGTTGACCTCTTTAGGCAGAGCCAGCCGTCCTTCTTGTGCGACCCAAGTACCAAGTAGCATCAGTGCCTCCTTCTTTTCAGGAGTCTAAATAAGATCAGCGTGTTGTTTCCAAAGAAGTCTAACCAGTTAAGTATTTATTTTTTAAAATCCGTGAGAAAAGTTCTTTATGGTCATTATACGTGGGTTCATTTATTTTATAGCTCAACAGAGAATGCTGTGAGCACTAACTGTGCTAGAGATGGAGTAGTTTTGGGACTTTGTGGCCTTTAGGACGAGAAGACATATGGTAGTGAGGTGTGTTCTGGGCTGTAGTAAACATGCCTCTGAGGAGGGAAGGCCTCGTCTGGTCTGAGGCCGGGGTGGAGTGAAGTCAGGGAATGCTTCCTGGAACAGTTTTGGGATGCTTGTTCCCAGGCATTGCTAAATAGATGAGTAGAGACAAAATCCTTACATTTAAGTTTCAGAAACTAAATGCTAGAAGGTTAATGAGCAAACGCTGTTCTGAGGCCCAGGAGCAATGTGACTCTGCGGAGCTGTGCTGTGGCGGGCTCAGTCCACCCACGGTCAGCAAGCCTGACCACGGCCCTGGGCTCCTCCGGCTGCCTGGAGGCTCAGTGTGCTGGGCCATTTTCTCCATCGCCAGTGATGTGGGCCCCGAGTACTGGGAAGGAATTAGGATCAGATTTGCCAGTGCTCTACCCCATGGAGGAGGAGGACTGGCTCAACTATGAAGTAGATGTTATTGACATTTCTGTTGTATAGATCAGAAAAATGAGGCTTAAAAATATTAGTAATTTGCCCAAGTTTGGTAAACTATATAGCCAATAAGTTGGAGGAGAAGGTCTACGATTCAAAGTTAATTGGGGGTTAAACTGGTAGGAATATAACTTGGCTATTGACCCTAGAGCATTCTGTATGCCCTGCACTTATCTACATTTGTGTTATATCTATTCATTCATCCATACACTCAGACTGTTCAGACTGAGCGCACAGACTATTCTAGAAGCTGGGACAAAAAGAATAAGGCACAGTGAATGCATTCTACGAACTCACACCCCAGCAGAAGAGATGGATAAGGAAACAGTCCATCCATTATAATCAACATGCTGTGATGAGGGCTTTGGCGCAAGGCTGGCCTGTAGGAGCGTATGCAAGGGCAGCTACACCGTTCTGGGCCAGAATCCCCATTTACCTGCCCATTTCCTGACCGTGGAGTTGACCCCCCATTCCCTCCTCCACAAAGTTTCTTCTCTGCCAGGGCTTCAGGCAAGGCACCCACCTCTCTTGATTGGCCCCAGACTGCATGTGGAGGTCTTGCTGCAGATGTATAATATAGAAAATCACTGGTCTTTTGACCTAGAAATCCCAAGCAGGCCAGCAGTTATCTCTGTCCCATCGCTCTTGCCTCTGGAAAGCTGTGCATCTGTCTGGTTGAAATCAGAAAGTGAAACTGAGCAGGACCCTAGGGAGCTCCTGGGCACGGAAGCCTTTCCGTGTTCCCAGTTCCTTGTTCGTAGGGAACAGACTCCAGCTTCCATGACCTTCCCTGAGTCCCAAAGGACAGATTCAAACAGTTGCTAATCAGGGAAGGGAGGGGTTGCAGAGACAAGGGAGGAGCAGCCAAGAAACTGTAGTGCAGCCTTGGGACAGGCTCCTGGTTCCAGGGTCCTGGTTCAGCCTCAAGGGATACACATAACTGTATCTTCTGAGCTCTTTATAGAACTAAAACCCCCAATAAATGGAAGATGTCAGCATTCTTCATTCCAGCTTAAAGGAACCAGAGAAGCTCTTCAAGAAGACCACCTGAGGCCAGATTAAAAGAACCACAGAAACTCATCAGATTACCTGAGATCAGATTAAAGGAGTGCAGGCCCTGCACACACCCTAATCTTATCAGCAAATCCACCTTTGAACCGTTGCTATAAAACTCCTCACCAGATCCTCCCAGGTTGGGACACACAGTTTTTTAGGGCAGGAGACCACTGTGTGCCCCTTTGCCTAGCAAAATAATAAAGTTATTCTTTTCTAATTCACCCCAAACTCTGTCTCTGAGATTTGATTCAGTACCGGTGGACAGAGGCCGAGGTTTCGGCATCAAAAGTCCACTTGATTCCTCTTGAAATGCTCAAATGTGTTCTTCTCTTGTTCTCAGCAGAAGGGTGATGGTGTATTCAACTCCCATGAAGGTGGCCAAGGCAGGAAGAAGGATGGCCAGCCTAGGGGTCTCAGCAGTAACCTGGCTTATAGCATCCTGGATATCCCACCATGGTATCTCTGTATCTTCTTGGGAGTGCAGGTAATGCCACCCATAAGCACTGGGTTCGGAGAAGCTCTGCCTCAAAAGGCACATGAACACACACTCAGGTCAAATTGCTGATATTCTTGGCTTCCATGTTGTTGATATTCTTGCCTTCTATGTTGTTGACCTCCAGGGGGCTCAAGGCTCCTCCAGTCTCTCTTTCTCTCAAGGAGTTTGGGGGTGGGGCGTGGAGTTAAGGGAGGATTCTCCCCCATGCTGAGCTAATAGGTCACATAAAGGACACCAACTGGGCCATTGTGGTGTTGGGTTTTTTTTTCAAGATACCAATTATGATTTGTTTGGCAACAACTAAAGAGTTTGATAACCAATGCTTGGGGAATATTGGGAAACAAGCACTCTCAAACACTTTTGTTGGAGTATTATTTGGTGCAACTTTTCTGTGAACATGTAAAACATATATTGTTTAACCCAGTCCCTAATGCATAAGAATTTCTCTGTAGGGAATACCCCAGTGGTCCAGTGGTTAGGACTCTGTGCTTTCACTGCTGAGGGCGGGGTTCAGTCCCTGGTTGGGGAACTAAGATCCTGCAAGCCGTGTGGCACGGCCAAATTAAAAAAAAAAAAAAGAAGGATTTCTCTATAGATATGCTGGCAAGACTCATTAAGGTAAGTACAAAGATGTTCTTCTTTTGGTAATAGTAAAATCACAACAAACGAACAAACAAAACCCTAGAAACACCCCCAGAATATCCATCTTAGAGAACTGTGGCACATCCTAACAAGTAATTTTTTTATGTAGCTGGTATAATGTGATCTTTTTTTGTGTTAAAAACTAACAAACGAAAGAGAGATAGAACAATAGAAATAAGTATATGTAGTAATTTTGCATGTTTTGAAGAATTCACAAGAAACTAATAGAGGTATTTAGCCTTGGGAAGAGAAGCTAGGAAAGGAAGGGTGGCTTTCAACTTTCGCTATTTATTTTGTAACTTTTGTAGCTTGAATCTTCTAATCTTATAGATGTGTTTCTTTTAATTTTACAAACAGTTCAATGTGGGGTACCAGGGATGGGATACACTTTTTTGTTAACTTCTCTGTGCTTTTCTACAAAATAAGAGCAAATGTCATACTATTTTTAAAAATATTATTATGAGCCAATAAAATGGATAATGTAGATATTTTTATCATGAAAGGATGTTGAATTTTGTCAAATACTCTTTCTGCATTTATTGAGATGATCATATGATTTTTGTCTTTAATTTTATTAATGTGGTGTATCATATTTTTTGACTTGTGTATATTGACCATTCTTGCATCCAGGGGTAAAATCCCGCTTGATTATGGTGTATGACCCTTTTAATGTGCTGTTGAATTCAGTTTGCTAGTATTTTTGTTGAGAATTTTTACATCTATATCCATGAAGGATATTGACATGTAGTTTTCTTTTCTTGTAGTGTCCTTATCTGGCTTTGGTATCAGGGTTTATGCTGGCCTTGTAAAATGAGTTTGGGAGTGTTTCCTCCTCTTCAGTTTTTGGAATAGTTTGGGAAGGCTTGGTACTAATTCTTCTTTAGACGTTTGATAGAATTCACCGGTGAAACGATCTGTTCCTGGGCTTTTCTTCATTGGAAAGTTTTGATTACTGTTTCAGTCTCCTCACTACTTATTGGTCTGTACAGGTTTTCTATTTCTTCATGATTCAGTCTTGGTAAGTTGTGTGTTTCTAGTAATTTATCCATTTCTTCTAGGTTATCCAATTTGTTGGTGTGTAATTGTTCACACTAGTGTTTATGGTACTTTGTATTTCTTTTGTATCATTTCTAATTTTATTTGAGTCTTCTCCCCTTTTTTCTGAGTTTAGCTAAGGGTTTGCTTATCTTAAAAAACCAGCTCTAGTTTTGCTGATTTTTTTTCTGTTGTTTTTCATTTCATTTATTTCTGCTTTGATCATTGTTTTTTCCTTTCTTCTTCTAACTTTGGAGGTTGTTCTTCCTTTTCTACTTCCTTGAGGAATAAAGTTAGGTTGTTTATTTGAGATCTTTCTTTTTTCTTAATGTAGGCATTTATTGCTATAAACTTTCCTCTTAGAACTGCTTTTGCTGCATCCCAGTAGTTTTGGTATGTTTTGTTTCCATTTTCAGTTGTCTTAAGGTATACATATATATATATTTTTGTGGTGCGCAGGCCTCTCACTGTTGTGGCCTCTCCCATTGCGGAGCACAGGCTCTGGACGTGCAGGCTCAGCGGCCATGGCTCACGGGCCCAGCCGCTCCGCGGCATGTGGGATCTTCCCGGACCGGGGCACGAACTCCTGTCCCCTGCATCGGCAGGCGGACTCTCGACCACTGCGCCACCAGGGAAGCCTGTCTTAAGATATTTTTTGATTTCCCTTTTGATTTCTTCTTTGACCCATTGATTGTTCAGAAGTGTGATGCTTAAGTTCCACAAATTTGTGTCCAGTTTTCCTCCTGTTATTGATTTCTAGTTTCATACCATTGCAGACAGAAAAGATTCTTGGTATGGTTTCAATCTTCTTAAATTTGCTAAGGCTGTTTTGTGACCTAACATATGATCTATCTTGGAGAATGTGCTCAGGCCATCCTGGTCAATGGTCTTGCCCTCACCTTGTGCCTTATTTTAATAATGAGCCTCTTGCCTTGTTCTTGTTCTTAAGGTCCCCTCCTTGGTTCATGTTATATCCTCCTGTGCTGTGTCCCTGCCTTGATTTCTTACCTAGAACATCAGTTCTTGGCAGTAGGGTCCTGCCCTTGAACCCCAGACCTGCTGGCTGGGTCCCTGCTTCTTGCTGCCAGGGCTTCCTGGTTCCTTCCCACTGCTTGCCTGGATCTCGCTGCCTGTTGCTCAAGGCCAGGCTCCTCTGAGACCAGAGATGGAACTCTTGCCTCTGGCAGTAGGAATAGGAATGAAGGTAGAGTAGGCAACTACAGCATCTCCAAGCCCATCTCTTCTCTCTGCTCTGCCCACAGCACTTCCTCACAGCCCTGGGGGGACTCGTGGCAATTCCACTCATCCTGGCCAAGGACCTGTGTTTGCAGCATGACCCCCTGACCCAGAGCTACCTCATCAGCACCATTTTCTTCGTCTCTGGCATTTGCACTCTCCTGCAAGTAGTTTTAGGAGTCAGGTAGGTAAAACTCCTCCCCATGGATTTTGACTTTTTTTAAAAAATTTTATTTATGTTTGGCTGCATTGGGTCTTCATTGCTGCTGTGGGCTTTCTCTAGTTGTGGTAAGTGGGGGCTACTCTTTGTTGCTGCGCACAGGCTTCTTATTGCGGTGGCTTCTCTTGTGGAGAATGGGCTCTAGGCTCGTGGGCTCAGTAGTTGTGGCTCATGGGCTCTAGAGCACAGGCTCAGTAGTTGTGGCCCACGGGCTTAGTTGCTCTGCGGCATGGGAGATCTTCCCAGACCAGGGCTCGAACCCGTGTCCCCTGCATTGGCAGGTGGATTCTTAACCACTGCACCACCAGGGAAGCCCTGGATTCTGACTTTTACCTGCCAGGGTAGCAGCAAGGTTTGCTTGGCTTGTAGCCTGAGATGAGTTACATGAGTGGCATGATAGAGGGAGCACAGGACCAGAACTAAGAGCCTGGGTTCAAGTCCTAGCTCCAGCACTTACTGTGTACATTAGCCAGGATTCTTGATTAAAGTAACACAAATAGCTACAGACAATTATGCCTGAAACCTTTTCTTTTGCAAATTACAAGGCATATGGCTAGTGAACACATTGCGGGGCCTCCTCCCTGGACTTCAGAAGGAGTGGTGCAAGTGAGGGGCCCTTCACTGGTAAATCTGCTTTGACCTAATCTGTGCCAGGTCTGTGCTCAGCCCTGGAGTTGCAGAGGAAAGTGTAAAACATTCCCTACGACGTGCTTCTGCCCGACCTGTCTTAAGAGAAAATGACTTGACAGGAAAAATTAATGTCCATTTATTCTTTTTTTCCCTTCCAGTTTCATTGAGATGTAATTGACAGACAGCATTGTATAAGTGTATGGCATAATGATTTGACTTACATACATCAAGAAATGATTAGCACAATAAATTAAGTGAACATCCATCATCTCATATAGATACAAAATTAAAGAAACAGAAAAAAAAATTTTTCTTGTGATGAGAACTCTTAGGATTTACTCTTTATCATTTATTTATTCTTTATCAATTTTCTGAATCAAACCACACAGGCGAAGGCTGATGCAAGGTAGCCAATTATTTCCCGGATAGGCTGTCTGTAGACAGCATCCAGAGAATATTCATTCCTTGTGTGGTCTTCTGGCCTAAACCAAATCAAAGGCACTTTCCAAAGTGCTTCTTTTGCAAGTCATTTCCAGGAGATATGCCAAAGCTTAAGTTCTCCCATTTTCTGTCGAGGAGAGGGGATTAGTGCCTGCATCTTTGTCAGGTTATTTCCCTTCTCTTTCTTCCTCCTTCTGTCACCATCTCTGAGAGCCAAGATTTCTTCTAAATTCCCCACCAAGGACTCAAAGAGGTATAGGGTTTGGTCTGGTCTCTTAGGCCCCTAAAATCTGGGACCCCTCCCACTTTTCCAGAATCAGTCCCTGGAGTGTCAGATGCTGTGGTAGCATCAGAGAGGCCTTGCAGCCACCTGCCTGGATACCCAGGAGCAATCCCCCTGGCTGCCCCATGGAGAGTTACAAACACAAGGCTCTTCTGGATGGGGAAGCACCTCCTCTTAAACTGAGATGGTGTTCACTATAATTATGGAAAAACACTGATCTTGGAAACTGGGGGCCTGAATTCTAGTCCTGGCTTCTGTGCTGTGGGAACCTGCACAAGCCATTCACCCTCTCTAAGTCTCAGTGTTCTCATCTGTAACATGAGGGAGTTGAAGTATGTTATATTTGTAAGTCCCTTCCATCTCTAATATTGTGGACACCTGTGATGCTGACAGAACAGATGATACAGTACCATATTCCTACTGGAATCTCAGTACTGAGAGTGCCTGTGGGCCTAGCCTTCTGGTAAACCCTGTGAGAGACACAACAAATCAGGAGTTAAGAGTTCAAAGAATCTATAGCCTAATTAAACATACAAAGAAAGAGGGAAATAAAATTAGGAAATAAAACCATGCTAATGTCCTTAAACTAAGGTGGGGACAGGAATACACTTGAGTTTGGTTCCACTCATGGAAATGGACTTCCTGCTCAGAGGCTAATGAGTACAGTAACTGCCTACGACATTAGAGATTATAAAACTAGCTGATAGCCTGTGAATCAAGTAGATTTGATTATTGATTATCTGATAACCAGTATTTAATTATGTACTTTTCTAGACTGCAAACAAAAATGCTGGTGCAGCAATGAGATTTCAGATCTTAATGATTAAAACCATCTTGAATAGTCAAAGGGAATGATGAGAGGTAAAAACAGCTTCCCTAATAAGAGCTAAAGAGCGTAGTGTCCATTGTGGGGTGGGCATCTGCAATCCTTGGCGGAGGGGTGGCTGCCTCCCTGGTGTGAATTTAGGGGTCTTGGGTGTGTCCCCCAAGGGCCTTCCTCAGTTAAGCACTCAGTTCCAAAATTCATGTAAGGGCGTACTTCATTATCTGTTTCAAAAGAAAGCATTAAGTTTAAATGCAATCACTAGAGGAAATTATTATTGACTATGTGTAATTCTGGGTCTTAACTCCATCTCTGGAATTATTCATGATTTTTACCCGGGAATTTCTTTTTCTGGAGTGGTTTCAAGTGATAGGTCTCCCTTTTCATTTTCCTGGGAAAGTCTCATGTGTGGAGCAAGTACTTCTGCCCAACGTGCATTCAAATCTGGCTTCTGTGTAGTCTTGCCCGAATCAGCCTGCCTGGCATTTGTCCTTTTCTTCCATGGACCTCCCTGCGGCCAAGCCCTGATCTGTCCTAGCTCTGCATCTGTTACTGGTTCTGCAGAAAGTCCATGCCCATCGCCAGAGGTCTGCAGCCATCTTGCCCCTGCCCCATTGAAAACTAGGCACCAGATGTGCCATCGGAGTTCTGTCTGGAACAGAAACAGTGGCGGCTGTTGGCAGCAGAAGAGTGACCTGGTAATCAGTCACATCAGAGGAGGGAGAGGGGATGATGTGTCCCAAAGAGGGGCCTGGTGCTGCTTCTTCCTCTGGGTTTAGGTTGGGTAGTTAACTACACGGAAGGTGCGGGACGTGCTTTCCTACAGGGTAGCAGGTTCTTACGTGCTTGGGGTAGGAAGCTCAGTAAAAAGATGAGCACTAAGTGATCTTTGTCCAATAGTGAAGGAGTTGGGGCTCTGAAGGTACCCAGGGTTTCTCACAGCAGAGCGACCCTTTTAAGTTCAAGAAGTCATCAATCCCATTCGACATTCCTGAGGCTCTGCTCCCCATTCTGAACTATTTCAAAGAAAATCCCTGTGACACCACCCTTTGCCAAATCATTGGATTGACTCCAAAAGGGAACATCAAAATGATGACACAGGTGAGGTTGGATTCCAGCAGCTCAAGCTCCAGATGTCTCTGTCCCCAACGGTTGACCTCTTCCCCAGAAGCCCCTCATGCTCTACATGTCCCAACCCCAAACCCCTTCTGGGGGCTCATCCTCTCCAGGTTCCTGGGTGCCCAAGCTGTATTGCCTTACCTAGGGGAGATTTAATTCTCCCTCTCCTTTCTACCCCTGACAATTTTTGCATTAATGTTATCTTGGAGTCCTCATGTGGTTTTTTTTTTTTGTTTTTTTTCAAATATTTTCTCTGCTCTTCATTTAAAAAATATTTATTTATTTATTTTAGGCTGTGTTGGGTTTTTTTGCTACGCATAGGCTTTCTCTAGTTGCGGCGAGCAAGGGCTGCTCTTTGTTGCGGCTTCTCATTGCGGTGGCTTCTCTTGTTGTGGAGCACGGGCTGTAGGGGCACAGGCTTCAGTAGTTGCAGCACGCGGGCTCTAGGGCACGTGAGCTTCAGCAGTTGTGGCGCATGGGCTTAGTTGCTCTGTGGCATGTGGGATCTTCCCCGACCAGGGATCAAACCTGTGCCCCCTGCATTGGCAGGCGGATTCTTAACCACTGTGCCACCAGGGCAGTCCCTCATATTTCTGTGAAGAGGAAATTTTAAAAAATTTTACCAAAGCCATGATAATTAAATTAGATAATGTATGTAAAGTGCTTAGCTCAGTGCCTGGTATGTAAAATTTATTTTTCACACCAAGAAAAGGGTATTACCATAAACACAATTTTGCACCCTCCCTCCCTTTGTAAATTATTGAAAAAAATTTAAATGTGGTTAAAAAAACTCCTCCCCCTCCTTTTTAAACATACACAATACATTATAAATATCATTCCATTTCAATAAACACATTTCCACAATAGCACTTTTAGAAAAATATCACTTAGTATTCCGTATTCTAGAGTACATAACATATTCTAGTTTAACCATTTCCTATTAAAGGACATTTAAGTTGTTTTGAGCTTTTCATTATCATAATAGTGACCAACATAATTCATAATTATGAGAGAGATGCATCTTATGTGTACTGATAATCATTTATCTAGTTAAAGACAGAGAAGAGACTTGAAGAAGTGTTAAAGGTTATTTCTGGCTGGTATACACTGTATAGGAAAGGTATATATTATATGTGTGCTGATAAAGTTTATCTAGTTGAAGATTAAAAAAAGATGAGAACAAAATGTTGATGATTATTTCTGGGTTGTAGAATTAAGGTGGTTTATTCTTTGTATTTTTATTTACCATTAATTTTTCTTCAGAGTCCATGTGTTTCTTTATAACTGGGAGAAATGAAAACCATTTAAAAATTTTTTTTAGAAAAGTATCAGGATATGTTTTGTGAGCCACACCCTTTGAATCTTTGCCTGAGAGCAAAAGTCCAGTAGGCTGCCCATTACCATCTTGGAAGGAGGCTTGATAGGTAAGGCTCAAGGCTACAGCCTTGAGACAACTTCCTAGATTCTTTGTCACTTCACCTGCTTTTACCTCTGTTTTCCCCAATGTGTTTCTCTGTGGAGGTCAGCATTAAAGCCATTAAAAAAAGAAAAAAAGGAGAGTTGTGCTTGTCTTTGGGGCAGATCAGAAGGGAGGACTGGAACAATGAGGGTGGGTGTCAAAGGTACACTCAAGGCAGTGGGTAGTGATGGGTTTAGAGAAGGCAGACAAACAGCCTTCCCCTACCAACCAGAGATCTCCCCCTTCCCCCCTTTCTTCTAGGCAGAAACAAGCAGTCTCATCCCTCCAAGCTGATTATTTAGTTATTTTCCACCGTCTCTAATTAATGCACTTCTGTTTTAGGCACTATTGACTGAAGTGCCAATATGGATGACTATGATTTCATTTTCTTTCACAGCCCCTCACTCCCACCACATACAAGCATATTTTCCATCATCCTATTCTCATACCCTCCCAGCATAGGTCAATATTGAATGTACACATTATAATGACTGGGATGCTATTCAGAGCTGAATCACAAAGTGATTCCTTTCCTGCCCAACTTTTTGTTTTCCCTGAAATTAATATCTTTCTTTTTTTAAATATTCTTTAGTTTCTATCTGTTTGTTTTTAACTCAATGATAAACTCCCTGCCTGTTGTCTACATCTCTTCTTAATAATTTCATCACATCAGGTAGCCTATCAACTTCATCTTCTTGATGTACTACCTCCTGGGGCTCTCTGACTTGCTGAAGTCTGGAGCATTCGCTGTCTGTGCCTGGTATACATTAGATATGTCATCCTGAGATGCCTCTTTACCCTTATTCTGGGAATTCCCTTCATGTCAGTTTTCAAGTCTAGATCTCTTGTTCCCATGTCTTCCTCTTTTTTTGGTGGAACACGAATATGCAGTAGTTTCCCGAGAGAACACATGGGAGGTAAATTCTGTAAGACTCTGCATATGTGAAAATGTCTTGATTCTATTCTCATACTTGATCGATAGCTTGGCTGGGTATAAAATTTTAGGTTGGAAATAATTTTTTTTTCAGAACTTTGAAAGAATTGTTCCCTTGCCTTCTAGTTTCCAATATGGTTTTAAGAACTCCAAAGCCTTATGTGACATTCCCCCTTCTGCTGCAGAATTTTGTGCAGGCCCAAGTTGTGCTGAGTCTATTTATTATTTAACTGGGAGAGATCTATTTATTTATAGTGTCTAACATACAAGATCAACTATGATCATCCTATTGCTAAATCCAATAGACAACTGTTCAACTAGACTTGACTTTTGAGCTTCCATGTTGGTCTCTGCATCATCCAATTTTAGCAAGAATCTTGCTCAGTCACTGTAGCCAGAATCCCTACCCTCACTCTCTGATTGGTTTTCTCATTTTTCACTATCCACAGGTGATGTCTGTTCACCTTGGCCTGTTTTCAGCAAGAATCCTGTTCTTACCCCTGATGCTTCCTCTTAGTAACTTTCCATCCACTGAGCCCCACGCTGCTCCTTGGCTATAAATTCCAAGTTTTCCTTGTCACATTGGGAGTTGAGCCTGATCTCTCTCCCCTATTACAAAACCCCATCGTAGTAGCCCACCTTGAATGAAGTCTGCCTTAACGTCTTTAACAACCATCATGTATATCATCTTATGAAGAGTACATGAGAGCTCAGGGAGAAGGGTTGAAGCTTAACTTCCCAATACTTCCAAAAGGTTAGCTGTTTCTGCTTTATGGGCCCAAATGGAACTACTAAGAGATGAGAAAAATTCCCCACACAATCATTAGCATAAACTGTTGAAGAAGTTTGTCTTTCCACATGCCCTCTTATCAGTTCTTATAACAAACACACTTTTGCAATTTGGCCCAGTGACTCAGACTTTCTGATCAGGGCTCTGCACTTCCCAGCTTAGCCCTGCCACTGGCACCTGCCCCCAGCATCATTTTCCTCATACAGAGACAGTGCAGTATTGTCCTACCCACCCTGAAGTACTCTTGGGATAATTATATGAAAATGCTATGTAGTTTTAAAATACTTTATAAACTTAGATGTTGATAGTACCCCCACGACACATTTCTGTGGCTTTGACAACCTAAAATATCAATCCTATCAAACTTCTAGGAGACATTCCTGAGACTGCAGATTTTGACATTTTACATGCAAGTTGTTGTTTTAAAAGAAAATGGTGGGGAGTTTTCTTCTTCAGACTTGAGTATACAGATGAGATGGTAAAGGGTGAAGGGAAGAGGAAGATGGATAGGGAAGGTCTTAGGAAACAAATCTTGGAGAACCAACCTGCAAGAAATGGGAATGCCAGACAAGAGCTTAAAAAAAAAAGTCCATACTATAACATCTGTTATTTGAGGAAACATTAAGAAAATGTTTTGGTGTACACTACCTTTTCTAGAAGTAGCCACACATTGCAGAGGGAATAAAAATGAAAATTACTCTATTTATTGAGCTCTTCTCTTTCCCAGGCATTGTGCTAATCACTTACATATAGTTTATCTTCACAGCTACTCCTTGGGAGAGTAGTATTATCTTTATTTTGTCAAAGAGGACACTGAGGCTTGCAGAAGCTGGGCAACATGCCTAGGTCACACAACTGATAAGGTAGAGCCTGATTCAAACTTGCCTTTGGTCTACACCATGCTCTTAACTGGTGTTACAGGGCAATGGTGATAAGTAAGGAAACCCAAGCACTCATGCTGGTTAACTCTAAGACCTTGGGCTCCAAATCCCCTATCTATAAAATGACAAGGCCAGACTGGATACGCTTCAAATGGCTCTTCTATTTCTAAAATGTTGAGTTTTAAAAATCAACAGTCTATGGTTTACAAGAGAGACATTTAAGTCAGAAGGCGTATGTATAATAATAGTGAATCATACTCATGGGAAAATTTTAAAAATAGGAATTACCATCATGCTAGCAGATGAAAGTAATTGTGAAATTAAAGCAGCACTGAGATACACATTAAGGTCACCATGAAAGGTAAAAGATACATAAAGCAATAAAGCCTTGTAGCGATACTGAATGCACACATCTTAAACATGTACCAGGAAAGTGCGTAAAAGCAAAACCAGCAGAAATGCAAGAAATACATGTAGATCTCTCTCCCTCTCTTAAAAAGGTACCAATGAGAAGTTATGAGAAAGAAATGGGAATGCTAACAAAATGAGGTGGGGAGGGGGAGAGGAATGGATGGAAAATGGGATTGGAAGGTCTGAGTACAGAATAATGAGGGAAGAATTTATGGATACATTGTGTGAATCTAAAGGTAGCACATAAGAGTACTCTCCAGGGCTTCCCTGGTGGCGCAGTGGTTGAGAGTCCGCCTGCCAATGCAGGGGACACGGGATCGTGCCCCGGTCCGGGAAGATCCCACATGCCACGGAGCGGCTGGGCCCGTGAGCCATGGCCGCTGAGCCTGCGCGTCCAGAGCCTGTGCTCCACAACAGGAGAGGCCACAACAGTGAGAGACCCGCGTACCGCAAAAAAAAAAAAGAGTACTCTCTAGTAAATAAATGGAAAAAATTCATCTTGCTCTTGAACATAAAAGGTATTCTTAGCAATTACAAAAACATAGAGGGAATTCTCTGGCAGTCCAGTGGTTGGGACTCAGTGCTTTCACTGCTGTGGCCCGGGGTTCAATCCCTGGTCAGGGGACTAAGATCCTGCAAGCTGCGAGGCGTGACCAAACAAAACAAAACAAAACAAAAAGGTAGAAAGTCCATATATCACATTATCCCAACTACATATAATAATCTTGAAAGGAACATGAACAGAGTTAGAAAAGTGCTGAGCTACTTGAAAATTTTGAAGTGCTCCCTTAAAGAAGTTCTAAGCTGGGGATGAATTCCTGCATATAATAACAAAAAACATTTTTTTCAACAAACATAAAGCTCACCATCATAAAAATTGTTATAAATATATTTTGACAGTATCTAAGTTCTGTGTAACGAGTAGACAGTTTATAGACAAGGAAAAACATATAAAATCACACGAATGAGTGCACATCTATTATGACTTAATGAAATGCAAATTAACATTTGTTAGGGTTTCGTTATATACCTGTTAAACTAAAAAAAAAAAATAAAATGAGAAAACCCAACGTTCGTAGGTTTTTGCAGCACTAGGCTCAGTGCTGGAGAGATGGAAAAGAAAAATAATCATCCCTGACCTCATGGAACCCAGTAATACTGAAATGGCTGCGGCAATGGTGGCATAGTAATGGCGGAGTGCTTTTAAGCAGAGTCATAAGGTGTTTAAAGAACCCCTGAGAGTCAGTTACTATAAATGATTAGTTTGTTAGTACAAGAGCTAACAGAGAAATGTGTAACTAGAATATAAATGGTGTTTTGTCTCAGTCACCATGGTATCCCCAATACCTGGCGACCAGTGCCTCTCACAGAGCAGGTCCTCAATAAATATTTGTTGAATGAATGAAATGTGCATATGGAATTACAGCAAAAAATTAAAACACAATTCTTGTATTATATACTTTGTACATATGATATGCAAAGATTTCTATGTTCATTTTAAAAGCTCAAAAGGATTTTGCAGTGATATAAGTATAGCATGTTTCCCTTCTCTGTCAAGATACTTAGCTTCATAATTTCTATGCATTTTAATTGAAGTATAGTTAATTTACAATGTTGTGTTAGTTTCAAGTGTACAGCAAAGTGATTCGGTTATACAAATATATATATATATATATATATGTATGTGTAGATATATACATATATACTTTTTCAGATTCTTTTCCATTATAGGTTATTATAAGATATTGAGTATAGTTCCCTGTGCTAGTGCTATACAGTAGGTCCTTGTTGTTTACCTATTTTATGTATATTAGTGTGTACATGTTAATTCCAAACTCCTGATTTATCTCCCCCCCATAATTTTTTAATTAAAAACATTATTCACACATACCCATTCCACCACCCATATGTTCCTGCCCTGTGTGTGCCATATATTCCAATCTGTTTTGGAACCTTATGGGTCTAGATTTATGAATCTAGATTACTTGTTCTCAGCCCTGGTTGACATTAGAATCACCTGGAGCTTTAAGCCCTCCCCATCCCTGGCTGCACCCTCTTGACAAGCCCACTAACTCATCTGAGGGTGATACCCAGGCATTGCTGATTCCTACTTTCAGTCCACTTAGGCAGCAAAACTTTATATTTTCATTAAGTAAAATGTGTTCAGTCTTTCTCAGAAATAACCCTTTAAGCTGTCTTCATGGAATCCTGAGTTCAAAAATAGCCTTCTAGTATTGTTAAGAAAAAGTACCTAAACTGGGTGTGCTATGGTGACAAATGCAAGCACGAGGCCGACGTCCCTTTGTTCCACCCCCCACCCCAAGTTCTAATATGCAGGGCAAAGAGACTAGGTGAGCCTTGATAGCTTCTGACCTTCTAGTAAGAGAGGGTTATTGGAGGTTGACTTATCAGGCTACATTCACCTTGAAGGGAGACAAGTCAGATGGGCTAGAAGTTCTGCTAGAAGTTCTCACAGAGGCCAGAGTGAGACACCAACGAGGAGGGAGAAAGACGTGGGTGGGGGATACGCCCTGATAATTGACCTCAAGCCTATTCAGTCCAGGTGATAAAAAGGAGCCTGAAGGTAGAGGTCTGGGATTGCTGTTCATTTCTGAAGAGGCAAAGGAATCTGGCCACCCAGATTCTAGGCTGTGCATCTCTTGTCAGTGGGTGGAACTCCACATGTGTGAGCTGTGCTTTGATCCTGGGGTCTGGGGAAGATTCTCTGGGACTGAGGAAGACAATGGCACCCACTCAACATGTTCCCTGAGCTCTGTGCTACCCCCAAATCGTTTCCCAGCACCTGACTCTCTGCTCCTGGGCTTGTATCTCCAGGACTGGGGTTAGGTCTGCTTGCTTTCCCTCTCCACCTCTCCTACCCGTCCAAAGTCTGGCAGGGTTCATGGGTCTGACTTGGAGCTTGGCAGGAGTTCCCTGTAAACTGAGAACTGCAGGGGTCATGTGTTGCCTTGAAACCAAGGTAGGACTTGGGATTAAAAGACCTCCACTGGGACCAGTGACAGACCAGCGCTTAAAGAGCTGATTGGTAACTCTCTCCTTTCCCCTCCTCCAGGCTGCCCATTCTCCAGGGAGGAACATTTGCTTTTCTGGCACCCTCCCTGGCCATGCTGTCCCTTCCCACCTGGAAGTGCCCCATGTGGACACTCAATGCCAGCCTGGTGAACACCAGCTCCCCTGAATTCACTGAGGAATGGCAGAAGAGGATCCGAGAGGTATTGGGGTGAGGGGGATGGGGTGAGAGGAATGCAGTGGTCCTCAACAGGGGCTCCTGAGTTGATTCATTTGTTCAACATTCATTGTTCAACTCATGGCTGAGCAAGATTCCAGGCTTTAAGATACTTGGCCCTTGCTTAATTCAGTTTTATCATCCAGGGAGAGAAACTAGTGGCCTTGAAGCAGGCTCTGAAGTTGGGCCATGCTCCAGGTTGGCTTATCTAAACAATAGATAAGGAAGCCAGCACACAGGATTCTTGGCAGAGAGCACAGCCATACCCTCAGGGACAGTAGACCTGCTAGCATCCAGACCCCAGCATCCTCACCTGACCTCCTACGTGAGGGGTCAAGGACGGCCCATGGGTGGGGTACTGTATGAGAGAGTGAAGGTCACTTGAGATTTCTAGGAAGCCCAACCAGCTTCCTCCCAGCTTGACCTTAAATATGTAGGCCTGGAGTGAGGCTAAGGACCACCTCCTCTGGAGCAGGGACAGTTACACAAGCACCGTATGGTACTGGGTTTCCAATACAAGGTAGTTTGCTCAGGCATGAATCCAGCTTTCACTTAATGTCTTCAGCACTAACTCACTAGAACTGGACCAAGGACATTCCTGAACTCAGGGCTATGGACCTAGAGCAGAGTTTGTTCCCTAGATATCCTTAGGAGTTAAGCTAGGAAGCCTTAGCCCAGGCAGGGTCCATCCTGCACCCCACCCAGTCCATGTTCAGCATCCTCACAGCCTCATGGCTACAATAAGGGTCACATCTGCTGTATATGAAAGATAAAGAAAGAGGGAAGACAGAGGAAACATGGTAACAAGATTCCTATTCTTACCCAGATTTGACCAATGAGAAGGAGTAGAATTGACAAAACACTCCAGTGGGGGTGAGGGCTGGGGCGGAAGGACAATGGTGTAAGTCCTAAACTAATTCCAAATACCTGAGAACCAGGAGTGCTGATGTCTGGGGGCAGGAGAAGGTGGATGACTCAGCTCAAGCAGAGCAAATTAGCTCTTCTGCTTTTTGGTTATGTGAGGCCCTCAAAGGATTGGATGGCACTCACCCACATTGGGTAGGGCCGTCTGCTTCCTTCAGTTCACACCAATTCAAATGCTAACCTCTTCTGGAAACATCCTCACAGACACACCCAGAAAAAATGTTTTGTCAGCTATCTGGGCATCCCTCAGCCCAGTCAAGTTGACACATAAAATTCACCATCACTGTATGTTATGTATATGTTCAACTTTAGTAAACACTAGCAAATACATTTGCAAAGTGTATGTTCCAATTTACACTCCCACCAGCAGCATGTGTGAGTTCCAGTTACTCCAAATTCTCACCAACATTTTCTCTTTTTCATTTTAGCTGCTCTGGTCAGTGTATGATGGTAAACTTGTATCATTCTTTTATGATGTTATTGAATGATTTAGAGTTAACTATAAATGTCTGTCCTCATCTTGTAGGTCTGTTTGACCGCCTGGGGTCATTTTTGCTCCTATGCTTACCACATTAGCTGGTGACTAGAGGTCAATATCCCAATATAGACTTCGTTATTTATCATTATTTCCATGACTTTCATTGAGTATCATGTAAATGACCTATGAATTAGTCCATGACCCATTTTAAAGTTCAAACAACAGACCGTGTCCTAAATATGCCAGCATCATAGTAGCTTTGGCTACTTTCACAGTGTTCATTCCTCATTGTCCATCCAGTTCAGCACAGTATACTCTGGGTCTAGTTTTATTAGATGTGTTTCAGTTTGGTAGAATCAACTCTGATGCCAGCATCCCTCATTCCAGATTGAAGACATATCTAGAAATATGGCTAAGAAATCATTTTCTTATTTCCAACATTTTAAATGCAACGGGCAAAAGTAGCATTATTCAATACCATAATTTGGTAACTCCAGTTCTTCCTGCCGCCATCTTTCTTTCTGCCCACTGTGAGCCTTTCTTAACCCATTTCCTTGCTCCTGTTGGAAGAGGAGGTGCTGAGACCTTCTCTGCTAGCCTTTAAATAGCGGGCAGGAAAAGTAACACTGTTAAACCCTCCTTGTGTGTCCTTCCCCAACGTACTTTCAAATGATTTAATAAGTATATTGTCACTGTAGCCTCTCCACTGGGTAGGATGCATCCTACCAATCCGGCCCATAAATACCATCAGAATTCCAACAAGTCAAATTAAATTGATTCTTATTATTCCTATCTTAGGGAACACAACCAAATCCCTAGTCTTGGGAAAATAGGGTTTCTTTACCTTCTCATTGCCCAATCTGTCCTTTACAAACTGCTCCACTAGTGACTCAGTTTAGTGCCCCACTTGTAGCTTGATCTTACACTATCCTGCCCTGCAAAGCCTGCCCTTCGTGCCTTTGTCACCCACATTTTGTTGCTTCAAGCACACGTTCTAATTTTGCAATAATTTCACTCCTTTGGAAAGTGACATGAAATATGAAAAGATCACTTGATACTGTATTTCTTGGTCCATTCCTGTCTTGTTCATGCTGTGAAAAGTGATCCTTGAGCTGTTTGATATATAAGTTGATCTTCATGCTGGTGGGCAATCTGAGTTGCTAGTCTCTTTATTGTAGCCTGCGCCAGGGCTTCAGTGGCAGGATAGGCAAAGCTCAAACCAGAAACACTGTCCATACCAGTTTAAAAAAATGTTAAAACCTCCCATGCTCTGTGGACTGTCCAGTACAGGCAGCCTGTCAGTTCTGTGATGGGCCATTTATCCTCATATTCTCCCACCAGAGGCACCTGTGCCCAGCGCTGTTGGCAATCTGGATCATCCTGGGCAACGCAGGTGACTTCAGAGAGAGATGGAGATAATGTAGTTTGTGAGCCCGCATATGCATGGCTTGTGGCCCGAGGTGTCATCTTGTGGGCCCTACTGACTACATTCAAAATCTTACTTCCCTCCTCTTTTTAAGACATAGGGGCATCTACGTGAACCACCAGTATTTGAGATTTGACTATAAAGTCCTTTCCCATAAAAGGTGAAATTTCAGTAGAGCCTCTATGATGCACTTGCCAGACCAAACTGCTGGTCCATTGGCCACAGCCCGAGAACCTATAGAATTCTAAAGGGATGACTCTGGGGGTTTATGTGTGTACTGTCAGTCACATCACACACAGCTTGGTCCTTTGGCTGGACTTAGACTTGCCTTCCTTCCTCCATCAAGGTCCTTCTGTTGCAATGTTATACTCTTTCAGTCTCAGTCTTTCTCAGGTGGGTGAGCAGCACCTTTAGCAAGACTCCAAGCAGTGCTTTTATTTTTAAAATCAATTTATTTATTTATTTAAGGCTGCATTGGGTCTTCGTTGCTACAGGCAGGCTTTCTCTGGTTGCGGTGAGCAGGTGCTACCCTTCGTTGTGGTGCGCAGGCTTCTCATTGCCGTGACTTCTCTTGTTGTGGAGCACAGGCTCTAGGTGCATGGGCTTCAGTAGTTTGGCATGTGGGCTCAGTAGTTGTGGCTCATGGGCTCTAGAACGCAGGCTTAGTAGTTGTGGCGCACGGGCTTAGTTGCTCCGTGGCACGTGGGATCTTCCCAGACCAGGGCTTGAACCCGTGTCCCCTGCATTGGCAGGCGGATTCTTAACCACTGTGCCACCAGGGAAGTCCCCCCAAGCAGTGCTTTTTGAATTCAAAGATCCACATAGTGGGATCCAAGGCTCTGTTGTTAGAGATAGATTATCTCGTGAGGTAGTGTCCACCCAGGGGAGGGGGACTGTCACTCACTCATGGATCCTATGAACGCCTCCTTGTGTAACTGCCTTTTCTTTTCCTGAATATAACGATTTCCCTTTAATTAGCACATTCTGTTGATGATCGCCTGCCTTATTTGAATGTCTTTCTGACATCACTCAAGATACCATTGGGATCTCTGATCTTGGAGTTATTTGGTGCCATTCAGTAGTGCTCTAATTCCAAATAGTGCCCAGTAGCAGACGAGTTAGGAATGGTCCTTCAGAGGGAGAGTAGTTGAGTAGCTGCTCTGCGCCGCCTCCACACCAAATGTCCCACGCAGAGCTGAAGCGCCAGGCATCTGCCAGGGTCAGTCCTCATTCAGCATGGACAGAACCACTGATGCTTCTGGTATCTCAGGAGCACTGTGCTGGTCAGGACACCACTCTGAGACCAGTCTGAGCCATAACTTGTGAATTTCAGCCAGAACCTTCTGCTGTTCTTCCCTTTCAAAAACAGCCTTTCTGCATGTGGCCGTGCTCTGGTATACAGTCCAACAGTGCACCCAGATGTGGATGTACTTCAATGACCTATCAAGTTCTTGTGCTTCCTTGTTTTCTCAAGGTGGACCCAGAGTTAACAGAGGTTTTTAATGTTTAAAGAACTTTCCATGTAGTTCCAGACCAAGATATACCTAAGGATTTCATTTGTCAAGCGGGTGGGCCCTGGATTTTTGCCAGGTCCATTGGCCAGTCTTCAAATGCTGTGTGTTGTACCACCTTTTCCAAAGCAGGATGTATTTCTTCTTCAGTGCAGCCTAGTTTTATTATATCATCGATAACATGAATCACAAAATACATGTGGTCTGAGGTTTTTGGGGGTTTTGTTTCTGCTGTCCCCCAGGGAGCCAATACTTGGCTTTCGTAAATCCAAATTAAAACTAAGCAAAGAATAAGAAGTGGATTTTGTCAGCGAAAATTTAATTAACTATCAAGTTAAGAAGAAAAAATTGGAATTTTATTCGAGCCAAGCTGAGGATTATAAACCCAGGAAGCAGATTCTCAGGAAGCTCTGGGAACCCTTCCACCTGTTAGAAGTTGAAGGCACAGTCATATACATTTTTGAGACAAAGGATCGAACATCAAAATGACACACTGATACTTTACGTAAAGTCCACCAAGGATACATTGTCCAGATAAGCAGGTACAAAGCTGAGCAGCCAGTCACCATGACCCCCTGCAGAGCTGGGAGGGAACGCTGTTCTTTTAAGAAATTACATTGCTAGCATCAGAAGAAAGAAAAACAATTGATCTTTACGGTTGAGCAGGCCCCTTATCTTTGAGGAGCTCTGGTTAATGTGTAATGCAGGTTCACACTGCACATTAGGGAGGGCGGAGGCCCAAACACACACACACACAGAACTTTATGTGTAATTTTTTTACTTGTCCTGCCTTAAAATAAAAGTTTTATTTCATCAGTTTCCTTACCCTGCTCTGCTAGATGCCAGGGGCAGGATTTCCCTTCCACTTAGACCTACTGAGAACTATAATTTTTTGTGCAGGAATCTCTTGCCTTTGTGCTATCCAAGAGGAAAGATCTGACAAGTTAATTCGTCTCTTCTCCTACCTAAGCACTCTGCTGCTCGAATTCTTCCTGTGTTCTCATGACCTGTCTGCCTCAACATTGCAGTGGTCTGAAGCAGTTACTTTGTGTTTTGAGGACACAGTATTAGTAGTGAGAGAGGATGTTTAGGGATGTTTGGGTCATGCTGTGCCTGCACTGAGCACAGGATCCCAAGTTACAGACACAACCATGTTTTTTAAATACATTTACCATTTACTTTTGTGTTTGTGAGTCCTCTAAAGCAGGAGTCAGTAAACTATTGCTCTTGGACCAAATCCAGCCTGTAATCTGTTTTTTACTGCCCACCAATTAAGAATGGTTTTTACATTTTAAAAAGTTGTTTAAAATTTAAAAAAGAATGTGACAGAAACTGTATGTGGCCCACAAAACCTAAAATGTTAACTATCTGGCTTTTTACAGACAAAGTTTGCCAACCCCTGCTCTAAAGCACAGGCCCCAGGGTGGGAGTTCTCTTGCCCAGATCTAAGACTGTAGCCTCCACTGTTTTTTTCCCACGTTGCCTTCAAGTGTCCAACAGTGAGTACAAACCCAGAGTCTTATTTGTGGTATTTTAGCTCCATCTACTGGTCCAGTGTTTTTCACCAGTGCTGGAAACAAGGGAAAATTCTTTCAAGTTTCAATCTTCTTTTATTAATTGATGGATTGGTTTAATTCACTGGGCCAGCCTATTGGAATTTAAGGTAGAGTTTCCATGTTTCACTAAGTTAAATTTGTTCACACACATCTCAAGTCTTGAAGCCACCAATGGTTAGCAGTCCAACTCTACATCACGATACTAGCCACAAATGAAGGTGAGGCAAATATAGGACCAATAGGGGTGTCATTACTTTCTGGGAGATAAGAAGTAATAAAGAGGACAAGTAAGTAATGATTATATTTTTAGAAAGTGGTGGTAGCAGAAAATGTAGAAAACTCTGGGAAGAGATGGCAAGCTCAGTTTTCAACACATTAGACCAACTTGAACTTCACCTTCCAGTATTGTGGTGGTTTTAAATTTTTTATATCCTTGTGTATGCTTATGTATACGTGAAATGAATGACAGCAATGATAAAAAGGCTAGGTCGGAGAAATTAGGATTGCTTTGTTACTATAAAGTACTCACGCCACTCATGATGTGGTATAGTGTTATTTGAAAGTGAACTTGGGAGAATTCCCAGGTGGTCCAGTGGTTAGGACTGCGCTCTTACTGCCAAGGCCGTGGGTTTGATCCCTGGTTTGGGAACTAAGATCTGCAAGCCCTGTGGTGTGACAAGAAAAAAAAAGGGGGGGGGGACTTGGATTAGCTGTAAATGTACATTGCAAACTCTAAAGGAAAAAAGAAAAAGGATAATGGTTATGCTAAGAAAGGAGAGGGGAAAAAAAGCTCAGTTAAAACCACAAAAGGAAGAAAACCAGTAGAAGACAAAAACAGAAATGAAGAACAAGGGCAACAAATAGAAAAGAGTAATGGTTATGGTGGATATTAATCCAACTATATCAATAATCACTTTGAACGTCATTGGTCTAAAGGCACAGAGATTGTCAGAGTGGATCAAAACACAAGACCCAACTGTATGTTGTCCAGAAGAAACCGGCTTTAAATATAAAGACACATGTAGATTAAAAGTAAATGGATGGAGAAGAATATACCACGTTAACACTGATCAAAGGAAAGCAGGAGTCAGACTTCTTTCTTTTCAGGAAGAGCAGACTTCAAATCAAGGAACATTTTCAGGGGTAACATGAATAACATCCATATTAGCAAAGTAGAAAAGGAGAAGTAAAGTAACACTCAGTCCAATAGATCAGGGGTTGGCAAACTACAACCCGTGAGCCAAATCTGGCTAGTTGCCTGTTTTCTGTTTGTTTGTTTGTTTTTTTATAGCCTGCAAGCTAAAAATGGTTTTATATTTTAAATGGTTGAAAAAAGATCAAAAGAAGAATAATATTTTATGACATGTCAAAATTGTACGAAATTCAAGAATAATATTTTATGACATGTCAAAATTGTAAGAAATTCAAGAATAATATTTTATGACATGTCAAAATTGTACGAAATCCAAGAATAATATTTTATGACACGTCAAAATTGTAGGAAATTCAAGTTTCAGTGCCTATCAGTGGAGTTTTATTAGAACACAGTCAAGCTCATTTGTTTTCCATCTTGCCTGGAAAAGTTTCAGCTGAGCCTGTACGGTCCACAGAGCCTCAACTATTCACTCTCTGATCCTTTACAGAAAACCTTTGCCAACCTCTGCAATAGAAAGTAGGAAAACAGAGACAAATAAATCAGCAAGATGTTCAATACATAACTGGGTGATGCCAGTATTACGAGTCATCACATTATCACTGTGATCAATAGATAATCTTGAAATCTACTTCCTGAAAAACTTCACATTAGGTGAAAATGTCCAACAGACAGTTGGAAATAGAGGACTGGAGAGAGGAGTGAGGTCCGAGCTCACCTTCCCTCAGTTCCTCTGGGGTCCTGCTTTGCCCCTGCACTGCCTCTGAAGGTACCACCGATCTGGGTGGCCCCGCCACAGGCTCCCAGGTGCTGAGCCCCATGCTTCCTCTTCAGCTGCAGGGAGCCATCATGGTTGCTTCCTGTGTCCAGATGCTGGTGGGCTTCTCAGGCCTCATTGGCTTCCTCATGCGCTTCATCGGCCCCTTGACCATTGCTCCGACCATCTCCCTGGTGGCCCTGCCTCTCTTCGATTCTGCGGGCAATGACGCCGGGATCCACTGGGGGATTGCTGCCATGTAAGCACCCTCTGGGGAAGGTGGGCCGTCTTTGGAGGAAGATTACCCAGTAAGAAGAGTGAGTCCTGGATATTGGCAAACTCTGGTGGTTTACAAATACTTTCACAAACATCACGATACCTTAAAAGCAGGGAAATGGCTACTTAGAATGTATTATTACTATTTCTTATGTTGTCAGTCCTCACAGACAATAAGTTCATCACAGGCAGGGTATAAACATACTTAGCGTAGGGTTCACAGACAGCTGATGCTACCCGTCCCCTGCCTCCTAGGTTTTCACTGAGCAAATATTTGTAAACCTCCAGCACCTGGGAAGAGTGCAAAGACACGGCCCCAGCTCTCAAGCATTTTGTAGCGTAGTAGAGGGATAAGACTTGTGTCCAAGTGCCTGTGACACCAGGAGACAGTGATGAGAGTCACAGTGTGCCGGCTGGTTCAGGGAATGGGGTGGTGACAGCCAGCTTGCCGAGGGTGGGGGGTGGTGTCAGGAAGGCTTCCCAGAAAAAGAGGCCTTCAGCATTTAAACAGAGCTTTGAAGGGACTTGGGCATGACCCTGGACACGCTCATTCACTCTGTCTGTTGTGGTCTGACCGCAAGGACCTGCAGGACCACCTGGGAGAGAAGGTGGCCTGACTCTGGCCTCACTGGCTTCAGTCTGGATCTGTGCAGCTGCCATGCTTATTTCTCAGGCCCCTGCCCACTGTTCCTCTTCAGCCACCAGCAGCCTCTGAAAGGGGCCTGCCCACCTTTTCGGAACTGGCAGGATGCTGCCTACACTGCAGAGCAGGGCCTAGATGGGGACCCTCGCAGCACAGCCACTGCCCCATGGTCCCAGAGACACGTGATGGCACGCCTTCCCGGACCGTTGCTCTCGTGATGAGCCCAAGTTTGCCAGGTTGGGTGTGGTTTGTTTCTGTTTCAGGACCATCTTCCTCATCGTGCTGTTTTCTCAGTACCTGAAAAACATCGCGGTGCCTGTGCCTGTTTACGGAAGAGAGAAGAAGTGTCACACCTCTAAGTTCTACCTGTTTCAGGTCTTCCCTGTAAGAAGCGCTCCCCACCCTCTGCCATTCTTAGTTGACTCACCTGGAGAGTGAGGGACAGCCTGTTGCTCTCCCAGATGGCCCCCAAGTCAAATGCTCTCCACCTGCAGCGGCCTCTCCTCCTGAGCCTCCCTTCGTTGCCCCGTGGGTGGTGGGAGCCTTGGTGTAATGCCATCCCAGATCTTCCCTCATTGCTTCTCTCCCAGGAGTAGAGAACTCGCCCCAGGTTGCTGCCCTGGGCACCGCTGTGGGACAGTCTTCTCGTGTCCCTGGGCCGTCCTCATAGCATGGCACTGGGGGAGACAGCCAGGCTCACCGCTAAAGGTGCAAAACTAAGGGCCAAGTTGCTTAGATCAGGTTCTTTCTCATTGGCTCCTGGATAATTCAGATCCTGCTGACAATGATGGTGTCTCCTTTTTCAGAGCCTTCTCTGTTGAATTTGCTCCACTCTGTCAAGTAGGTGCCATTGCCAACCACACAAATGTGTTTTCAGGTTCAATTTATCTGTGAAATACATTCTGCATTATAAAAAGTTACTTCCACATAGTGATCTCATTGATCCCTCAGCAATCCTGTAGGCCAGTGGTTCAAAAGTTCGGTATGCTTAAGAATCACCTGGGGACATTGCTAAAAAGGCTGATGTCAGGGGTTCTACAATCGGAGATTAAAAGTCAGTATATCTGAGGACCTCACAGTATATCTGAGCCTCAGGCTCTGCAGAGCAATGGTTGTAATTCCATTGTACAGATGAGGACACTGAGGCTCAGGGAATTTGATCCAGGGTCATGGGACCAGCAAGCAATAGAAAGGGAGTCAGACTGCAATCCTTCTGACCAGGCTGTGTCCACTTTCCTAGACATTTCTGCCTCTACTTGACACAAGGTCTCCCCACAGTTTAGTTTCTCTATTCCCGTAATGTGTTCATTATCCACTGACACAGCGGATTCCTGTTGTCACTGGAAGGGTTTGTAGCCCAACACCTCCTCATCTCAAAGAGCTTTCCCGACTCCCTCCTTCACCCACCCTCTCTGGGAGGTGTGGGCAGGTGCAGGGGGGGGCCCAGTATGAAGGGCGCCTCCCTCCCTCCGGCAGGTGCTGCTGGCGCTCTGCATCTCGTGGCTGCTGTGCTTCGTGCTCACAGTCACCGACGCCCTCCCCTCGGCACCTGCAGCCTACGGGTACCTGGCCCGCACAGACACCAAAGGCGACGTCCTGAGCCAGGCTCCTTGGTTTCGCTTCCCTTACCCAGGTAACGTGACGGCCGACGCCGGGGCCCATCTTGCCTGGGGCATATGCTTCCCAGGGCTGCCCGTGGGGCTCAGGCACCAGAGGGGGAAGTGAGTAGAGCCGGGACGGGATCTCCTCCAAGGGATCTGGCAAGGAGGGACAGGCCCCACGGAGTCCATATGAGACCCCTAAGAGAGGAAGGAGACCCTTGGGTGGTCCTAAGAGTGCTTTGGGGGTGGCAGACCAAAGGTTCCCTCTCCCAGCCCTACCTCCTTCCTGGCCCGCATGCCTCATCCCCTCCTCCACATTGCTCAGGCCCCATCCACTGGGGGTGGGGAAAGCACAGAGGGATCCTGACCTCTTAGCCAACCTTCGGGTCTCCTCGTGGAACTGGTGGATCCCACACAAGGGAGGCTTGGGACTGAATTAGAACATTTCTGGGTTGCTGGTCAAGGGCATCTCCTTTCCCTGCAGTTCTTGGCTCAGGGTGTGAGAATAACCACGTTCCAGTTGTAGGGGTGAGGAGGTCCTGGCCTCATGGACTGGGGAGCCAGGACCTCCCTGAGTAAGAATCCCGGAAGCCTTCAAAAGGCTTCAAGGCCTTCCCGGAAAGAGGCCCGGTTTCTGGTTCTTTTTGTGCACTGTGACCTCAAGGTCAGGGCCTCTGACCTACCCTCAGGGAGGCACGGGAGGGCAGGAGCCTGAGACAAAGCTTCAGGACAGCTGTTGGGTTGGAAGACATGTTGCCTGGTCTTTAAAGCCTTCCGGAGAACCCTCTGGCAAGGGAATTATTTGGGGTCCAGCAGCCTGTTATCTTACGGATGAACATTCCCTCTGCGCTGCAATTTCAGGGCAGTGGGGCCTCCCCACCATCAGCCCGGCTGGGGTCTTTGGGATCGTCGCGGGGGTGATCTCCTCAATGGTGGAGTCAGTAGGCGATTATTATGCCTGTGCCCGCCTGGTGGGGGCACCACCCCCTCCGAAGCACGCCATCAACCGAGGCATCGGCATCGAGGGCCTGGGCTGCCTGCTGGCAGGGGCCTGGGGTACGGGGAACGGCACCACCTCCTACAGCGAGAATGTCGGCGCTCTGGGCATCACCAGGGTAAGGCTGCTGACAGTGGCCCCGGGGGTGGGGTGGTGGGTGGGCAGCCTGGGTACCTGAATCTGTCATCAGTGTCTTAGCCTCTTATTGTTGCTGCAACAAATTATCACAAACGTGATGGCTTCCGACAGCCCAGATGTATTATTTTACTGATCTGAAGTCAGAACTGCAGTGCGGGTCTCAGGGCTACAGTGAAGGGACTGGCAGGGCCGTGCTCCTTTCTGGAGGTTACAGGGGGAGTCCGTTTCCTTGCTTTTTGCATCATCTAGAGGCTGCCCACATTCCTTGGCTCTGGCCCCTTTCCTCCATCTTTACAGCCGGCAACATGGCGTCTCTCTGAGCTTTCTTCCTTAGTCACGTCTCCCTTTGAGCACAGCTGGGAAAGATTACCTGCTCATAAGGATGCATGTAATTAGGCTGGGCCCACCTGGATGACTCAGGCTACTCCGTCCACCTCAAAATCCTTAATCACATTGCAAAGTCCTTTTGCCATTAAGGTAGCGTATTCACAGGGTTGGGCATGGACATCTTTGAGGAGCCTTTATTTTGCTTACTATACTTGACCTTCTTGGTTGTGGTCACCTCCACCTGAATGTCCTAAGGGTACCTCACACTCAGAATGGCCTCTATTATGCTCAGTCCATGCCCCCATCCTTACTACTTCTCCCGTAAACCTTGTCTTCATGAATTCACCCAGTCATCCTTAACTTCTCTCTGTTGTGTGCTTCTCACAGTGGATTCTGTTTTCTCAGCATGCGTGCTGCCCTCCTGTCCTCTTGTCTCCATTCCCAGTATCACAGCTTTATCATCTCCCACCTGGACATGGCAGTATCCCTAACTGTCTCTTCCCAGGATCTTGCCCATCTCTAATCTAGCTACCACATGGCTGCCCAAGGATCTTTCTAGAACCCAATTAAATTAGTCCCTGCTTAAAATCTCTTCCAGGCTCCCATTTTCCACAGGAAAGCCTCATGAGGTCAGCAAGAATTCTTCAAGATGTGCTTTCTTCTTCTTACTATTATTTATGGCTGCATTGGGTCTTTGTTGCTGTGCGTGGGCTTTCTCTAGTTGCGGCAAGCGGGGGCTACTCTTCGTTGCGGTGCGCGGGCTTCTCATTGCGGTGGCTTTTCCTTGCGGAGCACGGGCTCTAGGCACGCAGCCTTCAGTAGTTGTGGCTCACGGGCTCTAGAGTGCAGGCTCAGTAGTTGTGGCGCATGGGCTTAGTTGCTCCGTGGCATGTGGGATCTTCCCAGACCAGGGATGGAACTCGTGTCCCCTGCATTGGCAGGTGGATTCTTAACCACTGCACCACCAGGGAAGTCCCCAAGATGGTGCTTTCTAAGGTGACTTAGAAAAGAATATTATTACGATGTTGCTTTCCTGTATGCTTCAGTGCATAGGTACGGTGTTTCCCAGCACAAGTGAAGTGAGTTTTGGAAAGTACTCACTTTCCTCCACCCACATCCCCACCCTGTATTTTCTGATAGCTCCCTTGGACCTATCTACCTCTGTACCCTGCATGGCCTCTGGCCCATAGTGAGAGTTAAAATCTGTGAGCAAACAGCAGAGCCAGCACCCAACCCTACGGCAAATTCTATGTGCTTGGACACTGTGGACTCTTTGACATTTCCCCAAAGTTTCAAGACCTTCGGTGCAAGTGAGAGGAACATTTTTCCACGTGAGGGCCACTGACCCACACAGAAATGTGGGAATGGCCTGTGTAAGTATAAAGCAGCAAATATTTTTCTTGCTGAAGGGAAGATATCTCACGCAGAACAGAAAATTATATTCAATAAACAGAACAAAAAATTTTTTGATGTATCATTTCTAAATTAAGACCCTTTACAGGAGAGGGAAAGAGCAGGCAAGAAAAGATACACAGACACCAAACAGGCTACAAATCCAGCAGACCCATTAACTCTGGTTTGGACTCACACCTCCCCCTTGTGGCCCCGTGTTGCATCTGCATTCATGGGCTCTGACCTATTCTTGGTTCTCCCCTGGTCAGTCCGGAGAAATCAGGCTGAAGGCCAAAGATCTCCCATCACTTTTCTAGGGTGTCATGGCTCCCAGCCCAGATGTGAATCCTGAGACCAAAAGATGCCCAGGGCTGCATGATAAATTCCGTGGTAGTAGGATTGGGGGTGACCTGCCATCTTTATGAGACCATTATTATATGCAAAGGGTATTGGTTGAACCTGACAAGTTGATCTATTGTGCTTAGAAGCATGCCTTTGTTCCCACAAAGGCACGGTTCATTGCTAGGGTTGTAAACAAAAAAAGTTATTTTGATGTGGTTAATTCCTATCACTTGTCTTCTAATGAAGACAGTTAAATAAATTAGCTCTTAAACTGGAAAGAAAAATAAGCAAAGGCCGAATCTGCTACTTTATTGCTGCATTAATGGACTTCAAGTTGTTGACACTAGAGTATCTTAAAAAAATGCTTAAATTGTGGTAAAAGACACATAACATAAAATCTACCATCTTAATTATTTTTGTGTACAGTTCAGTAGTATTGAGTGTATTCACATTGCTGTGCAACAGATCTCCAGAACTTTTTCATCTTGCAAAACTGAAACTACACTAGAGTATCTTTTTTTATTTTATTTTTTTTAACATCTTTATTAGAGTATAATTGCCTTACAATGGTGTGTTAGTTTCTGCTTTATAACAAAGTGAATCAGTTATACATATACATATGTCCCCATATCTCTTCCCTATTGCAAGATCTGTATTTTTTTTTTACATCTTTATTGGAGTATAATTGCTTTACAATGGTGTGTTAGTTTCTGCTTTAAAGTGAATCAGTTATACATATGTTCCCATATCTCTTCCCTCTTGCGTCTCCCTCCCTCCCACCCTCCCTATCCCACCCCTCCAGGCAGTCACAAAGCACCGAGCCGATCTCCCTGTGCTACGTGGCTGCTTCCCACTAGCTATCTACCTTACATTTGGTAGTGTATATATGTCCATGCCTCTCTCGCTTTGTCACAGCTTACCCTTCCCCCTCCCCATATCCTCAAGTCCATTCTCTAGTAGGTCTGTGTCTTTATTCCTGTCTTACCCCTAGGTTCTTCATGACATTTTTTTTTCTTAGATTCCATATATATGTGTTAGCATACGGTATTTGTCTTTCTCTTTCTGACTTACTTCACTCTGTATGACAGACTCTAGGTCCATCCACCTCGCCATTATGGAGAACAGTATGGAGGTTCCTTAAAAAACTACAAATAGAACTACTATATGACCCAGCAATCCCACTACTGGGCATATACCCTGAGAAAACCATAATTCAAAGAGAGTCATGTACCAAAATGTTCATTGCAGCTCTATTTACAATAGCCCAGAGATGGAAACAACCTAAGTGTCCATCATCGGATGAATGGATAAAGAAGATGTGGCACATATATACAATGGAATATTACTCAGCCATAAAAAGAAACGAAATTGAGCTATTTGTAATGAGGTGGACAGACCTAGAGTCTGTCACATAGAGTATCTTTTAAGGACTGGGAGTAGAAACAAATGCATGAGAAGAGGTCCAAGAACTACCTAAACACATTCATTGATAATAGACTTATGATGGGATATTCAGACATTTGCAGCACAACTCCAACTTTTGAGGATGAGGCTGAATGCTTCCAGGTCAGAGGTCATTTTTGTCTCACTGGTAGCTGTCACTCAAACCCTAGATACAACCCTTGACTAGCACAACAATCATTACTGTCCAGCGTGTGACAGCTGTGTGTGCCTGGTACTGGGATGGGATGTGGACCAGAGCCCATAATCTTCACAGCATAGTGGTTTTTTTTTTTAACCTTTGTAGAAACTTTTTATTTCCAGATCTAATAGCTGCTCTAAGCGGGTGAAACGTACTTCTTTAGCATTCCCAAACTCCTAGCTGCTCGAGAAACCCTATGCAAACCAGGTGATAGCAATTAATAGTGACTCTAGCACAACTGATCCTTGATTTTGGACCAGTTAATGCTGTATAATACCATGGGGAGGAGCCTTGTCTCTGTTTTGTATCTTAATGAACCTCCAGTAGATGAAGGAGGAATCATAGTTTACACATAATCCATGATAATTGCTTGTTGAGAAAATCTAATTTGTCCTAATTGAGAAAATATATCAATTAATAATAATGAAGTGACTTATAGAGGGAACTTTTAAAAAAACTTATTTTATTGAAGTATAGTTGATTTACAATGTTGTGCTAGTTTCTGCTATACAGCAAAGTGATTCAGTTTTATATAACATTATTTTTCATATTCTTTTCCATTATGGTTTACCACAGGATGTTGAATATAGTTCCCTGTGCTATACAGTAGGACCTTGTTGTTTATCCATTCTATATGTAATCGTTTGCATCTGCTAATCCCAAACTCCCAAGCCATCCCTCCCCCACACCTGCTCCCCCTTGGCAACCACAAGTCTGTTCTCTATGTCTGTGAGTCTGTTTCTCTTTGGTAGATAAGTTCATTTGTGTCCTATTTTAGATTCCACATATAAGTGATATCACAGGGTATTTGTCTTTCTCTGTCTGACTTACTTCACTTAGTATGATAACCTCTAGGTCCATCCATGTTGTTGCAAATAACACTACCCTTTTTAATGGCTGAGTAATATTCCATTGTATACACACACCACATCTTTATCCATTCATCTGTTAATGGACATTTAGGTTGTTTCCATGTCTTGGCTATTGTGAATAGTGCTGCTGTGAACATAAGGGTGCATGTATCTTTTCAAATTAGAGTTTTGTCCAGATATATGCCTAGTAGTGGGATTGCTGGATCGTATGTCAACTCTATTTTCAGTTTTTTGAGAAACCTCCATATTGTTTTCCATAGTAGCTGCACCAATTTACATTCCCACCAACAGTGTAGGAGGGTTCCTAGAGGGAACTTTCTGAAATGTAAATCACATCATGTCACTACCCTGCTTGACACAACTCTACTGAGTCTCCTTTGTCTTTGGATTTATTATTTTTAATTGTAGTAAAATACATGTAACATAAATTTAGCCTCTTAACCATTTCTAAATGTATAGTTCAGTAGAGTTAAGTACATCCAAATTGTTGTGCAACCAATCTTCAGAACTCTTTTCTCTTGCAAAACTGAAATCTGTACCAATTGAACAACACCTCCATATTCCCCCCTCTCCCAGCCCCTAGCAACCACCATTCTACTTTCTGTCTCTATGAATTTGACTGCTCTAGGTACCTTATATAAGTGGACTCATACCGTATTTGTCTTTTTGTGGGTGGCTTATTTCACTTAATGTTCAAGTTTTATCCATGTTGTGCAGGTGTCAGAATTTATTTCCTTTTTAAGGCTGAATAATATTCCATTGCATGTATATACTACGTTTTGTTTATGCTTTGTCTTTGGAATTTATCGTAACTCCTTTCCATGGCCCTTAAAGTACTTCATGACAGAGTCCCTTCCTTGCTTTCCATCCCATCTCCTGTCTCTCACCCTGCATCACTGTGCCCCAGGCACATCAATTCCCTCCCCTAGGTTTATTGAGATACACTTGGCATATAACATTGTGTAAATTTAGGTATACAATGTGTTTATTTGATACACTTATATATTGCAATATGATTACCACCATTAGCTAACACCTCTATCACATTACATAATTACCATTTCTTTTTTGTGGTGAGAACATTTAAGATCTACTATCTTAGTAACTTTGAAGTACACATTTTTGTTAACTATAATCACCATGCTGTGCATTAGGTCCCCAGAACTTATTCATCTTCTAACTGAAAGTTTGTACTCTTTGATGAACATCTCCCCATTTCCCCTGGTAACCACCATTCTACTCTTTACTTCTACAAGTTTAGCTTTTTTAGAGTCCACATGTATATGATATTATACAGTATTTGTTTTTCTCTGTTTGACTTACTTCACTTAACGTAATGCCCGCAAGGTCCATCCGTGTTGTCACAAATGGCAAGATTTCATTCTTTTTTATGGCTTAATAATATTTCATTGTACATACCACATCTTCTTTATCCATTCATCTGTTGACAGACACTTAGATTGTTTCCATACCTTGGCTATTGTAAATAATGGTGCAATGAACATGGTGGGGGGGTGCACATATTTTTTTGTTAGTGTTTTCATTTTCTTTGGATAATCCCAGAAGTGGAATTGCTGGATCATATGGTAGTTCTATTTTTAACTTTTTGAGGAATCTCCATAGCATTTTTCATAGTGGCTGCACCAATTTACATTCCCACCAGCAGTGCACAGGATTCCCATTTCTCCACATCCTTGTCAGCACTTGTTACCTTGTGTCTTTTTGATGATAGCCGTTCTAACAGGTGTGAGGTGATATCTCATTGTGGGTTTGATTTGCATTTCTCTGATGATTAGTGATGTTGAGCATCTTTTCATGTACCTGTTGGCATTTGTATGTCTTCTTTGGAAAAAAAAGTCTATTCAGTTCCTCTGACCATTTTAAAATTGTTTGTTGTTGTTATTGAATTATATGAGTTCTTTATATATTTTAGATATGAAACCCTTTTCCAACTATACAGTTTGCAAATATTTTCTCCCATTTAATAGGTTGCTTTTTCATTTTGTTGATTGTTTCTTTTGCTGTACAAAAGCTTTTTAGTTTAATGTAGTCCCACTTTTGGATTTTCACTTTTTTAAAAAAAAGATTTATATTTATTTATTTTTGGCTGAGCTGTGTCTTAGTTGCAGCATGAGGGATCTTTGTTGCAGCATGCGGACTTCTTAGTTGTGGCATGCCTGCGGGATCTAGTTCCCTGACCAGGGATCGAACCCAGGCCCCCTGCACTGGGAACACAGAGTCTTACCCACTGGATCACCAGGGAAGTTCCTGATTTTCACTTTTTTTGCTTGTGCTTTTGGTGTCATATCCTAAAAAATCATTGCCAAGACCAATGTCAAGAAGCTTCCCTGTGTTTTCTTCTAGGAGTTTTGCAGTTTTCAGTTTTACATTTAAGTATTTAATCCATTTTTAGTTAAATTTTGTGAGCGGTGTTAAGATAGTGGTTCAATTTCAGTTTTCTGCATGTGGTTATCCAGTTTTCCCAACACTATTTATTGAAGATACTATCCTTTCCCCATTGAGTTTTCATGGCTCCCTTGTCAAGTATTAGTTGACCATATATGCATGGGTTTATCTGTGGGCTCTCAGTTCTGTTCCATTGGTCTATGTGTCTATTTTTATGCCAGTACCATAGTGTTTTGATTACTATAGTTTTGCAGTATAGTTTGAAATCAGGACGTGTGATGCCTCCAGCTTTTTTTCTATTTTTCTTTTTCAGGATTGCTTTGGCTATTTGATGTCTTTTGTGGTTACATAAGCATTTTAGGTTTTTTTTTTCTACTTCTGTGAAAAATGCCATTGGAAATTTGATAGGGATTGCATTGAATCTGTAGATGGTTTTGGGTAGTATGGACATTTTAACAATATTAATTCTTCCAGTCATGACATGGGATACCTTTCCATTTATTTGTGTCTTCTTCAGTTTCTTTCATCAGTCTTATATTTTTCACCTCCTTGGTTAGATTCATTCTTAAGTACTTCATTGTCTTTGATGCTATTGTGAATGGGATTGTTTTATTTCTTTTTCAGATGTTTTATTGTTAGTGTAGAAAAATGCAGCTGATTTCTGTATGTTGATTTTGTATCCTGCAACTTTACTGAATTCATTGATTAGTTGTAACAATTTCTTGGTAGAGTCTTTAGGATTTTCTATATATAAGATCATATCATCTGCAAATAAAGATAATTTTACTTCTCCCTTTCTGATTTGGATACCTTTTTTTTTTTTTTTTTTTTTGCAGTATGTGGGCCTCTCACTGTTGTGGCCTCTCCCGTTGCGGAGCACAGGCTCCGGACGCACAGGCTCAACGGCCATGGCTCACGGGCCCAGCCGCTCCGCGGTATGTGGGATCTTCCCGGACCGGGGCACGAACCTGTGTCCCCTGCATCGGCAGGCGGACTCTCAACCACTGCGCCACCAGGGAAGCCCTGGATACCTTTTATGTCTTTATCTAACCTGATTGCTATGGCTATGACTTCCAGTAATATGTTGAATAGGAGTGGTGAGAGTTGTCACCCTTGTCTTGTTTTCTGATCTTAGAAGAAAAGCTTCCAACCTTTCAGCATTGAGTATGATGTTAGTTGTGGGCTTTTTGTATATGGCCTTTATTGTGTTGAGGTGCATTCCTTCTATATTTAATTTGTTGAAAGTTTTTTTATCCTGAAAGGATGTTGGATTTTGTCCAATGCTTTTTCTGTGTGTATTGAGATGACCATATGTTTTTATCTTTCATTCTATAAATGTGGTGTATCACATTTATTGATTTGCACATGTTGAGACATCCTTGCATCCCAGGGATAAGTCCCAGGTGATCACGGTGTATGATCCTTTTAATGTACTGTTAAATTTGGTTTGCTAACATTTTGTTGATAGTTTTTGCCTCTATATTCATCAGGGATATTGGTCTGTACAGTTGACCCTTGAACAATGTGGGGAGTGGGGTGGGGTTAGGGGCACCAACCCTCCTTGCAGTCGAAAATCCGTGTATAACTTATAGTTGGACCTCTGTACATGTGGTCCCTCCATATCCATGGTTCCATCGTATCTGTGGTTCCACATTCACAGATTCAACCTATCATGGATTGTTTAGTACTACAGTATTTACTGTTGAAAAAAAAATCTGCATATAAGTGAACCCACACAGTACTTTCTTTTCTTTTCTGTCCTTATCTGGCTTTGGTATCAAGGTAATGCTGTCCTCCTAAAATGAGATTGTGAAGTAAGTATTATTAATCCCACCTGTTAAATTTGGAGGCTGACATTTTGAGAGGTTAGATAACTTGCGTGAAGCCGAACAGCTAGTTAGAGGCAGAGTTGGGATTGGCTCTCAAACCCCATTCTTAAGCATTGGGCCACTCCCTCCCAAGAGAGACTTCTTGCCTCACTATAAAGTCTGCCTAGAGAAGGAGCATTGGAGTCAGGACTTGAAGACACGTATGAGAGCAGCAGAGAGGAGAGGTGAGGGCAGAGGCTGGGACCCAAGGTCACACCTTCATGCTTTCGCCAGCACCATGTGTGGAGTAGAGCGGGGCCATTTCTGGGTCAGTCGATGCTGTTCCTGTGGGTCCCCTGGAGCCATTGTTTGTGATGCCCCAGGAGCAGGGCAGAGGCCTCCAGGGTGTGTGACCCAGCTGGTGCTGAGCTCCTCATCTCTCCCCCATCTCCCTGAGTGCTACAGGTAGGGAGCAGGATGGTGATTGTTGCGGCGGGCTGCGTGCTGCTCCTGATGGGCATATTTGGGAAGATCGGGGCTGCGTTTGCCACCATCCCAACCCCTGTGATCGGAGGCATGTTCCTGGTGATGTTTGGGGTCATCACTGCCGTGGGGATTTCCAATCTTCAGGTGAGGCAAGGCACCCTTAGGAAAGCAGCAGCATTGCATCTCCTGAAAGGAGCCCATGGGGATGGAGATGAATGGAACAGGGTGGGGACAAGGGAGGAGGGGAAGGGAGTCCTCAGTCCCAGAAACCGCACTGGCCCCAAATGGGAGAAAGAAATAACCAGAAGCACCCGAATTTCTGAAAAACAAAATTGCATCAGTTTGAATTGGATTATCCAGACCACTCAGCTCCCAGGGTCAAGTGGGAGTCGGGACTTGTCTGAGAACCTGTGCCCTCTGAGCCCAGCCTCCCCCTCCAGTCTCAAGTGGCGGGGGGGGGGGGGGTGCTGGATGGGCGGGTGTTTGACTGATGTGCAATACAGGTACTGATCGTTCCGGCTCTGCTGTGGGGGCCTCTCTCCTACAGTACGTGGACATGAACTCGTCCAGAAACATCTTTGTCTTTGGCTTCTCCATCTACTGTGGGCTTGCTGTTCCCAACTGGGTGAACAAGAACCCGGAGAGGCTCCACACAGGTGATTCTCCATCCTCTAGACTGTGACCACTCCAGGGGCAGAGCTGGTGGGGTTCCTGGTCCCTGGGAATTCCTGTCACTTTTTTAAAAAATTAACTATAGTCACCATGCTGTACATTACATCACCGTGACTTGTTTATTTCCAGTTCTATTGAGATATAATTGACATACATCACTGTATGAGTCCCAGGTATACAGCATAAAGGTTTGACATACATATATTGTGAAACGACTACCATAATAAGTCTAGTTAACACCCATCTCCTCATATAGACACAATAAAAAGAAATGGGAAAAAAAATTTTCTCCTTGTGATGAGGACTCTTAGGATCTACTCTCTTACCAACTTTTCTATATATCATACAGCAGTGTTAACCATAGTCGTCATGTTGTACATTCCATCCCTCGTACTTATTTATCTTATAACCAGAAGTGTGTCCCTTTTGATCACCTTCCTCCAATTCCTCCTCCTCACACCCCCTGCTTCTGGTAACCACAAATCTGATCTCTTTTTCTATGAGTTTTTTTTTTTAACAGTCTATATATAATAAGTGAGATCATACAGTATTTGTCTTTCTCTATCTGATTCATGCCACAGCATAATGCTCTCAAGTTCCATCCATGTTGTTGCAAATAGCCAGATTTTATGGCTGAATAATACCCATTGTAAATATATACCTCATTTTTTTTAGTCATTCATCCATTGATGAACACTTAGGTTGTTTCCATATCTCGGCTCTTGTAAATAATGCTGCAGTGAAGGTGGCTGTGCATATATCTTTTTGAGTTAGTGTTTTCATTTTCTTTGGATAAATAACCAGGAGTGGAATTACTGGGTCATATGGTAGTTCTATTTTTAATTTTTTGAGGAACCTCCGTACTGTTTTCCATAGTGGTTGCACTAATTTACATTCCTGCCAACAGTGCCCAAGGGTCCTTTTTCTCCACACCCTTGCCAAGACTTCCTAGTTCTTGTCTTTTTGGTAAAAGCCGAACAGGGGTGAGATGATATCTCACTGTGATTTTGATTTGCATTTCCCTGATGATTAGTGATGTTGAACACCTTTCATGTACCTATTGGCCATCTGTATATCTTCTTTGGAAAAATCTCTATTCAGATCCTCTGCCCTTTTTTTTTTTGTCGTACATGGGCCTCTCACTGTTGTGGCCTCTTCTGTTGTGGAGCACAGGCTCCGGGCGCGCACGCTCGGCGGCCATGGCTCACAGGCCCAGCCGCTCCGCGGCATGTGGGATCCTCCCAGACCGGGTCACGAACCCTCGTCCCCTACATCGGCAGGCAGACTCTCAACCACTGCGCCACCAGGGAAGCCCCCTCTGCCCATTTTTTAATCCCTGTCACTTCTCTCTTCACTCTAGGGATTCTGCAGTTGGACCAGGTCATCCAGGTGCTGCTGACCACGGGCATGTTTGTTGGTGGATTTCTGGGCTTTCTACTGGACAACACCATCCCTGGTAGGGCTCACCTTTGCTCTGTAAGCTGGCAGTTTGGGTAGATGGTCAGCATTTGGGTCACCCACATTGCTTCTCTAGCCCCAGTTCTCATGTAAGACTGGCCACAGCATACCCTGAGTGGGCCCTGCATCTGGGTGGGGTGTATGGGCCTGTACTAGCTTTCTAGGGCTGCCATCGCAAAATGCCACAGACTAGGAGGCTTAAACAACCGAAATGTATTTCCTCACAGTTCCAGAGGCTAGAAGTCCAAGAACAAGGTGTTGGCAGGATTGGTTTCTCCTGGGGCCTTTCTCCTTGACTTTCAGACGGATGGCCTTTCCTTCCTGTGTGTGCATCTCTGGTGTCTCTCTGTGTGTCCTAATCTCCTCTTCTTATAAAGACACCAGTCAGATTAAATTAGAGCCCACCCTAAAGACCTCATCTTTACGTCTTTAACTAAATCACCACTTTAAAGATTCTATCTCCAAATACAGTCACATTCTGAGGTTTGTGGGGTTAGGGCTTCAACATGATTTTTTTTGGGGGGGGACACAATTCAGCCCATAAAAGGACCCTAAGGTGAGAAATACACCAGAAGCAAAAAGCAAAAGACATAGCCCCAGCTCTCTTAGAGCCTGCCGTCTAGCTGACAAGGGAGAGAATGCATGTGTTCATTTATTCATATTCCAATAAAAACCACAGCAAGTACACTGTGTTCCAGGTGCTCTGTATTGAGGACACAAAGGGCTGCAAGACATGCCCCCCTGCCTTCTAGAAACTCACAGGCTAGTAGGGGAGAGAGACACGACAACAGACCATAACAGTACAGGGAAGTAAGTGTGATGATGAGCAAACGAAGCCCATGAGCGCTGAGGTGAAGAGCGCAGAGCTGCCCTCACTGGTGGCTTTCAGTGCTCCCTTCTTGATCCTCCCATGGCCCCTTGAAAGGACCTCTGTGATAGCTCCTGCTTCGTGGTATTCCATTTCCCACATTTCTTCTCTCCACCAAATGTAAAATGCATCTGCATTCCAGAAACACTGAAATATAGAAAGGTCCGCTCTGGAAGATGAGGAAAGAACAGTGGTTCGTAGAAGGTCGTACCCCGGAGCTCAGGGAACACCTGATGATGAGCTGAGTTGAGCTGAGCTGATTCTTGGGACGGGCTTGGAGGGGGAGGAGGGGCTGCTGGCAGGTGCAGGGCACTGAGACGAGGCCTCGTGAGTGCCTGCAGGGGGGGCCAGAGGCTTCCGCCCCCTCCGTCAGGGCCCAGGCTTGACTGCTTGCTGGCTCCCTTTAGGAAGCCTGGAGGAGAGAGGCCTCCTGGCGTGGAATCAAATCCAGAAGTCTGAGGAGACTACGAAGATTTCGGAGGTCTACAGCCTCCCCTGGGGGATCGGCACCAGGTTCTGCGCATCCTCCTGCACCCGGTGCCTCCCCTTCTGGCCCAAGCTGGAACGTGGTGGGAGAGGTGAGGTGGGGGTGAGCCAGCTGACGCTCTGCTCCCGGGACCCCTCAGAAGAGCGACCCAAGGGCGCCACAGACACCAGGATGTAAGAACGCTCCTTCTGCACGTCCCAGAGGCTTCACTATCCCCCCACCCAATGTGCTGAGCTCCCCACTCACGTATGGGGGACCCTGCCCTCTCGAGTACCTCTGCACCCCGCACGTGGTGGCAGCCAAATAAGTATTAGATTAAGACCATGACAAGCATGCTTTGACCGAGTCACTTAGTCACTGAGGTCTGGCCTCAAGCTGCTTCCTTCCACCATGCTCCAGCCCTCCCATCTCCAGTGTAAACCAGTCCTCCTGGCAGTATTTTGATGCATCGGGAGGAAGAGGCTTTGGGTGGGGCAGGCGACGGAGATGGGGCTGTTTGCTGAAAGGTGACGGGAACAGTTCTCTTCCTCCCCAAAGAGGCTGGAGGCCCTGCCAGCCCCCCCAGGCCCTTCTCTTCCAGACGCTTCTTCTTCCAGGCCTCTCCCCTGCAGGTCCCTCCCCGCCAGGCCCCTGCCATTTGTGAACACCGAAGGGCCAGCAAAGCTACAATCCCTGCACAGCCCCAGCGCCAGCCCTTGGGGTCAGACTGTGTATCACAGGCCGGTATAGTGAGGCTGTGGGCCCTGGCGCTGTGGAGTCAGGACCAGGTTTGGATCCTAAGACTTAACCTGCATGTCAGGTTCTCACAGGGACATGAAACAGTCAAAGCATTTGAGAGGCCTTCAGTGGAGCAGAGCCACTGTTGTTATGATATATAAACTGTAAAGAGCCAGGCGAACCTGTTCTCTCTGTATCCTCAGTGGATTAGTCAGGATTCTCTAGAGAAACAGAGCCAATAGGGGGTGTGGGGGTGTGTATACACATACATGTCTGCAGAGAGAGATATACATGTGTCCACACACACACATACATATATGGAGGTGGTGGGAGGGCAGGGCAGGGAGAGAGATTGACTTAAGGAATGGACTCATGTGATTGTGGAGGCTGGCAAGTCCAAAGTCTGCAGGGTAGACCAGCAGGCTGGGAAGAGTTACAGCTGGAGTCTGAAGGCAGTCACTGGCAGAATTCCCTCTTCCTGGGGGAGGTCAATCTTTTGGTCTATTCAGTCCTTCAACTGATTGGATGAGGCCCACCCACACTATGGAGGGTAATCTGCTTTACTCAAGCTCTACTGATTTAAATATTAATCTCTTCTAAAAAAATACCTTCAAAGAAACACCTGGAATAATGTTTGACCAAATACCTGGGTACCATGGCCTAGCCACGTTGACATACAAAATTAACCATCACACCCAGTGTACAGGCCCAGGGACATTTATGTACTCTTCGCCCAGGGGCCTCACCAGAAAGCACTCAGAACACTGTGGGATCTGGCTTGGACTCCGTTCAGGAGTCTTTATTATCAGAAGAAGCAGATGTAGCTGATGTCCTGGAGCACAGGAGGTCAACACTGTTCCTGGGCTCCTAGAACATGCCGGATGTGTGGTGGGCTCCAGAACTCTCTAGAACCCATCAAAACAATGCCCTGAACCCAGGTGTGCTGCAAGTACCCGGTGTCATGGGACAGATCCTGCCTGTCCTGTTCTTGAAAGGCTCGTGGCCTGGGCCTTGGGTGCATCCGGTACCCCCTGAATAGGAGCACAGTGGGAGCAGGTGTGTGCCCTGCAGCAGGCCAGCACCTCATACCAAACAACCCTGAAAGACTGACATGGGGCCACACTCCTCTTCAATACTTTATAATAATCAGAAACTACAACCATCAAAATGCTTTCAGGACAGCCCACTCCAAAACGGCCTGCAAGGCTGAGGCAGGGGCAACCTGGGCTGTGAGCATTCAAACTTGGAGACTGCCCGCCCTCCTTCACCCCTCCTGCTCCCACTGCATCACAGATCTTCATCGTCAAAGGTCTCCGTGCACCTCAACATTACCGTCTCATCGTCGAAGGAAAGGTCTGGTTCCTGCAAAACACAGGTAGAAGAGGATTCCACTTTATTTAAGGGCTCTGGGCCTCAGGCAGAGGAGAAGGCCCCATCATCTCAGACGTGCTCCCTCCCTCTGTCTCTCCCCCACGTCTCTTCAGTGGTATCTTCTTCTCCAGCTTCCAGCCAGGAAGTTAAAAGCAATGGGGGGCAGGGAGTCCATTTCTATTTCACTCCACTCAATACTCTGTGATCTCCAGAATGGCTTCTGGATTCATCAGAACTGACTTCTTTCTTCTCCTGGAGATTTCTGGGATGCCATAAGAGAGACGGGGGCAGTCTTAAAGCTTTATCCAAATGCCCTCCACAGAGGATGGTGAATTACACCATTATGCACCCACCAGCTATTTCAAAAAAAAAAAAAAAGGAATGAGATCCCTCTCTATCCGTAGGATAAACTATTTTAAAAGGGCAAGGTACAGAGCAATGTGTATAGTAGGCTACCATTTGTGTTTGAAAGATTACATAAATATCTGGAGAATACCTTTGGATGGCTGTACAGAAACTGGGCATGGTAATTGCCTTCAGGGAAGGGAATGCGATAGTAAGCAAGGGACAGTGGTAGGCGAAAGACTACGTTTTCTTTGTATATCTTTTGGTAACTTTCGAACTTTAAACCATGTTCATGGGTTAGCTGTTTGGAGATAATTTTTTAAAAGAAACAGCACTATGTCTGTTTAGCAAGGGTTTCTCAGTCCCTTAACAATGACCCCAGCCAACCTCTCTGACTCCCCATTACCTCTTCCCCTAACCGTACATTCCTGGGTTTCCTACCTCTACGCACCCCAGCAGAAAATCAGCCCTGTAATTTGTTAGCCCTGATGGTTAGGGGTTGATCCCCTTGGGCCCCGGGAAGCACCCCTAATCCAGCCAACCATCTTATGAACATGGGACTTGGTCCCCAGGGTGACGGCCAGATTGGGGGTGACTGCAAATGAAGCCTCTCCAGCTCTGGGGAGCGGCCCCCACCTGCTGTGCTCTGCTGCTGGGGGAGGGGCGCACGAGAGCCCGGGGGTCCAAGAGGGGGAAGAGCTGGTAGAAGGAAAGTCACCCAGCCCCATCATTCAGGGTGAGGATGCGGCAAAGCTTGAGAAAAGAGGGAGTCGGAGCATAGTGGTTGCCCGGAGCCCAAGCGTCCTGGGAGGGAACCACACGCTGGAGTCTCTATCACACAGAGTGCTTGAATGTCATTCCAAATGTTCTACTTCCTTAAGCCTCTGAAAACGGTGATGAGGCATTTTTAAGCTGCAGATTTGTGAAAGCACTAGTCTGTGAGAGGTGTTTGCTGGGATTGGGTGCTGCAATGTGTTGAGTAGTGTTCCCTCTAGTTCATATCCTCCTGAAACCTATTGGGAAATAGAGTCTGTGCAGATGTAAGATGAGTTAAGGATGTCAAGCCGAAATCATCTGGATCTAGGGTGTGCCCTCAACCCAAATGGCTGGTGTCCTTACAAGATGAGAGGGACGGAGAGATACACAGCAGAAGGCCATGTGAAGACGGGGGCAGTGACTGCAGTGACGCAGCTACAAGTCAGGGGATGCCGAGGATTGCTGGGAGCCACCAGGAGCTAGGAGGAGGCAAGGAGGAATTCTTCCCTAGAGCTTTCAGAGGGAGCGTGGCCCTGCCAACACCTTGATTTGCCTTCTGGCCTCCAGAGCTACGAGAGAATAGATTTTTGTTGTTTTAAGCCACCAAGTTTGTGGTAATTGTAACGTCAGCCCTAGGAAACCAGTACAGGTACTAATTAAGCTTCATCCAACCACCTCCCATGAAGCTGATAGCGGGGGACAAACGGGGAAGAGAATGCAGTTGCCCTCTTTACAAACCATCTACCAAAGCCTGAGGCCTCCTGCACGAGGACACTCTTGAACAGCCTGTTCAAAATACAGATTTCTGGGGCTGCATCTCGCAACACTGGATGGGAATCTTGGGTGTGGGGACATCAGGAGTCTGCATTTCCAGTGAGCTCCCGAGGCGATTCAAGTCTGAGTACCTCTGCTTTCCATGGGTGCTCCAGCCCTGCCTGTTCTTTCTTTCCTGCCATGTGTAGAGAAAGGAAGCAGGGAAAGCAAAGACTGTCCCATCGATCCATTCTCAAGGCCTTGGCAAAGTGAACTGACTTCACTGTGTCGAGAGAAAGGGACACAGTGGTCAGAGCTGGTGGCCAAGGGTTGGGAGGTGGAGAGCAAAGCGCAGGGAAGGGCCCTGGCTCCAAGTGGAGATTCAAAGTGGTCTCGGCAGAGGGAAATGAAGGGTTAGCAGGAAGAGGCCCCATGGAAAAGCTGTCCGAATTATTTGAGACATTTTCATCCCTATCACTTACCTTTTTTAATGAACAGCTATAGTTTTGCTAAATTCGTGAGAAGATCAGTGGCTATGAACCTGAAAGGGCCTGTCCCCTTGGCAGCTCAGGCGTAACCCTCTACCCCCGTGGAAGCTTCCAGGAATGGACCTTCTAACCAAGACCCCCCACAGTGCATGTCCCCGTGGGCTGCACAGTCAGCTTTTTGGAAGCAGAAATTAATATCCTTCAAAAGCTGGCAGCAAATATTACCCCGGGGTCTCCGAAGATGATGAAACGGTCCGGCCTCTTAGAAAGGCGTCAAGGAGTCACACAGCATGTAGGAATGCCTGTGAAGGGCCAGGCCCCGGAGGTCTGGTCCCGGCATCAAGGGACTCCCCAGGCTCAGGTCTGCCCTGAAGAGCATCCCTTTGTCTCTCCCCTCCATTTCCCCGGACATCCTCCATTTCACAGGATGCATTAGGCTGAAGTCAACCACCCGTGGAAGAACGTTTCCCCGCCGGGGTGTGAGCTGGGGGGGGCTGTAGCCGGGTCTCCCCTCCAGAGCCCTTCCCGCCCTCCGAGGGGAGGTGAGCCAAGGCCTCACTGTGCTCTGCTCCGTCCTACCTGTTTGAACTGAGTGTCAACACAGCAAAGGCCTTTAAAAAAATTGACGATCTGCAGGTAGAGCTGAAACTTGTCCTCGGGATTTTGTGGGTTGCAGACAGCCAGCACGGAACTGACAGCAGAAAGGAGGAAGAAACAGCAAACCTTTAAAATCCTAACGTTTTACCTCTGTACCCACTAAAATATTTGGATTACAGTGGGAGCCAAGCACTTTGAAGCACGCAGCCGAGCCCTCCATGGAAGGCTTGCATGGCCCCAGTTCCAACATCGTGTCTGGAACCTGCTGGGAAAGTGAGACTACAGGGAGGCAGGCCCGCATGCCTAGCTTAGTGTTCTGAGCTGCGGCCTGTGGAACAAGGAGCGAGATTTCCTCTCCTCCCAGAGTCAGGCTCGTACAGCAACGCCATACGGTTCTGCTCCCACCGGTGGTTGCCCAGGCTCGGGGGGCTCAGGGCACGATTGACATCAGCCCCTTGAGATGCCTCCGCTCAGGAGGTCTACCACGGAACACGGGCCTGGCGCAGAGAGCAGGCTGCTTTGCAGATTCCTTTCCTGCTGCTTCCTGGGACAAGGGGAGAAGCCTGCCAACAGGACCGTGAATCAGGCCTGGACAGCTGACTTCCTGCTGGAGTGAGGTCTCACAGTCAGCGTGGGAAACCCTGGCAGCAACCCCTGCCTTTTCTAGGGAAAATAGAAAAAAATTTTTTTAATTGGTTGGTTTTTGTTCCATCAGTAGAATGAGTAGTTCCAAGTACACTTTGGCCACTTTTCAACAAAATCGTCTTCACAGCCCAAGCCCAGCTCAGAAACAGGAGCGTCTGTCTCCAGCCAGTTTCAGCCAAATCAGACTCCACACACAGCTGGGAAGAGCCTGAGTCACCAGGGAAAAGCGCTTTGAGATTTTGGGCAAGTCTGGCTGGGCTGGGGGCGGTGGGGTGAGAGCAGAGGAGCAAATGCTGCCCCCTGACCTGCCAGCAGGCGGCCAGGGCTCCAGGCCGTAGCCACAGGCCTCGGGGAGAACGGACATGTTCTTTGGGATCACGAGGACATGAACGTCAGCCTCACTCCCAAGGCAGAAAAACTAAATTTTCTTGCTTCTTTCTAGCCAGCTATGCAAAGGGCCTGTGCCTTCAGGCTGTAAGACCACAGCTTTTCAAAGTAGCAAGGGAATTTCCATCCTAAACTTTCTTTCTGAGAAAACACACCTGTTTTCTTTTTTTAAAACAAGCTCCTTCTTGTTTTAACATCTCCCCAGATGCTCTTCTCACTTCAGGGCATCAGCCATCTCCTCCTCCCCTCCTTCCACATCCTTCCCATCAGCACTATGAAAAGCAGCTTCCCCCCTTGTGCGACTCAGAGCCCAGGGCACCGGGCCTGGTTCCACGTTGGCCCCGGCTCTCTGTGGCCCAGAGCCCCCCACCCACCTCCTGGACCAGACCGACTGCTGTAACCTGCCCATGGCCACCTCACCCCGGGGAACAGTGCAGCACAAGCCACCTGGAGTTGATAACCTGGTGTGTCTCAGCCCTGGGCCACGGTGGAAGAACTGTCAGCTCTGAAGAAGCCCCAGACAACATCATCCCCAGGGCAATGGCACAATCCTAGGACCTACTTTGAATCACAGAAAAAAGTGGATTTCCAAGAACTTCCACTGAATCATGCTCCCTTCTGAGAGGCTGCAGGGGAGAGGCCCGTAAACACCCCGACAGGGGTGCCCATGCACACACACACTCATATACACACACAGTCTCACACCCCCATCTTCACCTGGAGCTAGATGTACTTGGAACCTCACTTTTGTCCAGGAAACTTGCCACATCGAAGGCATCTTCAAAAAGGATCTGAAAGGAAGCACAAAACTTCATGTGTCAGAAATACCCCTACACTTTGACGTTTGCTCTGGGCGGCTGGGGGAGAGACGCGTATAAAGCCTCTCTACCCCTCAGCCCCAAATGGGTGCATCTTAAAGCTGAGGCCCAAACCCCGGCTCTCTGCTTGGTGACCTTTCCAGAGGATGAGTATTAAGTTCTTGCCCACCCAGAACAAACTGCCGACCCCAGAGGTGGCTGAGAGACGGGGAAGCACCGGGGACCATGGTCTCCTCCTTTTAAAGAAAGCAGGAGCTCAGGTGCGAGATGCAACAGCCAGAGGTGAGCCTCAGTTTACACTGGAAAGGGCTCATCTACTCCTCCCGAGAGGCAGAGGCTGTCTGAGCCCAGGATCCACAATCTAGCGGTTTCATGCCAGGGCAGCTGGACAGAGGTTAAGGGGGCTCTGGGGTTAAGCTGCAGGAAAGCCGACTCCCAGCCCTGCCACTCACTAAGCTGTGACTTAATTTCCCAGATCCCAAAGGGAATCACAACAGTGCCTACCCCTAGAGATGCTGCAAGAATCAAATGTATGGGCAGCACCTGGCACAGAATAATGGCTCAAATATGCTAGCTATTATTGAATACTATGTGCTTTGTAAAAGAAACACAGGTTCATCTTGGAAATGGAAAATAGAAACAAAGTTAAAATCACTGAGAAACAGTCCCACCCAGAGATGTCCATTGTTGACATACTGATCTGTTTCCTCCAGTCATTTCCCAGGGCATATTATAGCATATATTTCCTATTTTGGAATCTTGCTATTTAGAAAGTTCTCAGTTCTGCTTTTTAAAAATTTGTTGACAAATATTAAATATTCCATGGGAACATGATATACACTTAGCATTGCAGGATTTAGTAAATATACAGGATATGCTTGGTTAAATTTGAATTTTACATAAAGAATGAATAATTTTTTGGCATACAAATGTCCCAAGTATTGCATGGACACTCTTATATGAAAATTTTAACTAGCTGTGCTTTTTACCCCTTCTATATGGGAGTCAAGAGGGCATTCTCTGATCCTAGTTGGCAGGTTCTAGCAGGTTCCCCAGGGTCTCCTCCCCTCTTACCTGGGGACACATTGCTCTTTGTCTGGGGGCCTTCTGTCTGCCCTTCGTGTCTTTTTTTTTTAAAGCTTTTTTTTTGATGTGGATCATTTTTAAAGTCTTTATTGAATTTGTTACAATATTGCTCCTGTTTTATGTTTTGGTTTTTTGGTGGCAGGGCATGTGGGATCTTAGTTCCCCAACCAGGGATTGAATCCGACCCACTGCATTGGAAGGCGAAGTCTTAACCACTGGACTGCCAGGGAAGTTCCCCACTTCATGTCTTCTTACAATTCACTTTCCCGGAACTGAATTCCCTGGGACTCTGGAATTGTGAATTGTACTCCTGGCTTTCTGGACGTTTTCTGGTGTCCTTCTTTTTGATACCCCTTTGGTCACCTCAGAGAGGATTTGGGAAGGGGTCACTGAAAGGCCTGGGCTCCTGTGTCCATCAGCACAGAAGCCCATTGTCTCCGTGTTCCTTCCCAGCAGGCCTGAGGCAGGGATGCAGGACCTAAATTCCTTCCCTCAAATCAATCAGCCCATCACAATCACAGGCCACACACCATCCTCACCTGTGCAAACCCCTCTCACAAGCCAGCTCTTGGGGGCAGCATGGCCAGGCTCTGAGGTCCTTCTGGGGCACCCAGCACACTTACGGGGCCGCACCTCTCAGAAGTGATCCAGAGTCCAGGGGTTGGCCCCAAACGCAACTGTTCCACAGCAAAACCTCTCAGGTGGACCAGGAGCTGCAGAGGTTTCACTGCAACTAATTTAGAAGCCACAGCAGGAGTAACTGGCTCTGTACCTACCCTGGGCATAACTGTCATCTGTTCCACTCACCTTGTCACTCAGCCCTGGGCTGGCCCAAGCCTGGGGATGGCAATGCAGTCAGAGCCCTGCTCTGGGCATGGCTAAGAGACTCTGCTGCCAGCTTCCCTCAACACCAGAAGAATGTGAGCCCTTAGCCCTTCCTGAAAAAGCCCAGACAAGCTGCTTCCGTGATTTGGAGACATTGGATTCTGAAGTTTTCTCTTTGGGTCTGCTCCTCCTTGAGGAAAGGTTTGTGCTGCAAACACGTGTGCAGTCAGCTTACAGTTTGACAGAATTTTCATGCATCTGACATACGTTTTCTTTTGCCTTCTTTGTTGTGGGACCCCAGGGCCAGGCACTTTGAGGCTACAAAGACATCTATCCTGGCTGATGCTTGCCTTGGGTTGAGGTCTTTTGGGGCTGGTTGTCTGGCCCTGCTTTGGCCATTATGGAGGAGAGCTCACATCCTCTCATGGTGGACCCAACATTTCGTGGATAGTCAGATCAGAAACCATAGTCCAGTGGAGTGGCGAATGGGGGGTGGGGACGGGGCATGGGTGGTAGCGGTTGACTGTGGCACATCTGCCCTGCGAATTCCCTCGACTAACACCCGCAGTCATCAGTCACCTGGGGTGCTTGTTCAAAATGAGATTCTGAGCCACCCCCTTGGGGACTCGGATTCAGTGGGTCTGGGGTACTAGCCAGGCACCTGTCTTTTTTTTTTAAAGATTTATTCATTTGGCTGCCTTGGGTCTTAGTTGAGGCACGTGGGATCTTTTTTTTTTAAAGCCTATGCTATCGATACTATTCCTTATTTTATTTATTTATTTCTTTATTTCTTTTGCGGTACGCGGGCCTCTCACTGTTGTGGCCTCTCCCGTTCCGGAGCACAGGCTCCGGACACGCAGGCTCAGCGGCCATGGCTCACGGGCCCAGCCGCTCCGCGGCATGTGGGATCTTCCCGGACCGGGGCATGAACCCGTGTCCCCTGCATCGGCAGGCGGACTCTCAACCACTGCGCCACCAGGGAAGCCCTGGGATCTTTAGTTGAGGCATGTTGGATCTAGTTCCCTGACCAGGGATAGAACCCGGGCCCGCTGCCTTGGGAGCACAGAGTCTTAGCTTCTGGACCACCAGGGAAGTCCCCAGGCACCTGCCTTTTAACTAAACTCCACTTGAGAAGCATCAGGGGAGATCAAGGAGGGCAGAGCATAAACAGGTGACCAAAGGGCAGAGACTTGAAAAACTCTGTGATGAAGGATACAATGCTTGAAGCAGGAACTATGTGCCCTGGACAAGTCCTGCCACATGCTAGGCCTTGTCTGTGAACTGGAAAGACTGGACAAGGTGACCACTGCTCTCCAGGCCTGGGCCCTGGTGGCTGGGAAGCCTCCCAGAGAATGGGGCCTCCAGGGCTGGCCCCCAGCATCAGAGGCACTTGGAGGAGGTTCTCTGGCTCTAAGACTCCCCAGAGAGACACTGGACATCCCCTCCAAGGGACCACCCGCGGAGGAGTATTTGGAAAGTCAGGGCAAAGCAGGGGTGGGGTCCATGGAAGCTAAATGTCCCGCAAAGCACTAGACAGACGCGGAGAGCAAAGAACTGCCCTCCCCGTTAGACAAGGGAGGGCAGATGCAGCCGCAGGTGGTAGCAGCAGCCTTCTGAGGCTGTCCTAATTCTGGAAGAGCAGCTGAGGGGCCCAGTTTGAGCTCAGAGCTGAGCTGACCGCTAACCTAACGCCACCCACCGCTCTGCATGTCTCACCATGGCTGTTCTTGCTGCTTGAACGCCGAGAAGCACATTTACGGCAGAGGCGTAATTGCCTCCTCTGCGTTCCGCAATGCTCTTTGGGGTGGGAGCTGACCTGCTCTCAGGGATTGGGCCTGATTGATCCTATCTCGATTACTCATTGGCTCAGTAATCTGGCAATCTGGCCAATTCCGGCCAATGAGAGGGCAGGAGAGGTATGGTGCAAATTTCTGGGAAAGTTCTTCCTTGACCCTTAAGAAAGAGGGGCAGGGAATCTTTTCTCCTACCTGGTGTAGAAAAGGAATAACAACTTGATTGCTACCAGCTGCCATTCCACAGTCACCACACGGGGTGGGGGAAGTGGGGTGGGGAGGGAAGGTGAAATGCCGGCCTTGAGACGAGGCAGAGCAGGCAGACGGGAAGAGCCGAGTCGGCGGCGACGACGCAGGGAGACGAAGCGGAAGTCCTCCTGCCTCGGGCCCTCCCTGGGTGTGCCGAGTACATTTCCTCTTGGCTTAAACAGCGAGTAACTTGAAGCCGAAAGAATCCTAGTGCGTACAACCTTCTAAACCTTCTTTTCTGTAATCCCCATGGAAAGGCCAGGAAAGTAGCAGGGGAAAAATAACTGTGGTTCTGTGGTTGCGTATATAATGTCGGGAAAATCAGAAACTTACCGCGCGCGCCAGAATCCAGACAGCACCTCCAAGTTACTGTCTGACCCGGGCAGCTCCCTGGCATCTCCAGGCAAAGGTGATGCCCACCCTCCACCCCACCCGTCGGTCCGCTCACCTCCTCAGGGGTGGAGAAGAGCGAGCAGCTGGCCCCCTGGCTTTCCACTCCGCTGTCCTTCACGCTGCCCTCGGCACAGGCCGGCTCCTGACAGGCCCCCGCGAAGCCCAGGAGGCCGCTGTGCTTCTGCGCCCAGGCGTGCTGGAGGCTGGCCTTCCTCTCCTCGGAGAGGGTCTGCCACAGATGGGAGATGGCCGCAGACATGATGGGGAGGGTCACCTCCTGCGAGGAGACGATCCCGTTCTCGGTCAGAAGGTCCATCGTCTGCTTGTAAAAGTTGAGGTACCTGCAACAGAAAGGTCAGCAACTCCCGGACCTGAAGCCGGTGGCCCGGGGTCCCGCCCAGGCCGGCTCCTCGGGATCCCGTGGTGGCGGGGAGAGGGGAAGCGAGCACAGCACACAGGTCTTGCCCGCGCTGTGCTTCACCAGGGACTCAGCCTCACTGGCCGCAGCCTGCCCTGCCACTTGCAGAGTAGAAGCTATCTGGGGGGCCATGGGCGACTTAGATTTGTGCTTTGGGGGGTCCCTCCCCAAGTCCTCCCAGCGCCCCCTGTGAAGCTCTCTGCCGGACAAAAGAGAGGACGGGAGGCAGGGCAGGCTCAGCTCTCCCCCCAGGGAAAACTGCTTCAAGTTTAGAGCCCAGACGTGTGCAGATATGATATGACCTCGCTTTAATTTGGAAGCTGTGGAGCGAGCCTCCTTCTACTGGGCCCACCTCTCCCACATGGATGCGGAGGGCCTCAGGTTTGTGGAGGAGCGGTGAGGGACAGGGGAATCTGAGCCATCCATCCACTGCCTTTCTTACTCCAAGATTAATTAGTAAGGCTGCTGAAGCAGACCTGTGGTGTGTGTGCAGCAGTGGGGGTGGCTTTAGCTCTCATATCCCACCCACAGGCCCCCCAAAGTCACCCCAAATAAAGTCAGTCTAAGGAAACAGTTCACGTGCTATGCAGATGTGGCTTCAGGACTATTTCTTTGGCTCCTCTAACAACCTCATCCCTAAGCCCCCGCCACGTGGAAATCCTGGAGCTTCCATGACTCGGGGCCTGCAGGACGCCCCAGGTGGAGCACCTGTCCCCCTCCCCACAGGGGCCCAGCTCTTCACACCGTTCAAATTCCAAGAGGTCTGGCAGCAAGGTGACCGAGGAGTTGAAGAGCTCCGTGTTTTTCTCCTCTGCCTTCTCCTCCTCTGCCTCGTCGTCCTCCTCTTCCTCGTCATCGTCCTCCTCCTCTTCTTCCTCCTCAACCTCCTTCCCGACTGCCTCGATTGGGCGCCAGCTGTCGGAACCTTTCTGATGAACTGTATTTAATATCAGACTGGGGAGGAAATGGAAACAAGGTAATCCCTCATGAACATCAAGACTGAAATTCTTGACACAATTTTAGCATATACAGACTAAAGAAAAAAAACCTATATGATCATCTCGACAGGTGCAGAAAAGCGTTGGCAAAATTCAGCGTCCATTCATGATGAAACTAGGAATAGAAGGGAATTTCCTCAGCCTAATAAAAGGCATCTACAAAAAACCTACAGCTAACATCATATTTAACAGTAAAAGACTGTTTCTCTGCTAAGATCAGGAATAAGACAAGGATGTCCTATCTTACCACTTCTATTCAAAATTGTGCTGGAGATTAGAGCCTGTCCAATAAGGTGAACCAAAGAAATAAAAGGTGTACAGATTGTAAAGAAGAAATAAAACTGTCTTTATTTGCAGACAATGTGATTATCTATGTAGAAGATCCCAAAGAATCTACAAATATGTGACCAGAACTAAGGAAGCAAGGTTGCAGAATATAAGGTCAGTATACAAAAACCAATAGTATTTCTATAGACTAGCAATGAATAATTGGAAATTGAAATTTTAAAAAGTACCATTTACAATAGCACAAAAACCCATGGTTAAATCGGTTTAAACTAAAAGCTCCATCTAGAAAAGAAAACAATGAATAAGCTGGGCTTCATAAAGTTTTTAATTCTACTCTTCAGAAGACAGTTTTGAGACTGAAACAACATGACATAATTTGGAAAACCAGGACTTGTACCCAGAATCTCTTTATACTGATAGGAATAATCCCCCAGGTAGCAGATTGAGTTAAAAAGCAAGTGTGCCAGAAGAAAACATAGGAGAAGTCTCAACCCCTCTTTCTCTCTCTCTAATCTCAGAGTGGAGCAAGTCTTTCTATTCACCCAACATCAGGTGCCATTACAGATGGACAGATTAGACTTCAGTTTTGCATGGACAAAAGAAAAAACAGAAACATTGAAAGCAAAATAGGAAAACAACCAACCAAGGTACAATTGTTTGGAATCCATATACTAGAAAGAGGGCTAATTTCTTATGATACATAAAGCCCTTCTACCACTAAATAAGAAAAAGACCACCAACCCAACAGGAAAATGGGCAAAGAATAGGTTAAAAGAAGCTCCCAGGAAAGGAAATACAAATGATCCTGAACAAAGGCACTTAAGTTCACACATAATTTAATTAATTAATTAAAATATAATAATTATAAAATGTAATAATCTATTCCTCTGCTGGTACCACCGTTTTAATTATTGTAGGCTTATAATAATTCTAGTGAAAAAATCCTCCCTAATTAATATGATTCTGAAAGAAATTTAGTCATCCTCATGTGGATAAGTGATACAAGTATTAATAAGATTTTAGTATGTGATAGTGGTCGTATGTTAAATCAGGAAGGAGAGGATGGCTTATGTAATAAATGTGGTGGGACCAGTAGCTAACATCTGCCTCACTGAGATCATCTCCCAGGCTGATTTCCAGGTGGGGCTAGTCTGATTTGTAAAACGTGGCCACAAACACCCTGCCACGTACACTCAACACACACACACACACACACACACACACACACACACACACACACACACACACACACACACACACACACACACACCACTCTTGCTTCCGCCCCCCGACGACCAAAGCAGTGCAGAGTGTGATTATAGGTGATCGTGTCCTTCTAATACTTTTCTGTATTCTCATGTTGTCTACAATGTGAATTTAATTTAATAATCTATCATTTCCCCCTGATTATTTCCCTTAGGATATAATGATACACATTTATTGTTTTAAAAAATGGGAAAATACAGAAAAGCACGGAGAAGAAAATAAAATTCATCAGTAGTAACCCCACCGAAAAAAGAGGAAACAACATCACTTCACCTCGGCAGGCTCTCAGGAGGTTCTGACAGTAAGTAGTTCGCAGTCCCCTTTTCAGAGTGAGTAAAATTGTTTATACACGTACTCCTGTGCCTCCTGAGAGGCCAGCCTGAATGTACACTGTGCTAGGCACGCCCTGGGGCCACCAGAGGTGATGAGGGCCCAGCCGTTGTCCCTAAAGTCCAGGCCGCTCTCGAAGCAGCTGTGCAGGATGGTGGTACAGGGCCTGGGTCATCCTTTGAGAGCACAGCAAAGACTAAGTCTACAAAGTACACATCAAAAAGTGCGAGAGTTAAATGTTCAAAATGAGATCATAAAAGTACGAGAAAGACATTGTTCGAATCAGCCTCTCTTGTCTGACTGTGACATTATAAAGGAGGTTCCCCTTTCAGCATCTGTGACACCTGAGTGTACTACTTTTCCTTTCCTCTCTGAAGTTCAGTTTGGTTTTTCTTAGGTTCCTACGAAGCTTGGAAAGTAGGCAGAGATTTGGATTTTCATTATTTTCATATATATCCTCAATAAAGCCATTAGGTGAGTTTCTTTAAAAGCTATAACACGATATGAACACTATGATCTCATTTCTCTACAAAGTAATGTGCAAAATGAAAAAAACTAGGATATTCTTTAAGATTAACATTGATTTTCTTTTAGTGGTGAGATAATATGTATTTTAATTTTCTTTTTTGGGCATTTCTGTCTTTTTGACATTTTCTGTTAATAAGTAGGATTTTCATAATCGGGAAAAAATCCAATGCGTGTGATTCAAATAAAATAGAAAAGAAATCTCTCCAGCACAAGACTGTTTTAAACAGGTAAGCAGCACCTCTTCCTCGGTTCTGTGTTCTGGAGGGGAAAGGTGGGCTGTGGAGCTGTAGCAGCACTGTGGTAGTAGAACAGCAGATTCTAGGTCTCCTGATGCTTGGGTGTCTTACCTGGGATTTCTAGAGTGCATGCTGGCATATTCTTCCTTGACCTCCTCTAAGCTGTTTACATTCCCATCCTCCAGGTTGAAGGATTCTATGAGGGAAGTTGAAGTCAAGGGTCACACATGATAGTTGGGACTTTGTCCAGTCTCTCCTGCCTTTCTGGCCTGGGTGGACCATGGGTGATCGCTGAGCCCACCCAGGTTCAGTGTTAGGGCGTCAAGAGCCCAGTTTCACGTCTCCTTTTAGGTGTGCGGGGAGAGCACTAGAACAGGGGAAGAGTTTCTTGAACTGGACTTTCTCAGTCAAGACATGGAAAGTATCCCTTTCAGAATTCGGCTTTCACTAGCTTATGAAACCTAAATTCCCAGCCAGCCATGTCTCCCAGCCTGAGTGCAAGGAAGGGAGACAGCTTCTGCCCCTTGCTTTTGAGTTGGACAGGCCCCAGTCCACTTCTCTGGCCTCTCTGACCTGAGGAGGTCAGGCACCCTTCAACAGCACCTAGGAAGGAGCTCATCATGCTCACACAGCCCGCTGACGTCTGTCTGTCCTGCCAGACGCTAAGCTTCCTGAGGACAGGGGCATGGATCTCACCGTACCCCTGGCCCAGGTGCAGTGCCTGACACACAGTAGGCTCTCAATAAATATATGTTCACTTGGCTTAACCCAATCTCCTTGTTTTCAATAGAAAAACAAGCCAGCCCTTCCTTGGGAGGCAGAGGAGTGGCAGGTAGGGATCTCTTACCTTTCAGCTTCAGCAGAGTATCCAAGGTTTGTTCCAGTTCCTGAATACGATTCTTCGCCTTATTCAAAACCTGCCACTGAGGACAGAGACAGAGAGTGCGGAAAAGCCAGGCTCCCACCACAGAGAAGGTTTTGCGGACACAGGAGCCCCTTTCCTGGCCTGAGGCCACCCTCCCTCGGGGGCAAAGCCCCAGTCCTTGACTCTGTCGACAGAAAAGGTAGGAAGTTTGTTCTGATCCACAGAAGGCATGACATTTACTTTGTATTCTGGAAATGGTTCTCACAGAAATATCAAAGTATTTGGAAACAGTTAAGCTGAGCTCAGCAGACAACTAGGGTTGCACACTACTATATACGCTGCATGAAGTCGGCGTGGACGGTGACGGCACAGGTGGCCTCATGGTTAGAGCTCCAGGCGGCACGAAGGCCAATTAACTTCTGCTCGCTTGTCCCAGTGTGCAACCGGCAGGTTAACATTAAACGTGCTAATATTGTTTGTTTGCTAAATGCGTACACTCTAGTTGATCTAAACATTGATCAAGTGCTCTGTCAACCTGAACTGTGAATTTCCTATTCTGCAAGAGTAGAATCACAAGCATTTCTGCCCTCACTCCCTCCCTCCCTCCCTCCCTTCTTTCCTTTTGTACTGTATGTAATATTACTACAGTCAAAATGGTAACCACAAGATTATTCAAAAATGAGAAATGCTAAATGTTGTTTATTATGCAGACACCCGATGCCTGTCAGGAGTCCCACACCTTCATCCGGAATGTATGAGGGCAAAGCTGTGTGCTTAGCCCGGGAACACAGAGTAAACAAGACAGCCCTGCTTTCAGGCCGCTGACATTCTAACAGGGAAGATGAGCATGGAAACAACCACTCAATGCACAAAACACGTAACAACTGCGTGTAACACGCGCTAGAATTCAGTAAGCACCGCAAAGGGCTGTGGGAACACACGGCAGCGGGAGGAGGAACCCATCTAACTGGAGGGCTCGATGGAGCCGGGCTTCCGGGCAGCTGAGCTCAGCTGAGCCCCAGAGTATGCATGGACTCTGAAGCGCTGGGGGACGCAGGCCTCGCTCAGGGAGCTGCGGAAAGAAAGGAAATGGGGAGGCGGTGGGAGAGGACGCAGCAGCAGGCAGGGGCCCACAGCCCAGGGGCTGCCATTCTAGACTCCCGCTGCCCTGGCTGGTGCACAAGAAGACTTGAGGAACCTCAAAGCACAGCGCTCTGAAGACCCAAAAGAAAGCGACAGGAGAACACAGTGGACACAGGATCTCCTTTAGAGCAGGGGCCACCTGCTGTCTTACACCATCTGCTGCCCCTGTCCCACCCCAGCTTCAGGATTATACCGTTGGGTCAGCAAGGACTCTGTCCCCTCTTCGGACACTAGGGGCTGACAGGTGGCGTGAACCTCAGGCTTGTTCTCAGGGTGAGGTGAGGACTTTCTAGTCCTCTGGTCCAGGCTGGTCACCTGTGTCCGCACAGCCGGGCCACCCCACGCTCACCTCACAGTCTCACTACGTCAACTGGACCAGCACAGAGCTAGGTAAGCCGGGTGCAATTCATTGAAATTCTGTTTCTAGAATGGTTTTGGCAGGCTGATTTTCTTAGGACCTTTGTCTGGGTTGAATTGTGTTCCCCTAAAAAAGATATGTTGAAGTCCTAACCCCCAGACTTGTGAGTGTGACCTTATTTGGAAATAGGGTCTTTCTAGAGGTAATCAAGTTAAAAAGACATCATTAGGGTGGGCCCTAATCCAGTATGACCGGTGTCCTTATAAAAAGGGGAAATTTGAATGCAGAGACAGACACACACACAGGGAAGACAATGTGAAGACACAGGGAGAAGACGGCCATGTAACTGGAGTGATGGCTCTGTAAGCCAGGGAACGCAAGGATTGCCAGCAAATGCCAGAAGCCAGAAGAGGCAAGGAAGTCTTCTCCCCTAGAACCGTCAGAGGGAGCACGGCCCTGTGGACACCTTGATTTTGGACTTCTGGAGGCCAGACCTCTGAGACAATACATTTCTGTTGTTTTAAGCCTGGTGTGTGGTATTTTGTTTTGGCAGCCACAGACAACTAGGAACACCTTGCTACCACGCATACGTGCATCTCACTCTCGTAGAACAAATCCTTTCTCCATGGACATCACAAATGCAAAATTCAGGGTTGTCCCTCCAGCACGAAAGAGAAAGAAGGAGAGGACAGAAAACATCTGATTTCCAGACCGCCCTCTGGCTGTGCCATTCCAGGCAAACTGTCTAACTTTCTGGAGCCTCACTTTCCTAAGTGATACTAACGTTCCAAACCACATATGACCATGCTATGTTTTTCATGCTACTATATTGCAGAACTCCACAGCAGGCCTCAGGAAGCCATGACTGTTGTCCCTGTTTAACAGGTGTGTTAACTGAAGCTTAGCGGGTAACCTGCCTCACGTGCACCGAGGCCCGTTAACATCCAGGCTCTCAACCACCACGTCGTGAGGTGTGAGTTTTAGGGGCTGCAAAGGGTTTTCCTCTAGATTCACTTCCACTCCTTACTGCCAGCCCTGAGTACCTGTTCTTTCTTCAGCTGTGCTGCAGTCTGTGCAAACTTCTTCACTGGCCAATGACAGGGACTTTGGGGTTTTTTGTCACCCAGGGGACACAGAGCAGAGGTGTGCTGAACAAGCTCTTTGCTGAGAGGCCCAGATGTGGACTCTCTCTCCCCACCCTCACCTGAGTCCCGAGCCCCTGCGCCTGGCTCAGCCAGGGAGTAGCCCTCCCCATACCTCTCCCGCTACAACCCAGAGCCTTCCAGAGGAGCACGTGGGACCTCTGTGGATATTCTTCCAGCCCCAGTTGGAGCCCTGCACAAGGGCGCTCTGGGCGCCTTCCTGTAATTTCCACAGAGGCCCTGGCCCTGTGCCCACCGAGGGGCTCTTCTGTGTGCCTGCCCTCAGCAAGGCTCTGGTGCCAGCTCTGGAGGCAGGATGCTCCCACCCGTCAAATGGTCCCTCTCCATAAGCGCAGCTCTGCTGAAAGCACCAGCCCAGAGGGAAACCTATTGTCTGGAAGCAGTTGCAGGGCATCGGGCTGGTCCAGAGAGATGGACGGGGAAAGCAGGCCAGGTCTGGAGCCCGAAACCAGGCCTCCTCCTGGATCTGCCACCAACCAGCTGACAGGTCCTGTCTGGACTCCAGTTCCCTCCTCTTTTAAAAGAGGGTGGGGGGACTTGAGGCTGTCGGGGACCTCTCCCCTGTCGGAGACCTCCTAAATGCTTCCTGCAGTGATACCCACTCCATTCTCCCACCACCACCCAAACCCACCCGAACCTTCTGTGCTCCACCAGAGGCACTGATCAGCAATGAAAAAGCTGCATAAGGAGAAAGGCAAAATTAAGATCAGGAAAAGATAAATGCCTACCTGGAGAGCCCTGTCGCCTAGGGAAAGACCTGGTTGATGCATGAAAACTGAGAGGCACACACGGGCGTGTACTGGGGGGTGTGCTTTGGGGTATGTGTGCGTGCTTGGGCTGAGGACGTAGGGTCTGGGCAGCTGCTAGAGGCTCACCACTGCCCGTGAGAGGGATGGGCATTGCAGTCACTGGCTCACCGGGCCTCTTGGGCCGTCACTTCCCCTCTAAGGCCAGCCTTGTCTGCAGCAGGTAGGTAAGACCCAGCTCTCAGGCTTTACCCACATGCAGCAGCAGACAGAGTGCCATGAGGGGTCCGCAGCTGACCGCTGACCCACCCAGGCCGCAGCCCTCGGGGGCGGGAGCTCCAGGCCAGTCCCCATCTCGGCTCCACAGTCCCTCCATGCGTGGGACCTTTTCCTCCCTATCCTAAGGTCCCCGTACCTTTGAGGCTGTGAGATCAGAGTGGGAGTAAACGGTCTTCCTGAGGCTGTTGAAGAGCCCTGCCAGGGTGGCTCGGTGGCGGGCCTGGGACAGGCGTCTGCGGGCCACCCGCGGCTCGACCTTCTGCAGCTGTGCCAGGGACCAGGGCATTGCTCTGCCGCTGGGGTTATTGTCTTCTCCAGAGGTCTCCATGAGAAGCTGCAACGTACCAGGCTTTGTTTGGCCCTAAATAATAAAGATACAACATTAAAGAAAAAGGAAAGTGGATTGAAGCCGAAAGAAAGGGAAACAACTCCCAAGTAAAAGGCCCCAAACCAATGAGTCTAATCGATGACAGATACACAATAAATAACAGATGATACAAAATCTGTTATTGAAGCTCGACTCCTAAAACACAAGGTGCTCATATCTGACTTACAGTTGAAGGGCACAGCTGCTTTACACCAGGAAGTTTCCAGGACCTTGCAGGTACTCACCAGACACTTGTTAACTGACCACAGTGGCCAAGGAGAGCAAGCCGTACCCTGAGATCACATTCTTTACAGTCTGTCAGAGGTGGAACAAGTATGTGTCCTACCCTTGGAGGTCTTTCCTACTGTGAGAAGGCACCCCTCTTTGAGTTGGGAAGTAGTTACACAGGTGTATGTAGTATATGAAAAAAATCCATCAAGGTGTATTCTTTAGATTCGTGAACTTTTCCGCATGTATACTGTACCTAAAAAAGAAGAGAACGCACTCTTCTACATGTGAAAGCAAAAAGGTACGTGACGGCAGAGAATTGGAAGCTGGTTTGCCTTGAAATGCTTCCAGTGGGTTCTGAAAATGATCATTATGTTGTCCTTGGTCACATCTAACTTTACAAATCAGGAGCCCTTCTCTGAGATAGGTGGTTCTAAGGCTGATAATGTAACGATTTTAATAAAAGATTGAGCCATGGATGGCTCTGCCAGCAATTTGAACAGGGGGCTGCATTGTCATCACCGCTATACTCGCAGGAGGTACTCAGCACTGGGGTTTGAGTGAATTAGGATGGGAGTTCTCCGTGGGGTCCACTCTCCCCTGAGCACAGTTCTGCTGGGCAGAGACAATGCATGACCTGGGTCGGTTTTGATGTATGTCAGCCACCTGGCGAGACCGATGAAAATACACACGCCCAGGCCCTGCCTCAGAAACACTGGATGTGCATCTCCTGGGGTGGCCCAGGCGTCTGTGTAGGTGACACGCTGCCCAGATGATTCTGATGCTTTCCCGGTTGAGCCACCACTGGGGCACAGACAAGCAGCCCCTCTCTCAAAGCACCTCAGCTGACAGCAGCTGGGAGCAAAATCTCCTTCGAAGAGGGAATATCAGGGAAGGAGGTGGAAGAAAGCTTTCTCACTAAGTTCTAGGGGGAGAACTGGCCACAGAGACCACGAACCCAATGAAGTAATGTGGGATTTTAAAATGTCTTTTAGGTCAGACAGCAAGTCTCCTGTCACCAATGTGGTCTTCACTAGGGTGTCCACTTTGCCTCGGTTTGCTTCTGAGAACAGTGGTGGGAAGATGGTAAGTAGGTGCCCTTTTTGTTGCCTGCGCTGGTCGCTTTCGGCTCCTGTAACATTCATTCCCAGGAGTTATGCCATCGGTGTGGGGAGGACAGCCACAGAATCACAAAGGCCCACCCAGCCCAAGGGCTAGGTTACATCAGAGGCCACACTTTTATAGTCTCCCATTTCCAGACATCAACAAATCTTTAATAGGGAGCAAAGTAAAACAGTGAAGGTTTTGAACTACCTACAGAAAAACAAGAAACTTTTGAACCAAAGAACATAGGTCTTCTTTACCTGTTTAAATTAAAGAGAAATGCATGTGCGTGGACACCAGGGAATTTAGGTCGACAAATGGAGGAAAAAATACCAGGATCCTCCCAGCATCTCAAATTCTTTAGTAGTCTCGGAACATGAATACCAAAGGCCTTTGGGCTTGTGGGGCGTCTGGAGCTCTCCCAGTGCCCATGCTGATAATTTGGGCTTCCTCCCAGGCTTCTACCCAAACACATTCCTCAGGAAATATCTGGATGGCTGTGGGGACTGCTGAGTCACTGAATAAGGGTGCAGCCCTCTGCCTCTCCCATAGCCGGCAGACACTCCCGTTACCTGCTGCCTCTGAGGGCAGCCCTCTCTGCCTGCCGCTGGGGTGAGCATGGTACCAGAGCATCTGCCCAGCTGCCGGGTGCTGTGGCCTCCATCTCAGCCTGCCTGCCTCGGGCGCCCCAGGTCAGGAGCTGGGAGATGGGAACACCGCAGTAAAAGATGGGAGATGATCCTTCCATTCTGCTTTCAGTGGAGAATCAAGCCAAGGATCTAATCAAGATGTTAACCTTCATTAGACCTTGTGCAATTGTAAACATGCTATTCCTAGATGCTCCATCGTGCTCTCCACTAGGGATGCTTTGCTATATTCCCCCAAAGCCATTCTTTCCAAGTTATCTTTATTGACTTGCACTGTGGACCCGGCAGGAGCTTAGGTGGATATTTTTCAGACAGAGCCTCTTGTTACAATAATACGGTTGGATCTGTCCCATCCGCATCTGTGATCTGTGTGAAGGGGTGCTCGCCCAGGACAAGTACCACAGAAGTCATGTTCTTGGATGCGGGAGGGGAGGGCAGGACCCTCCTCCGCCTTCTTGCAAGCTTGGCTCTTTTGCCAGGAATGGGGGAATTAACGGTAAAAATGAGATCAATAAGTGATCTTTTATTTCAAAACAGAACAAAACAAGAACAAACCTTTTCTCCTAAAGGTCCTATGCAGATACAAAGTGTGTTAAGGAAACTGTCCCCAGCAGTAGATGTTACTGCCCTGCCCACCAACCCCTATTCTATGGCCCATTCTCTTTCCTCCTACCGAGAATGCCTCCCTGCCCCCAGTTTCTACCTCTCTAGAGTCAGCTTGTCCTTCAGTTCCCAGTTTAAGTCCCAATTTCTCTGAGAAGTTTTTCAGCCCCAGTCCACACAGATTTCTCATTTCAATCTTGTTTTGCCAACAAATCGGTACGATCCTACATCAGGATCCATGTATCCAGCATCTAAAGCGTCCTTCCTGGGGTGCATCAGAATAGGAAGAAGACAGGATAGCATTAAGAGAAAACACTGGGGGCAGGAAATAATAGCGAGTTCAACCCTGACCCAGAAGGCCTCTCTGGATCCCAAGCATTTACAGTCTCATGAATTCAGCTCTTGACAAGGTTCACAGTGAGAAGCACATATTTGAGAAGCTGAAAAAGAAAAAGCCTTTGAAGGTGATCCTGGCCCATTGCCATGTGAGACAGGTGGGGAGGGATTATACAGGGGCAAGAACCTGGGTATCCTATTCTGGCTCAGGAAACGGGGCATGTTTGGAGGGTGAGTGTGAATTTCCGGGCATCTGAAAGGTTTAAGAATTGGGGGAACTCAGTACGGGGATAGTAGGTGGAAAGAAGCTAGTCCTACAAATCCACGGTGGGTAGGATGATGCAGGGATGCTCCCAGAGATGGTACCCGGCCAATGAGATGAACCAGTGTGGGAAAAGGCAGGATGGATTATAGATTGGCTCAAGACCTGGGTTGTAACTCTTTGTTAACCAGCAATGTGACTTTTTATGAGCCAAGAAACCTGAAATCTTAATTTCTTTATCTGGATAAAGGAGGTGAAAAAGTCCTTAACTAGATTATAGTTTAAACTTTCCACCCCTGGAAGGTCATTGTCACAATTCTGTGACTATCTGGAACAAGGGCAAGTAGCACAAGCCGCTCATTTCCCAACAGAAGTGGAGGAAGGAGCATACAACAGCATGGGACGCTGCATGGGAAGGAATTCTGGGGACTGCAGCTCCGTAAACAAATGTTTACTGGGCACTTTATGCAAAGCCCATTCATTCTGAGGGAAACTGGGGCCAAAAATAATATTAGGCATTTCAGAGTGGCCATAACTCTGATATCTTTTCCTTTCTAAAAACTTTTTACTGTGCTCAATTCTGTTCATTAGATCAGCCTGCTAAGCGTAACCTTCAGTCTCACAAAGTTAGAAGACAGCTTCATTGATGCATTCTTCTAAAAAGGCATTTTGTGAAGGTTCATACTATCATGCCATAATTTTTATCAACTCTCATGTATAAAGCAAAGTATACTTTCACTACCAAAGACTTTCCAATTAAAACACCACTTAGTACCCATTTAGGGCTGACATTTTTTAAAACTCCCTAGGCTGAACTTTCAAAAACTATGACTTCACCCTCTCCAAGGTTCAGAGTAACTTTAAATCTTTTTTTTTTTTTTTTTTTTTTTTTTGCGGTGCGCGGGCCTCTCACTGTTGTGGCCTCTCCCGTTGCGGAGCACAGGCTCCGGACGCGCAGGCTCAGCGGCCATGGCTCACGGGCCCAGCCACTCCGCGGCATGCGGGATCTTCCCAGACCGGTGCACGAACCCGCGTCCCCTGCATCGGCAGGCGGACTCTCAACCACTGCGCCACCAGGGAAGCCCTCAATCATTTTTAAGCATCACTCTGCAAAACATATGAGTGTGATCCAGTCTCATTAGCAAACCCTAAGCAAACGCATACAAGATACTGGATAACGTTTTGCAACCCACCAGCAGCTTCCTTTGGTTCCCTATGCTTATTAGATCATGTAAAAAGAAAATCCAAAATCAGTCTCAGAAATATGTAGGGTGTCAAGATGACATGTACAAACGCTCCTATTAAAGTCTGGACCCAGACCTAAATGTTCACCTGTTTGGATCCAGGGTCTCGAATCAATTGCATGTACATAAACACCCACAAGGACAAGTGCACCTTTATGGAGGAGCCAGCCGGCTGGCGAGGTGAGAAGGTCAGCCCCTACCCTCCACAGCGTTGAGTCGACTCTCACCCTCGGAGGCAGATGGGCACCCAGGCACACGACGTCCCCACTCCTGGAACACGCGGGCCGCCAGAAGGCTTGACAGCGGTGGCAGCGGTCACCGGCCTCGCGTGCCAACCAGAGTGGTGACCGTGTCTCCACCCGGGCCAGACAGACCCAGCAACTCGGTACAGGTGCAGGGACCAATCGCAGTGTGTCTCCGGGCTCACAGCCAATGGGGACGCGCGGTGGCCAGCCAATGAGGGTGCAGGCAGTGGAACAGTGTAACATTTTGTCTGAAGGCTACACAAGAAGGCGGGGAGAGAGGGGTAGGGGCGGGGCTGAACTTCTCACCTTTGCCCGATGGCTCCTTTCCAAGCGGAGGCCCAAGGGGCAGGGAGGGGATACCTCTGTCACCTCAGGTGCCCCAAACGGCTTGTATGTGCCCACAGAGAACTGAACGGATGTCCTCCGACTGGGTCTGCTCACCTGACCTGGAGCCCCAGTACCTTCTTCACCCAGTATACTTCATCCCAGTATCTTCATTCAGACGGGGCTCTGACACCTGCCTTACGGGGTTATCCTGAGACTTATAGAAGAGGAGGTCAATAAAGGGTCTAGAGCAGAGGCTCCCTGTCTCAGGGGAAAAGATGAGAGCATGCAGGCGTGAGGAAATAGAGAGACGCGTAAAAGGGGGAACCCGGGAATGATGTTTTAAACTAGGGAAGAAGAAATGGGGGTGGGGCTTAAGAGGGGCTGGGCAGAAGAGGCCTTTAAAAGGGGGGATCAAAATAGCAAGAAGAGAAAAGGTGCTGACTCTTTGAGACAAAGAGGAAACATATTCCTCCAGCTTAGGGAAAAAAATTCATTTTACCCCAAATATAGATAGACTCGTGTCTAGGATTTTTTTTTTAAACATCTTTATTGGAGTATAATTGCTTTACGATGGTGTGTTAGTTTCTGCTTTATAACAAAGTGAATCAGTTATACATATACATATGTTCCCATATCTCTTCCCTCTTAGGTTTCTTTTTGCTTGAATTCTTGCACCCCTGAATGTTTCAGGATGTGGTGTTCCCATGCCTTCAGTTTTACCCTAGGAAGCAGCAGCCAGGCCAGGTGCCCCTTGCTGCTCTCTGACCTGGGGCAAGCTGCTTCACCCCGGGGCAAGGGTGAACCTGAGGTCACACAGCCTCGCTGAAGCAACCTGGGCCTGGTGGTGCTCAAATTGGGGTTCTGATCCAGGATGCACCTCAAAGTGGCCGTGAGGATCACAAATGAGTTCTACCTAAAGCAGACAAATAGGGCGCCTGGCCCGCGGTGGACACTCCTGAAATTCAACTTCGGGTCTTTGTGGAACATTAAATTAAACATTGTGTTATGTAGAAAGAAACTGCCACACGGAAAGCGCCCAGTAGGAGCAAATTCTCCTTCTCCCTTTCAAGGTGAATGTAAAATGTTCATTTAAAAATCAAATTCTGCCTAGGTTGAGGCCCTGTCCCTGCTGGCTGTCCATGACCCAGGGTCACGGAGGGTCCCTGAGGAACGGCTTTTCTCCCCTCCCACATTCCCTGGTTTCTCTTCCTTGGGAGCAGAGGGCATTCAGGAGTCTGTGTACCTCTGTCTTGGAGAGCCTTACGTTTGCACCGAGAGGGCACACAGAGGTCCAGGAACCAACCTGCCTGGCCTTCATCTAGTCATCCCCTCCCCCCATCAACCACCAACCCACACTCATCTGCCTCACTGTTTGAGGCCCACTGGGGAGCAGATCTGCACCCAGAAGAAATGCAGTCCTGGGGTGGGATGTTGCTACGAGGGTTCCTTACCTGCCGCAGCCTGATTTCTTTATAGAAAATGAAGATCTCTGGTCCACTTAAGTCAACCTTCCCCGCAGCTGTGAGGCAGGAGGCTCTGCTCATGAACCCTGGGACCTCTGGGTGGTCTCTCACCAGCTTTGGATACAATCAGAGTTCTCCACGGCAACAGCCAAGGACACCCCATCACCTTCTGACCCTGACCCCTCCCTCCCAGTACCAGAGATCCTGCCCTGTACATGCCTCCTCAAGGTAATGTAGATCCTGCCCCCAATGCCAGCCCCCTAAGTAGCATAGATTCCGCCCTGAAATACCCCTGCCCTCCACCAGTCTGATAGCACTTCCTCCCCTCAGATCCAGCTCCACACCTGTCCCAATGGGGAGCTAACATTTTTGCATTAATGCCAACCCAGTATGGCCACTCGTGTTCTGTGTCCTCGGCCTTAACTTTCTGGTTGGAGAAACAGCCTTTTTCACTTGTTCTCCATTGTTGGGGATGACGTATTTAAGATCATTTAAAAATAAAAATGGAGGAACTGTGGTTCAGGCGTATCCAATGGAGCCGGGTGGCCATTGTGGATGTGGTTTCAGACACATTCTTGCATCAACTCCTGAATTTTCTGAACTATCTCAAACTCAAGGACATCATCAGCTGTTTTCAAAACAATATCTGCTAGCAGCTGCCAGTTGCAACTTTATGGTCTCAGGGTCTCCCCTTGTAGCTATGCAACCGTTTTGGGCCCCAACCAATCCGTGCTTAACAAGCACCCTTACTTCGTGCCAGCTCCAATCCTAATTCTTGGCAAACAACTTATTTAATTTTATGGGTTTTGTATATATAAGCCTCCTTCATTTTGTGGTCCGGTGGAAGACAATTCAAGTGCTTTTTGAATCTGTGTCTCCTGGGCTACAGTCCTCATTTTGGCTCACATGAAACTCTCCTCTATCCCTTATTATAAATTGTTTATTGATTATTTACACCAACATTGTTTTCCATCCATTTCATGTGATGAAGGGCAGGGAGTCTCAGACTCTATCTCCTCCAAACAAAATAAGAGTGATGGATCGTGTACTGAGCACCTACTATGTTCCTAATCCTTGTGGATGACCTTGTGAAGCGTCTTCTCTTGCTCATTTTAGATGGGGAAGCCAGCTCAGAGAAGGGCAGTGACCTGCCTGAGGTTTAAACACCTAAAGTTCTCTCTGGTCTTCTGCTCACCACGCCTCCTTGGGTGGCATTTAGTGAAAGGAATATTAACTATCTTTGACCAGAGAGAAATTTGCACGATTTTGTAAGTTTCAGAGCAAAAGACCCTCAGCTGTGAACTGAGGTCTGTGGACAGTAGCTTATAGGGAGGGATGAGGAAGGCAGAGATCCATGGAGACGTACATTCTCTGACTCCAGTTAGGAGCTCCCAGCACTGCTGCTAAGAGGAACCTTGGATGCAAGCTCAGATGGGCTTTTGCCCTCCATTTCCTTTGCACAAGGGCAGATTCTGGCTTCCAGGAGAGGCTGGGAATATAGTAGGCTCCTTTATGGGGAGCAGGTATTGCTGGGTCAGCATGGCTGGGCACTTTCTGCTGTAGAAGAGCAGATATATGACTACCAAGACATGTCCCAGGGTGAGAGTACCCATCCTCCCCTGACCTCCAGAGTAAAACTCCCAAAGGCTCAGGGCCTGTCATCATGACAAGGGACTTCCTTCTGGGGTTTCTGTTTTTAGGGTTTAATGTATATGAAAGTGTTTTGAAATGTAGAAAGAGCTATACAAATACTGATATAGAAAGTTGAGGCTTGAAACTATAAAATTCCTAGAAGAAGACATATGGGAAAATCTTCATAACATTGGTTTTGGCAATGATTTCATGGATATAACACTGAAAGAACAGGCAACGAAAGCCAAAATAGACATCAAACTAAAAGCCTTCTGCACAGCAAAGGAAACACTCAACAGGGTAAAAATGCACCCCAGAGAATGGGAGAAAGTATTTGCAAATCTTATGTCTCATAAGGGGTAATATCCAAAATATGTAAGGAACTCCTACTACCCAACAGCAAAAAAACAAATAACCTTTTTAATAAATGGGCAAAGGACTTGAACTGTTTTGAAAACAAGACATACAAATGGCCAACAGCTATATGAAAAGGTGCTCAGCACCACTAATCATCAGGGAAATGCAAACAAAAACCACAATGAGATATCACATCATACCTGTTAGGATGGCCATTATCAAACAAACCAAGTCTGGCAAGGATGTAGAGAAATTGGAACCCTGTGCACTCTTTCTGGGAATGTAAAATGGTGCAATTATTAGGGAAAACAATATGGAGGTTCCTAAAAAAATTAAAAATAGAACTAACATATGATCCAGCAATCCCACTTCTACGTATTTATCTGAAAGAACTGAAAGCAGGATCTTAAAAAGATGTCTGCACGCATGTTCATTTCAGCATTATGCACAATAGCCAAGAGGTAGAAGCAACCTAAATGTCCATTGACAGATGAGTGAATAAAGAAAATGTGGTATAGACATACCATGGAATATCATTCAGTCATAAAAAAAGATGGATAAACCTTGAGGACATTATGCTAAGTGAAACAAACCAGTCACAGAATGAGAAATACTGCATGATTCTACTTATATGAGGTATCTAGAGTAATCAAACTCATAGAAACAGAGAGTAGAGTGGTGGTTGCCAGGGGCTGGGGGAGTTGCCAGAGGGAAATGGGGAATTGCTGTTTAATGGGTATAGAGTTTCAGTCACGGATGAAAAATTTCTAGAAATCCCTGTACAACATTGTGCATATAGTTAATAATATGGTACTGTACACTTATGAATGTGTTGAGGGTAAATCTCATTTTATGTGTGTGTGTGTGTGTGTGTGTGTGTTTACCACAATTGAAAAAAAAAAAGAAGCGGCTAAGTGATTTACTCAAAATTGAAAAGCTAATCAATGTGGTCTCATTTTGGGTTTTTTCCCATTATTATAGTGTAACTCATGAAACTTTGTGGTCAAATGTATTCTTTACTCATTCAATATATATATATATATTTGGCCACACTGCATGGCATCTGGGATCTTAGTTCCCTGACCAAAGATCAAATCTGCACCCCCTGCAGTGGAAGCATGGTGCCCTAACCACTGGACTGCCAGGGAATTCCCCATTAAAGAAATATTTATTGCATGTCCACTATGTGCCAAACATTGTTTTAGGTGCTGGAGATATGACCATGAACAAAACAGACATAAATGCTGATCCTTGTTGAATTTTAATTCTAGTGCTGGGAAGATTAAAAAAAAAAAAGACCAACGTGTTTATAGTATATTAGAAGGTGATAAACTAAACCCGCATCCCAGCTAGCCAAGTGACCCCTCCACACCTTGCGCTAAGGTTTCAACAGACCTCACCGAAATGCCATGTCAAATGGAACATGCCATGGAAACCATGATGTTCACGTTTCACAAATTTGCTGGGGATAAAGTCTACTTTACAAAGGAGGACCTGAGGATACTCATGGAAAAGGAGTTCCCTGGATTTTTGGAAAATCAAAATATTGAAGGATCTGGACCCGTAGTAAGATGGTTAAGTGGGCTTCCAGAGCTCCTTTTTGCTAAATTCTGGGCTCACTATTGCGTGCGATGACTATTTTGTGGTACACATGAAGCAGAAGGGAAAGAAGAAGGCAGCTTGGAGCCATTACTCCCACCATGATTAGAGTTCTCCCACTGGGGCGCTTAAGGAATCTGTCCCATAGCTTCCCCCGTATAAGGATTTCATGAGCAGATAGGGCCCCTTAGAAAATGTACAAATAAAATCCAACTCCCATTTGACAAGCAGAGAAAGCAGAGTCAGTTAAAGCCAGATAAGCTTTTTTTAAAAAATAAATTTATTTATTTATTTATGGCTGCATTGGGTCTTTGTTGCTGTGCGCACGCTTTCTCTAGTTGTGGCGAGTGGGGGTTACTCTTTGTTGCTGTGCACGGGCTTCTCATTGCAGTGGCTTCTCTTGTTGCGGAGCACGGGCTGTAGGCGCGAAGGCTTCAGTAGTTGTGGTTCACAGGCTCTAGAGCACAGGCTTAGTAGTTGTGGCACACGGGCTTTGTTGCTCTGTGACATGTGAGATCTTCCTGGACCAGGGATCGAACCCGTGTCCCCTGCATTGGCAGGTGGATTCTTAACCACTGCGCCACCAGGGAAGTCTCAGATAAGCTTTTTTTTTTTTTTTTTTTTTTTTTTTGCGGTATGTGGGCCTCTCACTGTTGTGGCCTCTCCCGTTGCGGAGCACAGGCTCCGGATGTGCAGGCTCAGCGGCCATGGCTCACAGGCCCAGCCGCTCCGCGGCATGTGGGATCTTCCCAGACCGGGGCACGAACCCGTGTCCCCTGCATCGGCAGGCGGACTCTCAACCACTGCGCCACCTGGGAAGCCCCCCAGATAAGCTTTTCATTTTTATATTGGTCACATCCTCTTGCCCTCAATAAACAACTTACTTTTTTTCGTTCCTAAAAAGATGGTGATATGATAAAGGCTAAGAAGGAAAATAAAGCAGGGGAGGGAGATAGGGAGTACAGGGGGAGGCGGTCCACTTTAAATAGGTAGCGGGCGTAGCAAATGCAAAACCCCTTGGGCAGGATTGTGTCAAGTGCAGAGCAAGGCATCCCTGTGGCTGGAGCAGAACGAGAGAGTGAGTGAGGAGGAGGATGGTGAGAGATGAGGTTAGAGGAGCAAAGGGCAGGGGGCAGGGCTTTCCTGGGACCTCTCTGGCTGCCGTATCAAGAAGAGGCAGTGAGGAAGTGATGGGGGAAGCCTGGAGGCAAGTTAAGCCCTTACAATAACACAGGTGAGAAAATATGAGAGCTGGTGGTGGACGAGGTTAGAAATCACTAGATATTGAAGACAAAGCCCACAGAATATCCTGATGGGTTGATGGTGGGAGGACACCACAGAAAGAGGGGAGTCAAAGGTGACTCCCTGGTTTTGAGCCTGGCGAGCTGGAAGGATGAAATGAAAGGATGAGGAAGACCATGGGTCAGGCAGGTTCAGTTCTTGTAAATCAAATCATTGGTCAACTCATTATTCACTTGCTACATAAAATGAATTTTAATTATACAAAGCATACACATTCCCCTTGTAAAAATGGAAACATTTGAGCCCACCTTGGTCTTATCTCCACCTTTATAGATTTAACTACTGTTATTTGTTTGGTATGAATGCTCCCAGATCCTTTGCTAGATGTTTACGTAGCTACAGATATTCCCTTGGACAATACAGTTTTGTGAGTTCTGGAAGGAAAGAACTTTACATAAATACATCGCTCTGCAACTTGCTGTTTTCATTCAATAATATGAGTTGGAAATGAGTTCATACTTGTACATAGAGATCTACCTCATTTGTTTTCATGACTGCATAATATTCCTTATATTAGACAACTTTAAAGGAATGGTGATTTCATTTGAAAGTGGAGAAAACTTTTGAAAGGTGTATTAGTCAGGGTTCTTCAGAGAATCAGAATATATTTATACAGGGGCGGAGAGAGGTGTGGGGGACAGGCAGGGGAAGCTGCCCTAATTATTGCAGAAGGTAGAAACAGGATTGCAGAGAGCAAGGAGTTGTTTTTTAGGAAAAGTGGCAACAGAGATGGGATTCCCCCATGCTGTCCTCAACTCAGTGTTTGCGAAGGCATATTTCTTATTAACCTAGGAGATGTGAATTGTTCCAGCAGTGAAAGTGAATGATTTTATAGACTCATAAACTCATGGATTCCTGCTGCTGGCGGTCTCATGCCATTATTGGCAGTTTACTGCCCTGTGCAAATGGGGACTTTGCTGCCACGTGGGGTGGAAGGCAGAGGGTTGGAGGCAGGCAGGTTCTCACTCTAATTTGAGCTGCTCCTCAAGAGATATGATCATGGGACTTCCCTGGTGGCACAGTAGTTAAAAATCCTCCTGCCAATGCAGGGGACACGGGTTCGAGCCCTGGTCTAGGAAGATCCCACATGCCGTGGAGCAACTAAGCCTGTGGGCCACAACTACTGAGCCTGTGCTCCAGAGCTCCCGAGCCACAACTACTGAGCCCACGTGCCACAACTGCTGAAGCCCGCACACCTAGAGCCCGTGCTCTGCAACAAGAGAAGCCACCGCAATGAGAAACCCGCGCACCGCAACAAAGAGTAGCCCCCGCTCTCAGCAGCTAGAGAAAGCCTGTGTTCAGCACCGAAGACCCAACACAGCCAAAAATAAATAAAAATTTAAAAATTTATTTTTAAAATAAAGGAGAAATGTGGTCTGGGAGAAGGTGGATCACTTTCAGTCTTTGGGATAATCTTAGAGATAATCTCTAAACAGACAGACCAAGGTTCGCAGCAGGTGCCTTATACCAGCATGAGGCCCATTGACTGTAAGGGCTGGAAGGACCCCAGGGTTCTTCTTAACCCAAGGTCTTTATGTTGCAGCTGAGGAAGCTGGACAACTTGATCATCAGAGTTCAGGTGTAAGGTCCTATCTTTTGTTCTGAAAACTGAATTGTATAAGCATAGGATTGGGAATTCCGAGTTTAGCATCAATTTATATTTAAAAGTTTTGGGTGGATCGTTGATAAAAGCTTTGTGTGAGTCAGCACTAAGATATGGTTATGAAAAATGAACATGCTATATTTAAAGGCAGTCATTATATTTATAAAATAAAATTAATACATGTTCATGGTAGGGAATTTGAAAAATATTAAAAAGTATATAGACAAAGTCAGAAATCACCCATAAAATCCAACATCTCTACTACCTAAAGCCAATAATTGTAGATATTTTGTGTGTACGTATAGGTCAAAAATATTATATAAGTCAATCATGTTGCATCTACAATTCTGTATTGCACTTAAAATTAAACTTTTTATTTTGAGATAATTGTAGATTCACATGCAGTTGTAAGAAATAATACAGAGATCCCACGTACCCGCTACCAAGTTTTCCCCAATGGTAACATCTTGGCAAAACTATAGTACAATATCACAAGCAGCACGTTGACATTTATAATCCACTGATATTATTCAGATGTCCCTCTTTTACTTAAACACATTTGTGAGTGTGTGTGTGTTTAGTTCTCTACAGTTTTATCATGTGTGTAGTTTCATGTATCCACAACCACAGTGAAACCCAGAATAGTTCCAGTACCACAAGGAGTTCTCATTTTGCCCTTTTATAATCACACCCCCTTACTCTCATACCCGCTCACTCATTCCTGACCCCTGGCAACCACTAATCTGTTCTCCATGTCTAAATTTTGTGTTTTCAAAGATGTTATATAAATGAATCATAATGGCCTTTTGATATATATATATATATATATATATAAAATATATAAAACATTTTAGAATTGTTTTTTTCCAATCAGCATAATTTCCTTGAGATCTGTCCAGTTGTGTATCACTAATTCACTTCTCTTTATTGCTGAGTACTATTCTGTGCTATGGATGTACCAGTTTGTTTAACTAGAGGAGGTGAGGTAGGTCAGCCATATTGCCTGTTGTCCCTGTTTATTTTAGCCTCTACCAAAAAGAGTTGAAGGACATCAGCGTTGTTTCCAGTTTTTGGCGATTAAATAAAGCCGCTATGAGCACTCATGTACAACTTTTTATGTGAAGATATGTTTTCATTTCTCTGGGACAGATGTCCAAGAACTTGATGACTGGGTCATGTAGTAATTGTGTGTTTAATTTATAAGAAACTGCCTAAAATTTTTTTTGAAGTGTGAATCACATTTTTTTTTCTTTTGGCCATGCCACGCAGCTTGCAGGATCTTAGTTCTCAGACCAGGGACTGAATCCGTGCCCCCTGCAGTGAAACCGCAGAGTCCTAACCACTGGACCACCAGGGAAGTCCCTGAATCACACATTTTTAACATGTAGTGTGAATATTTCTCTAAGTAATAAAGTAGGCTTTGCAAAAAAGATTTTAAATGACAACATTATATTGCATGGGATGGGTATAGCATAATTTATTTAAGCTTTTCCCTAACGTTGAACATTTTGGTTGTTTCAGATTTCTCTTTCCCTGTAGAAATCATGATTAGACGCCTGCATGTGCAGTTGGTGTGAAGAACAGGCCGGCTGGAACTGTTCTTGCCGTGCCCAGTGATGAGAAGGTTCTGAAAGATTGATTTGTGCTAACTTCACTGCACAGGGGCCTGAGGGAGACATCAGAATGCCACCCTTTTTGTCATTCAGCAAGAAATACAACCATCGCACACACAGGGAGTATGCATGGTACCACTGGCATAAACGACATCCCCTTTGGCTGGGTTGGAAGGCTAACATAATTGTAAACTCCTTTTTAGTTTACCAGGAGAAAGACACCAGAATGCCACAACTCTTCCTGTGGTCAAGTGCCAGGGTGATCAGATGGTCCCCTGGTGAGCTTGGAACCAGGAAAAGGGTGGACTACCTCTAATGGCTCCATTTTCGTGGTCTAGTGCCTTCTTCTCATCTTGGGAATGGTCTTGTCATAGAACAGAACTCAGGATATCTGCTGGCCGAGATGCACACGAGGGCTTCAGTGGGCTCTGCCCATGGTCACTCTCTTGATTTCTGCATGTCTGTGTGCAAAACCTCTTCTGATGGACACAATATTTATTTTGTGAATTGATGCCCTCAATCAAGTCCTGTGAGCCAGTAGCTTTTCTCTCTCCTTCCATTGACTGTCTTTGGTTTTTGATCCATTTTGGGTGGATTCTGCCATTCAGCGCTCAGTGGGAAATGCAGTTTCCTCATTCCTAAGTTCTTGGAGGATACTTTACTGTAGCCTCTGAGTACTTACAGCTTCTACTATTATAAATAACTTTCATTATTACAAATAACTTGCGCTCTTACAAACAACCCATTCTACATGCACCTTGTCTTTTTAAAATTATTTCTTTAAGGGAAATTTTAGAAGCGTAGTCATTGGGTTCAAGAGTATGAACATTTTTTTTGTTGGTGGCGGTGATCATTGATAATGCCATCCCTAGAAAAGTATAATAGCTCATTCTGGAGCTCTGTGAGAACGCCCGCTTCATTTTATGTTTATCAATACTGGCCAGTAGATGTTTTAATGCAAATTTGGTGAGTGAAAAGGGCATCTGTTCTAATTTGTATGTCATCGATTTTCAATGGGCTGAGAGCTAACGTGTCAACAGCCTGCCCCCTAAGGCAAGGCCAAGGGTTATCAGCAGGGCTGGGCCACTTCCAGTTTTCAGAAGTGCTCAGAACTTTGTATGGCACTGACCACAGTAAGAAAAGATTCCTCTGCTGAAGGCAATGGCGATGGAAGCTCTGTACTGAGCATGTAACTTGGAGTTCCAGGCAGTACAGACAGGTGGGCTTCATTCATTCATTAATTCAACAAACAGCTCTTGAGTACCTCCTTTCAAGGGGCTATGCTAGGAATTGGAGGATCAGCCAGACACACTCTCCGCTCTCAGGAGTTTATAATCAAGGAGATGAGACAGACAGATAGTTACAAAGCAATGTGATAAGCACAAACAGGGTGCTAAGCCGTAGGAACAGAGAGAGGGAAACACCAAGTGCAACCTGAGGGGTAAGGCCAGGGATGACTAGGTTGAGTCTTTTTTTTTTTTTTTTACTTTTCTTGAACATTCTATTTCCATTCAGAGCTTAGCAATTACTTTAACTTCACATTATTCTGTCATAAATGATAACCAAATGGCCTAAGTAGTTAAAATCATAAAACTATTATAAGCCAAGTCAGTGGTATATATATAAAGTTAATATAAAATGACAACTATACGGGTACACATTTGTTTTGAATCTTACTAGAAATATGCCAAAATAACAAGTTTTATTAAAGAATGAGGTCCTTGGGCAGAGGCGGAAGAAGAGTCATATCATCAAAAATTATTACGAAAACTGTAGGTAAAAAGACATCATCCTACAATTTTAACCAAATAGAGGAGGCAAGGAGAGTACATCATCAGGGGCGATGACAGTTCAGGAAAATACATTTACCATCCATCACAAACTTTCTCACCACCTCAAGAGCTCAGCACAAGGCTGTCCAGGCATTGTTATTTTCCCACTAAGTTTCTTTATGTGGAACATAAACCTACATTTATGGTAACAACAGGATATTACACTGCTATTTAACCTGACAGCAAAAAACAGGAAAAAAACTTCTTAGGGCCAGACTGACCTCGGCCCATGTCAATACCCCTGAAAATAGGGGCAAAAAAATGAATCATTAAGAAACAGTATCCAAAGAGCACTGTATTATCTAATGTGACTTATAAGACAAGTAAAATTCAGGAATCTTTGATGGAAAAAGCCATAGCATTATTTGAAATTTAGGAATGTTTTGATGCTGAATTTTTACTGAAGTGGTACTCCAAGCCGTGAAGTTGGAACAGATTCCAAACTCACAGTTGCTTGCATCACCTCGGTTTAATAATCCAATAAATGACAGAAAAGGACAACCATGAAACCAGCAGCTTTGTTTGGCCCCCTCTGGATAAAATCTTCAGTTTTCCCATGGTTTGACCTAGAAATCCAGTTGTAGAATCAAACTGTGAATCCATTTCAGCTAATAATTTATTTTGATGTTTAACTTCATGGCCTATTTCAATGGAAAGAGATTTTATAGCAGTTACTTTGTTTCTCAGACTTTCTTGCTTTTTTTTTTTTTTTTTTTGCGGTACGCGGGCCTCTCACTGTTGTGGCCCCTCCCATTGCGGAGCACAGGTTCCGGACGCGCCGGCTCAGCGGCCATGGCTCACAGGGCCCAGCCGCTCCGCGGTATGTGGGATCTTCCCAGACCGGGGCACGAACCCATGTCCCTGCATCGGCAGGCGGACTCTCAACCACTGCACCACCAGGGAAGCCCTCTCAGACTTTCCGTGAGTCTCTCATTTTCTTCTTCACAGGCACTATACCCACTATTAGAGTAGCCGTAGTTCCCATAGTTGCCAGGAGGTACTCCTTCACCCAGGCCTGCACGCCTCATCCTGCCAGAGGAGCGGGGTGGGCGGGGGGTGGGGGGGGAAGGCGGGCGGAGGGGTGGGTAGGAAGAGGCCAGGGGCCACCCGGACCGCGTCCTCAGTACCAGAGCCCGGCGAAACACCAACTTTTTCCCCTAAAGCGCCACGACAACAATGTAGTCTCTAGGTTGAGTCTTAAAGGATAGGAGTTCAAGGGAACAATCACAGGCAGTCAGGCAAAGGATTGTGTGAAAAGAAATCTCAGAAACTGTAGGTTAAACAAAGGGCAGCCCAGAACATCAAGATTAGAAGTAAGGGCAAGAGGTGAAATTCTAAGGTACCCCAGAACCTTAGAGAGCTCCAGGTGCTCTTATACCTCTGATCTGTTATCTGTGGTACCCGGGGTTAAAGTGATTGATCCCTGCCCCAGGCAGAATGCTCCAGCCATTAAAGAGACCCTGCGTGGTGAGTCTGAGCTCCAATACTCTTCAGAAGTGGGGTGTATTCATCCTCATTCAGCCACGTGGCCTGTCTCACAAGTTGACTGATTCAGTGATGCTGCTGTGAGCACTGGTGGACTTCGAATCAGAAACGTCAACTCGAGACCTTGAATAAATCATTTAGTCTCCCTGAATCTCAGTTTTTTGTTTCTAAGATGAGGGGAAAAGACTTCATAGGGCTGCAAGAGGTTCAGATGAAATAAGGCATGTAAAAGTGTTTTGTAGCTACAAATCTTATGGTTATTACTATTACTATTGAGCTTAACATAGTCATTTATTCATGGAAGCTCTGTTAATTGGCAGCTGACCCCTTCTAGCCTCCTCTCAGACACATGTGTTCCTAAGAATCCCCTGGAACTTGGTCCAGCTGCAGATTCCCAGGCACCATCCCAAGCAGTTCTGATTGAGTGGGTCTGGGTTGGTCCCATGAGTTTGTAATTTAACAAGACCTTGAAGTAATTATGATGCAGGTGGTGACACAATCACACGCTGGAGAAACGGGAACTGAGTTCTACTGGGTTGGCCAAAAAGTGCGTTCAGTTAATGAATACATTGTTCGATAAAGTTCTTGGTGAAAATGAAAAACGTGCCTTTTATTTTTACTTAAAACTGAATGAACTTGTTGGCCAGCCCAATACAGTCGAATGTAGCAGGACTAAAGCCTCCTTCACCATTCTGAACTGAGTCTCCAAAAATGCTTCTGAACGCAACTGGTACAATTAAGTTTGAGACGCCTGTAGGATACCCAAGTGGAAATGTCCTCAGGTATTTGGGTAGCAGCTCAGGAGAAAGGTCTGGGTTGGAGGTAAGATTTGGGAGTCCTCAGTGTACAGGTAACAGATGAAGCCTTCACGAGGGTGGGGTAGGATAGCCGTGCTTCAGGTCCCAGCACTGCTTACTGTTTATGGGTCCCCATTTGTTTTAGCTTCTACCAAAAAGAGTGTGTCTGGATGTCCCATGGTCTCCTCTTCCAGAGTTCTCTCTACCCACAAATGGCACGATCAGATGCCCAAGTCAGAAACCTGCCAATCACTATCTCTGCTCCTCTCTCATCTTAGCTAATTAATCACCAAGTTGAGCTAATTCCACTCCTCCATAATTCTCAAATCCTCCCCCTGCCCCGGCAATCTTCATCCCCACTGCCACCGTCTACTCTCATTTCTTGCTTGGAGTGCCACAGGCTCCTAGCTGACTTCCATCTTCCTTCCAGCCCTGTTCCCATCCAATCCAGCCTCCACTCTGAAGTCATCCTGCTCCTCCAACCAGCCAGAGCTAGTCCTGAGGGCAGACACCCTGGTCTTGCATATAATTGTGTCCCTGACACCTAGCGCAGTGCCTGGCATCTAGTAGGTGTTCATTAAATGTTTACCCCTCGTCCCAGCCCTGTGCTCCGTGCCCTCCCTTCTCTCCCAACTCGAAGCCTCAAGGGCAAAGAGAGATTATTAGATTGGAAGAAAAGATAACTTGTGGTTCTCCTTGTGGGCACCCGCATACTTTTCATTGTATAACGGAACTGCTGCGGGCCCCAATAGCACCTGCTTAAACGAACATCAGTCTACCTGTTACTTTCATAGCAGGTGTCAGAGCATAAACAGTAAAGGCTTAATCAGACACGCTGGAGCTGATGAGTGAGCTGGAGAATCTAGTGCCTTCTCCGGTTACATAAAGAAACTCAGTTAAATGTCTCCAAAAATTTTGAAAGAGAGAGTAAAATGGTAGGAAGGGAAGATGGGGGAAGAGGAATGCTTTGGACAGGAAACTGGTCAGAAGCCCACAGAGCCTACACACTGGAGTGACCCAAGAGTTTACATTCCCTCTAACTGGGCTGTCCTGCTTGAATGTGGTGGGTCCACACTGAATTTGTCCTCATTTATAATTCAGTAAATTTTTATTGAGCCTGTACTATAAGCCAGACACTGCTTTAGGCAATGGGGATATAGTAACAAACAATTCAGACAAAAATGTCCGTTCTCACGAAGCATGTATTTTTGAGGGGGGAGGGGGACAGACAACAAATAAGAAAAATATCTAGTTTGTTGGATGGTGATAAGCGCTACAGAGAAAGACAGAGCAAGGCAAGGGGTCTAGGAATTCTGGAGGTATAGAACTGCTATTTTGTACAGGATGATCAGACCTTTCTGAGAAGGTGACATTAGTGCAAACGTGTGCAGCCTCCTTTGTGTGTTTGCTCAAATGAGCTATCCATATGGGTATCTGGGAGAAGGCATGCCTGGTAGAGGAAAGAGCTCCTACTAAGGCCCAGAGGAACTGCATTTTGTTGATCAGAAAACCAGTCTTAGTTGGTTTTATAGGCTCTGGTCGGAAATTGCCATGGCCGTTGGAGGTACAGGAGGTGGGAGCTGTGGCTTCAGCTTCAGGCGCCTTTAGGGGAATCTGATTCGCAACTTTCCTGTAGGGGGAGGTTTGGGCATTGGATGCTTGTCAGGATTTCCCAAGTTCACTTTTGAAGATCTGAGATCCCAGTCAACATAGGATTTGCCCAGGTTCTCAGTAATCACAGAGGCGACTCTTCTTGCCTGCCCTGTGTGGCAAGGCTGTTTGCCTGGGGTATGCTTACACCTTTGGAGACAGGTAAAGCAGGCAGAGTGGAACAGGTCTCTACCTTGTCTTGCCACGGGTTTTGCTTTTTGTTATATTTTCACGTTTCTCTAGTGCAGATCAGAACACCCTTGGGGCTAAATTTCCATGCAGTAGGACTGGAGGATCTGAGCAGAGTTGCAGTAATGATTCTGAGTAGTATTTTGACAAATACACAAAGCCATACCATTAGAGGGAAGGAGAAGGGAACAAACTTTGCAATTTACTGATGGGCTATTCACTGTGCTAAGCGTTTTCCATACTGATACATTATCTAAATACATTTTCATTATTACTCTGGAAGGTAGGTGGAAAGTGAGGCTCAAAGATATTGACTATTTCCCTGCTTACAAAAATATATGCACTTTATAAAAATGTCAAACAAAAAACCATAAAAAATAGGAAGTGAAAGTCCCTCAGAGTCTCACCTCTTAGAGGAAACAACTACAGGCGGTTAGTGTTCAATCTTCCTGAATTTTAAAAATGTACACACAAGCACATACGCATACCTTTTTTTGCCCCCCAAGAAACTGGGACCGTATTATACATATTGTTCTGAAACTTGCCTTTTTTCTCTGAACGGTGTGCCTTTGTTATCGTGCTGTGTTAATAAATCTTATTAATGAAAGCAGGCTTTTTGGGGAGTTAGAGCTCTCTGGTAACACAACACCTGGTTGTGTGACTTCACACAAGTCACTTTGCCTCTTAGGACTACAGTTTCCCCCATTTGTAAAACGAGGGCAGGCAGATCACAGAGGATTCCGCGAGGTAATGCCAACGAGCAGGTCACATCAGCCCCTCGCCCGCCTCGTGACGATCTGGGATAATCTCCAAGGTCCAGCCCTACTTGACTTGGACGGCAGCCGCTACTTTCAATAACTCAGATGACAAAGCCGGTGCCAGCGCTGCCAGAAAACCCCGGCGGGCAGTGCTTCTTTCATTCGCTCTCGGAGCTGGGTGATGGTGTCGCGGGGCGGGGCCGGGGCGGGTCCACAGACGCGCGGCGAGCGGTGCGTGCGGGCTGGTAGGCCGGCCGCGGCGTGACGTGTTCGGCGACCGCGCCCGGCCCCGCCCCGCGCGGCCTAGGCCCCGCCCCTCCCTCCTTGGTCCGCCGCGGTCCCTCACGGCGCTGGCGCAGAGATGGCGGAGGCAGTGGAGCGCACAGACGAGCTGGTCCGCGAGTACCTGCTCTTCCGCGGCTTCACGCACACGCTGCGGCAGCTGGACGCCGAGATCAAGGCGGACAAGGAGAAGGGGTTCCGGGTGAGGGGCCGGCGGGCGCGGCGCGGGCAGAGGCGGCCCCGAGGGAGCCCGGAGCTGGCTCTCCCCCAGCACTGCCTTCCGGGGCGGGAGCGGCGCTGTCACCGCGCCAGGGGGACCGTCGACATCAGCGCGTGCGACAGTCGCTTGACAGATGCGGAACTGAGGCCCTGAGAGAGGACGTGACTTGCCTGAAGTTACCCAGACAGTTAGGAGCATCGCCGAGGCTGGAGCCCAGGTGCCCTGACTCCTGGTCCGGGGCTCCCTTCTCCACCCCCAGCCTCTCAGCAGGTGCTGGCCAGTCATTGGTCAGGATGGCGATGAGGTTTTAGGCGCTAACGTGGGGTAGATGTTTGGGGTTTTGGCAGCAGAAGTATTCTGAAGTTGGCTTCCAGTGGCATCGGGAACAAAGGGGTCTGCAGCCCAACATGTTAGCTGGGTTCAAGTATCTGTTTGAAACGGCTTTATCAGTGACTCATTGGCAGTTTTGCTTCACGATTGAGGAAGACCTTGTGCATTTGAAAACATACTTCCCCTGCTCAGACATGATTTTCTGTTGAGAAGTTCTTGGAATTTATATGTGTGTGATTTGTGTGTATATTTGCTGGCTTCAGTTGGTGTTGGCAGGTGAATTGAGAGAGGCAGTGAGCTAGCAGCAAGAACACTGGAGGGGAGTTAGGAGACCTGGGTTCTTGTCTTGCCGAAGTTAGTGGCTACTTGGTGGTGGCAAAAGCAAATCATTTCAGCTGTCCGAGCCTCAGTGTTTCTGATCTATAAAATGGGTGTGTTGGAATGGTATCAATATTCAAAAGCCTTTCCATCTTGTGTACTCTGGTATGATTGCTCCTCACAAGGAGGTGACTTCCTTTGGCTGACACTCTGAGCAACTGCCAGGACTTTGGTAGTGCTTTGAGGACTTGAAGGAGACAGCATATCTCACCATGAGCCTTGGAATCCTGGAATGGAGGAGTTAGGAGGAGGGGCATGGAGATTGTCTCACTCTGTCTTTTTTTGCTTAGGAACTGAGACCAGAGAGTTGAAGTGGCATTGCCAAGGTGGCTGAGTAAGTCAGAGGCAGATCCAGGCCCTGGACCCAGATCTCCTCCTTCCTGGGCCAGGGTGCTTTTACACCTGCAATTTCCATGCTTGGTAGAGGGTCCAAACACATACCTGCATCAGGAAAAAACCTAAAAGCTATTACATTACTGTGCTTTGAAAGTTTTATAGATTGCTAACTTAAAGAAAAAAAAAATTAACATCCAGAAGCCACAGCAAGAGGAAAAAGCTGTATTAACTCTGGAACGAGGAGAGAATTCCCTTCCGTCCTTCAATGCCTTCTCCATCTCATCTTTCTCTCATCAGGTGGACAAGATTGTGGACCAGCTGCAGCAGTTAATGCAGGTGTATGACTTGGCTGCCCTTCGGGATTATTGGAACTACCTGGAACGTCGGCTCTTCAGCCGTTTGGAGGATATGTATAGACCCACCATCAACAAGCTGAAAACCAGCCTGTTCCGCTTTTATCTCGTCTACACAATCCAGGTGCTTTTGGTTTAGGGATTTCTTGGTGGAGAGAGTTCTTTGATCCAGAGATAGATTTTCTTTTAACGCCTAGGGACAGCTCTCTCTGTTACTCCTGGGAGAGGGTGAAACAGTCACAGTGCAAATTATTTTTGACTGTTTTCCTACATTTTTTCTCCTCATCTGTAGATGATTGGACTTGTCTTCCTCATTCCTATTTCCCCTCTTGTTTTAAGCACGTAAGCCTGGGTGGAGTTTTGAAGAATATAAGTAGCTGGGTTAAAGTTTGAGTAATAAAGATTATGGCTGACCTGGGGGAGTAAATCACTTAGATTATTTGAAAATCAACTAGGAATTAATTTTTAGGATGGTATTTATCATCAGGACTTTATTTTATTTTACTTATTAATTTTTTGAAGATTTTTTTGATGTGGACCATTTTTAAAGTCTTTATTGAGTTTGTTACAATATTGCTTCTGTTTTATGTTTTGGTTTTTTGGCCCCAAGGCATGTGGGATCTTTGCTCCCTGACCAGGGATGGAACCCGCACCCCCTGCATTGGAAGGCGAAATCTTATCCACTGGATGGCCAGGGAGGTCCCTCAGGACTTTAGTTTAAACCAGCTTCTTTGAAGTTACAAGGAACTTGAGTGTGATGATTCTTTTGATTTTATAGAGTTTATAGATCATGTTTGGCCACTTACCCAGCAGGCCAATATTCAGAGGCTGTCTGCTGTGCGGTAGTGAAGAATCTTACCTGTGGACTTCTGTCTCTTCCCCTTCCTTGCTACCTCCTCTGTGTCTTGGCAGACAAACAGAAGTGACAAGGCTCAGGAGTTCTTTGCAAAGCAGGCCACGGAGCTCCAGAACCAGGCCGAGTGGAAGGATTGGTTTGTCCTGCCCTTCCTGCCATCCCCAGACACCAACCCCATCTTTGCTACCTACTTTTCTCGCCAGTGGGCCGACACCTTCATCGTGTCCCTGCACAACTTCCTGAGCGTCCTGTTTCAGTGCATGCATATCCTCTCAGCTGCTCGGGGCTGGGGGCCCAGGCTACTCTTAATGCAATCGTTTCTTCTACAAAATGCCCGAGGATCACTGTCATGTGTCACGTGAGGGGGCTGGACAGATTGTGGTTATTTTGATCAGTAGGCCGGAGATCGTAGGTCGGGAATTGTAATCATTATTACAGTTGTTCAGCAGCTCTGCTGCTGAATAGTGGACATGTGTGGGTGGGGACTGTACTAGCAGTGGGGGGATAGGAGCCCTCAAATAGGGCCTCTCTCAGCAAAGGCAGGGGTCAGTGCAGAGCTGCTTTGCAGCGAAACCGGCCAACCCCGAGAGCACCCTTTGTGCATGCCCTGTGCCCCCCAGGATTCACTTGCCTTTGCTGGGATTAGGTAGCAGGTGAGAACACTTCTAGGGCTGGAACTTCCTCCCTGTGTTAGTGCCTGGGTCACTGTCTTTATAATGACCTTAGGATCCCTTGACTTGTCAGAGGACAGAGCAGCTTTAAGAATATAGGTGGATATTTAAGAGAGAGAGGATGTGAATAATTTGCAGCCGACCGTATTTACCATTTTGTCGTGGAAAGCCCAGGACATCCTCCTCGCTCACTCTTGCTCTCTAGCAGGAATTCCACGGGAGGAGAAGGGAGTCTGGTTTGAATGGGGCTGTCTGGTGAGTCACTGATAAACTGGACGTGGGGAGGCCCACACCATCTCCTTTTGGCTCTGGGAGGAACGTCTTCTGGTGGAGGTAGGAAGGGAGTGTTTCCTTTTGTGCTGTGGTGAATGTGAATTACGCCCTTGCCAGGTTGGCCTTTTCTCTCCCCCTGCTGCTGCCCTTCATCCCCAAGGGCTTTCAAACAAAACTAACAGGGTGCCCAGCCCAGAGGTGGTTACGGCTTGACCCCATGGGCCCTCTAGGGAAGTTGGCTTCCCCGGTACTGAGGCCCTGCCTGCTCTGTGCTCCTCTGGACTGAAGCTGTTTGAGGTGGTCAGGCAAGACTGACACCGTGACCTAGAATGTGGGTGCTCATAGGGTGGCAGTCTGCAGAAAGCTTGCTTCTCAGTCTGAACCTCTGCCAGAGAGGCTCATCCTGTGGAGGGGAAAGGCGAGTGGCCAGCCCTTCTGCCCAGCTGGTGGAGCAGCAGGCGGTGTGCCCGCAGAGCCACTGGCTGCTGGGCTGGCTTTTTGCTCCGTGTCACTAAAGCTTAGGCTGGCTGTGAGGCCCGCAGGATACTAGCCCTCTACTGCTGGTATTTGGGAGAAAGCGTCAGATTTGGAGTTATGTCCTCTCTGTGGGCTAGCCAGGCGGGTTGTCTTCAGAGAGGCCGTGAGTCTCTCTGAAGGAAGTCAGGCCAGGCCCGGTGTCAAGGGAGAGACTATTCATGAAGCTGTGAAGAGCCCACAGCACAGAGTTTTTACTCTGTGTCATGTTCAGGGGTGTTGGTGTGGTGTCAAGAGTTTGGGAAGGGCTTTTAATCGTTTTGCAGGCAGGCTTATTCTTTCTTTTTTTTTGTATTGACTTGTTTTATCTTATTGCAGAGTTTGTGATAGAATATATTTTTTGATTTGAATTTTATTTTTATTTTTTGATTTGAATTATTTTAATCGGCTATTTTTCCCAGCTTTGTTGGAGGATAGTTGACAATTAAGAATTGTATATATTTAAGGTATAAAACTTGATGGTTCGGAGTATGTACACATCGTGACATAATCAGCCCAGTCAAGCTGATTAAGAGGCAGGTTTATTCTTTAACTTGGTGCACCGGTTCCCGTGATCCTGAACTTCGATGCAGAGTGCCAGCGGACCAACCAGGTTCAGGAAGAAAATGAAGTTCTGCGCCAGAAGGTTTGTTGCGAACAATGCTTGCTCCTTGGGAAGTACTTCTGCTTTTCATGTGTAAAATTAGGTCGTAGCCATGGAGGACTGATTTCAGTAGAGGAAAGCACTGATCTCAGATGAAAGTGAGTCACCAGAAAGGCAGTGTTGGGGATTTGGGGGCCATGTGACAAGTCTTTGAAAACCAGAGGTGAGGTTCATGTTGTAAGTCACGTAGTGCGAACAACACAGTAACAGGAGTGAACTTTTAAGAGGAAAAAGACTCTAGGCATTGATGTCACCTTACATCTAACCTGCTTTCATAGGTCTGCTTCCCACCCCTAGTCCTTTTCCACCTGTCCCCACATCTGTATTGTTTACAGCCCAGAAATGATTTAATTGTTCTCAGCTAAGCTAAACTAGGTTTCTCTAGTTTGGTAAAATGATAGCTCCAGGGGACCCACATTTGCCTTTACATTTTGCCTGAGGGGCATTTCTCTAACCTTGAGATTGACACATCTTCAGAAAAGGGAGGATTTTTTAGAAAAAGGAAGGTTACAAGCTGTTTAGGTTTGGGGGTTTAAGATTCTTGGGTTTGGGTGTGTGTGTATAATTTTCTTTCAGGCAAAAGGTCAAAAGTGCTGACCTTCATTTAAAATTTCTTTTTTCCATTTGAGTTCCAAAGTCTGATATTGTAGATTCCAAAGAGCAAAGCAGGATTGGGTGGAACTATTTTTCTCACTGAATTCAGGAAGAAGCGAGTCAAATGATAAAAAGAAAAAAAAAAAGTGGATTTTTTATATCTAACGGTTTTTAGTTTTCTCACCTCCCTGTAGTCAAGTACCAGCAGCCTCACCCATTTTTCCAGTCAGCAGAGAGTGAGAGAGGCACTCCGAGGTTGAGGGCGAGCGGCCTTTGAGCCAGTGTGGTTGGGTTTCGGATGTGACGTGAGTCTAATCTTCCTCAGGGGAGGGAAGGCTGGGTGAGATCCCCATCTTACTCGTCCCACCTCTACGCAGCTGTTTGCACTGCAAGCTGAAATCCACCGACTGAAGAAAGAGGAGCAACAGCCAGAAGAGGAAGAGGCCTTAGTCCAGCACAGACTGCCTTCTTATGTCTCCAACATGGACCGCCTGGGGGACTCGGAACTGTGAGTGTGTGCTGCGCCCACTCTGCGCCTCTGTCCCCTGTGCTCTCCCCTCCTCCCGGCCATGAACGTGGAATTGCCAGGAGCCTCCCCGGTGCTCACTGTTCTTGTCTGAGCTTTCTGAGTAAGGTTCCCTGGTCCTCTAGTTGTCCCCTACCTCCCAGCCTCTAGGCCTGCTCTTCCAGGGGCCTGCACATCCAGACGTGTGCAGCCTGGGTTAATAATCACAGCCGCTTTCGTGAAGCCCTGGGAAGTTTCTGTGCCCTGAAAGGAGCGCCTCTTGGATGACACGATTGCCAACCACAGGTTGGATACATTTCTCCGTAGAAGCATGCTCTTGTCTCAGGGTTTGGAAAGGTAGGCAGGTTGGAAGAGAGGTATTTGAGCAACTTAAAAAAACAGCTAGTTACAGCCGAACACCCAGGCAATGAGAATAATAGCAGTTGAAGAGACGTAGGCACCACAGGTCACAGAATTAGCGATTGGTGAGTCAGGATGCAAACCCAGGCAGTTAGATTCCAAACCTGCATGTGGCCAAGTACTGCAGCAGATGAAACTGCTCTAGTTTCTGAGCTAGCGCCCTCCGATGGAAATAAAGTGCAAGCCAAAAATCTAACTTAAAAATTTTTAGTAGCTATGTTAAAAAAAGGAAAAACAAGCTAATTTTAATGATATATTTTAATGATATATTTTATTTAGCCCAACTTTCCCAAAATATCATATTCATAAACAAAGTATTCATGAGATATTTAACACTCTTTTTCATGCTCAGTCTTGAATCCCAGTGTGGATTTTACGCCTCCAGCACAATCTCCATTTGGACTAAAGACATTTCAGGTGCTCAGTGCCACATGTGACCAGTGGCTATTGGACAGCGCTGCTCTGAGCTTTACCACGGCCCTCAAAGAAGAGCCGCAGCCTTCACCATTGTGCCAGTTAGGCTTCTGGCTCCCTTCGTACGAGAACAGCACCAAGCATCACGCCGCCTTAAGGCCCAGGCGTGCGAACCTGGCCAAGGCCCTGGTCACTGGCAGCGTCCATAGCCTGGGAGGTCTGTGCTCTGGGTTCTCCCATGTTCCCCCTCCAGCGCTGTGACCTTGTGCTGTGTCTGCTTGTCCAGAGCCATGGTGTGCAGCCAGAGGAACGCTTCCCTCTCCCAGTCGCCTCGCGTGGGCTTCCTGTCCTCGCTGCTGCCTCAGAGTAAGAAGAGCCCCTCAAGGTTGTTGCCTGCCCAGGCCCCCCATCAGGCTCAGAGCTCGGCCAAGAAGGAGTCCTTTGGCGGCCAGGTTAGTGCAAGTCCTGCCTTTCTAACTCTCGCCAGGAGGCCTCCGACATCCCACTCGTCAGGTGGAGACTTGTCCACCCTCCCTTAGGACCTGCAGGTGGAGGGTGGATGGTGACAAGAGGAAGTATGCTCTGAAGGGCCCCTTCCCGTTTCTCGTAAATGTCCTCTAACTCATGAGCGCTTATGACTGTGATTTGTTGACTTAAGTGTGAATTCAAGCAATTCTGGACTTTTAGATTTTTGGTGATATAAAGTAGCATGTCGATAAAGACTAAATTAAAGTTACTTCTAAATCCAGTGTAGTATTTCTTTTACAAGTTGTTATTTCCTGATTCTGCAAAGCAGTTTTGCTATTTTTCACTTTTATAGAAGCTTGCAAGAGAATTTCTTCTATGCCAGCATATGTCCAAAATTGAGCAGTTTTCCGAGCAGAGATGGTCAGAATTCATTGCTTTCAGAAGTGCTGGCCAGAGTGAAACTTCAACAGACCCATAGTTATGCCTTATTGCTCGGGTAGGGACCGTTTCCCTTTTAATATATTTTTATTAGTCGCAGATACAGTAAGTTGTCATCATCTCTGCCTTCCTCTCCTGCCACCCTTGGCTTGAGGACAGGTGCAAGTGATGCAGCAGCGTGGGGCCGCTTGGGGAGAAAGGGGTCCGCACCAAGGCTGCCATCGGGACGTCGGGGCTTTTAGCACAGCACTTGGGTTTAGTACTGTTGTTGAAGTGCAGACATTGAGCAGGACACCAGGGAAGAAAGAGCATGGGCTTTGGAGTCAGGCAACTGTACCTTGTTTATCATCCTTGCTCAGATTGCTTAAACTCATCCCACTTCACTTGGGATGATGAGAACAGCATTCACTCCCTAGGGGTAGAGTTATTTGAGCTGATATGAGAGCCCTTGGTATATGCAGTGCCTGGCAGGTTATAAGCACGTGATACATTTTAGTTGTAGTTGTTGTAGCTGGGAAAGTATTGGCCTCCTGGGTACCTAAGTCAGTTCTGAGACCTAAAGTGGCAGCAATGCAAAATGACTGTAACCTTAGCATCCAGGGGGTCTGGGGCATCAAAAATCAGTCATGGTTATTCTACAACTGTTTTTTTGAAGTTCAAACCTTAAAATTAGAACTGCAGTTTTGTAGAATATGGTTGAGTAAGTTTTACGGTTTGCTTTGCAAATCTCTTTCACTGTGCAAGATTTTATAAGTGTAATAGATGACGTATGGACTGCTGCATCCCTTAAAATGTGCATGAAATGATGAAATTCAATTTCATTAACTTAAAAGAAAATACGGAGACGGGGTCTTTGGGCTTAAGCCTGTGGCCTTATGTTTACGTGTTCAGGTGCTAAGGTGTCCTATGGTGAGGGTGAAATGGGATTGGAAATTTTTTGTATGGCTCTTGTTCAGGAGACAAAGGTAAGAATGTGTAATTTGCAGAAAACATGCCTTCCTTTACCTCTGAAATATATTCAAACAAAGCTTGGATCACCGTGTGGCATGTTAACAGAGCAGAGGCAGCCTTCTTTCCATTTCCTGAATGGAGTTGATAAATGTCTGCAATCTGAAAAATCCAGTGGTTGGGTCACTTGTTTTTTTACTGATATATTTGACTCAGCAGTGATGTTTCAGTTCTAAAGATAACTAGTATATTTGAGGTTCAAGAAAAATCACAGAATTTTAGAGTTGGAGAAAGCTTAAAGGTCACCTGCCCCACCCTCCTATTGAGAGAGGGCACGTCCTGTGACTGATGGCCTTCTGTGCTGGGGAGGTCACTGCCTGTACATGTGGGATGTTTGCCTGTTTGAAAGTTGTTAGTTGAAACCTCTATGATTTTTACTCACTGATCTTAGCTTTGCCTTCGAGCTATGAGAATAAGGCTTCTGGTTAGGACAACCCTTCCTGTCCTTTCCAGGCTAAGTACTATGTTCATTCCTTCCTTTCTGCCCAACTGTTTACCCATGTGGCATGATTTCTAGACCCCTCACCATTCTGGTTCGCTTCTTCTAGGGGGGACATTCTAAGTTTTAAATTCCTCTCTACAATCGATGGCCAAATTTGAGTTTACAATTCAAGATGCTCTCTTACCAATACCAAATGCAGTTAGCTGTATGATCACTTCCTGTGATTTTAATGCTATACTGCTCTTAACGCAATAGAAAATGACATTGGTTTTTTAATCAGCCACGTGGCTTCGTTAGTGCATATTAAGCTCGTAGTCTTTTCCTCACTACTGCCATGCCAGAGCGCCTTCTTTCTTTTTTACTCTTAATAAGCAAAACAACATGAGTTGTGTTATTAAGTTAGCAATACAGGGACTTCTCTGGTGGCGCAGTGGTTGAGAATCCGCCTGCCAATGCAGGGGACACGGGTTCGAGCCCTGGTCCGGGAAGATCCCACATGCCACGGAGCAGCTACACCCGTACACCACAACTACTGAGCCTGCGCTCTAGAGCTTTCGAGCCACAGCTACTGAGCCTGCGTGCCACAACTACTGAAGCCTGCACTCCGCAACGAGAGAAGCCACTGCAATGAGAAGCACATGCACCGCAACAAAGAGTAGCCCCCGCCCACCGCAACTAAAGAAAGCCCGCGCGCAGCAACGAAGACCCAACACAGCCAAAAATAAATAAATAAAAAATAAATTTGGGCTTCCCTGGTGATGCAGTGGTTGAGAGTCCGCCTGCCGATGCAGGGGACATGGGTTCGTGCCCCGGTCTGGGAAGATCCCACATGCCGTGGAGTGGCTGGGCCTGTGAGCCATGGCCGCTGAGCCTGCGCATCCAGAGCCTGTGCTCCGCAGCGGGAGAGGCCACAACAGTGAGAGGCCCGCGTACCACAAAAAAAAAAAAAAAAAAAAAATTTATAAAAAAAATTAGCAATACATAAAATGAGAGGCTTTCCTATTTTAAATATTATTTATACATAGCATTGTAAGTTTCAATCACATCAGCATTTTACCCACTTGTGATCAGTCATTGTAACTGTTGTTGTTATCACTGAAAAGTTCATAAAATTATAGATGTAGAGTTATGGTGATACACTCTCTGTGCTTTCACTATGAATCCGGAGGCAAAATTTTAGAAACACATGGAAGTAGCTGTAAAACCACAATTCCTAAGCTCTTCTGGGATCTCTGTGACAGAAGCCCCTGTGGGCATCTCCTCAGCAGGCTCCCCCACTGCAGTTCTACCCCATCCTCCCCTCCAGTTATAATTCCACTCCTTCCATAACTACTCAGTCCGTTTGGGACTGTGAGGGGGAATTGTTGTTATTACAGAGATAACCTCTAATTGGCTGTAATGCAAAGAAAGCAAAGCGACCACAGACTTCTGTGTTTGTAACTCTTATTAGTATCAAACTACCTCATAGCTCCCGTGACATCAGGAGTAAGAATGCTGCCCTTGGGACTGTTTCCATGGATCTTAGCAGGATGGGGAAAAGGGAGCCCTCTTCCCCGTCTTTCATTCTGTAATCTCTGTGTTACTAGGGCCTGTCTTCTGGGTGTCTTTATTTTGCTTCAGGTGAGCCTAAATTACTGGAACTTGTTCTCTGTTCCATTTGGACGACTGCCTGGTAAGCTCTATTCAGGCCACCGAAAATGAATTTAGATCCTTCCCTAGAGTGAGAAGCAAGAAGGTCAAATGATAAAACATAGGTTAAGATACCTCTCCTGAACTGTAGGAGACAGGTAGATTATGGTAGAATATGACAATATAATTTGGACTGTTGGAATGTTATCTGAATCCAGTAGTTAAGATTTTTATGAGGTTTGCTCTTCAAACAAAATAAAACTTTCAATTACCAGTTGTATCACAGTGAACATTTACTTAAGTTATATGCATTTGTAGCTAGACACAAGTTTACCTTAACTTACTTATTTAGGTGTTTGGTGGATGGCTGCATTCATCAGATTTTAGCATGCTATTTTTTGTTGAAGTTTACCCTTCTTTCATAAATAACTTAGATATAGTTTAAGGAGAAGCTCTCTCTAAGCAGGATCTGATAGGTCACACTTAGGTCTATAGCTCTTTTGGTATAAACTACCCTATCATTATAAAGACAGTTCTTCTTAATTTATTGCAGTGCCTTATGTTAATGCCTGTGTGAATTTTCATTTCGGAGTACTGTCCAGCCCCCAACCTAATGATAAACTGGACAACTTCCTTGCCATCTTGACTTGACAGGGTAGCATTGCTTTTGTTCTTCTTAATGTTGTAATGTATTTGCTGGGGAAGGGTTACAAGTGGCTAGAGAAATTTGTGTCAGCTAGAGAAATTTGAAGTCTATCCTAAGCCTCTCTGTTCCATCAGTTTGGGCCAATTGAATTGAGCACCCTTAAAACCACGTGTTGGAAGAGGAAAAAACACCACTTATCAGGTGTAGCAGGTGAGTAAGGAAAGACAGGTGTGCCACCAAGTGCCTGTGCCTGCTCTGCAGCCTTCCCAGCCTTTGGTTCCAAGGTGGGATACCCCTGTGGTCTGTGTACTTTCTTTGGGAATGCATGCAATATTAAATGGGTTCTTTTCCTTCTCACATATCCAGTTTAAAGATCTCTTGGTCAGGCTGATAAATCTGTCAAACCTGAATCATAGTTGTGCCAGGCTGTTCGAGACTTCCTTGCTTGCCAGGATCCCACTATTTCGGAAAACAGCCGTCAACCCTGGAAACTCCTCCTCCTCTCAGCACTATTTTTATAGCTAACTGTGGAGTTCCCATAGCCACCTTTGAAGTCCAGAAAACATGGCCTCTGCTGTCAGTTCTTCCTTTGTCTTGTCTATCAAAATGTTAGAGCTTTTGGAGACGTGTTTTGGAATTCTTCATTTCTAATTTTATTTGAGTCCTCTTTTTTTCTTGGTAAATCAAGCTAAAGTTTTGTCTATTTTGTTTAACTTTCAGAAAACCAGCCCTTAGTTTCATTGATCATTTCTATTGACTTTTTAGTCTATTTCATTGTTTTCCACTCTGATCATTGTTATTTCCTTCCTTCTACTAACTTTGGGCTTCATGTATTCTTCTTTTCCTAGTTCCTTGAGGTGTAAAGTTAGGTTGTTTACTTGAGGTCTTTCTTCTTAATGTAGGTGTTATTACAAACTTCCCTTTTAGAAGTGCTTTTGCAAAAGTTTTGGTATATTGTGTTTCCATTCTTACTTGTCTCAAGATATTTTTTGATTTCTCTTTTGATTTCTTCTTTGACCAATTGGTTGTTCAGGAGCATGTTGTTCAGTCTCCACATATTTACGAATTTTTTAGTTTTCTTCTTGTAATTGATTTCTAGTTTCATCCATTGTGATGCTTGCTATGATTTCAGTCTCCTTAAATTTATTAGGACTTGTTTTGTGGCCTAACATATGATCTATCCTGGAGAATGTTCCATGTGTGCTTGAGGATGGAATGTTCTGTAAATGTCTATTAAGTCCATCTGGTCTAAAGTGCAGTTTTAAGTCCAGTGTGTCCCTAGTGATTTTCTGTCTGGGTGATCTATCCACTGGTGAAAGTAGGGTATTGAAGTTCTCTACTATTATTTTCTACTGCCTATTTCTCCCTTCAGTTCAGTTAATATTTGCTTTATATATTGAGGTGCTCTGATGTCAGGTACATAAATATTTACAAATGTTATATCTTTTTTTTTTTTTTTTTTTGCGGTATGCGGGCCTCTCACTGTTGTGCCTCTCCCATTGTGGAGCACAGGCTCTGGATGCGCAGGCTCAGCGGCCATGGCTCACAGGCCCAGCCGCTCCATGGCACGTGGGATCTTCCCGGACCGGGGCATGAACCCGTGTCCCCTGCATCAGCAGGCGGACCCTCAACCACTGCGCCACCAGGGAAGCCCGACAAATGTTATATCCTTTTGTTGGAGTGACCCCTTTATCATTATATAATGGCCTTCTTTGTCTCTTATTACAGTCTTTGGCTTGAAGTCTATTTTGTCTGATATAAGTATAGCCTCCCCTGTGGAATTCTTTAGTCTGAGCAGTTTGCCCTCTGGATCAGTAGATATAGGGAGGAATTAATAGATTTGTGTAATGAAGGTTGGCATCCTTGGATCTCCTCCTAGGGAGTCAACCACCCCCGATCCCACTACCCACCCCGGGACCGTGTGAGGGACCATGGTTACCTCAGGACCACCTCTTACTTTTGGGAAGGTAACAGGAGTCATCTTCCACTTTCTAAAACTGTGGGACCTATTCAGTGTTTCATGGACCATGGGATACTTCTTAAGAATGGCTGGAAGCACTGAGAGAAGGGCCTTACCTTGGTTGTTATTTTGCTCCAGGATTATGACATTTCTTCTTATCTTTTCTCTTCAGTGTCACTTTCTTCCATGTGCTCCCATCATGGTTTTTCTTTCTTCAGGTTTCTCAGAGTTTGGGGCCACTGTCAGATCTGGATGTAAATTCCTGTTCTGTCAAGTTCTCCCTGTGTTAAACGAGTAACTTAACCTCTCTAAACCTCTGCTCCCCATGTTAAAATAATGCCTCATCTTTAAGGGAGTGTTTGTAAGGTTCTTAGCATGGCACCTTACATATGGTAAATGCTCAATGAGTAGTATATATTGATGTTATTATTGTTGTTGGTTTTCTTCTTAGGTTTTTTAAAAAAAATCTTAACTAAGATCTTTACTTTTCCCAAAATAAGTCAGAATTCAGAGAATCAAATACTCTTTCTAGAGAAAACATCTGTTACAAGCACAAGTAGATACCAATGGAGGTCGCCTCATCAGAAAACCAAAAATAACCAATCCTGTGTAGGTCAGCCACAGTTAGGCTCCAGGTAAACTAATAGCCTTTAAAATTTCCTTTCTTAACTGTTCACATGACTCCGGGGTCCCAAGGAACATACGTTAATCATTTTAAGTTGTTTAGTGTTCACATAAAAAATAACCAGTAGAAGAACTAGAAGCCCACAAATAGACTTTGGTTCAGTTTATTCTCTTTACTTAGGACTTGTGTACAAATGATTTGTGAGGAGGTTGGTCTCAAACCATAGCGGCTGTTTGCATCTTATCCCTTTGCTAAGAGTGTAAAAAAAAAAAAAAAAAAAGATGTGTGTTGGGGGGGTAGGAGTGTGACCATCACAACTTGTGGGAATAAGGGTGGAATAAAAGGAACCAGCCAGATAATTTGGAAAGGTGATGAGGTGGCAGCTCCTTTTTTAAAAAGCTCTAGATTAGGAATCTTCAGTCTCTATAGGAGTGGGAATTACTGAGTTCATTTGCTGTAACCTTGGTTGACTTTATCTCACTTGCTATGAAAAGGAGCCAGAAGATGCCAGTTTCTCTCTTGTCCAATTTATCTTGCTCAAAAGGCCTTGAGTTTCCAACAATTTCTATTAAGACTTTCTGGTTGCCTAGTAATCATTTCCAAATACCTCAATATTTGTTAACATTGGCTGGTTTAGTCATGCACTTGGCCCAAAACAAGAGGGTGCTGTGTTCCTTTTTCCCTCCAGAGGGGTGATTTTATTTTGTATAATTTTTTTTGCTGTATTGCCCAAACATATAATTGCTTGTAAATCTTTGTAACACCCAGCATAGGGCCTGATCTGCCTCATAATTGTCACTTAGTAAGTGCTAAGCTAAATAAAGTTAACAGTTGCAGTTAGATCAAGGGGATATATATGTATTACCTCCCGGTGATAGGTGTGGCAGGTGGAGAAGTGCTAGGGACCTGTCCTCTTAGGATGGGGGAGTGGGGAACAGAAAGGAGGAGGTCCAGCCTGCTTATGTTTTGCCCTTGACTTCGCTCATGGGCTGACATAGTAACATTTTAACTACCTCTCAGCATGGCCAGGGAGGAACCTTACCCAGGAGTAAGAGGAGCGTCCACTCCTTGGCCCCTGCTCCCCTCCTGGCCCAGGTGTCATGGCCTGGGCCCAGGTAGGAAGAGACTTTTCACAGCCTGGTGTCTCGTCCTCCAGAGCACCAAGGGTAGGGAGCCAGCATGTGCGCCCAAGGACGGGAAGAGCCTCTTCAGCGGGCTGGCCACTGGGGAGTCCAGCTGGTCACAGCACCGCCAGCGGCGCCTGCAGGACCATGGCAAGGAACGGAAGGAGCTCTTCTCCATGACTCTGCAGGTACGGCTTGGCCTTGGCGTCTCACGACTGCCTGCAGGGACACCACGTGGCCACATGGTGGAGGGCCATGGAAAATGGGGGGGGCCTTGTAGGGCCTGCTCTTACCTCTCTTGATTTCTTCTGCTGTGTAGAGTGTGGTTTTGCCTAACTGGGTTTAATTGCTTGCACTTTGGTTGTTTTGTTCCAAAACCACCTGGCTCTCCAGTGATCCCTCTTCCCGATGGAGTGTTTCCCTAAACAGGGGCCATAAAATGCTGGCCTCTGAAAAGGTTCCCAGAAGGTGAGCTCTGTGAATAATTGGTTTTGGACCCCTTGCATGCTCTGTCCTTCCCTTAGGTTAACTGTGCGTGTTAGCATGTCACGGGCGCTCAGAGTCGGTGGGAGAGAGACCTGTTTCCCTTGGTTTCACCCAGCATCTCCCAGACTTGCTCAATCACAGGATCACTTTCTCCTGCACTCCCTGCTGGAGCCGCTGCCCCGAGAGCCACGTGTCCACGCAGCGTCGTGCTGCGGCCCAGGGCCCTTGCCGCGCGAGCTCAGGGACTCCTCTCACTAGTGGATATGGGTTGGGGTCTGCTCTTCCTGGTGGTATAAGCTGCTTCCGTTTCGGTCAAATACTCTGGATTGAAGGCAAAAGGGATTTACTGCCTAAGTCACCTTGTTGACCATTTATCTCCTAATTGAGGCTACTTGCCTGTTTTAAAGGCATTTTTTGGCGTTAGCAGCCCTGTGCTGGTTCTGGTTCGATAGCGTAGACCCTTACGGCTCGGATCTCAAATCCTTCTGTGCTGTAAGATTAGAGGCGCACCCGAGCTCAGCCACTCCCGTAAGGTACCTCTCTGAGCTCGGAGGTCTCTGTTTATTCTATTCTACTCTATTCTACTCTATTCTATTCTATTCCATTCCATTCTATTCCATTCTATCCCATCCCATCCCATCCCACCCCATCCCATTCCATTCCATTCCATTCCATTCCATTCCATTCCATTCCATTCCATTCCATTCCATTCCATTTCATTCCATTTTTGCTGTAGAACTGCTCTTTCTGGGACCCCAAGGAGTGCTTAGAGGAGCCTCAGGAACCATGCGGGTGGTAGAGAGTGCCCTGGCTGGTGCCCCCTGGCCTGGGTTACGTCTGGGTGAGCAGATAGTAATCGTGATGAACAACACTTGCTGTCCCAGGGAGGCAGAGACGGGCGGCTGCCGCCCTCCCGGGTGGCTGGGTGTGTGGGGTGCCATTTGGTGCCCCGCCTGGCTCTGGCTCTGCTGCTGTGCTCGGGTCTATCTCTGTGCCTGGCCCGTCGCCCCAGTCTCTCAGTACCCCTCTCCCAGGAGGAGGTGCTGGTTGACATGGCAGCGCACTGGCAAGGGGCCACGCTTGCCTCTGGCTGACCCGGCTTCACATCAGCATCCTACCCCGGGCCAGCTCTTGATCTTAGGCAAGTTATTTAACTTCTGGTTTCAGTCTTACTTTACAGAGCTGTAAAGTGGGGTTAATAGTAGGATCAGAAATGTTTGGGTGGAACATTAAATGAGGCAATCAATCATACTCACGTAGTGCCTGGAATGCAGTAGGCACTCACTCACTCACTGATTCTTGTTATCATTGGCCTGGTCTGTCAAGGTGGTGCGTGTCCCAAGTCTCGTCATCTGTGGCCGGGAGCCTGTGGCCCACACTCCCTCCACAGGGCCTGTGAGAGGAGCAGGGCCTCTAGGAAGGGGCCGCCAGCAGAGCAGGCTCTTGTAGTTCAGAGCTCTTTCTTTTAGACCCTGAGACCACCAGGATCCTCCCCCGAGGGCTGTGGCCTGCGTCCCAGACATCTCGCAGTGTGTCCCCAGACGTGGGGAATGGCTGGGCCCGGTGCAGACCCCTCACAGCTGACTTGTGCCCCCTTTGCTTGGTGCAGTGTGCAGAGAAGAAGCCCGAAGCTGGTGGCCCGGAGGCAGAGCCCTGCCCAGAGCTCCACGTGGAGGTGCTGGAGACCCTGGCGCGGGCTCCTGCCGCAGGCCCTGAGGGTGGGGGGGTCCGGCCCGAGCAACCGTTCATCGTGCTGGGGCAGGAGGAGTACGCAGAGCACCACTCTTCCATCATGCACTGCAGGTGGGTGTTGGGCCGGCCGGCTGGGGCCAGGGCCCTCTGGGGGAAAGGCTGATGGCGTGGGGTTTGGGCTCCCCGGGAAGCCTCGGTTTTCAGGCTGTGCGTGTGAAGGTGTGGCAAGCAGGATGATGAGAGGTAACAGAGATGCGGAGGGTGGGATGGCCCGGAGGGACCGTGGTCACCCCTGAACTGTCAGAGGAGGGCTGGACGGCTGCCGTTGGGGTCCTGCCGAGAGCTGCCGTTGGCCGGGTCAGCCTCTTCACTCCTGATCCTGGGGTGTAACGCCCAGAGGGTAGGTGATCCCTTGCTCTGGAGCCGTGATGCAGGAGGCTCTCCGTCTCTAGAGACCACACGAGTGCCGAGGGCGGGGCTGTGTGCATCTTGCCCACAGGGCTCAGCACATAATATTGAATAAATGCTTCGTAAGTAGTTCTCAGACAGATGAACGAATGACTGTTTCTAGAAGTAGTTCACGCCCGTCCTTGGAGTGTGGGCATTTGACTCTCAGCAGGAGAGTCAGAAAAGCGATCCTCTGGGTGCGCTGAAGAGGACGGCGGACTAAGGCAAGGGTGCTAACAGCGTCCCCCTTTCTCTCATCTTAGAGTGGACTGCTCGGGGAGGAGGGTCGCCAGCTTAGACGTAGATGGGGTCATCAAAGTGTGGTCCTTCAACCCCATCATGCAGACCAAGGCATCCTCCATTTCCAAGTCGCCACTGCTCTCTTTAGAGTGGGCCACCAAACGGGACAGGCTGGTGAGTGGTCTTACTTGTTGCTGGACCTGTGGTCTAAGTGAAGAACTCTCTAGGGCTCTCCCCAGTGGCTCCAGCACCACAGGCCTGGTGGGGGCCTCCAAGACGAGCCCCTCCCTTCTCTCTCTCACTGGGAAGGCAGGGACCACACATCCAGGACTGTCCCAGCAGGCTCCTATCTGGAGGTTACTGGATTAACAGGAATTGGAATTAGGCTGCAGTGGGACCCTGTCCGATGGCAGAGGCCTTCTTCCTGCGTGGGGTGGTCTGGCTTGCTTTTCGTCTTCCTGCAGAGAGACCGGCTCCCTGCCTGTTCTCCCCCACCAGTTCCTGCCATCCCTGCACATTTCTGACAGCGCACCACGAGCGTTCTCAGCTGTGCCCCCTCCTGCTGAGACCCCTCCCTGGCCAGGCCGGAGGGGGTGTGTCCTATCCTGGGGTTCCCACAGTGGTGTTAGCATATTTGACATAGCATTTGTAGTTAAGGAGATAAAGTTGATTTATAGTGTTTTTTTTTTTTCTTCACCGTATTCCATTTTGGAGGGGATCATACTCAGCAGCCCAAGGAGCAGACCTTGTTTTTTTATTTTTTATTTTTTTATTTTTATTATTATTATTTTTTGTGGTACGTGGGCCTCTCACTGTTGTGGCCTCTCCCGTTGCGGAGCACAGGCTCCGGACGCGCAGGCTCAGCAGCCATGGCTCACCGGTGCAGCCGCTACGCGGCATGTGGGATCTTCCCGGACCGGGGCACGAACCCGTGTGCCCTGCATCGGCAGGCGGACTCTCAACCACTGCGCCACCAGGGAAGCCCAGACCTTGTTTTTAAATAATTTTTGACAACTGCAGGAATTATCCTTATGGCACTAGGATCTCGGGGCTCTCCCTGTACCAGTGTCAGTTTGCTAGGTGAATGCTGAGGCCATATTCCAGGGAATATTCCTGGGGGACACCCTTAGATCTGCTTCTGTTGCTTTCTTCTGGCGGTCCTCGTTATTGTCTTTGAAGTTTTCACCAAATAAATCACAAGGATAGCCTCTGTTTTTTTCTGGAGGCCTTTGTAGGCCCAGAGCCAGAGCTGTCCCCAGGATACACAAATGGGGCTGTCACCCAGCCCAGTGACCAGCTGGGGCCGCTGCCCAGGGAGGTGGTGGTGGATCCGGAGCCAGAGGGCAGAACTGGGACAGCTGGGATTTAAACTGGAAGGGGTGGGGTGGGCAGAGGGTCTCATTTCCAGCTCTACCTGAGGTAGCAATAGAGCTTCTATTCCACACATTCCTTTTGTGGTTTTGCTTCTGTTCAAGGTCACCTGTGATGTCTTTAAGTTTTAAATGAGGGCCTTTGTAGCCGGGTTTTTCCCCTGAACTAGCTGGAGAAGTGGAGGCAGGCCTCACCCCACAGCCTGGCCCACTGCACAGGGGTGAGCCTGGCTCCCCAGTGGGCCTCCCTGAGCGGGCCTGACCCAGAGCTGTCCTTTGCATCTCCCGCCCTTTCTCCTTCCAGCTCCTGCTGGGCAGCGGTGTGGGGACGGTGCGCCTCTATGACACGGAAGCCAAGAAGAACCTCTGTGAAATCAGCATCAACGATGATATGCCCAGGTGCGCTGGAGGCCGCTCCCTCAACTGCTGTGCTCGGTGGGCCTACCTTGGCCTTGGCCGAGCCCCCGAGCCCCGCTCCCCCTCCCTCTGTGGACGGGCGGAGCACTGACCCGGCCCCACGTGTGTTGCAGGATTCTGTCTCTCGCGTGTAGCCCCAGCGGGGCCTCTTTCGTCTGTTCAGCTGCAGCTCCGAGCCTTGCTGCCCAGGTGGACTTGTCCGCACCAGACATCGGCAGCAAGGGCACTAACCAGGTTCCTGGCAAGCTGCTGCTGTGGGACACGAAAACCATGAAGCAGCAGGTGCGGGCCTGCCCCGTGGTCTCCCTGGGGTTGATCACACTCCCGGGCAGGCACACAGCCTGTGCTGCCCTCTGTTTCTGAGGTCTCTTCCCTCTTTGCTTTGGGCTCGTCAAGATTTTGATTTGTGAGGAGGTTTCAACATTTAAGTGTTGAAAAATAGTAATACTCCAGTGGGGCAGATTGCCAGCAACTGAAGTCGTTCAGCATCATGCCACAAATTTAGGATTCACACACAGCCTCTTATCGGGCCCTTTTGGCTTATTTAAAATCTTTTAATTTAATTTCTTTTAATATTTAAAGTTTTTTTTTTTTTTTTTTTGGCGGTACGCGGGCCTCTCACTGTTGTGGCCTCTCCCATTGCGGAGCACAGGCTACGGACGCGCAGGCTCAGCGGCCATGGCTCACGGGCCCAGCCGCTCCGCGGCATGTGGGATCTTCCTGGACCGGGGCACGAACCCGTGTCCCCTGCATCGGCAGGCAGACTCTCAACCACTGCGCCACCAGGGAAGCCCCAAGTTTTTTCTTTTATTGGAGCAGTTTTAGGCTCACAGTAGAATTGAGAGGAAGTTTCAGAGATCCCCCATAGACCCCCTGCCCACACACGCACAGCCTCTCCTGCTGTCAGCATCCCCCACCAGAGGGGCACATTTGTTATAGCTGATGCACCTACACTGACCATCAACATCACCCAAAGTCCATGGTTATATCAGGGTTCAGTCTTAGTGGCGTACGTTCTAAGGGTTGGGACAGATGTGTAATGACACGTAGCCACCATTACAGTGTCACGGAGGGTATTTCCACTGCCCTGAAATTGCCCTGTGCTCCATGTAGTCTCCGCTGCCTCCAGCCCCGGCAGCCGTGGATCTTTACACTGTCTCCATAGTTCTGCTTTTTCCAGAATATATGGTTGGAGTCAGACAGCCTTTTCACATTGGCCTCTTTCACTTACTATTAAGCATTCAAGTGGTTTATTTTTCAGGAGACAACTAGAGTCCCCTTCTGGCTGCCTCTTAACTTACAATTGCATAAAAATTGCAGCAGCAGCTAGAAGCAGTGAGGACACATGCGTATTCTTAAGAAATGACAGTCTTGAGAAAGCTTGCTCACAGAGCCTGTGACTCACCTTCCCAGCAGCGGAGGATGCCTTCCCACCCAGAACAGTAGCAGATGCTTACAGCTATGAGCCTGAATCCCGAGAGCTTCAGTGCTGTTTACACTCACCTGTTTAAAAGGCAGTGGTGTTTCTTGGGAGAATCAGTTGCGGTCAGGCCCTTACCTGCAGCAGCGTGTTTCCTGTTGGTACCGGACACTTGAAGTGTCCCTGTCTTGTTGGTGGCTGGGTCCCGATTGTTCCGTTTGTGCCTCTCTGCGCCTTCCTGTTCCCAGTTGGAAGCCTCGCAGGTCTCTCCAGCCAGTCAGGGCCACCCTGCCACGTCAGTTCTTGCTCTCTAGCTCCCTCGTCCTGGCAGATGCGTCCCACTGAGAAACCAGGTGTCTTTCTGGAGCCAGCCTTCTCCCTCACCCTGAAGTCAGTCCAGGAGCAGACACTGTCAGTTCCACCTCCAAAACCTGTTTCCAGTCTGAACACTCCTCTCCATTTCGGGGACATGCCCGCTAGCACCCCTCAGCTGGACAGCTGCTGGACAGCGCCCCCCATGGCGCCCGCCTGCCACACTGCGCCTGGGGGATGGGCAGACACGGAGGCAGGTCCTGCCCCTTCCCGCTCCTCTGGGTTTCCCATCCACACCCCCTGGAACGTGCCTGGCCTGGCCCTCCCTGCTGCTCCAGCCTCCTGGTGCCTCCTGTCCTCCTCATCCTGCAGCCACACGCCCTCTCTGCATGCTGTCCCCTCTCGAGAGTGTTCCTACCCCACTCCATCCGGCTGACATCTGTCCTCCAGCATCTTGTAGATGCTCCCCTTTATACCCACCCAGTCTGGTTAGGTTCTTTTCAATCTTGTTAGTTTGTGCTAAGAACTTGTCATGATTTGTAATTTTATGTTCACTTGTTATTTTTCAACTTTTCGTTAAATATTGAATACATAGAAGAGAATATTGAAATCATAGGTGTACGGAATAATGAGAAGAACCGTGAAATGAGCACCTACCTACCATCACGGTTTAAAAGTGGGACATTACCGACACTTTTTATGCCCTGGTGTACCCTTCCTCAATCTTGGTCTCCTTCCCCCTTTCAAACAGAACCTGTCTTGAAATTTGGTTTATTACCATCTTACATTTTAAAATTTAGTTTGTCCTTTTTCTAGCTCCAGTTCTCCCTGGATCCGGAGCCCATTGCCATCAACTGCACAGCCTTCAATCACAATGGGAACCTGTTGGTCACGGGGGCAGCTGATGGTGTCATCCGGCTGTTCGGTAGGCAAGCGTGCTCACGGCCATCCTGGTCCCCTCCTCAAATGCCCCAGGGAAGAGAGTTGGATTTTTGCCAGCTGGACTAGAGGCTATTGCAAAACCCCAGTTCAAGATGCTTGTAATAGAACTTAACTTTGGTCAGAGTCCGCTGTTTTCAGGACCCCCTAATTACCTTGCACGTGGTCTGTGTCCGTGGACACGGGGAGGCGGCGTGGAGCTTAGCAGTCCTCCAGTCCTGAGCTTTTGGATCTGAGTCCTCATGGCCCGAGTGAGATCCAAGAGGATACGAGAGAGTAATGCCGTCCTGTCCTCTTGGTGTGACCACTTCATTGTCCCCGTGAGAGCAGCAGAACGGTGTGCGTCAGAGTCATTGGCGTGCTGTTTAAAGCTCCTCTCGCCAGGCCTGTTCCAGGAGACCAGAGTCAGAGGGTCTGGGAAGGCCCTGGGGACTGTATCTTTAACCGATCTCCAGGGCTCCCTGGTGGGAAGTTACAGCGCCCTCCCAGGAAGGACTTTCGTGTCCTCCTAGACTTACGGGCTCCCCAGATGAGCTCAGGCTCCACCCAGGGATTTCTGAACCTGACTTTTGACCCAGTGAAAGAAGCTTCCGTTTAAGATTGGTTAGCAGAAGACTAGGTGCAGTGGGGGAGAGAACTGGTAAAATGAAGCACCCAGTGCCCACTCTTCACCGGGGGTCAGCTCTGTGACTCCTGTCGGGTCTGGGAGGCCCTCTGCCACCCATGGGGCAGAGGGAGGGTGGGAGGTACCTCCTGCCGTGGGCAGATGTCTCCCCAGGGCCTGGGCGGGAATCCTAGTGGCGTCTCATTGCCTCAGATATGCAGCAGCATGAGTGCGCTATGAGCTGGAAGGCCCACTGCGGGGAGGTCTGCTCTGTGGAGTTCAGCTACGATGAGAACACCGTGTACAGCATTGGCGAGGACGGGAAGGTAGGTGGGAACGGGATTTGGGTCAGGAAGCTCCCTTCCTCTGGCTTAGGCATCTGAGATTCTAGAGAGCACTAGAATAGCGTGACGGGCTGGGTTCCAATCCCGACTGTACTTCTTACTATCTCTGTGACCTTGGGCCTCTGCCTCAGTTTTGTCATCTGTAAAACAGAGATGAAAATAGTAACCAGTCTCACAGGGTCTTTGTGAGGTTTAAATGAGTTCAGTGGGAGTTGACTGTTCTTATGAAAGGGGAAGACCTACATCCTTCCTCCTGATTGTAGCAAAAAGGACTCATCTCACTGACCCACTTGACTCGGTGGGCTCCCAGGGGTGCAGGGATGTACTTCAGTGAGCTTGGTCATCGGGTGGTCACAGCATGGATATGTAGGGCTTGCCAGGGCTGGGGCCTGCAGACAGTTTCGCCCAAACAGAGTCAAGAAATGTAAAAAGGAAGCTGGGGAAAAAAGTAAAAATCACTGCCCCCTTTAGATTCTCCCTGGAAAGATTCATTAGGATCCTTGGAAAGGGAGCTGGGGCGGCAGAGCGGGGAGAAAAACGAGCTTTTCACGTGTACCCTCCTGTACCTTTTGGATTGTATACTATCCACTTGTATTATCCAATGAAGACAGTAATTACAAGATGAATTCTTCATTTGAAAACTATGGGAGGGGATTTTTAAATCAAAGCCCTACTTCCTATTTATTTGAGTAGGATTCTCGGTTAAGCGGTGGCCACACCCAGGCAGCCTGTCCCTTGGGTGGGCTAAAGGGCTGTTTGCACTACAAAACGTGAAGCTCAGCTTATCCCTCATTGCTCATGTTGCATTGATTGCACCGCTGAGAAACGGGAAGTGTATTTGGAACTTGTCCTATTTTTAAGAAAAATCTAGCTGGGTTCTAACCCTGACAGAAATATTAATAATGACAACAACAACAACAACAGTAATAATAACAATCACTGGAGCGTTGCCCTTGCTTGAGAGATGGGAATCCAGGCGAAGGCTGTTGCCTGCCTCTTCCCTTTCCTGGAGTCAGGCCAGAGAGAAAGTTCAGGCTTTGACATGAAGTGGCTGACTCTTTCTAGATTTTCTTCCCTTAAGAAAATGCTTAAATTGTGTTGGGAAGAGTCGGGACTGGGTGGTCATCTCACTACCTTTCCCAGGGCCTGTGGACCCACCTCCTCTTTCCTGGGGCCTGTCCTCTCTCCTCCCCCCCGGACCTGGGCTCTGTTGCCGGCCCACTGAGAGTGCCAAGCCTGTGCTTTGCGGTTGCAGTTCATCCAGTGGAACATCCACAGGAGCGGCCTGAAGGTGTCCGAGTACGGCCTCCCCGCTGACGCCACGGGCCCCTTCGTGCTGTCGGGTTACAGCGGCTACAAGCAGGTGCAGGCCCCCCGGGGCCGACTCTTCGCTTTTGACTCGGAGGGGAATTACATGCTGACATGCTCTGCCACAGGGGGCGTCATCTACAAGGTAGCTGGCGGGTGGTGGCAGGGAGGTTCCTCCTCGGAGGTCTGGGCCCGGCTGAGTTCGAGGCTCTGTCCCTGTCTCTGTCCCAATCTCTGTCCCTCCCCGATGGCCGTGGAGAAGCCTTTGACCCGGGATGGACAGCGCCTGGGCCTCCCGGCTGCAGGCCAGCTCGAGGGAGCAGGCGGGAGTGGGCATGAGTGTGGCATGTCCGTCCTCTCTGCTCGCCCGTCACTGTCCTTGGACGAGACTCTGTCCCTTTTCTGCCTCCCTCCTTGGGAATAATACCAACTATAGAAACCTCAAGAGCTAGGGAGAAGGGCTGTAGGTTGGTTTGGGGGGACATACCCCAAACAGGAGGGTGCCTAGGTGGTCTGTTCCAGGTACCCTAATCTGGTGTAGGTTTATTGTTTATGGGAGGTCCTGTGGGTCAAGGACGTTATAATCCATGGCTGGGACAGAAATCCGGGGGGGTGTGGTTTGTCACACGGGATGTAAGCTGTCCACTCAGTTTATCTGCTTATTTTAATTCTCATGTCACAGCCTCTCTGGTTCATGTACTTTTTTTTGGATGTATGATTGAACGAAATTATAAATCTCTCCTATTTTACTAGCGCTACCAAATAGACTAGGGATGAGGATTTGTGTCGTGGCCTAAGCACATGGTCTGGCTCCGCGTTGCCACGTGGATTCAGTTCTGAGCCTCGGTGTTAGCTCTCTGCCTGGCGGTGTTTCGTCTGCAGGTAGAGTCATGGAGTGGGATGCTCTTTCTCTGGGGCTCCCCGAGCTCGCCTCGCATGGCTCACAGCCTGCGGGCAGCCGGTGCTCTGGACGGCAGCTGCCTGCGGGCGTGTCCTTGGCCCTGGGCAGTGCACACAGGAGACGGAGAGTGCGGCCCCGCTCTCCTGGGGCTCACGCTCAAGTTAGAGCGAGCACTAACAGTGACCACAGTACAGAGCTGAGGGCCCCCAGGGGAGGAAGCCGGGTGGGGGCCGGGTCCTCAGGGAGGACTGGGCGGGGGGGCTGTCTGTGGATTTGAGGCCTTTGGAGGAGGAGGGGTTGGGAGGATGTGCAGGAAGGTGGGCTTTGGGGCTCCACAGGGCAGAGGGGAGCAAGGGCAAACGGTGGGGCGAGGGGGAAGGGGGCTGCTGAAGTGGCAAGTAGCGAGGCTTCTGGACTGTTGACCTTGCGTGTGGCACCAGGAGGCCTGGGTTTACTGTCGCCCAGGCTCCTCTTTTCCGCAGATGGTGATGATTTGGGTGGCTCTTGACCGCTCCTTAAAAATTAATTCCACACTTTATTTTTACTTATTTATTTAAATATATACATTTAAAAATCTTTTAAAGGTTTTATTGAGGTACAGTTGGCAAAAATTGTATATATTTGAGGTGTACAGTGTGATGGTTTCATATAAAGCTCCGTAATTTCTTGTAGTTGCTATCGGGAGGTATCGTAAAAAGCTTTCTGTTCACAAGCCTCATTTTATTTTATCATTTAGATTTAGTTGAGTTTCAGGTGGGCTCTCCTTTGCTCTCTGTATGATTGTGTGTGTATATTATTTTATTTTTGATCGTGCAGGCTTTATCATTTGTCCTGATCAGTTCGTATGGTTTGCAGTCAGACTTTCTCTATAACCAATTAACGGGTTGAAAGATTTTCCTCTGTCATTTAAAAAATGTCAAAAATGGGGTCTAATTACTTAAGGAATATAATGACCTTCAGGTCCCATTTTTACAATCTATAAACAGTTCATGATTGTTAAAGATGTTTTCTCCGTGAAGGCTGAATACTTCCTCTCTCTTGCTCATGGATGTTACATGTAGCTGGATTGATAGTCTGCTCCTGGTTTCCCTTATTACCTTCTGACCCCTCACACCTGTGCACATGAGTCCCGGACAGCAGGTGCTGGTGGCACAGAGGAGAGCCGTGTTTGTGCCCTGACCCAGGGCCTCCGGTGCCAGCACTGCTCTCTGGGTGTGTGCCGGCCGCACGGCAGGGAATCACCAAGACCCTGCCCTCCTGCCCTCCTGCCGCTGGTGTTCCCTGGGGGAAGCAAATGTAAAACAGAGAGGCAGATACATGATATGAAGCTGGGAGCGGTAGATGGTGCTGGAAGAGAACACCAGGCACGAGCAGGAGACACGGCTCACAGCAGGTTAAAGGTGGCAGGGAAAATTGTGTCTTTCAGAGCATATTAGGGACCTATTTCCTACTTCAGCTGAAGGAGTAACTGTAGTCGGGAAAGTGAAGATATTTCCTGGTCCAAGCAACGAACCTGAGACTTTCTGGAAAGGGGGACCTGTGTGCCTGGGCATGTTCTCAGCTTGGGGTGGCAGCCCCCAGGCTCGAGGCAGCTTGGCCACCGAAAGTGGATAAAGTGGATGTGTTTGTGAGCAGTGCCTGATGATGCAACCTCATCTCTCCTGTCCCCTTGCAGCTGGGCGGGGAGGAGAAGGTTCTGGAGAGCTGTTTGAGCCTGGGTGGCCACCGCGCCCCTGTGGTCACCGTGGACTGGAGCACAGCTGTGGACTGCGGCACCTGCCTCACTGCCTCCATGGACGGCAAGATCAAGCTGACCACCCTCCTGGCCCATAAAGTCTGACGGGGCCCGCCCCAAGGGCCACCCACGGCAACAGTTTATCCTGGGAGGCAGGCAGAGATGGCTCAGGAAGACAGGGCGCTCCCCTTCCGGCTCCCTGCCAGGGTGGGGAGTCTTCAGGGAGAGACTGCCCAGGGGGCTCGGGCACTGTCCAGCCGCCTGACGAGAACAGGAGCCACGTAGAACTGTGGCACGTGTTCCCCAGACATCGGCACGCTGGCCTCTGCCGGGAGCGGGCTCCAGGCGGCGGGAGGAAAGCTCAGGAAGCAGGAGAATCATTGTGGTGGCTGCTCTGTCGGCCTAGAAGAGATTGAAAGGACTTTGTATATGTTTGCTCAGTTTTCTTTTTTTAAAAAAGAATGTTATTGTGGTCACCTGGTGTCTCTTTTTGGAACGTATGCGTGCGGCAGAGCATCTCCCTTCACCCTTTGCCCTGGCGATGGTCACTGTGAGCTTCGGCCCCGCGCCCCAGCTCTTACCTCACCAGCCATGGGGCTGACCTTTATTGGAGGTTTGCTTGTCGCTTTGCCACGGATGTAGGACGTCCTCTCTCTACTGCTCCGTTGGCTAACCAAGGTTTGTGCCGTTCCTGTTTCTTTGGGCTCATGTCAAGGAGGCCATGGTGTCTTTTTTACCCTGAGAGTTGGCAGCTTTTGTTAGGACAAGTGCAGGGTCTGAGGCATCTGCCCCTCTCCATCTGGGTGATTGTGGTTCCTCCCATTCTTTCAACTTCACTTCCCTAAGTTTGAACAAAGCCGGCCTCCAGCGCCCTCTGCTGGTGAGTGGCCAGAGGACAGGAGCAAGTCGGCCAGGTGCCGGCCTGGAACCTAGGGTTCACACCATCCGCGTGTGTCCACAGCCCGGCCCTTTGCTCCCTGGCTGGGGTGGGACCTTGAAGAGGCAGATGCCCTCACAGGGTGGAGAGGAACAAGAAAATGACTCCGTTCTCCCACTTGCATTTCCACCTGAGGCGGTGGGATTTCAGGCCTGGACCTCGGGCTCTGACACTTGACAGGGGCAGTTTGTCACCAAGCTGCTCAGAATAGTTGTTGCAGAGGCTCCAGCCCAGATCCGGGGTGCAGGTCTGGTGTGGGAGTGCTCCCAGTTACCTACTTTTGGAAAATCATGAAGAGGTTGGTACTAAAGCTTTGGCTCTGATCTGCTGGGAGTCAGGAGGAAAGCAGGGAGGTGTTTATGTGGCTCAATTATGAGATAACACCAGAGACTTAGTGATAAGTAGTTACTTACACATTGTTACCCATTTCCACCTGGTAATCCTCCTTCAGATGAACAAACTCAAGACTTTTCCATTTATAATTTTTCCCATCTTCTGCATTGAATGAGCAACCTTATTGATCTCTCCCAGTGATTCTGTAGGACATTTAAAAAGTGGTCATGTGTTTCATTTGAGTGAGAGAATTAATTGTTTAGCTTTTCCTCTCTCCATCTCGAAGTTTCTGTCTTACTGCCCATTCTCTCCTCTCAATACGGTCTCCACAGTTTATTGAAATGTCTTTAAGGTTTGTAGAAAACACTTGAAGAGCTGTCTCTTCTCTCATTTCCTTTATGCTCTGGGTTGGATACCTGTCTCCCTCTTGTTTTGAGCTTGGCTCATAGCTGATGTGACTGAGGCTCCACCAGGAGGGATTGAGGTGGGGCTTCCACATCACTTTGAAGCTGCCTAAAAACACAAAACCAAAACACCATTAACCTCTGACCTTTTGAAATTAGCAAGTACGATTTGTGCAGCGGGCCACCCTGTCCCCTCCTGGCCTATCTCTCTCTGACCTCCACCCCATCCTGAGTGCTTGTCAGCATGCATTCATCCTGGTGTTCCTCCCTGTCCCACTTCCTCACCCCTCCAAGATGAGCTCTCATCCTCCAATAACGCATGTCAAAACTTAAATTCAGGGCTTCCCTGGTGGCGCAGTGGTTGAGAGTCCGCCTGCCAATGCAGGGGACGCGGGTTCGTGCCCTGGTCCGGGAAGATCCCACATGCCGCGGAGCGGCTGGGCCCGTGAGCCATGGCCGCTGAGCCTGCGCGTCCGGAGCCTGTGCTCCGCAACGGGAGAGGCCACAACAGTGAGAGGCCTGCGTACTGCAAAAAAAACAAAAACAAAAACTTAAATTCAGGGACTCCCCTGGTGGCTCAGTGGTTAAGAATCTGCCTGCCAATGCCAGGGACACCGGTTCGACCCCTTGTCTTGACCTCTAGGAAGATCGCACATGCCACGGAGCAACTAAGCCTGTGCGCCACAACTACTGAGCCTGCGCTCTAGAGCCTGCGAGCCACAACTACTGAAGCCCGCACACTTACAGCCCGTGCTCCGCGACAGGAGAAGCCACCGCAATGAGAAGTCCGCGCACCACGACGAAGAGTAGCCCCGGCTCGCCACAACTAGAGAAAGCCCACGTGCAGCAATGAAGAGCCAACACAGCCAAAAAAAAAAAATTCACATCTTCACAATACCTGCTTGACATCTACCCGAGAATGCCAGCAAGACTCCTCCACTAGCTTGGGCAAGGGCAACTAGATGAAAACCATCAAGCCAGTCCAGCCTCAGGCCCCCAAGCCTGCGCAGGTGTAGCCTGGCTCTGGGCTGGGCTGCACGAGAACAGTGAGGTGCGTTCCCCTCGTCCTTGAGACCTGTGTGCGCTTGCCTTCTTCTGCTCCAAGACCTCAGACTCCCTGAACTCAGCATTCAAAATGCTTCAGGAGCTGATTGCCACGCATTCAAATCCCACAGCTGGGGTTTCTCATCCCTATTTGGCCTTTCACACAGTTTTTTATGTTTTTTATGCAGATGGGTTTCCTGCTCCTCAGACCCCATTTTTCGGCTGGCTATGGGAGAAGGTTTTTGAGAAAAAGGTGGAGGGAGTGGTTCTCATAATGGCAAGTGTTCTCTGTTCCTTTATTAAAACAAAATGATGCATCTCCACCCATCAGACTTGGATTTGTCCTGGCTCACAGACCGTGGGAGCGGAGGACCCTAGAGGTCAGTGATTTTGGAACCTTTAGGGAATCAGAGGAGAAGCAAGTCCTGCCTGGAAGGGTTGGCCTCCTGAAGAGGCTGGAGGGAGAGCCCAGGTTCAGCCCGCAGCTAAATTACCCCAATGCACAGCAGGTTGGTTTTGTGACTTGAAATCACTGATTTACTCCTTAAGCCTTAATTGATTTAAACTTTCCTGGACCAGCCTACTTCCCTAGGATTGAGGATTAGTATGGGGTGAAAATGCTTTGCAGAAACCAAAGGCACACACAGTTGGAAGTGAGAACTCCTGGCTCTGGATTCTCCAAACTCTGGATCACACTCCCCTATCCTGCACCTGTAGCATATGGAGAGTAATTATTCTATTATTAGCTGATTTGTTGTAAGTCACATTTCAAATGGCTGTCTTGATAATTTTGCATTTTGGGGGGTAGAGGTTGGTTCTGATCATCCTTTTGCCTCAAAATGTGGTAGAAGTTTCACCATCTGCACTTGTCCTTGTGTTTTTAGTGATGTGTGCCACCTGGGTTTTTTTTGTCTGTCTTTTAAGCTACTTCAACCTGTGTGATTCTAAGTTAAACTAGATGCTAACTCCACGTGTAAACTGCAGTGCTCAGCATCAGGCTGAAAGCAAAGCAGTGAGGACATCTGGGCAGCCTCGTGGAGCAGCCCTGTTCACAGAACACCTCTGGCCAATTTGAAATGTAAACAGAATCTTTAATTTCCCTTCCTGCGGCGGGGGGTGGGGGGCTCACCTTGCACCCCCCTTGCCTGGGAGTGCACGCCTCCAGCAGGGAGCACTGCGCCTCTGCCCTTCCTCAGCAGAGCTTTCAAAAATGCAGATCCCCTCCCCCTAATTTCTGGTGGGGGGCGAGGGCTGGGAATTGACACTTTAACAGAGTCTATCCAGCAAGCCTCAAATGGAGCCACGTTTGGGGACTGTTAAAGAAAAAATATTGTTGAAAATTATTTATGACACTTGTTAAAGACAAGTAAGGCAAACTTTATTCGAGGGGGCTACTCAGTAGGGTTTTGCAGTGGGGGCGAAGTTGGGCTCAACTCCCAATACAAGGAAAAGTGGCAGGGTGGGGGGTCGGTGGATGGATGATTATTAACAGGAAACATAGGAGTAAGAGGGGATTCTGGCTAAATTGACCTAACAGGATTCTTGCTGAGGGCGGCCGGGTGATTAGACACCACCTGGAAGATGGTGGCGGGTGAGGATCAGATGCGGGGGATGGGTGGACTTTGGTTAGATCAACTTAGCAGTATTCTTGCTAAAAATGGACAATTTGGAGATGCACACGGAAGTCCAAAAGGCAGGGCCTAGCTGAGAAGAGTTCAGAGAGGAGCCCGACCTGGATGTGGTCAAGGAGAGACTGTCAGGACCCGGGACAGCGGGGCCGGCGTCTCCCATCAGCTGGGGAGTCAGGGCTCCACAGCCGAGGGCGCAGACAACGCGATCTGCCGACAGGGGGCGCGCCCGGGCCTCCGCGCCCGCGGGCGGCCGGAAGCCGGAAGTGCGGGGACGCGGCCGAGCCGGGGGAAGGGTCACGGTGCGCGCGGGGTCGGAGCCCGGGCTCCGAGTTCCCTACTACCGCCCAGAATCAGACTCCCGGACCCGCCCCGGAAGCCAAGAAGGGGGCGCGGGCCCGGAGGCAGGAAGCCCTGCTGGAGGAGCGCCGGGGACGCGGGCGGTGCTGTTGCCGGTGAGGCTCCGCGTGGTTGTCGCGCGTCCCACCTCGCCCTCCTCCTGCAGGTCGGCACCGGTCTGGTCGCGCCAGGACGGCGCGGAGTCCCCGAGGGCTGCGGCGGCTGAGAATCGGGAGCTCTGGGCTGGGCACGCGCCCGCGGGGCCGCGCCGGGGCGTCCCAGGCCCTCACCCACCCCCAGCCGGCGGAGTCTGGAGGGTGCGTGTCCCGGCCGGCCATTTCAAACTTTTTTGTGACTTTGTGCATACTGCTCAGTCTCAGTTCCTTATCTGTTAAATACGCTTCAGAATATCTACCTCACGGTCAAATCAGTGTATGCACCGACCGCCGCGCTGTTTGTGCCGGGCGGTTAGCGGTGCTCGTTAGATGTGGGAATGAGTATTAGCACCGCTTGAATTTAAGCAGAAGGCGCCCGCAGCTGCCTTCAGGGTTAACTGCTAAGTGGAGGGTGGAGCCCTGCACCCTTTGAGTCACAGGGTCGGGGCTGAGCTTTAGGAGGAGGGGCTGAGGTGGAATCCAGTGCGGGTGGGGAGAGGCCCGGTAAGGTGAGACACTCCCCCCAGCCCGGCGCCCCAGCTTCTGGATTCCTGACCCTACTGCTGGCTGAAATCTGACGGGTCAGAAGTATCTTTGGTGTAAGGGAGTGGGTGTTGGCCGGTGAAACCTCATTGTGAATCAAAATGGCCTTGGAATTTCTTATAACCGCTCCCAGAAGAGGGAATGAGAAGTCTGTGGTTGGGAGAAACAGGGGAGAGATCTTGGAGAGGTGTCTTAAGGGTAGGGTAGTCTGGACACCCTGGGGACCGTGAGCCTCTGCGGTGGAGAGGAGCAGGGGCACCTCCCTCCCGTCCTCCTGGGAGGGTGTTCATGCCACTCCTCCCGTGTGGAATGACTCAGTGCAGAGGCTCCTGGAGGCGTTGGGCCTGGCTGCCGGTGGGGTCCCTGGGCCCTGCGTGGAGGGCTGCTTCTCCCTGAGCCCCTCGCCTGCCCCTTCATGCCCTGTGAACGGCACATCTGCGTCTCCTGGGCCCTGCCCTGACCAGTAATTTCGGCTGATGCCTGGGAGTATTCTCGCTTATTAGAATTCACTGGTCTTTGTTCTTCTTTGTAGGAATTAAAGCTGGACTCCCATTCAGGACAAACAGACCTATAATTCCTGGTGTGATGAGAGAGTGGGATTTGCTGTCCTGAAGTCATTAAGCTTGGGCCCTGGTTCCTCTTCATGAGAGACTAGGGAGATGGAAGACTTAAAATCTGAGAGTAAAAAAAGGGTGCTTCCCGCATGGATGACAGCCCAGGTGGCTGAAAAGAGGACGGTGCAGGTGAAGACCCCCAAGAGGAGAACAGCCACGGTGCCAGTGGCTGCAGCAAGGTGGGGCAGCTTCTGGTCCTCCTGGGGAATTAGGACAGGGGGAGGGATTTGGGGCATCACAGTTGCTGGGGCCCACTCTTCCCGTGTTGGCAGAACGGTGAGGTGGGGTGTTTCAGTCCACAGACCTCTCATCAGCTCTCGGGGGGTGCACAGGAAGTGAGCTGTGCCCTCCCAGACTGGCACCGGCTTCTGCCTCTCTTGGTGAATCTCCACCGCCAGACCCTCACTTGTCAGCTCCTGGATAGCGGCTCCCCCTCTCGGGTCACACACACCAGCCAAGGTCTTAGACGCCAGTTGTCCAAATTGCCAGTTGCTTCTCTTGCCACAGAAATTGTGACCATCCACTGGGCAAGATGAGTGACGAGGTGGTCCAGACTCCCTGCGGGTAGATCTTCAGGGACAGGTGGACAAGCTGCAGGTTACTGTGCCGGCCTGAGATCAGAGGCCGCGGGGTGGGTTAGTTGAATGGTGGTAATGGCGGGGGTTTCTGGGCTGCCACGGAGGGGATGTCCCTGCCCTCTACCCTCGTGGTCCCAGGCGCTCACTGTCCCTCTCTGCCCTTCCCTTTCTAAGTTTTCTTCATTGGCCAGCCGTGATTTCTGGTCTGTGCCGCCCTCCTTTACTGTGTTCATGCACTGCGGTGGGAGGGGGGTGGGTTGTGTCTTGGCTTGTTCGATCTGCTCGCATCCACCGTGTGTGTGAGTTTGACTCTCAGAAGCCAGCCATCGTGCCCTGTTTCCAGATCCTCAGGGGAGCTGGTGGAGGCTGGGAAGCCCCACACTGTTGCCTCGAGAACCCCCTGTGCCAGTCACTGGTTACAAGGATGCAGAAACCACGTTGGTGCCCTGGGGAAGCTGCTGCTCTCACCCCTGGTGGGCAGGCCCTGAGACGCAGCTCTTGCTCTCATTCTCTCCTCCTGGTGATTCCGTGCCATCTCTAGCTTTGTGCTTTTCTTTCAGACTTCCTGCCATGAGGACTGTGTACTGCATGAATGAAGCTGAAATCGTAGACGTTGCTCTGGGGATCCTGATTGAGGTAAAGTCAGCTGTGTCTTTTCTTATGACCAGAAACTCTTGGTGGGCAGAAACTAGACCAGGGCCTGGTTCATGCTAATAAAACAGGAGCCCTGCCTGCTGGGGTGGCCAGGAGCCCACTCATCCGCAGCCCGCTCCCTGGTTGGTGGGCACCCGCTTGGGGCTGGAGACCTGGGAGGGTGCAGCTGTGCGAGGGAGGGCAGCCCTCTCTGTTTGGGTGACTCTGTGCTGGTGGTGTGTGGACGGGACAGAAGTCGTTAACTGCTCATGTTCTCTGGAGGGTCTCAGTCGGGCGAGGTGACTTCTGAGCGCCGTACGGAGCACCACGCCGCTGAGTGTCTTGGCTTCCGGAAGCGAATGATAACTGTCCCACTTTAGAGTTGTACTTGATAGTTGGTAATACTTGATGGTTGCTCAGGGACTTTTATATATTCCTATCGCATTTATTCCTTGCAATAACCTGCTGATAGATATTATTATTAGTTACAATAAGTGGTTTGGTGCCAGTAAGGGAGAGGCTAAGGCCCGCACTCGGGGTTCGTCTCCTGTGCTCCTTGCATTCTGTCACCCCGCCTTTCCACGTACATTTATTCTAGTTTTCTTTCCTGTGGCGCTATTCCTCAGGCCCCTGCTGCTGCTCTCCCAAGCTGGTCTCTACCTCTGCACCATCTGAGAAGGGGTGGCGGGGAGGGGAGGGGTCGGGTGAAGGGAGGGAGGGGCCATCTGTGATTTGGGGGCAGGGCCTGACTCCTCCGGTGCTGGCTTCACAGTTGCTTCTGGGCATGTTCTGCGTCACCGACGGATAAACCAGCACGTTAGGGAAGTAAACCCCGTCTGTTTTGCCTGCCATTGCTTCTACTCAGCAGGGCCGAAAACAGGAAAAGCCGTTGGAACAGCTGCCTCTGGCAGGCGCTGATAAGCCAGAGCAGTCCCCGGCCAGCTCAGCACCGCCGTCCCCGAGTCCCCGCGGGAGCAGAAGCGAGGACAGCGAGGACGAGGACTGTGGGGAAGACGGCCCTCCTCCGGGGCCTGCGGGTTCTGACTCGGCCTGCGGCAGAGAACTCGGGGAGGACCAGGACGCGCTAAAATACGTCAGAGAGATATTTTTCAGCTAAGGGACAAACTTCCAGGACTTTCTGCCCAGAGTGGCTGAAGGAAGCGGGGTTTCCCTCTTGGCCTGGGCGCTGCCCTCAGACTGTCACGGCTTCTGCTCCCAGCTTTGCGCCTCTCTGGGCTGCACAGATTCACCTTGGGAAGTGAGGAATCAGAATGAGCTCCCGTTAGAGATCCTCCCTGCACTGTGCTCTCTCCTCGCTCAGAGGGTCTGGGATCCCCACAGTCTGTTGTGTTCAGTTACCTGGTTCCAGGGAGATGAGGTTGTGGTGGTCAATTTACTGGAACCAAAGAGTCAACTTAATAATGTTTAAAGAAAAACAAGTATGGCTGCTAAGTACCCTGGAATTCCTACTGTTTGGCCTCCCTAAGGAGGAAGCCTATTTTAAAAATAGCCTTCATCACGAGGCAGTCGATCAGTCTGTGAGCCCTTGCTCGTCCAGCCCTGAACCAGACATCCTGCCACAGTGCTGGGCTCCGTCCAGGAACCTGAGGCTCAGCATACAGATTGGGAAGCCTCCTGACCAGTCAGGCCTCCTCCCCCCGAGCTGCCACCTTTCTTCCACTTGGTGGCCTCGGCCTTGGTCCCTGGACAGTCGGAAAGCAAGAGCGGGACAGGAACCCAAAGGAGACACCAAGGACAAGACATCACACTAGAGTCCGTGTTTCTGCTTCTGTATTCATTGTGGCTTTTGACAGGCATAGGATGAGGCAATCACGTGCTGTACAGGTTTTCAATATATAGGTGCTGAAAAATACACAAAGTTCCCCAGTGCGTGAGTTGTGCTTGTATCCTTTCTGGGCCCGGGGTGAGAGGTGAGGGGATGCAGCATTCACGTGGATGTGGAACCGTTCAGTCCTGTTCACCTTCCTCTCCTGACCAGGGACCCGGTGTCTTCGGCTCCTGAACTCCCAGGTCACGTGCTGGGAGGGATCTGCCCGCTGACTCCCTGCTCTGTCGGGCTTCAGGGAGCCTTCAGGGAGCCTTTAGGGAGCCGGGAGCCTTTTCAGGGGAACCTTCAAAGCCACCAAGCCTGCTCTTTGTGCCTATGTGTTCTGTCTTCGGTGAATCCCTCAGGTTATTCCTGGGCCTTTGGGAGCGTTGTCAGAGGTGAGGGGCTCATCGCGTTCTACCCGCCTTGGATGGAGATGGGGAGCCTGCCAGGCAGGGCCCCCAGGGACCCTGAGGTGTTTCTTCATAAACCCTCACTGGGTTCCAGTCTGGCATTTGGCAACTTGTACTGGAAATCTGGCCCCATGACAGGAAGCCTTATCTCCCCATTGTTCTGAGGATAAAGTAAGAATGGCTTGCTCAGATCAGTTAGTTAAAGCAGGAATTCTTGTGACAATGAGCTGTGTGGTTTTAGGGTGACCTTGGGAACCTTAAAAGTCCCAAAGGACGCACAACCCTACACTAAGTGGCCGAGGGAGCCCTGGCCGCCCTTGCTGCCTGTCCTTGACGTCGGGTGCCCTACCCCCTCCGCGGTGGGTCCCGTCTGCTAGTCTTGAGATCAGCATTAGCTATGAAGCAGGATGGCCGAGAAGACACAGCAGCCCGTGAATCCTCTGGCACCTTCTCTGAGCATAGTTCAAACAGAACCCTTGCAATCACGTAAGCCTTTAGAGCTAGCAGCTCTCAAGTTCTTGTCCTTTGCCCTCTGAGGGAACACGACTGTGGCCATAAGCAAGAGGATGAGTAAGCCCTGGGCAGCACCCAGAGCTAGAAACCCAGGCCCCAGGAGGGAGAGCCGGAGCCACTTCCATGTGTAGGTGAGGAAGAGGCCCAGGCCGCTGGCCAGCAGCATGGAGGACGTGGCCAGGAAGCCCACGGCCAGCTGCCACTCTCCCTCGTTACTGTTGCACCAGGCCAGGAGGAGAGGCAGGGGCACGAAGAGGGTGAGGACCAGGGCCCCGTACACGCCAAGCCTGGCCAGGGCCAGGCCAACTCGAGGCACCCCCAGGGCCTCCAGCTCAGGGAACTGGTGACACTGTAGGGCTCCAGTGCCCTCGTTCCAAAGACAGAAGTTGTAGAAGCCAATTCTGAGGTTGGGCAAGTCGATAAGGTTGCCGGCCTTCCAGAGGAGAGCAAAGAACAGCAGGAAGATCACTGTGACTGTGAGTGTCATGATTCCCAGGAACAGCAGTTGGTTACTCCGCCTTGACCTTAGGACGGGCATCTTCTCCTGCGCTTCGCAGGGCGCCTTCCTGGGTACCTGCAGGAAGTCACGCCGTGAGTGTCCATTTCTCCCTGTCTCCCTCCCAGTTTCTTCTCAAGCTCCTGCTCTCCCTTCTGGAATTCCATAAAAACCTGTGGCAAACTCCCTTCAAGACAGCCAAACCAAAACCAAGACATCTGGGGTAACCTCCAGGCAGGCTCCAGGGGCTAAGTCCTCAGCTGCCTCTCTGGGTTGAGGTCAGGAGGAAGGGCCCTCCTGGCAGCTTTGAGGGCGGGAAATATCATAACTGAATGACCTTTGGCCTGAGACTTTGCTGAATCTGATTTTTCCTTAGGATTAATATCTAAAACTGCAATCAGTGGGTCAAGGGTAGCAATATTTTTTAGTGATTTTACTGCATTTTGCCAAATTGATCTACAGGAAACTTGCCTTCTCTAGTCCCTCCATAGTATATAGTATCGATATATATAGGATGTACCTTCGTCATCTTTTTGGAAAAATGTTTTCACTAAGTTTTTAATCAGAAGGACTTCTCCAGATTGGCCTCTCAAACAGTAATCTGCATACTATGCCTTTGTATTTGTAAATTTGCCAATATGGAACAAAACAGCCATTTCCATCCTGAAGTGCCTAGGAGCACAGGGCCAGAACACAGGGTGGTGTCCTGCAGTGCACCCGGCCAGGGCTGCCCATGGTGTGGGCAGTGCAGGGAGTGGTGGCCAGTGGTGGCCCTGGAGATCAATTTCTGGAGGGACCCCTTGAGAGGTGCAGCCCCTCACCTTTCCCAGAGCTGGCTGGAGGGTCTGCCTGACCACTCCCACACTTGTCCTGCGCGTGGAAAAACAAAGCATGGTGAGAGGGGGCAGGACGTGGAGCAGACTGAGGGGGAGGGCAGCGTCAGGCCATGCAGACTGCTACGGCAAATTACCGCGGACTGGGTGGCTCGTCAGCAGCAGAGATTTCTTCCTCTCAGTTTTGGCGGCAAGTCCAAAATCAAGGCACCGGCCGATTCAGAGTGTGGTAAGGGCTCAGCTTTTTGCTGTGTCCTCACATGGTGGAAGGGACCAGGAACTCTCTGGGGCCTCTTTTTTAAGGACACCGATCCCATTCTAATCACCTCCCAAAGGCCCCACTTACAAATACTGTCTCGTTGGGGGTTAGGTTTCAACATACGAACTTTGGGGGGACACAGATGTTCAGTCTGCAGTAGGTGGCTGATGAGAATAAAGATTTATCAGTGACTCCTTTGGCAGAGACAGAAAGATTTACCAGGTATAAGAAGAGTGTGTTTAGTCCACGGTATTAGATTGGTACGGTGAGTTTTAACCGGTGCAGCCCACGGGATGGGAAAAATTCCCAGCAGGAACATCATTTGCACGGTTTTACATATTAACAAATGTTTAAAAGCCTGTATCTCCATTTTTAATGCATTTAGGTATTTCGGGGTGTAGGATGGATTTCCAGGACTGGAATCCGGATTTACACCATTGTGCAGTGGGAAATGAGATTTGACTTGCCTCCATGGTCCAGGTTGGGAGTTGGGGTGCCTTTGTGTAAACGCTCCCTCTTACTTCTCCTATTTCAAGCCTGTTACACTTGGGCTAAAAAATATATATATATATATTAAGCTTAATGCAAAAAGATTCCTGGGGCTTCTCAGAGGAGACTGCCTGAGCCACGTCAATCAGCAGCTCCCCAGGCACCCAGGGCCTTTGTTTCTGACTTCCTCTTCTCTCTCGAGGTTTTCAACAGAGAGTGAGACAAAATAAATTGGAGCTAGGAAGCCCATGAGCAGGCGTGTGGAGAAGGTGGTAGTCCCTGATTTGCTTCCTCTCACCCCTTTATGCACATAGAATTCAGTCCCAACTCCTATGCCTGGTACGTGAGGCTCACCACGATCTGGTATGGCTTAGAACTTGAACTTGGGTTCTCCAGTGAGGCCCAGCTCCCTTTGGTCTTACCCCCTTGCTTTGCTCAGTCCGGCACCTGCCCACTGTCCCCGTTCCTGACTGCCCACCCGCTCAGGCACTCCACCTCCTCAAGTCCTACCCTGTTCTCTGCCTCTCTGAGTCCTACTAATTTTTCACCAGCTTTCTCAGACTACTTCAGCCCACACTCTGCTATAGCTGAAGGCCAAGATTATGCTCCCACTCGCTTTTTTATCCCAGAATGGTGCGTGATACACAGTAGGAACTCTTTTTTTTTTTTTTGAATGAAAATGACATGTAGCGCCCTTTAGGTCCTGCATGTACTTATCTAACAAGACGGCAAAGCTTCTTGAGGTGAGGGGCCGTGTTTTACGTCTCATATATACTCAGTGCTGGGATGGCTCCTCCGTGCTTCCTGTTGGGATGTGGACAGAGAGGTTGGGGGCTAGTCCTAGCTTCTTTTTTCTAAACACTTCCCAGTAAAACGATATGGTTATTTGGTTGGAAAACCCTAGGGTACTCTGCTCTGCCTTCCTAAGAGCTTACCCTGTTTTGTTTTGTTTTGGCTTTTAACAATCCTAGTATTCATGTTCTCACCACAATGAGCTTTTTAGTTCCCTTTAGATGATAAGCCTGTGCTTCCTTCAGAGGGCAGAAGGGGACACTGCTGAGTCACTGTTGCTATTTTTAGGTGAAGTTTTCCTGTTTATAATAAAGTAATGCATCTTGGTTGTAGAAAACTAGAAAAATGCACCAAAGTATGGAGACAAGACTAAAAATCGTCTATAATTTCAAGGTTGTAGAAGTAACCAGTCAACGACACATTTCCTTCTATAATGTTGTTTTACATAGTTGGGACCACATAAATATATGTGCTTGTATCCCGCTTTGTAAACATTATAGCATTAATATTTCCTTTTGTCACTAGAAGTGTTTCCTAAACAATATTTTTAACGGCTGCGTTAGCTGTTCTATTGTGTATGGTTTATATATTCTGTCTTACGATGTTGTTTTATAATATTAAAAATAATGCCAGGGTGACTATGTTTGTGAATCAGTTTATCCTTCCACCAGCAGCTTAAGAGAGTACTTATCTCATCTCATCCTCCCAGATTGAATTTTCTTGTCTTTTCATCTTTGATAATGAAAAATGACACAGCATTGCTGTACTGTTTCTTTTTAATGAGCAAGGTTTAACGTTTTTTAAGTGTTTGTTTACCGTCTCTGTTTTCTTCTCTTGGGAGTGCTGTCATTTCCTTTTTTTTTTCTTTCTATCATTTTCAGTTTTGGTTTCTGTTTGGTTTCTCTATATGAGCTCTTTATAAATAAAGGCTGCTAGCCTTTTGTCGTCACAACGGTCATCGTAAAGCATAACCCTTTTGTGGCAGTGGGGCCCCTGGACCAAGACACAGATCTTGACTCTGAGTGAGTGTGTGGAGTGTGTTCACGCTTGTCACCGGAGAGCCCAGGGCAGCAGGGTCGCAGTTAGAGAAGCAGAAGGAGAACACTCCCAGACAGTGCATTCGAGGCAGTTTGTCTGCTTTTGTTTTCTAGTTTAAGCACCTCTGAAGTTTTCACGCTGATGGGATGATGGCTGAAAGAGGCACAGACATAGTATCCTGATCTTCTAAATTACGTTCTTGCCACCTTCATGTTAAAAGAGGGAAACTTGCATGAGGTCGTGTCTGAGGGAGGGTTGGAGCTCTGGCGGATTGTCGCACTGGAAATCCCTCTGGCCGCCCACGCCCCGAGGGTAGGACACCTGGCAGGCAGAGAACGGGTGACCAGAGAGCTTTTCCCAGCATAGGTTTCACCCCTGGCCTGCCCCTTGACTGTAAGGGACACTTGAGAAGGGCTGATGGAGCGGGGAGGCCGGCTCTTGCCACCGACACTGGCTTGTTTACTTCAGATGGCTGAAGGCCTACCACGTGCTCTCTTGAGTTCCAGGGTCAAAGTGGACTTTGCAAACTGCTGCCCGTCGACCTTTTGTTTCCATTTTAGAGAAGGTCTGTAGCTCCAGCTCCCAAGCACTTCTTTCTTTTATGCTAAAATATCTATCAGCTTAATCATTATGCGGCTGCTGTATACAGATGTTGATCACACACTTATTTATAACTTCTGATTCGTCACTGCTCTAATCATGACTTCACATATTACATTTTCATCTTACCCCCAACATACGAGATTCCCCACAAAACTCCTTTCTCTACATTGACTTAGCAAAAATACCCACTACCAAATCACCCACCTCATTCTGTTTTTTCAGTTCATTCTTCCTGCCTGAACGTCTAATGATATTCAGTAACAGGACTTTATATAGCTGGGGCTTATTTAGTTTCTCGCCATTTTGCCCAAGTTCACCACCTGCACGCCTCTGTCCCGAATGTTGCCCCGAGGGTAGCCTCCTGGAGCACCCTGCACTGGCGCTCATATCAGGGCACCACTCGTCCACCACCGGGAGATTCTGCTTCGTTCATCACGTGTTTAATGAGCCCTTATAGGTGCCCATCGGAGAGGAAGGCAAGTTCCTGTAAGTGTCCCCTTCAGCCCGAGCTCCCGCTCCAGAGGGTGGGGACGAGACTCTGGAACGTTTGAATTCCTCGGCCAGGGAATGATACAGTGTGCTGTGCCCGCAGGTGTGTAAATGTCCTGGAGCTTGTTAACAAGGATGACTCTTGATGCCAAGGGCGCCCACTTTCCAGGGACAACATTAACAATAACTTGGCCTTCTCCTGCTTCTTTGGGATCAGGACTCCCCAGTGCTGTTAGTGCCCGTGTCACCTCCTGGACCTCTTCTCCCGTTATTCCTGCTCTCCACTCCCTCCCCCAGCTTCTGCCACATTGGCTCCTTTCGCATTTTCCAAAAACTTTAGGCAAGCTTGGGACTTTGCACTTGCATTCCTCGCCTGGAGTGCTCTTCTGTCATCACGTGTCTGCCTCCCCCGGGTCTCTGTTATCACGTGTCTGCCTCCCCTGGGTCTCTGTTATCACGTGTCTGCCTCCCCTGGGTCTCTGCTCAAAGGTCCCTTTCTCAGTGGCGCCATCCCTGGTCGGCATTTTGAAGCCGCAGCAGCCGTTCCGCGGCACCGGCACCGCTCTCCCTGTGCTGCTTCCCTGCTCTTCCTCCTTGCCGTTTTCCACCATCTAACGTGCTAAATGTTTTCTTTTGTCTTCCATCTACAACCCTCAGTAGAATGTAAACTTCATGTGGGCAAGGAATTTTATCTGTTAGGCAAATCAGACAAAAATCTATGGCTGCCCGTCTCTCTCAAAATCTGCCTTTAACTGTTACATCCGCAACACCCAGGACTACCTGGCACATTATGGGCACGTAGTAAGTATCCACTGAGTGACCTCTCAATGGTTTCGTGAACGTCAGCCATGGCACGTAGAGTTTCGTAAATGCCTCCTTCTTTTTTTTTTTTTTTTTTTTTTTGCGGTACGCAGGCCTCTCACTGTTGTGGCCTCTCCCGTTGCGGAGCACAGGCTCTGGACGCGCGGGCTCAGCGGCCATGGCTCACGGGCCCAGCCGCTCCGCGGCATGTGGGATCTTCCCGGACCGGGGCACGAACCCGCGTCCCGTGCCTTGGCAGGCGGACTCTCAACCACTGCGCCACCAGGGAAGCCCTGCTTCTATTTTTTTGACCTGAATCTCTGTCCTAGTTCTCCTCCTTCTCTGTTTTTTATGCTTCCCATTTCCTAAATGTAAGTTTCCTCAAGCTTGTCCCCTCTTTCTCAGACATGTATGTGAGCCTGTAGCTAGCTTCAGGCGTTGGACACTGTGAGGCCCCTTGCAAGGAGGGACTCAGGTGTGGTGAGGCCCCGCCCCGCCCCCGCACCAGCAGGAGCAGTTGCTGCCATGACCTGGCAAAACTTGGATGTTATAATTTTGCTGCTGACAGACACTACACAGTGTGCAAGTTTTGTGGAACAGAAGCTTGAAAGAAAAACGGATGGGTTTCTAGTTTGTCGGCTACAAATTCATCTCCCGGCCTTCCTTCTCATTAATGACTTAAGAAAGCTATAGGGGAGCTTGGAGGGCAGAACTTGCTTTGAGGAGTCTTTATGATCACTGGAGGTGTCTAAGAAAGAATCTAGTTTGATTGAGGGCTTATTAAAGATCAAATACTGACCTCAAAATCTTTTTGAGCATTTACTCTGCGCCAGGCCCTGTACTAAGCACTTAGCAGGTATTCTTAAGTTTTCACTATGAGAGCGCATTTAATGTTATTATCTTCACTTTCCAGAGGAGAAAACTGAGGCTTAGTGAGGCTCAGTAACTTCCCCAAGTGAGCCTGGTGAGCCCTGTCGGGCAGAATTGTGAAATCACTGTAAGAACCTGAGTCTTGTCTCCCGAGGTCTGGCCCTCACGTGCATCATCCCCTTTAATCTTCACGGCCACAGTGTGTGGACATCACATTATTCTCCTCTTGTATGGGGGTGACATTGAGCTTAGACTTTGAAGCTGTGTGTCCTGGGTTCAAATCCCTGCTCTACAGTTTACTAGCTACCTGAATGTCTCTCTGCCTAGTTTTCTCATCTGCAAAATGGGTATAACAATAGAGCATGTTCTGTAAATGTTATGGAAATTAAGTGAGGTGATTTATGTGCAGCATGTGGAACGTTACCTAGTGTTACTTAAATTATTATCATAGAGAGGAAACTGAGGCTCAGAGAAGTGACATTCTTGAGGAGACACTAGTACTGGAGTTCAGAACAGAGCTTCCCTGTAGAACCTGGACTCCAGGAAGCTGTCCTCACTGGTGGCTGGCGCGGACGACTCCGGGATGGTGTGAGGGATGTGGTGGTGAAGAGCGTGGACCTTAGCGCCAGACCACCGGGGTTCAGGCTGCTGTCCTGTCGCTCATAGCGCGTGACCTTGGGCATGTCAGTGAGCTTGTCGGAGTCTACATCCCCACCCTTAACGCGCCTTCGGGCCTGTCCCTGGGGGCTGTTGTGAGACTGAAGTGAGTTAATTTGATCTGCACAGGTGGACTGCTGCCTGCTCTGGTGCCGTGGTGGAGGCTGTGGTCCAGGGGAGAAAGGGGACACGAGGGAAGAGCAGGACAGGGGCGGAGGGCGTGGCTGCGACGTGAATGGGGGGGAGCGAAGCCCAGGGAAGAAAATAGGAGCAGAAGAAAGTCAGAAAAACAGAATCTGACAGAGGAGAGAGCCAGGTTGTCAGAGGGGGCCTCCAGCCCTGGCGAAAATCTGTCTAGCTGAACTCATTGAGCCATCACTGTGCTTGTGGTTTGGGTGTGGCTCCTGACGAAAATAAAAAGGGAAGAAGAAAGGGAAATGTGTCATATTTGCTTTGGCAGAAACGTGAGCTCAGGTTCTTACTTTTGAAAACGAGGCCACAGCGCTGTTTCCCAAATGTTGTAAGATGGAAGCAGCCGCCTGGGTTTCAGATGCCGCATGGATGGCCGGGCCAGCAGTGGCTTTTTATGGAACACTGTGACGTCTGGATTTACTTAATTTTTCCATGTAAATAAAAACAGCTTTGCCAGCAGAAACATGACTACACCATGAGACTGCAGCGTGGAGTTGGCGCACTCGCCACCCCCTCCACCTCCAGCAAGCTACTGCAGTAGACTGTCTCAGCAGCTCCATTAATATTAACTTGCTGTTTGTCCAGTTGTTTTGTTGCTCATTAGCCCTGCTAGTAAGCAGATGATCCAGCTGGGAACAAAGGTCAAAAAAAAATTTAGTGGGGGGGGTGGGGGTGGGGGGAAAAGTAATCCTTAAAAATGAGAAAACGCCTGCACCTTGGGACCCATCCTCGTTTGGTTTTTACTGGGGGGACTTCACAGTGCAGTTTAGGGGGGGGCCAAGATTCACAGGCCCCAAGGCAGAGTTTGAAGACAAATAACAGTACCAGCAAAGAGTGACGGCCTTTGCTGTCGCCCTCGATTATGCTGCTTCTGCCCTCTATCCTGCACTCACCTGGAGAGCCACTGACCCCTCCTTCTACTGATGAGGCCAGGGTTTCCTCTTGTGACTCCAGCGATCATACATGTTGGACGATTCCCTGAGTCACAGGCCCTGGGGAATCAGTAACATGCGGGGCAAAGCAGGGGCTTGCCTTCCTTGAGCTTGCACTCTGGTTGGGGAGACAAACACCAAACATGTATTTTTAAAAAGATAATTATAATTTTTGAAGAGATTTGGGAAGCAAATAAACAGGGTGATGTGAACGAGAGAACCTGGTAGAAGGAAGTGATGGGTCTCCATTGGAGGGTCAGGGAAGGCCTGTCTGTGAAGGAGACATTTGATTTGAGGCCTGAGGGGTGTGAAAAAGCCAGGGGAAGAGCCTTCTAGAAACAGAGTGCAGTGGTTATAAATACCGGGTTGGGAGAGGAACAGACACTGGGTGACAGCCTAGTGACTGAGGGGACAGGACGAGGCTGGACTGGTGAGCGGACCCAGGTCCCTGAGGACCTTGGAGGCCAGGGTGAGAGGTTTGGATTATATCCTCACTAGGTGCTTCATTAACTCAAGCCCCTGCTCCCCCAAACCTAAGGCGCGAGGCCCCAGGTGGCGGCGCTGAAGGTGCGGAGAGTTCCTGAACTGGGGTTGGAGCAGTGCCAGGCATTGTCTCTGGCGGTTCTGCCCACTAGCCCTGCTGTAAAACTAGTGAATGTAGTTTGCCCCCAGCAGTCAAAAGGAAAGAAGAGGAGGGAAAGAATGATAGATGGTCACTTAGACTTAGACCTTCAGTTTTGCAAAAGTTATTTTGAGAGTTGGCTGGAAAGGAGGCTAAGTTTTCTTGGACTTCGCCTCCATCCCCACACAGGAGGATGCGGTTCTTACCTGGAGAGTTTGTAACGCATATGAAATGGCTTTGTAACTCACTGAAATAACTCAAAGAAAGCAAATCACAGGCAAACTGAGTAGCAGGTGCTATGGGGCCTCTCCCTCCATCCCTCAGAAAGTGAATCTTTCCCTGGTCACTCTTAGGGGGTTGCTGACTGAGGCCTGATGCTTCCTGGTGGGCGGGATGCTGCAGGAAGGGGCTGAGGTCGCTGCTCCTTTGTGTTCTCTGCTCTGCCAGGGTCTTGGCTGTTAGTACCTGCACCTCCCTACTGCTGCTGAGTGGGCAGAAGATCTGTGTCCTCACAGAAGAGCTGGGGATCGGGGGCGTCCCCTCCCAAAGTCTATTCAAGTCTAGATTTTTGGCTGATCAAGTTAAGTTGTATATTGGGACTCAGAAAATGAGGCGGCCCCAGTGGCCCAGCCCAGGTCACAAATCTAAACCCAAGTCAGCCTGCCTGGGAAACACCTGTCAAGGAACCCTAACATACACCAATCACAGTCTTCCAGCAGCCTGAGCCAGCTCACCTTCCCCAGGAAACAGGACCTGCTGGCTACGAGGTCGAGGCTTCATCGTAAGCCACGTTGCCTCTTCTAATGCTCTGTCCCACATCCCTAGAAAGAATGCTCCACCGCTTGTGAGGCGCCACGCTCCCTGGATCTGTGGATTGTTTTTCCTTGAACAAAGGAATGAGTAAACTCATTACTAAATTATTTCAGTTCTGTCATTTTGACAGGACTGAGACAGCTGAGGTGGTGTGAGCCTAGGGGTATAAAATAAAGCCCTGCAAAAAGTCTCAGTTTCTGCGAGAACATACTGTGTATGCATATGTGAAGATTAAACTTCCAAAGATATTTATTATATTAATTAATTCACCTTAAGCTGTAGTTCACTTGAAGAGGCCTAAGGCAGGCTAGAGTCACTGAGGTCATTGCAGTGTCCAGCTCCCAAGTAGAAATAACTGAGGGGGAAGTGGGCCCAATAGAACAGAATGGCAGGGGTACTGGATGGACAGCTCAGAGAGCAGAATGTCTCAGAAAAGCCATGTATATGAAGTTAATACACCGTAAAATTGGTGTTATAATTCAGTGGAAGAAAGGGTTTTCCATTGACTAATGCTGAAGCAATTGATTAGTTAAAACAAAAGAAAACTCTTTTAGGGCCTCATCTCACTCCACATACCAAAATAAATTTCACATGGATCCGATAGTGAAGTGTAAGGAACAAACAGACAAAAGAAAAAAAAAAGATCTAGAAAAAAGTAAATATTTGATTTATGAATGAGAAAGAATGCTCTGAGCTTAAAAGCAAATTGAAACTACAAAGAAAAAAGCAGTACAGATTTAACTGTTAAAATATACATTTTATACAACAAAATGTAAAATTAAAAGTCAGTGACCATGGAGGGCTTTCCTAGTGGCACAGTGGTTAGGAATCTGCCTGCCAGTGCAGGGGACACGGGTTCGAGTCCTGGTCCAGGAAGATCCCACATGTCACAGAGCAACTAAGCCCGTGCGCCGCAGCTACTGAGCCTGCATTCTAGAGCCCGTGAGCCACAACCACTGAGCCCTTGCACCACAACTACAGAAGCCCACACGCCTAGAGCCTGTGCTCTGCCACAAGAGAAGCCACCACACCGCAACGAAGAGTAGCCCCCGCTCGTCACAACTAGAGAAAGCCAGAGCACAGCAAAGAAGACCCAATGCAGCCCCCCCAAAAAAAGTCAGTGAGTATGGAAAAATATCTGCAACAAACATGAAATGGTTAATATACCTAATATAACAACTGTTCATGCAAACAGATAAGAAAAACATTAATCTCCATAAAAATGGACAGGGCATATGAAGAGATATTTCACATAAGAAGGAATGCAGAATAGTTAACTGTAAAAGCTCTTCTGTTTATTTGTACCCTCCACCACATGTGTGAGGGTTTTTCCCCACCAAGGAATTCTCTGTGACACCTGGATGTCCTATAATTTAACTTAATTCTGACACTATCTACCTGGAGATAGCATCAGATCCCACAGGTTAAGGGGTCAGTGCCACAAGCCGAGCGCTGCCCCCCGCAGTGCAAGTCTAGGATAACTTCGAGTTTCCCATGACCCCCTCCTTGGGTTTGATTAATTTGCTAGAGTGGCTCACACAGAACTCAGGAAAACAGCCTACTAACTAGAATACTCATTCATCATAGGAGGATACAACTCAGGAACAGCCACCAAGAAGATGCCTAGGGCAAAGGGTGGGGGGAAGGGTCGTGGAGCTTCCATGCCCTCTTTAGGCCTGTCACCCTCCTGGCATCTCCGTGTGTCCACCAACCCAGAAGCTCTTGAACCCTGTACTTAAGGGATTTTTATGGAGGTTTCATTACGTAGGTATGATTGAATCATTGGCCACTGGTGATTGAACTCAGTCTCCAGCCGCTCTCACCTCCCTAGAGGTTGGGGGCTGGGGTGGTGGTTTTCCCTGGCAGCCGGCCCCATCCTTAGCGACTTGCCAAAAGTTAACAACTCAGATGTGGTTGAAAAGGGTTTGTAATGAATAAAAAAAAGACACCTTTACCTCTATTATCACTAAGGAAATTCCAAGGGTTTTAGGAGCTCTGTGCCAGAAATGGGGACAGAGACCAAACACATATTTCTTATTATAAAACACTCTATCACATTAACTAACATGAAAAAAAGTCTATACCTCATGTAATGTAATCAAAGATATGCCAAGTAAAATAACCTATAAGTTTCCCTATTAAAACTGCAGCTAAAAACACTGATATCAAGAGTGCAGTAATACTAGCATTTTCATATAATGATGGTGGATGTGAAAATTCCTAGAAACATTCTGGGAGGCAATATGGCAAAAGGCACTGAAAACCCTAAAAATCATCATACCTTTTGGCCAAGTAATTCCACTTATGAGTCTACCCTAAGGCAGCAATCAGAAATGCAATCAATGATTTATATACAGGAATGTTCATCATAGTATTACTTTGGCAAAAAATGAGAAGCAACTTGAATGCCCAACATTACAATCAAATTATGCCATATCAAGATACTAAAACTCTATGCAGCCTTTAGAAGAACCAGGTCTGAAATCACACTTTATAGTATAACTGCAAGAAAGAGACTAAGGAATTGTTCTAAAATGTTCATGTTTGCCCTGATATCTCTGGCATTATGGGTAAGAGTTCCTTTCTTTTTACATTAAAAATATTTCCAGAATCATGTGTTATATTTATGTAAAAGTGAAATTTAGAAAACCAACAATCTTAGTGATTCGATAAAGCAGGGGTTAGCTGGAAAGAGTGTTGAGGAAGGGGAATATACAAAATCAAAAGGAGAACGTCATGTGCACGGATTCGGGACTTTGGGAGAGATGAGGTTTAGGAAGAAGGTACTGAAAAATGCATTTCAGCCATCATGAGGGAGGAAGGAAGGACAAATCACATACATACATGTATTTATCTCTTCCCAAAGAGCCTTTGAGTTTACAGGTGAAGAAGCATATTGGAAATTATTAGGAAAATAGACCACATTAAAAAAAAATCTTTTAAGATCACCAACTGAACTAAAATCCCGCCATGAATTTCCATCAAGGTGTGAAAAGCAATGTAGTCTAATAACACAGGGTCTGAAAATCTCTTGTCTTCTTTCTGAGTCAAGAACACAGGTCTTTCTGACAATCTTAGTCCACAGTGCGTATTTTAAGAACTCATGGTGTTTCCTGTAACTACCAGTTTAGCTACTGCGAGTCAGTGATCTGCTTTTGTTTGGTGGCCTATTTCTGATGAAGAATCCACTTCATGCGTCACAAACCATTATTTGTACAGACTCGGTGCAAGACCCTGCTGCCCACAGTTCTCCCCTGCATTTCTAACCAGTTATACTGACATTACCTGCACCCCTTCTGAGGCCAGAGTCGCACAGTGATGCTGCAGGGAGTAGGGAGAAGGAGGGAAGAGCAGAGCTCACGAAGGTGGGTGTGTATGGGGGGGAAGGTCCCCAGATCCTGACTACCAGTCGTTTCCCCAGGCCCATGGCTAGAATGCAGGGTCTGAGAGGAAAGCTGACTTGTCTTGCAGAACAGCAGGCCTCTGGGCGAGCTCTGGGGCATGTAGGGTAGGTACTTACCAAAAAGAAGATGCAGAACCCACAAAACACTCATAAAGAGGAGGAGCAGGAAATCATGTTCGCTTGATTCTTCTCTCTCGCTGCGTCCTAATGTCAGGTTCCAGAAACGAGGCCGGTGGAGACGGGAACGATGCAGCCCCGAGCATAAGCCCCGAGCTTATGACTGGCTGGCAGGCGCAGTTGTGCCTAAGTAAACAGCTCTCTGAACTTTGTCACATTTGTGCTGACTGATGACACTATCCCCTGATTTCACTTTCATTTCTTGCCGGTGGCTCCTGACTTTTCAGAAAGAAAGAATGTAAACAACATTGTTGTTCCTCAAGCCGGCCACTTTACCCACACCTGAACCAACCAACCAGTAGACTTAAAGAGGCAGGCAAGTGTCTTGATTATATCACACCACAATTCCAGAAAGGAAACTGGCCAAGACACCCTCAAAACTCCTAATGTTTTAAACCAAGATAAATACAACCTAGAATCTTACTAAGAAGGGACCCTCAAGATCATCTGGTCTGAGATCCCAGACCCAGGTCACCACTGGGGAAGAAGTTATGCATCTGTCCCCTCCTTTTCGGAAATCAGCCTTGTAGGATGACTGGGTATCCCTGGACACAAAACCTTGTCGTCTTAGTGTCCTTACCAGGGTGTTTAGGCCCATGCTGGAACAGCTGGAATATCTTATTTCAAAATAAGAGCAGAACGGAGCTTTTATTTTTGTAATCATAGGGGCTCCTAGCCAGAGTTTAAAAATTGCTTTCTATGCTCACATGACCAGCTGGAAATTCCAATTTGGGGTTAAGCTCGGTTAAGTCAGTAGACAGCTACCTAGTAATATTGCTGAATCCTTCAGGGTTCCTCTTCCCCTCCCTGGCCTTCCCTCAAAGGAGTTCTTTGAACTGCTACATTTTTTCCCCTTTGTAGTTCTTTTAAATTCAAACCCTAGAAAGAGGTGATGTAGGTGATGTGATCTAATAGGAAGGAAGAACAGAAACTCTGGGATCAAGGAGCTCTGCTACAGATTAGTAAATTATTTAACCTCTCTGAGCATCAGGGTCTCATGTGTAAAATGGAAACAATACCTACTTAGCATGGCTGTTGTGGAAATTGGAGATAATGTATGAAGGTTCTTAGTACAGTACTGGGCACACAGTAATGGTAGCTGTTATTAAAAGCAGAATTTCTGAATATCTTGTCTAGCCTTCATAATAATGCCTTCAAGGCAGAGATAAAATTAATTTTTTGGTACTGGTATAAACTAGTCACGCTGAAACCCGAACACTGGTGAATGAAGTGACACAATATAGAAGAGATAGAAGTATACATTTAAGAATTTTATTTCAAGTTAGAATGCACATAGTTTTTAAAGAGTCAAGAATTCGTCAAAGTTTGTTATAGAAAACAGTAGTCCTGCACTAGCACCTTCTTCTTCTCCAGGGTAAGCACCTCGTCTGTTTTACCTGATTCTTTAGGTATTTACCTCTGCTCTGTAAGTAACATGCTGATAGTGGTACTTCTTGATTTCTCAGTTTCTGGCATAATCTTTTGACTCTCAACTGTAGAAGATGACGATGTAGCTTTCTTCTCCCTGACCCATGTGCCACAAGTCCTAATTCCCTCTTCCACATTGGTTATTATTTTGTTTAAATTGGTACTCAGTGTCTACAATATTATAACTGTGTAAATACCATATATAGTAGCTGAGCCACACAGAAAATGACAATTTCTTTTCCTTTCCTGCATAATTTTTTGTCTTTTTCTGGAGATGATACTCACCTTAACTTTTTGTTTGTTTGCGTGGTTTTCTGTGTACTTAACACTAACCCAACCCTTAAATCTTCATAATATCTTTTTTCAAGGAATTTGTAGGCATGGTACTTGATCTCTTCCCAAGATAGTCTCCCCTGGAGCCTTCCCAACAAGTCTGGGCTGATACACAGCTGTCATCCTGGTATTTCATTTCACTACCACCATCCTGGGGTTCTCATTGCCTCTGTCCAATGTTGGATCTCATATTTCCTGTGTCAGAAGCTTTTCTTGATCTATTCTTTTTTTTTTTTTTTTTGGCGGTACGCGGGCCTGTCACTGCTGTGGCCTCTCCCGTTGCGGAGCACAGGCTCCGGACGCGCAGGCTCAGTGGCCATGGCTCATGGGCCCAGCCGCTCCGCGGCATGTGGGATTCTCCCGGACCGGAGCACGAACCCGCGTCCCCTGCATCGGCAGGTGGACTCTCAACCACTGCACCACCAGGGAAGCCTTCTTGATCTATTCTTTATTCTATTCTTAAATTTGATCAAAGCTAGAAGAGTATAGAATTTTAGGTTAAAAATAATTGGCCTTTATAATTTTGAAAGTCTTGTTCCATTCCATCTAGCTTTCACTAGAAGTTGAGAAGTTTAGAGCCATTCTGCTTTCTAGCTTCCAAAATGGCCTCTTCTCCTAGTCTCATCCTTGTAGCTTTGTCTTAAAATTGTTATTTTAGTAGGCTTTTGAGAAGGAGCATGTGTGTCCTTCTCAAAAGGATTAAAAAAAAAGGATAAATATGTGTCTAAATATGTGTCCAGTTTGCCATTTTTTACTGAAAGTCTAATTTTTTTTTTTAAACCCTTGGAGGGCTCTTTTTAGCTGTCTCTTTCACTGGTTCCCTCTGACAACATAGTGGTCCTCTAGTAGAGTTTGTCGCTCTTATCAAGCTACTAGCCTCCTCTTAATTGCTAACCCCCCAAATCTCTGTTGTTTTTGACAGCACCCTTAGGCTTGAGCTTCTCCACATTCTGTTCCAAACAAATCAGTATAGGTAGGGAGAACTTCAGAGCTCTTAGTTCTTATGGAATGCCTCTCCTCCTGGGGCAAACTCTCTGAGCCACAGCTGTGGAGCTGGGGGTGGAGGCAGCGATCCACTTCTAGAGCGACACCTCTGCTTTTTGAGTGTGGTGCTGGGTGGGGCGATAGCCGCTGGTCTTTTTACCCTGCATGGAACCTCCACCCTATGAACAAGCTTGGGCAAAGGTGACTGGGACTCCAGCTTCTTGGCCTGCTGAATCTGGGGAAGAGCCTTTGTCTTGTCCTCCACCCAGCCCTCTGGTTGGGTGGAGGACAGGAGGCTCTGACCTCTTTCTTGGTTGTACTTTCCTGGAATTTAGCCTCTGAAATAAAGGTAGGGGCATGAGAAATGCTAGCAGCCTGCCTTGTCTGGGGAGATACCATAGCCCTTGACTGGGAGCTGTGGGAGTGCTATTCCTGTGTCCTTGGTCACACACTTGGGAGAGTGGAGTTTCCCTCATGCTGAACTGGAGTGAAGGGAGAAATGGGTTGTGGCTTAAGTGCCACAAACTCTTACTGCTCTTACTGAGATTTGGTAGATTTTCTTGAATAAATGTTTCTTCACTTGTTGTGTGCCCTTAGGACAATTTCTAAAGACTTTAATTTTTTTTAAAAAAACCAGTTTTGGTATTCTCACTGGGGAGTGGATGGAGGATTTTCTCAGGTTGCAGTTCTAGAACTGGATTTGTGCCCCTTTATTGTTTTTTAAAGGGAAAAGTTTTAACTTCATATAATCTAAAGACATTTAGATAGCAAAGAGTATCATGAACAAATGCGAAATGACAAATTTCAGAAAACTACAAAATAAGAAACAATAACACAATCAGGATATTGCCATAGATATAGTCAGGATACAGAACAGTCCCCTCATGTTTCCCTTTTACTGTCATACCTACTTTCCTCCTTCCTCATCCCCTCCTTAATTCCTGCCAATCAGTCTGTTGTCCAAATTACATAATTTTGTTATTTCGAGAATGTGGTTACCATATGTAACCTTTTGCGATTGGCTTTTTTCACCCAGCATGACTCTCTGGAGACTCATCCAGGTTGTTTTGTGTATCAGTAGTTCATTCCTCATTATTGCTGAGTAGTAGTTCATGGCATGGATGTACCAGTTTGTTTAATGATTCATCCATTGAAGGACATGCGGATTGTTGCCATTTTATCGCTGTTACAAGTAGAGCTGCTATAAACATTTGTGTGTAGGTTTGTGAACATAAGTCTTCATTCCTCTGGGATTAATGCTCAGGAGAGCAATTGCTGGGTCATATGGTTGTTATATATTTGGTTTTAAAGAAACTGCCAAGCTATTTTCCAGAGTGACTGTACCATTTTAAATTCCTACCAGCAGTATGTGAGTAACCCAGTTTCTTTGCATCCTCGTCGGCATTTACTATTTTTTATTATAGCCGTTCTGATACGTGTGTGGTGATATCTCATTGTGGTTTTAATTGCATTTCCCTAATGGCTAATGATGTGGAACATCTTTTCATGGCTTATGTGCCATCTGTATATTCTGTATGGTGAAATATCAATTCATGTCTTTTGCCCATTTTCTAAATGAACTATTTGTTTCCTTACTGTTGAGATTTTTTTCCTACTTGTGTGTTTTATGTTATTTTTTTATTATTATTTTATTTTTTAAATTGAAGTATAGTTGATTTACAGTGTGTTAGTTTCTGGTGCACAGAAAGTGATTCAGTTATACATATATATATTGTTTTAATCTTTTTTATTATGGTTTATTACAGAATATTGAATATAGTTCCTTGTGCTATACAGTAGGACCTTATTGTTTATTTATTTTATATATAGTAGTTTGTATCTGCTAATCTCAAACTCCTAATTTATCTCTCCCCCACTCCCTTTCCACTTTGGCAACCATAAGTTTGTTTTCTGTGTCTGTGACTCTAGTTCTCTTTCATTTGTATCATTTTAGATTCTACATATAAGTGATATCACATGGTATTTGTCTTACTCTTCCTGACTTCACTTAGTCTGATAATCTGTAGATCCATCCATGTTGCTGCAAATGGCATTATTTCATGATTTTTATGGCTGAGTAATATTCCATTGTATATATGTACCACATCTCCTTTATCCATTCATCTATTGATGGACATTGGGTTGCTTCCATGTCTTGGCTGTTTTAAATAGTGTTGCTCTGAATATTGGGGTGCATGTATCTTTTCAAATTAGAGTTTTCTCTGGATATATGCCCAGGAGTGAGATTGCTGGATCATATGGCAGCTCAATTTTTAGTTTTTTAAGGAACCTCCATACTGTTTTCCATTGTGGCTGCACCAATTTACATTCCCACCAACAGTGTAGGAGAGTTCCTGTTTTCTCCACACCTTCTCCAGCATTTATTATTTGTAGGCTTTTTTGATTAGTATGTGTCTTGGTGTGTTCCTCCTTGGGTTTATATTGTATGGGACTCTCCGTGCTTCCTGGACTTGGGTGACTATTTCCTTTCCCGTGTTAGGGAGGTTTTTGACTATAATTTCATCAAATATTTTCTCGGGCCCTTTCTCTTTTTCTTCTTCTTTTGGGACCCCTATAATTCAAATGTTGGTGCATTTAATATTGTCCCAGAGGTCTTTGAGGCTGTCCTCATTTCTTTTTGTTCTTTTTTCTTTATTCTGTTCCATGGCAGAGATTTCCACCATTCTGTCTTCTAGGTCATTTATCTGTTCTTCTGCCTCAGTTATTCTGCTGTTGCTTCCTTCTAGTCTATTTTTAATTTCAGTTATTGTATTGTTCATCTGTGTTTTATTATTTGTAGACTTTTAAATGATGGCCATTCTGACTGGTGTGAGGTAATACCTCATTGTGCTTTTGATTTGCATTTCTCTAATAGCATAGTTGAGCATCTTTTCATGTGCCTATTGGCCATCTGTATGTTTTCTTTGGAGAAAGGTCTATTCAGGTTTTCTGCACATTTTTTGATTTGCTTGTTTTTTTGATATTGAGCTGTATGAGCTGTTTGTATATTTTGGAAATTAAGCCCTTGTTGGTTGCATCATTTGCAAATATTTTCTCCCAGTTTGCATGTTGTCTTTTTGTTCATTGTTTCCTTTGCTGTATAAAAGCTGATAAGTTTAAGTCCCATTGTTTATTTTTGCTTTTATTTCTATTGTCTTGGGAGACTGACCTAAGAAAACATTGCTACAATTTTATGTCAGAGAATGTTTTGCCTGTGTCCTCTTCTAGTAGTTTTATGGTGTCATTGTCTTATATTTAAGTCTTTAAGCCATTTTGAGTTTATTTTTGTGTAGGGTATGAGGGAGTGTTCTAACTTCATTGATTTACATTCGGCTCTCCAGCTTTCCCAACACCACTTGCTAAAGAGACTGTCTTTTCTCCATTGTATATTCTTGCCTCCTTTGTTGAAGATTAATTGACCCTAGGTGTATAGATTTATTTCTGGGCTCTCTTTTCTATTGATTCATATGTATGTTTTTGTGCCAATACCATACTGTTTTGATAACTGTAGCTTTGTAGTATTGTCTGAAGTCTGGGAAGGCAGTACCTCCAGCTTTGTTCTTTATCCACAGGATTGCTTTGGCAAGTCTGGGTCTTTTATGGTTCCATATAAATTTTAGGATTATTTGTCCTAGTTTTGTCAAAAATGTCATGAGTAATTTGATAGACATCACATTAAATCTGTAAATTGCTTTGGGTAATATGGCCATTTTAACAATATGAATTCTTCCAATCCAAGAGCATGGAATATTTTTCCATTGCTTTGAATCATCTTCAGTTCCCTTTATCTATGTTTTATAGTTCTCAGTGTATAGGTCTTTCACCTTCTTGGTCAGGTTTATTCCTATGTATTTTTTTTTTTGATGTGATTCTAAATGGGATTTTTTTTTTACTTCTGGTACTTCATTGTTAGTGTAAAGAAATGCAACCGATTTCTGTATGTTAATCTAGTATCCTGCTACCTTGTTGAATTTGTTTATCAGTTCTAATAGTTTTTGTATGGAGTCTTTAGGGTTTTCCATATATAGTACCATGTCATCTTGCATATAATGACAATTTTACCTCTTCCTTTCCAATTTGAATATCTTTTATTTCTTGTCTGATTGCTGTGACTAGGACTTCCACTATTATGTTGAATAGAAGTGGTGAGAGTGGGCATCCTTGTCTTGTTTCAGATTTTAACAGGAAGGCTTTCAGCTTTTCACCGTTGAGTATTATATTGGCTTGGGTTTATCATAAATGGCTTTTATTATGTTGAGATATGTTCGCTTTGTACCACTTTGGTGAGAGTTTCTATCATGAATGCATGTTGAATTTTATCAAATGATTTTTCTGCATCTATTGAGATGATCGTGTGCTTTTGTCTTTTCTTTTGTTGATGTCGTGTATCACATTGATTGATTTGTATATGTTGAACCCTCCTTGTGACCCTGGGATGATTGTAGCTTGATTATGGTGTATGACATTTTTTATGTGTTGTTGGATTTGTTTGCTGATATTTCATTGAGGATTTTTGCATCTATATTCATCAAAGATATTGTCCTATAATGTTCTTTTTCAGTAGTGTCTTTGTCTGGTTTTGGTATCAGGGTGATGGTGGCTTCATAGAATGACTTTGGAACTGTTCCATCCTCTTTGATCTTTTGGAAGAGTTTGAGAAGGATCAGCGTAAGTTCTTCTTTGTACATTTGGTAGAATTCCCCTCTGAAGCCATCTGGTCTTGGACTTTTGATTTCTTCTTCTTCTTCCTTTTTTTTTTTTTTGGCCACACTGTGCAGCTTGTGGGATCTTAGTTCCCCAACCAGGGATCAAACTTGGGCCCACATGTCGAAGTGATAGCACCAAGTTCTAACCACTGGACCACCAGGGAATTCCCATCTATTTCTTCTTGATTCAGTTGTGGTGGGCTGTATGTTTCTATGGACTTGTCCATTTTTTTCTAGGTTGTCCAATTTGTTGGCATACAATTGTTTATAGTATTCATTTATGGTTTCTTTGTATTTCTGTGGTATCAGTTGTTATTTCTCCTCTTTCATTTCTTATTTTGTTTATTTGGGTCCTCTCTCTTTTCTTCTTGGTGAGCGTGGCCAGAGGTTTGTCAGTTTTGTTTACCTTTTCAAATAACCAGCTCTTGGTTTTATTGATTTTTTTTCTTTTTTGTTTCTATTTTATTTATTTCCTCTCTGGTCTTTATTATTCTCTTTCTTCTGCTGACTTTTAGGTTTTGTTTGTTCCTCTTTTTTCTAATTCTTTTAGGTAATAGGATAGGTGTTTATTTGATCATTTTTGCTGATTTTTCTTGTTTTCTGAGGAAGGCCTATATTGCAATGAACTTCCCTCTAAAGACTGCTTTTGCTGCATCCCATAGATTTCGTATGGTTGTGTTTTCATTGTCATTTGTCTCAAGGTATTTTAAAAATACCTATTTGATTTCATTGTTGACCCATTGGTTTTTTTTGTAGCATGTTGTTTAGTCTCCATGTAATTGTTTCTTTCTCATTTCTTTCTGTGGTTGATTTCTAGTTTCATACCATTGTGGTCAGAAAAGATGCTTGAAATAATTTCTATCCTCTTAAATTTGTTGAGGCTTGTTTTGTATCCTAGTATGTGGTCAGTCCTGGAGAATGTTCCATGTGCACTTGAAAAGAATGTGTATTCTGTGTATGTGTGTGTGTGTGTGTGTGTGTGTGTGTGTGTGTGTGTTTGGATGTAATGTCCTGAAAATGTCAATTAAGTCTAACTGTTCTATTGTATCATTTAGAATCTCTGTTGCCTTATTGGTTTGATGTTTGGAAGATATGTCCATTGATGGCAGTGGGGTATTAAAGTATCCTACTATTATTGTATCCCTGTCAATTTCTTACTTTATGTCTGTTAGTATTTGTTTTATGTATTTAGGTGCTCCTATGTAGGGTGCATGTATGTTAAAGAGTGCAATATCCTCTTCTTGTATTGATCTCTTTATCATTATATAATGTCCTTTATTGCCTTTCTTTATAGCCTTCGTTTTAAAGTCTATTTTGTCTGATATGAGTATTGCTACCCTTGTTTTCTTGTCATTTCCATTTACATGAAATTTCCTTTTCTATCACCTCACTTTAATCTGTGTGTGTCTTTCACCCTAAAGTGAGTCTTTTGTAGGCAGCATATTATAGGTTATGTTTTATTATTCAGTCTGCCACTCTGTGTCTTTTGATTGGAGCATTTAGTCTATGGACATTTAAGCTAACTTTTAAAAAAGATTTTCTATTATTTATTTATTTATTTTTGGCGGCATGCAGGATCTTTCGTTGTGGCACGCAGGCTTCTCACTAGTTGTGGCGTGCAGGTTTTCTCTCTCTAGTTATGGCATGCAGGCTCCAGGGTGAGTGGGCTCTGTAGTTGTGGCGCGCGGGTTCGAGAGTGCATGGGCTCTGTAGTTTGCAGCACACAGGCTCTCTAGTTGAGGCCCAGGAGCTCAGTAGTTGTGGTGCGTGGGCTTAGTTGCCCTGCGGCATGTGGGATCTTAGTTCTCTGACTAGCGATCAAACCCATGTCCCCTGCATTGGAAGGCGGATTCTTTACCACTGGACGACCAGGGAAGTCCCTAAGGTAATTATTGATAGTTATGAATTTACTGCCATTTTAAACCTTGTTTTCCAGTTGATTTTGTATTTCTTCTTTATTCCTTTCTTTTTCTTTTTCCTTTTGGGGTTTGATGGTTTTCTTTTATATTATGCTTTTGCTCTATTCTTTTTGGTTTTTGTGAATATATTTTATGTTTTTGATTTGTGGTTACCCTGATTTTCAAGAATGTTAACCCATTACTATATCTACTTGCTTTAGATTGGTAGTCATATAGACTCAAATACAATCTCAGAAAAAATCTACATTTTCTTACTTCTCTCCCCCACATTCTATGATTTTGATGTCCTCTTTTACATCTTCATATTGATCCTTTTGCTATTCATTGTAGTTATAATCACTTTCACATATACAAATTAAAAAATTTTTTTTCTATTTAATCTGTATACTGGCTTATTTAAGTGATTTATTTTCTAGTTGTGTTTATCTCTTTCCTATAGATTCTTACTTCTTTTCTATTTAGAGAAGATCTTTCAACATTTCTTTTAGCATAGGTTTAGTATTATTCTAATTTTTGCCTGTCTGAGAAATTTTTTTTTCCCCTTTGGATTTTTAATTTTTCTTTCTTTCTTTTAACATCTTTATTGGTATAATTGTTTTACAGTGTTGTGTTAATTTCTGCTTATAACAAAGTGAATCAGCTACATGCATACATATACCGCAATATCCCCTCCCTCTTGCGTCTCTCTCCCACCCTCCCTATCCCACCCCTCTAGGTGGTCACAAAGCACTGAGCTGATCCCCCTGTGCTATGAGGCTGCTTCCCACTAGCTATCTATTTTACATTTGTATTTATATATGTCAGTGCCACTTTCTCACTTCATCCCAGCTTATCCTTCCCCCTCCCCATGTCAAGTCCATTCTCTATGTCTGCATCTTTATTCCTGTCCTGCCCCTAGATTCTTCAGAACCTTTTTAGATTCCATATATATGTGTTAGCATATGGTATTTGTTTTTCTGACTTACTTCACTCTGTATGACAGACTCTAGGTCCATCCACCTCACTACAAATAACTCAATTTAGTTTCTTTTTATGGCTGAGTAATATTCCATTGTATTTATGTGCCACATCTTCTTTATCCATTCATCTGTCGATGGACACTTAGGTTGCTTCCATGCCCTGGCTATTGTAAATAGAGCTGCATGAATATTGTGGTACATGACTCTTTGAATTACGGTTTTCTCAGGGTATGTGCCCAGTATTGAGATTGCTATGGTAGTTCTATTTTTAGTTTTATAAGGAACCTCCATATTGTACTCCATAGTGGCTATATCAATTTACATTCCCACCAACAGTGCAAGAGGGTTCCCTTTTCTCCACACCCCCTCCAGCACTTATTGTTAGTAGATTTTTTGATGATGGCCATTCTGACCGGTGTGAGGTGATACCTCATTGTAGTTTTGATTTGCAATTCTCTAATTATTAGTGATGTTGAGCATTCTTTCATGGGTTTGTTGGCTATCTGTATATCTTCTTTGGAGAAATGTCTGTTTAGGTCTTCTGCCCATTTTTGGATTGGGTTGTTTGCTTTTTTGATATTGAGCTGCATGAGCTGCTTGTAGATTTTGGAGATTAATCCTTTGTCAGTTGCTTCATTTGCAAATATTTTCTCCCATTCTGAGGGTTGTCTTTTGGTCTTGTTTATGTTTTCCTTTGCTGTGCAAAAGCTTTTATGTTTCATTAGGTCCCATTTGCTTATTTTTGTTTTTATTTCCATTTGTCTAGGAGGTGGGTCAGAAAGGATCTTGCTGTGATTTATGTTATAGAGTGTTCTGCCTATGTTTTCCTCTAAGAGTTTTATATTGTCTGGCCTTACATTTAGGTCTTTAATCCATTTGGAGCTTATTTTTGTGTATGGTGTTAGGGAGTGTTCTAAATTCATTCTTTTACATGTAGCTGTCCAGTTTTCCTAGCACCACTTATAGAAGAGGCTGTCTTTTCTCCACTGTATATTCTTGCCTCCTTTATCAAAGATAAGGTGACCATATGTGTGTGGGTTTATCTCTGGGCTTTCTATCCAGTTCCATTAATCTATATTTCTGTTTCTGTGCCAGTACCATACTGTCTTGATTATTTTAGCTTTGGAGTATAGTCTGAAGTCAGGGAGCCTGATTCCTCCAGCTCCGTTTTTCTTTCTCAAGATTGCTTTGGCTCTTCGGGGCCTTTTGTGTTTCCATACAGATTGTGAAATTTTTTGTTCTAGTTCTGTGAAAAGTGCCATTGGTAGTTTGATAGGGATTGTATGAATCTGTAGATTGCTTTGGGTAGTATAGTCATTTTCCCAATGTTGATTCTTCCAATCCAAGAACATGGTATATCTCTCCATCTGTTTGTGTCATCTTTCTTTCATCAGTGTCTTATAGTTCTCTGCATACAGATCTTTTGTCTTCTTAGGTAGGGTTATTCCTAGGTATTTTATTCTTTTTGTTGCAGTGGTAAATGGGAGGGTTTACCTAATTTCTCTTTCAGATATATCATCATTAGTGTATAGGAATGCAAGAGATTTCTGTGCATTAATTTTGTACCCTCCTACTTTACAAAATTCATTGATTAGCTCTAGTAGTTTTCTGGTAGCATCTTTAGGATTCTCTGTGTGTAGTAATCATGTCATCTGCAAACAGTGACAGTTTTACTTCTTCTTTTCCGATTTGGATTCCTTTTATTTCTTTTTCTTCTCTGATTGCTGTGGCTAAGACTTCCAAAACTATGTTGAATAAGAGTGGTGAGAGTGGGCAACTATGTCTTGTTCCTGATCTTAGTGGAAATGGTTTCAGCTTTTCACCATTGAGAATGATGTTGGCTGTGGGTTTGTCATATGTGGTCTTTATTATATTGAGGAAAGTTCCCTCTATGCCTACTTTCTGGAGGGTTTTTATCATAAATAGTTGTTAAATTTTGTCAAAAGCTTTTTCTTCATCTGTTGAAATTATCTTATGGTTTTTATCCTTCCATTTGTTGATATGGTGTATCACATTGATTTGCATATATTGAAGAATCCTTGCATTCCTGGAATAAACCCCACTTGATCATGGTGTATGATCCTTTAAATGTGCTCTTGGATTCTGTTTGCTAATATTTTGTGGAGGATTTTTGCATCTATGTTCATCAGTGATATTGGCCTGTAGTTTTCTTTCTTTGTGACATCTTTGTCTGGTTTTCATATCAGGATGATGGTGGCCTCGTAGAATGAGTTTGGGAGTGTTCCTCCCTCTTCTATATTTTGGAAGAGTTTCAGAAGGTTAGGTGTTAGCTCTTCTCTAAATGTTTGATAGGATTTGCCTGTGAAGCCATCTGGTCCTGGGCTTTTGTTTGTTAGAAGATTTTTAATCACAGTCTCAATTTCAGTGCTTGTGAATGGTGTGTTTATATTTTCTGTTTCTTCCTGGTTCAGTTTTGGAAGGTGGTGCTTTTCTAAGAATTTGTCCATTTCTTCCAGGTTGTCCATTTTATTGGCATATAGTTGCTTGTAGTAATCTCTCATGATCCTTTGTATTTCTGCAGTGTCAGTTATTACTTCTCCTTTTTCATTTCTAATTCTGTGATTTGAATCTTCTCTTTTTCTTGATGAGTCTGGCTAATGGTTTATCAATTTTGTTTATCTTTTGAAAGAACCAGCTTTTAGTTTTATTGATCTTTGCTATCATTTCCTTCATTTCTTTTTCATTTATTTCTAATCTGATCTTTATAGTTTCTTTCCTTCTGCTAACTTTGGGGCTGTTTTTGTTCTTCTTTCTCTCATTGTTTTAGGTGTAAGTTGGTTGTTTTTTTGAGATCTTTCTTGTTTCTTGAGGTACGAGTGTATTGCTATGAACTTCCCTCTTAGAACTGCTTTTGCTGCATCCCATAGGTTTTGGGTCGTCGTGTTTTCATTGTCATTTGTTTCTAGGTATTTTTTGATTTCCTCTTTGATTTCTTCAGTGATCTCTTGGTTAGTTAGTAGCATATTTTTTAGCCTCCATGTGTTTGTATTTTTTAGTTTTTTTCCTATAATTGATATCTAGTCTCATAGCATTGTGGGCAGAAAGGATACCTGATACTATTTCAGTTTTCTTAAATTTACCAAGGCTTGATTTGTGACCCAAGATATGACCTATCCTGGAGAATGTTCCATGAGCACTTGAGAGGAATGTGTATTCTGTTGTTTTTGGATGGAATGTCCTTTATATATCAGTTAAGTCCATCTTGTTTAATATGTCATTTAAAGCTTGTATTTCCTTATTTATTTTCATTTTGGATGCTCTGTCCATTGGTGAAAGTGGGGTGTTAAAGTCCCCTACTATGATTGTGTTACTGTCGATTTCCCCTTTTATGGTTGTTAGCATTTGCCTTATGTATTGAGTTGCTCCTATGTTGTGTGCATAAATATTTACAATTGTTTTATCTTCTTGTTGTATTGGTCCCTTGATTATTATGTAGTGTCCTTCTTTGTCTCTTGTAATAGTCTTTGTTGTAAAGTCAATTTTGTCTATGAGAATTGCTACTCCAGCTTTCTTTTGATTTCCATTTGCATGGAATATCTTTTTCCATCCCCTCACTTTCAGTCTGTATGTGTCCCTAGGTCTGAGGTCGGTCTCTTGTAGGCAGCATATATACGAGTCTTGTTTTTGTATCCATTCAGCCAGTCTATGTCTTTTGGTTGGAGCATTTAATCCATTTGTATTTCATTACAATACAGTTATTGATAATTATTGATTACCAATCAATTGGTAATACAATTAATTAATAATTAGTATAATTACCAATTAATTGGTAATTAACATAATCACCAGTATAATTATTGGTAATTATTGATATGTATATTCCTATTCCCATTTTCTTAATTGTTTTGGGTTTGTTTTTGTAGGTCTTTTCCTTCTCTTGTGTTTCCTGCCTAGAGAAGTTCCTTTAGCATTTGTTGTAAAGCTGGTTTGGTGGCACTGAATTCTCTTAGCTTTTGCTTGTCTGTAAAGGTTTTAATTTCTCCATCGACTCTGAATGAGATCCTTGCTGGGTAGAGTAATCTTGGTTGTAGGTTTTTCCCCTTTCATCACTTTAAATATGTCCTGCTAGTCCCTTCTGTCTTGCAGAGTGTCTGCTGAAAGATCAGTTGTTAACCTTATGGGGATTCCCTTTTATGTTATTTGTTGCTTTTCACTTGCTGCTTTTAATATTTTTTTTTGTATTTAATTTTTGATAGTTTGATTAATATGTGTCTTGGCGTGTTTCTCTTTGAATTTATTCTGTATGGGACTCTCTGCACTTCCTGGACTTGATTGACTATTTCCTTTCGCATATTAGGGAAGTTTTCAACTGTAATCTCTTCAAATATTTTTTGAGCCCCGTTTTTTTCTCTTCTTCTTCTGGGACCCCTATAATTTAAATGTTGGTGTTTTTAATGTTGTCCCAGAGGTCTGTGAGACTGTCCTCAATTCTTTTCATTCTTTTTTCTTTGTTCTCTTCTGCGGTAGTTATTTCTACTATTTTATCTTCTAGGTCACTTATCTGTTCTTCTGCCTCAGTTATTCTGATATTGATTCCTTCTGGAGAATTTTTAATTTCATTTATTGTGTTGTTCATCATTGTTTGTTTGCTCTTTAGTTCTTCTAGGTCCTTGTTAAACATTTCTTGTAGTTTCTCCATTCTATTTCCAAGATTTTTGATCATCTTTACTATCTTTACTCTGAATTCTTTTTTAGGTAGACTGCCTATTTCCTCTTCATTTGTTTGGTCTGGTGGGTTTTTACCTTGGTCCTTCATCTGCTGTGTGTTTTTCTGTCTTCTCATTTTGCTTAACATACTGTGTTTGGGGTCTCCTTTTTGCAGGCTGCATGTTCGTAGTTCCCATTGTTTTTGGTTCTCTCCCCAGTGGGTAAGGTTGGTTCAGTGGCTTGTGTAGGTTTTCTGGTGGAGGGGACTGGTGCCTGCGTTCTGGTGGATGAGTCTGGATCTTGTCTTTCTGGTGGACAGGTCCGCGTCCAGTGGTATGTTTTGGGGTGTCTGTGACCTTAGTATGATTTTAGGCAGCCTGTCTGCTAATGGGTGGGGTTGTGTTCCTGTCTTGCTAGTTGTTTGGCATGGGGTGTCCAGCACTGTAGCTGGCTGGTCGTTGAGTGTAGCTGGGTCTTAGTGTTGAGATAGATATTTCTGGGAGAGTTTTCGCCATTTGATATTACATGGATCTGGGACGTCTGTGGTGGACCAATGTCCTGAACTCAGTTCCCTCACCTCAGAGGCACAGGCCTGATGCCCAGCCGGAGCACCAAGACCCTGTCATCCACATGGCTCAGAATAAAAGGGAGAAAGAAAGAGAGGGAGAGGGAGAGGGAGAGGGAGGAAAATAATAAAAATAACAAAAAAATAGTTATTAAAAATAAGAAAAAATAAAATGTAATAAAAAAAGAAAGAAGAGAGCAACCAAACCAAAAAACCAATCCACCAATGATAAGAAGTGCTAAAAACTATACAAAAAAAAAAGAAAAAGAACAAAAAACCGCACAGACAGAACCCTAGAACAAATGGTAAAAACAAAGCTATACAGACAAAAGCACACAAAGAAGCATACAGATGCACACTCACAAAAGGAGAAAAAGGAAAAAAAAAAAAACCATCGCTCCCAAAGTCCACTGCCTGAATTTTGAGATGATTTGTTGTCTCTTCAGGTATTCCACAGATGCAGGTACATCAGGTTGATTGTGGAGCTTTAATCCGCTGCTCCCGAGCCTGCTGGGAGAGATTTCCCTTTCTCTTCTTTGTTCACACAGCTCCCGGGGCTCAGCTTTGGATTTGGCCCCGCTTCTGCATGTAGGTCGCCTGAAGGCGCCTGTTCCCGCTCAGACAGGACGGGGTTAAAGAAGCAGCTGATGAGGGGTCTCTGGCTCACTCAGGCTTGGGGGAGGGAGGGGTATGGACTGCCGGGCAAGCCTGCAGTGGCAGAGGCCGGCATGTTGTTGTAACAGCCTGAGGCGTGCTGTGTGTTCTCCCTGGATCATGGGACCCTGGCATTGGCGGGCTGCATGGGCTCCCAGGAGGGGAGGTCTGGATAGTGACCTGTGCTCGCACACAGGCTTCTTGGTGGCGGCAGCAGCAGCGTTAGCATCTCATCCCCGTCTCTGGGGTCCGCGCTGATAGCCGTGGCTCGCGCCCATCTCTGGAGCTCATTTAGGCGGTGCTCTGAATCCCCTATCCTCGTGCACCCTGAAACAATGGTCTCTTGCCTCTTAGGCAGGTCCAGACTTTTTCCCGGACTCTCTCCCGGCTAGCCGTGGTGCACTAGCCCCCTTCAGGCTGTGTTCACACAGCCAACCCCAGTCCTCTCCCTGCAATCCGCCCGAAGCCCGAGCCTCAGCTCCCAGCCCCACCCACCCTGGCGGGGTGAGCAGACAAGCCTCTCGGGCTGGTGAGTGCTGGTTGACACCCATCTTCTGTGCAGGAATCTGCTTTGCCCTCTGCACCCTTGTTGCAGTGCTCACCTCCACAGCTCCGAAGCTTCCCCCCTCCGCCACCCGCAGGCTCCGCCCGCGAAGGGGCTTCCTAGTGTGTGGAAACCTTTCCTCCTTCACAGCTCTCTCCCAGAGGTGCAGGTCCCATCCCTATTCTTTTGTCTCTGTTTTTTCTTTTTTCTTTTGCCCTACCCAGGTACGTGGGGAGTTTCTTGCCTTTTGGGAAGTCTGAGGTCTGTTGTCAGCATTCAGTAGGTGTTCTGTAGGAGTTGTTCCACATGTAGATGTATTTTTGATGTATTTGTGGGGAGGAAGGTGATCTCCATGTCTTACTCCTCCACCATCTTGAAGGTCCTCCTGTCTAAGAAATTCCTGATCCCTTCTGTTCTAAATTATAATCTTGCTGGGTAGAGTATCCTAGGTTATAGGGTTTTCCCTTTCAGGACTTCGAATATATCATGCCACTCCCTTCTGACCCACAGAGTATCTGCAGAGAAATCAGCTGATAGTCTTATGGGAGATTCCTTGTAACTGAGTTCTGTTTTTATCTTGCTGTCTTTAGAATCTTTTCTTTATCTTTTAACTTTTGACATTTTAATTATGCTGTGTCTTGGTGTGGGTCTGTTTGTGTTCATCTTGTTTGGGACCCTCTGTGCTTCCTGTACCTGGATATCTGTTTCCTTCTCTAGATTTCAGGAAGGTTCAGCCATAATTTTTTTCAAATACATTTTTGATCCCCTTTTTTCTTTCTTCTCCTTTTGGCATCCCTATTATGCATATATTGGAACACTTTATGTTATCCCATGGGTCTCGTATACTGCTTTTTTTAAATTTGTCTTTCTGTCTGCTGTTTTGATTGAGTGATTTCCATTATTCTGTCTTGCAGATCAATTATTCATTCTTCTGCATTATTCAGTTTGCTATTTTATTGCCTTTAACTCAGCTTTTGTCTTGGCAAATGCATTTTCTAATTTTACTTGGTTACTCTTTATAGTTTCTAGTTCCTTTTTACAGTAATCTGCATTTCTATCAATAGCCTTTCTTAATTCCTTCAGTATTTTTATTATCTCCTTTTTGAACTCAGAATCTAATAGACTAGATAGATCTATTTCATTGTTCTTTCAGGGTAAATTCTCTTGATATTTTAATTGGGAGTGGTTCCTCTGCTTCTTCATTTTACTTATAGTCCTCTGACTCTGTGAATTTAGAAGAAGCAAATATCTATTGTGGTCTTGAATGGCTATTTTTATGTGGGAGCATCCTGTGTAGCTTGCATGAGTCTAATATTTTAGGTTTGAGGGCTGTTTTTTAATTTCTTCCAATATTATAGCTTGTTTTTTTTCCTCTTAACGGGTCTTTCAAAGGGCAAACGCTGTTATTTTGATAAATTCCAACTTATCAAGTTTTCTTTTATGGATCATGCTTTTTGTCCAGCTCTAGATTCTGAAGATTTTCTTTTTTTCTAAAAGTTTTACAGGTTCATGTTGTGCAGTTAAGTCTGTGATCTATTTTGAGTTAATTTTTTGTTTAAGGTATGAGTTTAGGTCAAGGTTCATTTTTTTGGCCTGTGGATGTTTAATTGCTGCAGCAAGATTGGTTAAAGAGGCTTTTTCTGCTCCATTGAGTTGCTTTTGCTTTTTTGTCAAAACTAGTCAAGGATATTTGCATAGGGTCTATTTCTTGGTTCTTTATTTGGTTCCATTGATGTGTATGTCTGTTCCTCTTCCCATACTATATTCTCTTAATTATTGTAGCTATATTAAAGGTCTTTAAATCAGATAGACTGATTCTTTCCATGTTATCTTTCTTTTTCAAAATTGTTTTTGCTATTTTAATGCCTTTGTATATATATTTTAGGATAATCTTTTCTATATCTACAAAAAATCTTGCTGGGATTTTGATAGGAATTACATAAAACTTGTATATCAATTTGGGAAGAACTGACATCTTTACTCAGTTGGGTTTTCTAATCCATGAACATGCTGTGTGTGTCATTTTTCTGTTTTGAATTTCATCTCTTTATTATTCCCTTCCTTTTACTTGCTTTGGGTTTATTTTGCTCTTCTTTTTATAGGTTCTTACAGTTGGAGCTTATTGGTTTGAGATTTTTCCTCTTAATGTATGTGTTTAGTTCTATAAATGTCCTTCCCAGCCCTGCTTTAGCTGCGTCCCACAAATTTTGATATATTGTCTTCATTTTCATTCGTTTCAGTATATGTTTTTATTTCCTTTGAGACTCATGAATTGACTCATGAATTGTTCATAAGGATGTTTTATAATTTTCAAGTGTTCATGAGTTTGTCTGTTATCTTTGTGCATTGATTTCTAGTTTGATGCCATTGTGGTAAAAAAATATGATTTATATGATTTAAATTCTTTTAAATACATAGAGGCTTGTCTTACGGCCAGGATATAGTCTATCTTGATATATGCTGCATGCATACTTGAAAAGAATATATATTCATCTGTTGTTGAGTGGAGTACACTATAAACGCAAATTAGATTTTGTTGGTCAGTGGTGTTGAATTCTTTTACATCCTTATTCCATTTCCATCTAGTGATTTGATCATTAGTGGATTTGTGTATTTCTCCTTTAAATTTTTACTTCACATATTTTGTAGTTCTATAGTTTTGTGCATACACATATAAGATCACTATGTGTTCTTAGTTGGTTGACCTTTTTATCGTTGTATAATGTCCCTCTCTGTCTCTGGTAATTTTCTTTGCTCTGAAACCCACTTCATCTTATATTAACATAGTCACTCCTGCTTTCGTTTATTGTTTTCATGATATATTGTCTTCTATCCTTATACTTTCAGCCTGCCTACACTGTCATATTTGAAATGAGTTTCTTGTGGACTGCATATCACTGGGTAATATTTTTAAATTCACTTTTCTAATCTCTGTCTCTTAATTGTTATATTTAGACCATTTACATTTAATGTAGTTATTATTATCTTAGGACGTTAGCCTGCCTTTTTGTTTTGTTTCTGTTTGTTCTCAGGTTTTTCTCATTGTTTTCTTTTTCCTGCCTTCCTGTGAATAATGTGAATATTCGAGGGAATTCCATTTTTATTTATCTATAGTGTTTTTGAGTGTATCTTTTTGAATAGGTTTTTGAGTGGTTACTCTAAATATTACATATGGATAACTTATATCTCATGGTGTAATTTTACCAGTTTGAGTGAAGTGTAGATATCTTACCTCCCTTTATCTCCCTTTACCTTATTTATATTTGTCTTAAATATTTCCTTTACATACATTTAGAACCATATCAATGTTATAATTTTTGCTTCAACCATCAAAATATTTTACAGAACTGAAGAAGAGAAGGAAATCCCATTATATTTACCTGTACATTTGCTCAGTATGTTATTTATTTCCTGATGTTCCTCCTTTAATTATTTTCTATCTGTTGAGAAAAATTCCATCAGCCATTCTTTTAGTGTAGGTCTTTTAGTGAAAAATTCTCTTAGTTTTCCTTCATCTCAACATTTCTTGAGTTCTCCTTTATTTTTGCTGGGTGTAGGATTATGGGTTGACAGTTCCTTTCTTTCAATAGTTGAAAACATCGTGCCACTTTTTCTAGCCTCCATAGTTTTTAAAAAATATTTATTTATTTATGTACTTGGCTGTGCCAGGTCTTAGTTGTGGCACGTGGGATCTTTGTTGCCATGTGCAGGATCTTCATTGCAGCATGCAGACTCTTAGTTGCGGCATGTGAACTCTTAGTTGTGGCATGAATGTGGGATCTAGTTCCCTGACCAGGGATTGAACCTGGGCCCCTTGCATTGGGAGTGTGGAGTCTTAACCACTGGACCACCAGGGAAGTTCCATAGCCTCCATAGTTTATGGTGAGACAGATTGTTTTCCCCTATAAATAAGGTGCCATTTTTCTCTGGCTTCTCCAAGAGTTTTTCTTTTTCTTTAGTTTTCAGAAGTTAAATTTTGGTGTATCTGGACTTCCCTGGTGGTGCAGTGGGTACGATCTGCCTGCCAATGCAGGGGACATGGGTTCAGTCCCTGGTCCGGGAAGATCCCACGTGCCGCGGAGCAGCTAAACCCATGCACCACAACTGCTGAGCCTGCGCTCTAGAGCCCATGAGCCACAACTGCTGAGCCCAGGTGCTGCAACTACTGAAGCCCGCATGCCTAGAGCCTGTGCTCTGCAACGAGAAGCCCGTGCACAGCAACAAACAGTAGCCCCCGCTCGCCGCAACTAGAGAAAGGATGTACGCAGCAACAAAGACCAACACAGCCAAGAAAAAAATTTTTTTATTTGGTATATCTTGGCATGGATTTCTTTGGGTTTATCCTGTTAGTGGTTTGCTCAGCTTTTTGATCTGTAGGTTTATGTCTCTTGCCAAATTTGGAGTACCTTTGAGTACCTTCTCAGCCTTGCTGTTTTCTCCTCTCTTCCTGGGACTCTGATAATATGAATGTTAGATCTTGTTTTATAGTCCCACAGGTCTCTGAGGCTCTGTTCATTTTATTTCCAGTCTGTTTTCTCTCTGATGTTCAGGTTGGGTTATTTCTGTAGTTCTATCTCTTCCAGTTCATAGATTCTTTCCTCTGTCCCCTCAATTGTGCTGTTGAGTTCAGCCACTGAGCTTTCAATTTCAGTTATTGTATTTTTACATTCAAAAATTTCCCTTTGGTTATTACCTTCTATTTCTTTCTTTCCTTCTCTGTCTACCCGCCCCCACTTTTTTGTTTTTCCCCACTGAGGCTTTATATTTTCTTTCATTTGTTTCAAGTGTGTTTGTGTTTGTTGAAGCATTTTTTATCATGACTGTTGTAAAAATCTTTTTCAGAAGATTCTGTCGTCACTGTCATCTCATTGTTTGCATTTACTGATTATTTTTTCTAATCAATTTTAATCTTCCTGGTTCTTGGTATGATGATTTATTTCTGATTAAAACATAGACATTCTCATATTATGTTATGAGACTCTGGATCTTATTTAAACCTTCTGTTTTAGCTGACTTTTTGTAACTCTGCTGTAGCAGGGGTGAGACCTCATTACTGACAGATGGAAGCAGAAGCCCAGATTCCCCACTTGGACTCCACTGACACCAGAGGGGAGGAGCTTCTCATTCCTGCTGGACAGGTGTGGGAGTTTCATTTCCCCATGTAGCCTCCACTGATACTGAGGTAGAGGTGGTCTCATTACCGCTGGGCATTGGTAAAAGTTCTGACTGTCCACTAGATCTACTCTGACACCACCATAGTGGGGAGGGGGAAAGACACCTCATTATTGTCCAATGGGTGTGGAAGTCTAAGCTCCCCACATGGTGTCCAATGACACCCTGGGGCGGGGGGTCTTTACAGGCCAGTGGGGATGAAAGTCCTGACTTGGTACTTGCCCTTCTTTGACACTACCTACAAGGGGGGTTGAGAGGCCTCATTATAATCTTATAAGAGTGGAAGTCTAGACCTCTCCCTCTGCTTCTGCTTATGTGGGTGAGAGTGGAGCCACTGTTTATCCGTAGTGTTTGGCTGGAGTAGTGCAGTTTTTATCTAAATGTTTTCTATTTTGGTAGGTCATCCTTTTCCTGGTAGGTCTTTTGGTATAATGCAGGCTTTATTGTCTTTCTTTTTTTCTTGGTCTGTGTCCATTGGTGTTTCTATGTTGGTGGCTTCTTCAGCTCCAGTTCTTGGATATATGAGGCAAAAAGAAAACCCAGGCCACTCACCACTGTGTTACCATTCTTTGGCTCTTGAGGTCCCTAGCTAGTCTACCTTCTTTTCTCCACCTTTCAAAGTTATCTTATGTTTGTTTTATATGTAATGTCTAGGGTCTTTAACTGTTTTTAGTGAAAGAGTAGGGAAAATACATTTTACTTCATCTTCCTGGAAGTGAAAAAACTCTCCAATTTGAAAATTCTCAAGAATTTTCATCATTCCCAGATGGAATACCAAACATGAGATTTATTCCTCCATGTTTGACGTCTGACCAATGTTTGATCAGAGATACATTTAAGAGGTGTAAATCATTTTGCTAATATGCTATTGATTAGTAATCCACCTATATATACCCTATTAATTTTCACATAAGAACAAAACAGTTTAAGTTCCAGTCTTATAATTATATTCAGATTTTATATCCTTAAGCATGATAATTCTGCAGGCTGTTTCAATAAGTTAAGTAGTCTTTCTTTAGTCGAAACTTGGATTGATGCCTAAAATGGTTTAGCAAAGGTGTGATCTTTTCATTCTTTGCTTATTCTTACTCTACCCTGTAATCATGTAATAGTATGTCAGTGTGTTGAGCCAGTCAGGTAAAGGATATAGAAAACAGAGAAAAGGCAGCCATAAAGAAATAACTTTTAAGAGCAAAAAATATCAATTTTGATGATGTTAAATATATAGTGAGATCATCTGTTAAGAATGGTTTTGCTTTTGGCTTCCCTAATTTTTCTTATTTCCACCTATACCTATATTAGATACTTCTGGAAAGTGTCCAGCCCAGGCAAAATTTTCCCTTCCTGGGAACTGCCTCTAGATCCACAAGGGTAAGGGCTTCAGTCAGCCGTGTTTGCAACTATTTGACCTCTACCCACTGGAATAGTTGCCAGTCAGATTATCTTTCCTATAATTTAGAATTGGGAATGACAGATAGTGAGTCAGTCTTTTAAGTGAAACTGCTGTAGGGTACAAATTTGTGAGTCAGGGGTGTGAAGACTTTTCTGCAGAGAGAGAAAAGCAGAGACTGAAGACGGATAGCTTTCCATTCCCAGTTCCAGGCCTTTCCTGAATCGTGCCTGAGTTCATTCTCTCCCTTATTTCCATGAATAGCCTTATATTTTCTTACAATTCTTCCCCCCTACCCTATGTTATGCTTTTTGATTAAGCTAGCTTGAATTATTTTGTTACATGTAACCAAAGAGTTCTTAATTAATAAAGACTACCATTTATTTACACCTTCAGGTTCTGGCCAGACCACAATGAGTACATGTCTAGGTTCAAAGCATATAAGGAATCTCTTGTGAAGATAATGCCTAAAAATCAAGCAATGGCCGAATTGTCACCTCTCAGACCCCTTGCTTATATCCAGATTCTCAACTCCTCAGTTTCTTTGCCTAGGCCCATTGTGTTTTGTTATTCATTTTCTGATTTTTGATTTTGCTGATATTATCATACTTGATCCCTTGTTTGCCTGTACTGTTTGCTTCTCTCATATTAGCTGACCTATTACATTCAATTTCTTTCAGGCACTGCTTTCTCCAGCATGATAGCTACCCCATCCCACTAGAAACTGCCACCAATTGCCTATTTTTGTAGTTTTTATTACTTTGATGATTATACAGCAAAGAAATAGGCATTAATAAAAATTTAGAAAAAAATCAGGAAGAGGAGTATCATACTCTGCCATTACTCTTTCAATGGTTACGATAATCACTGTTGAGAATATGTACTTCCAGAGTTTTTTTCTAGGTATATATGTGTTTGAGTATGTACAGTATGCACACATTAAATATATACACGTCATATATAAATGCAACCATACCAAATCAAACTGGTCTGCAGCTTTTATTCACTTATATATTGTGAACATCGTTTCATGTTAAAATATACACTGATATATTTAATAGTTACATAATCTTTCACTTTATGGATGTACCATAATTTATTTAAGCAATCTTCTATTGTTGGACATTTAGATTCATTTTTCTTTCTCTTTGGCTCTTATAAGCAATACTGAAATGAATATCACTACAGAAATCTTTGAGCCCTTTCCTAGGTTTTTTTCCTTAGGATCAGTTTCTAAAAGTGGAATTTCTTAGTCAAAACGAATGTAGATATTACGGATTTTTCATATATTGTTGGATTGCCTTCCAGAAATTGTACCCATTTATATTCCAACAATCAGTGAATGAATTCTTCCATTGATAGACAAAAATGAAGAGAATTTCATTATTGTTTTAATTTTCACTCCTTGGATTTAAGTGAGATCGAACATTTTAAAATGATCATTGGCCATTTTTTTCTTCTTTCCTTTTGTGAATTTCTGGTCCATAGCCTTTGCCCATTTTCCTATTAAAATATTCATAATTTTATCATTGATTTGTAGGCAGTCTTTGAATATTAAGTATATTGGTCCTCTGTTTTTCATTTATATTATGAAGAGAAATGTCAAAGCATACTGATGAAGGACTCTGCAGTCAAAATGTCTAGTTAGGGTTGAATCCGATTGCTACCTATTGTCTGTGTGACCTTGAACAAATTGCTTAACCTTTTGTACTTCAATTTCCTTATGTGTAGAATGTAAAATGTGTTTGTGTGTGTAAACACAGAATGGTGTGTAGCACATAGAAATACTTCATCAAAATTTGTTGATAATATTAGTATTATATTTATCGTTTTCAGCTTGTCATTGTCTTACTTGTATTTATATGAGTTTCCTTTTGGCCTTAGTGATGGTTCTTTTTTATAATCTTGAAAAGAAATCTGGTCTTATCCTTCCTGCTTTCCTCTGAATATCAATAAGCTGAAGTAGCTCCGGTTAATTATTTCTAATTCCAGTTGCCCCCTAGGATTATAAGGTTTAAACACACCTAAGAAATTTCAAGTCAGGCTGTGGTCATACTTTATTAATGCATACTTTATTCATAGATCCAAATTAATGAGTGGTTTCATGTAAACAAACAATCAAATAAGGCCTGAAAACGTACTCCTTCACATATCCAATGTTTTCTTAAGGCTTTGGGCCTTTCTCCCTTTGTCAAACATGGTGTAGCTGCCAGTATTTTTAAAAGCCTATGTTTGTTTCTTAGGATAATGAATTTAATAAGCCTTGTTTCCTTATAAAAGAGCATATGTATTAAATAGCTAAGAATGACAAAATTGTATTGACTTATGTTGGATTTGAAAGTTGGTTCTTGGATTGAGTATCTGTTTTCTCTGAGTAGTTTGCACATTTTTAGTGCTTTTCATGATGGGGAGCAAATACTGCAATATTTCTTGAGTTTCAGCTATTTTTTTTATCACTGTAGATTCTTTTTTCATCATCTGTCCAGTTTACTCCAGGCTTCTTGATTTGGAAAGATGGACGTTCTTTCATATTGCTTTTTAAGTTGTACTGCAGATCTGGGGAGCAACCATAAAAATACGTATAGATATATAAACTGAATTGATTAAGCAATTACATATTGAGCATTATCTGCCAAACATTCTATCTAAAAATTCATATCCATCTGAAGCTTATACTTTAATTATGAGGCAGAAAATAAGCAAACAAATAAGCTATGTCAGATAATAAAAAATTTACGGGAGAAAATAAAGCTGGGAAGGGGAATAGAGAATTCTTTGGGGAGGGGCTGACTTCTGTTCTTAAAAAGGTGTTCAGAGAAGGCCTCCCTGTGAAGCTTCCACGTCAAAGGAGTTAAGGAATGAGACAAGCAGTCAAGCAGTCAAGCAGAGGGAAGAGCGTTCTAGGCAAGGGGAATAGTAAGTGCAAAGGCCCTGAGCTAGGAGCATGTTAGTGTGTTCAAGGAACACCAAGATGGGACAAGTGACTAAAGCAGAATGAACAAAGGGAAAGATATAAGGTAATATGAGCTCAGATAGGTAACTTGGACTTAGTTCACATAAGGCCTCACAGGCCATTATAAGGATTTTGATTTTTACTGAGTGTGAAACAGGGAGCCACTGGAAGGCTTTGAGGAGTGTCACATCTGAGATTTGCTCTAAGAGGATCATGCTGGTTGATGAGTTGAGAACAGATTGAACAGGGGTAAGGGTAAACAGGCAGGGAGATCTCTTAGAAGGCTACTGAAATAATTTAGGAGAGAGGATGGTAGCTTGGACCAGGGTGGTGGCAGTTGCCGGAACAGTGAGAAGTGAGGGGGGGAGGGAAGTATCCTGAATATATTTTGGGATTTTCTAATGACTTAGATGTGGGGTGAGAAAAGAAGAGTGAAATCAGCGGTGGCTCCAAAGCTTCTGTTTGAGGAAACAGAAGGATGGAGATACAGTGAAAACTATGGTAAGAGCATGTTAGAAATTCCTTCTTTATTAGATGATATGAAGGAATTATTTTGTTAATTGCGATAATAAGAGTATAATAACATTAAAATGTGTAGAAAACTGTTTTAAAAAATAAAGTTCATTTTAAAAGTGTTTATTCCACCCCATACCCATTAGGATGGCCATTGTCAAAAAACAGAAAATAATAAGTGTAGGCAAGGATGTGGGGAGATTAAAACCCTTGTGCAGTGTTGGTTGGAATGTAAAATGGTGTAGTCAATGTGGAGAACAGTATGGTGGTTCCTTAAAAAATTGAAAATAGAATTACCATATGATCCAGCAATTCCACTTCTGGGTATACTCCCCGAAGAACTGATAGCAGCGTCTTGAAGAGTTATTTGTACATCCATGTTCATAGTAGCATTATTCACAATAGCCAAAAGGTGGAAGCAACCCAAGTGCCCATCGATGGATGAATGGATAAGCAAAATGTGGTGTATGTACAATGGAATGTCATTCAGTCTTAAAAAGGAAGGAAATTCTGACACCTGCTACAACATAGATGAACCTTGAGGACATTATGCTAAGTGAAATAAGCTAGTCACAAAAAGACAAATACTGTATTTGTCTTCCAAATATTTGATTCCACTTATATGGGATCCCGAGAATAGTCAGTCAAAGTAGGATAGTTGCCAGGGGCTGGGAGGAGGGAGGAATGGGCAGTTGTTGTTTAATGGGTATGGCGTTTCAGTTTTGCAAGACAAAAAGAGTTCTGGAGATTGCACAACAGTGTGAATGTACTTAACACTGCTGAACTTGACACTTAAAAATAGTTAAGATGGTAAATTTTATGTCATGTGTATTTTAACACAATTAAAAATAGTTCAATATACAGAGGTAGAGAGAGGGGGAAAAAAGAACCCTAAGTAAAGCCTGAAGGAAAATAGGTAGACATTTTAAAGGATGTAGCAGTGTTACTTATCATAATGATGCCTAAATTGATATGTAGACAGCATAAGAAAAAGTAGAATACACTTAGAATAAAAGCAAGAAATACATTATGCTTTATCTAGTTAGAGATATACACTGAACTATTTATGGGCAAAACAATATGATTTGCTGACTTTGCTTTAACTACTTTAGCAAAAAAAAAAAAAGCAGTGGGAATATAGATGAAACAAGAATAGCAGGATGCTGATAACTATTAAGGGTGGGTGACGGGCACCAGTGGTTCATTATTTTATTCTACTTTTGTTTATGCTTGAAATATCCACAATAATGCTTTTAAAAAAGGAATTATCCATTACTAAAAAGAAAGGAAACAGATGACTAAAGCACTCACTGAATTAAGCTAGTCTTGAAAGACAATGATTGAGGGTATGTATGATTACAATATCTGGCAGTGCTGGCAAATAAACTGAATTTACCTACAGTCTCTTGAGAAGCCATTCCTAGGCCATTCAGCAAATACTCACTGAATCATTATTATGTATCCGGCATTATGTTTGGTTTGGTAAATAGGTATGAAAAATATAGTCCTTGCCTTTAATATGCCAACAGTTGGGACTAGAGAGAGAGAAGTAAAGCATCAATTAGAATATTTATCTATAGAGATAAGGCAAGGTACTTACTAAAGGACTGCTGAAGAGGGACTTCTAGCCATACTTAGAGCTGGAAAAGGAAATATTCCTAATTCCTGATTAATCTGAGTCTTGATGCATAGCTATGTCAGCTAAGTAAAAAAAAAAAAAAGGGTAGTAATCTAGATAGTGGGACTAACATGGCACATTCAGGAAATCACAAGTATGGTTTAGAATGACTAGAAATCAGGTAGCTGTGAATAAGTGGTTCAAAACTAGAGATCTTGTAATAATAGTACTTTTGGGAGATTTCCTGAGACAGGAATAATTTGTGACTGGTAGATGCTTAATGTTTTAAAAATGGAATTGTTAGGAGGCCATTGAAAACTATACATGGAAGTGATATAATTAGATGTGCATTTTTGAAAGATCACGCCGGCAACCAGGAGGATGACAGGTTGAAGAAAAGTGAGAGTTGAGGCAGAGAGACAAGTTAGGAGGCTAATGCAGTAATTCAAGGGAGGCAGAAAGGGAGTCTGAACTAAAGGAGCAGCAGTATGATGAAGAAATGCAGAGTCAAGAGAATCTTTGAGGGCAGATTGATAGAGCTTCTCATTGTTGGATACCAAAGAGATGGAGAAGATTAGGATATGTCTTGGGCTATTATTTAGATAACAGGAGGACAGCAGTATTATTGATTGAGAAATGGAATGCAGCAGGAGAAAGAGATCTGCAGTGGGCAAGTTGTATTAGAAGTATCTGTGAGGAAAAACAAGGATAATTCCAGTAGGCACAGTATGGAATTCAGAAGAGATGCCTATATTGATGATTAAAAAAATATGATCATGATCAGCAGTTGTTTGTTGAAGCTACAGGTATAGATGAGAGTGCTCAGAAATAAAGTATGTGGTGAGAAGAGGAGAGACCAAAGGATGGAATACTGGGGAATAGCCCACTTAAAATTCAGGCAGAGGAAGTGAAGCCCATGTAGGACACCAAACATGAATGGGCAGAGAAACAGGACTAAAAGAGAAGTTCCACAGATACGTCCGTTGGAATTGCTAAGTGAATGAAGGGAGAGAGTTTTAAGGCTCTGGAATTAACCAACAGTAGAGAAGTCAAGTATGATAGGAGCTGATGACTTTGGAAATAATATCATTGTTATGGTGAGAAGCTAGATTGTAGTAGGTGGAGAATTATACAGGTGAGGAGGTGAAGGAAAATTTATAGCCCTAAATGTATATATTATAAAGAAAGGGACAACAGCAAAAAATAACAAAAGATAACTCTCTGAAATGATTTACTTCAGTAAAAAAGAAGATTGTAGAATTTTTATTCATATGTCATCAAGATTCATCAGGACATGTTTAGAGATAATATAATAAAAAAGCCATGAGAATCTCAGCTCAGGGAAGATGGGAAAGATGAGAAACAAATTTTAAATTAAGCAGTGTGGTGGCAGCAGTGGGAAAAACTGAAAAACAAATCTCCCTGTTGCAGCAAAATTCTGTAAATACTACCTGTCTCCAATTTCTCTGCTCCTATTTTAAAATACACTTTAATTAGACTTGCACCTCTATCATTCTACTGAAATTTCTCTGATCAAGATCCCAAATAAAACCTCCATGTTGTAAAATCCAATAGTAAATCCACTTGACTTAATCAGAAGCATTAGACTTGGCTGCTTATTCCCTTCTGTTTGATACACTTTCTCACTTAGCTTCCAGGACAACACATTCTCTTGCTTTTCCTCCTACCCCAGAGGGGGCTTCTTAGTCTTCTTTTGTTGGGTTCTTACTCTTTTCCTGATCCATCCGTGTTAGAGTTCCCAAGGACTTGCTCCTTAACCCTCTTCTATATCTACACTCACTTAAATCTCATCCAGCTCCATGCCTTAGAATACTATCTATAGGCTGAAAATTCCCAAATGCATCTTCAGCCCAGATCTCTTCCCTGAATGCTGGACTCATATATCCAACTGCCTATTCAGTACCTCCACTTCAGTGTCTAAAAGGCATTTAAAAAGCAACACGTCTAACCTGAATTGCTGCTCCTCCACTTGATCTTTGCCATCTGGCGGATGAAACTTCAATCCAGCTAGTTGGTCTGGCCCAACACCCTGGAGTTTCAACAGTTGTAAATACCTGTGAAACCATTACCATAAACAAGATCTAGAGAGGATCATCCCTAAAAGATTCCTGATGCTCCTTTACAGTCCATTCTTTCCTTCCTCCCTACTCTGTCCCTTCCTACTCTAGGAAACCTTTATCTACTTTTTGTCTCTATAGATTAGCTTGCATTTCATATAAATGTGATTTCATATAGTATTTACTTTTCTGTGTCTGGCTTCTTTTTCTCAGCACAGTGATTTTGAGATTCATCCATGTTGTGTGTATCAGCTCATTACTTTTTTATTCTATGATATGGAAAGGGCATCAATAACAAGGAAGTGATGGGAATAAGGAAATTAAATTGATTTTTCAAGGCTATATTAAGCAAACAGTTTTCTTCTATATTCAACTTATATAGAAATTAAATAAGACAAATACTTTACAGAGTCAGGAATAAAATGGCTGTCCTCTGTTTATAAAAAGTTCCCATAATCCAAATTTCATAGGATTTATCAATATTAATGATGATACAGTGAAAGCCACCTTTGTATATAGTATTAAACTCCTAAACAACAACAAAAAAGAAAAACCTTCTGTTGGTATCCTTGTCTTCTCAGTCCAGATGGGAGTTTGTTTGCTCATAGGACACTTCAAGGATGTCACTTTGACACAGTTTCCATACAAATCATTGATTCTGGGCTGAATTGTTTCCTGGACCAGCCTCTCATCAGTTTCTAAAAAATATCTTTGTTGGTCTTTGCTAAGCCTCTGAATCATAGTTTGGGAGCTGAAAGAAATTAGGTACTCTGATTTCAATGTCAACAATGAACTATCTAATCAAGAGTAATGTAATGCCATGTTATATCTGTATTTTACATCTCACAGTATGCAAAGTATTGTTACAGATATTATCTTACTTGGGGCTCTCACCAGTCCTGTGATACAGGCAGGATGGCCAGTGTTATCCCCATCTTACATCAGAGAGGGAACGTAAGGGAATGTTAGGGAATCAGAGAGGTTAAGCTATTTGTTCAAGATAACATAGCTAATAAGGAGGGGCAGGTCTAGAATACATATCTTCTAACTCCACTACTTTATCTATTACCTTCTCTTATGTTGATATATTATTTCATTTCTTTCCATAGATAAGTAATATATTTTAAAAAGTTAAGTCTTAGTTTAAATTAATCAATTCTAGATCCAAGTACAGGTATGGCCAAAGATGGTTTCTTAACCTAATTTTCTAGGTTTTGGGGGCAAGAGAGCCTACATATTTCAACAGAACCATTATTGAGCTGAAACCAAGTTCTTAGAAAAGAGGCCAAGGAAGGGAGAACAGGCATACCATGTTTCCTCTGTTGTGCAAATTCATTCTATTCTAAAATACTTACAAATCCACTGTTCAGGTGGTTGTTCATATCATTATTCCTAGAGATAGGGAAACTTGCCAGGGGGGCTAGTGGTATAATAATTACCGGTTTAGACAAAACTACAAAGTTTATCTATGTTATCCCTGACTTCCCTTTCTATTCCTTTTCCAATTTTTAGGTACTAGTATAATCCCTACGTGACCAATGCTTCAATTGCTATTATAGATAGTAAAACATTTGATAGTATTCATTCTAAGCAACTATCTTATGCCAGAAGTATTTCTATTTAAAAAGAGAAACTCAAATACAGCAATGGTAATTGCTTAGAAGAAATAACTGTCTAACTGCAGATGTTAAGGCATCCATTAGGGATACTTTAGGGATGCTGAAATCTCAGAACCATTCAAAATGCATCATATGTGCACTCCTGTGTATAAAACTGACCTAGCCACAGACACTATGTAGACTCTAAGGAGACAATTAGCAATTGTTATTAAAACGTCACTTTTAGCTGTTACTTTAATGCAAAATAAAAATCTTATAAGACAGAGGAAAGGGAGTAAGGTAACCTGGTAGAAGAAATGAAGTGTAGTTCTCCTACCTCTTTTTAGAAACCAAGATATCTTTTTAGAAGCCAAGAAGGGGCTTGTCCAGGTATTTTTGCTAAAAAAGAGAATATACCATAAAATTTCTGAACTTAGGTTTTAAGGTTAACAAAACAATTTTTTTACTTTCTTCACAATTACCTCATTCATATATTTAATGGCTAGCTTGAGTTTATCTTCAATTAATCTGACATTATCTCATTCAGACATATGAAATATATCAGTGAATACTTCCTCTGGAAGCTTTTAAATCAAACTGTTTCAAGAGAAGAGCAAACAGTAGAAATACCTGTCCAATAATTATCAAGCGTTTCAGAACTGAATTCTGCATGTCAGGCTCTATGAAGGCCATCTACATGTGTAGTAGGGTGACTAACTTTTAGAGTGCCAACTCAAGACACAGCTACAACAGACCAAAAAATTAGTACAATATGTAATAAATACTTATACACACATGATTATTTTAACATAAAATATAAATTAGGCATTTATTTTAAATTATATATTATTCTGTATTTGCTTTTTTGTTACATAAATGCCATTATTTAAGAAAACAGTAGGACTAGTTAACAGTGGCAATTAGTAGTTATTAATAGTGGAACCAATTAAACAAATAGTATGTGTGAGAATAATATAACATTATAAATAGTTTTTTCCTCTGATACAGATTTTAACTCTTTATAGGATATTTACATTTTATAGGCCATATTATGTCTTTTTAAGATACATAAATATAAGACCTTTAAAAAGTTGAATGTAAATACAATGGGGCTAAGTAAACAGACATTACTTATAATTAATAAAAACTGACATTTCTTTATGTCCCATGATAAAGTAGGATATTTTTGCTCTTTGTGTGTCCTCTTCCAGTAATACTTCTCTGAACTGCCTGCAGCCTTCAGGATATCCTTCTTTTCTTTTATGTAGTGGTAAAACTGAATACATTCAAAGTCAAGGCCTCTGAGGTCTGCTCTTATGAAGCCCCACATTATGCTGACCCCTGGTGGCAGGCCAATGCAATGACAGCAAGTTAGATATCCTGTCAACAAGGGAATTTGATCATGGAATATGACCGTACTTATTAATAGCAGGTTTCTAGACTTGTAAGGAATTAGTTTCCAGCTTTACAAAAATGTCCATCCACTTTATATCTACAGGCTTAATTTAGTAGGCTGGCTTTAGGGCATTTGGCCCTTTGCATCCTTAAATTCATCATGTAGTGTTTGCCATGTCTAAAATGTCCACTGTTTTTAGATACTCTGAAGCACACTGGATATCACTGTACGTAAACTTTTCTTTCTCAGAGAATAGGTTTTTAAAGCACAGAGGTAATTCGAACTTAAACTGAAGGTGGATTTCAAATAAATTACAGTTTTTAGTGCTGTTTAACTTGGCTGCCCTTTCTGGTGACATATTTTTGACTTCTGAGTCAGTCTTACTTCCTCCTAAATGTCATTTTTTTTCACTGTATGAGTTTCTGTCATAACCTACATATAATGTCAAACCACTGAGGTGCAGTTCATCCTTTTCTGTGCTCCATATGACCTCTTCAAAGATCATCAAACAGAATTAGAGAAACAGCATATAAATTGTTTTACTGTAGCCCTTTCCTCTATTCCCATCTCAAACTATTTGCAAATTAGAGAAAGCCATTCTTCTTGTCCCACATGTTGAAAATGCGATTTAATGGCAGACTAACATTTTAATGTCTTTTCTATGGCTGGCAACAATGATAGCCACCTTATTGGCACAGGTCTAAGGAAACTGGCCTCTTTCATTTCTGTAAAGTCGAAAATCTCATTAAGTGCTTCTGCATTTTTTGAGAAAACTAAAACGTGACCAAAAAATTTCATTATGAAAGCCTCATTATCACAGGATAGCAAATCACACTCCCGCACACATACACACACACAATGGAATATTATTCAGCCATGAGAAAGAAGGAAATCCTGCCATTTGGGACAACAGGACCTTGAGAGCATTAGGCTAGGTGAAATAAGTCAGTCAGAGAAAGATAAATTCAAAGATTTTTGTCTTTGTCTTTGGTTTTCTGAAGTTTGAATATGATGTGCTAGGTATGTGTGTGTGTGTGTGTGTGTGTGTGTGTGTGTGTGTGTGTATACATTATAGGAATTCCTATAATAGCCTTGTTTTTGTCTATCCTGTTGTCTTTGGGGTTCCCTATGCACCACTTATCAGATAGAATACATGTCTGGCTTGCAGCTCTTTTACCTGTAAATCATTGTTCTTATACTGGAGTCATGTTGGTGTGGTGGTAAGGTATGGGGAAAGGGAACATCCTATAATCTTATTAAATCTTAGTCTTTTAGTGGGTCTGTGTCCCTGGGCTGTGACCTTAATAGGCATTTCTTAGCTCTTCTTCCCCCTACCTTTCAATGAGACAAGGCGGCTAGAAGGGGCTGGCTGTGGCTGGAGGGGGGGAAGAGTAAGCATTGCAAACTATCCAGAACGTTCTCCCTAACAAAGGTCTACTCTCCAAATCCAGCCCTTTACATGTTGGAGCTTAACGCTAGCAGTCCCCTTACTATGCTTACATTATATGTCTATCTTTTCTTCTAAGAGTAGTTTCAGGTCTTACATTTAGGTCTGTCACCCATTTTGAATTAATGAATTGGTGTAAGGAATGAGTCCAACTTCATTCTTTTGCATGTGAATATCTAGTTGTCTCAGTACCATTTGTTGTAAATGCTCTTATTTTCTTCATTGAATTGTCTTGGTACCTTTGTTGAAACTTAATTGACAAAAAATATAAGGGTTCATTTCTGTATTCTCAATTCTATTTCATTGATCTCTGTATCTGCTATTATGCCAGTACCACACTGTTACGATTACTGCAGCTTGGTGGTAAGTTTTGAAATTGCAAAGTATGACTCTTTGAACTTGGTTCTTTTTCAAAATTGCCTTGGTCATTCTCGTCCTTTACATTTCCTATGCATTTTAGGTTTAGCTTGTAATTTCTGTTTCGGCAGAGATTTTGATAGGATTGCATTGAATCTGCGTATCAATTTGGTGAGTATTGCCATCTCAACAAGTCTTCTGATTCCTGAGTGTGGGGGAATCTTTCCATTCATTTAAATCTTCTTTAATATATTTCAACAGTGTTTTGTGCTTTTCAGCATGCAAGTATTACACTATTTTTGTTAAATTTATTTCTAAGTATTTTATTCTTTTTGATGCTTTGTAAATGGAATTTTCTTAATTTCATTTTCAGAATGTTCATTGCTAGTATATAGAAATACAATTGATTTTTACAACAGATTTATTGAGATCTAATTCACATACTATACAATTCACCCATTACAACTGAGTTTTGCATGTTGATTTTCTATCTTGCAACCTTGCTGAACTGATAATTAGCTCTGGTAGGTTGTGTGTGTGTATGTATGTATGTTCCTTAGGATTTTCTACATACAAGATCATGTGTTCTGCAAATAGAGGTAATTTTACTTCTTTCCAGTCTGGATGCATTGTATTCATTCTTCTTTCCAAACTGCCCTGCCTAAACCTCCATTGTCTTGGTCCTGATCTTAGGGGGAAAGCATTGTCTTGTACCATCAACTATGATATTAGCTGTGGGATTTTTTTTAAATTTATTTATTTATTTACTTTTGGCTGTGTTGGGTCTTCATTTCTGTGCAAGGGCTTTCTCTAGTTGCGGCGAGCGGGGGCCACTCTTCATCGCGGTGCGCGGGCCTCTCACTGTCGTGGCCTCTCTTGTTGCGGAGCACAGACTCCAGACGCGCAGGTTCAGTAATTGTGGCTCACGGGCCCAGTCGCTCCGCGGCATGTTGGATCTTCCCAGACCAGGGCTCGAACCCGTGTCCCCTGCATTGGCAGGCAGATTCTCAACCACTGTGCCACCAGGGAAGCCCTAGCTGTGGGATTTTTATAGATAGCCTTTATCAGGTTGAGGAACATCCATCTACTCCTACTTTGTTGCGTATTTTTTTTTAAATCATGAAAGGATGTTGGATTTTGCCAGACATTATTCCTGCATGTACTGAGATGATCATGTGCATTTTGTTCTTTTTTCAATTAATGTGTATTACGTTGTTTAATTTTATTTCTTTTTAAATTAATTTTTATTGGAGTATAGTTGATTTACAATGTTGTGTTAGTTTCTGCTGTACAGCAAAAGTGAATCAGTTATGCATATATCCACTCTTTTTATAGATTCTATTCTCATATAGGTCATTACAGAGTACTGAATAGAGTTCCCTGTGGTATACAATAGGTCCTTGTTGGTTATCTATTTTATATATAGTAGTGTGTGTATGTCAATCCCAATCTCCCGATTTACCCCTCCTCCACCTTTCCCCCTTTGTAACCATAAGATTGTTTTCTACATCTGTGACCCTATTTCTGTTTTGTAAATAGGTTCATTTGTACCATTTTTTAAGATTCCATGTATAAGTGATATCATGATATTTGTCTTTCTCTGTCTGACTTATTCACTCAGTATGACAATCTCTAGGTCCATCTTTGTTGCTGCAAATGGCATGATTTCATTCTTTTTAATGGCTCAGTAATATTCCATTGCATATATGTACCACATCTTCTTTTTCCATTCCTCTGCTGATGGACATTTAGGTTGCTTCCATGTCCTGGCTATTGTAAGTAGTGCTGCAATGAACATTGTGGTGCATGTATCCTTTCAAATTATGGTTTTCTCTGGATATATGCCCAGGAGTAGAATTGCTGGATCATATGGTAGCTTTTTTTAGTTTTTTAAGGAACCTCCCTACTGTTCTCCATAGTGGCTGTACCAATTTACATTCCCACCAACAGTGTATAGGAGGGTTCCCTTTTCTCAACACCCTCTCCAGCATTTATTGTTTATAGATTTTTTTGATGATGGCCATTCTAACCGGTGTGAGGTGATACCTCATTGTAAGTTTTGATTTGTATCTCTCTAATAATTAGTGATGTTGAGTATCTTTTCATTTGCCTTTTGGCCATCTGTATGTCTTCTTTGGAGAAATGTCTGTTTAGATCTTATGCCCAGTTTTGGATTGGGTTGTTTGTTTTTTTAATATTGAGCTGCATGAGCTGTTTGTATATTTTGGAGATGAATCCCTGTTGGTCGCTTTGTTTGCAGATATTTTCTCCCATTCTGTGGGTTTTCTTTTCGTTTTGTTTATGGTTTCCTTTGCTGTGCAAAAGCTTTTAAGCTTAATTAGGTTCCACTTGTTTATTTTTGTTTTTACTTACATTACTCTTGGAGGTGGATAATTTTTATATGTTAAACCAACCTTGCATTTCTGGGATAAATCCTACTTGGTCACTGTGTATAATCCTTTTTATATGTTGCTGGATTCAGTTTGCTAGTATTTTGCCCTACTCTTTTGTCTTAATTTTTAATAGATTCAAAACCTGGTAAAGAAAAAATAGTATTTATTTATTTGGGCCCTGGAACCGTAACAGTTACCTTTTCTGAGAAACTTTCTCTGATAACTCCCTTATCCCCAAACAACTCCTGTATAATATCACAGCACAGTAAATAGCATTTATCCCGTTATGTTTCTACTGTCTACTTGTCACTCTCTCTGCTTCTTGAGAACAGACTATATATTTTTTTCCATTGTAGCCCAGTATCTAGCACAGTCATCGGCTAGTATGTTGAGACCTCTGCAAAGCAGATAAACATCAGATTTTTAAAAGAACATGAACAAAGATGGAAAGGAGATTATGTAACAAAGGAGGATTATAAGAGAGTGACTGAGCCACAGGAGAATAGTATCAGGAAGGTTAAAACACCAGATGAACTCAGATATGAAGAAGTATTGAGAAAAAGAAGTAAATTTTACTTAGCTATATTCAGAATGAAAATATATCAAATAATGTTTAGATTTGTTCTGCTGGGATTATTTTAAAATACTGATCAATGACAAAGAGCAGAATCCCTCAGCTCCTCTGTTGCACCTGTCTTTTCTATTGAATAGAGTTTTCTTCTGTTTAGACAGGGGAGAATAAATATTGGTGAGAGACGTCAGGAGTCAAAAGGCTCTGAATGCCTTATCTTCAGTCCCAGACATAGTTCATCTCAAGTAAGGCAAGAATTTTCATATAAATAAGATCACAAAACCATTGACATTAATCTTTTAAGAATTCAAGGAAGTGACTCTCCTCTTGCTGCTAAATGCCTAACTTATCACTTAAGACTCCATCATAATCATGATCATAATTTAAGGATCAGTTCCTTCAGGAAAACATTCCCTGAGATTTCCAGGCTGGATTACATGCCCTTCTCTGAGCAACCAGAGCAATTTGTGCATATCATTATCACTCAGTCTATCTCACTCTTATTGTAATGAACTGTGTATGAGTCTTATTACACTTTGATACCTACTCCTTAAATGATGAAGTAGCTTATCTAGTTGAAGAGGGAGAATTATGTTTCAGGCAGAGAAGACAGAATGAGCAAAAGGCAAGGAGGTGAGAAGACTGATGTATTTTGAGGCCACAAGAGGATCATCATTGCTGCAGTGTAAAGGAAAAGGCAGAGAATGGCAAGAGGTAAAACTGGAGAGGCAGTCGGGGCCAGTTCACTGGAAGTCTTGTACGTCATGTTAGGGAATTGGTTTCTCTGATGCAGCAAGTGGTTGTCAAAAAAATTTTTTTGTTGTTTTTAAAGTAACAGACCATTATTGGAAGAAAAATTGTACATGAAAGCTACTCAGGATGAATAAGGGTTGGATGGGCTAGGTCCCAAATGCTTGGCCTCCCACCGACTCTCACTATAGTTCCCAATGTGGTGAGTCGAAAAGAGCAGATCATCAACATCAGAATTATCTATGGTACCTTATTAAAAATGCAGATTTGGGGGTTGACAGCAAAGGCCAACCCAGAATTCAAAGCTGGGATTATCATAAACTCCCCAGATAATTCTAAAATTTTAAAACCAGACATTCTATAAGACTGCTGGCCCATAATCTTCACAGTGCCAGTGCTGTGAATGACAAAGAAGGGCTGAGCAGATGTTCCAAATTAAAAGAGAATAAAGGGATATGGCAATTAAATGCAATCCATGAGCCTCAATCAGGGAGAAGTTGTGCCCTATAGGACATCATTGGTACATTTGGCAAAATTTCACTACAGTATGATACAAAGTAGTATTGTATCAAAGTTGAATTTACTTATTTTAATGTAAGAGAATGTTCTTGTTCTTGGAAAATATATGCTGAAGCCCTTTAGGAATAAAGGAGCATTATGTCTACAAAAAATGGATTGGGCGGAAAATATAGCTAGGTAGGTAGATAGATATAGCTCTTTGTACTATGCTTGAAATTATTTAAAAATTAAAAGTTGAAAAAAAATTGAAAAGAGAAAGCCTAGAACAAATTGAAGTCTCAGGACTGTGCCAACTTCAACCACTGTTAGAAAACTGGGAATTACTTTAGAAAACTGGGAATTACTGAAAGGCTTCAGGTAGTAGCATTAATCAGATTTCTGTTTTTGATAGATTGCTTTTATGGTAGTATGAGAGGTGGAATTAGGATGACAATATTGGTGGCAAGGAGACCACTTAGAAATCTAAAGTGCTTCTGATAAATAAGCACTGAGAAGAATGATGGTAGTTAAGGTGGAGACAAAAGGGATTATGTGGTAAAATCAGTTGGATTCAGTGGCTATCTAGATATGAATGGTGGAAGTGAAAGAAGAAAAAAGATAACTATTAGGTTTCTAGCTTGGGTAGTTATATAGATAGTACTGCTACCAAAGTTACAGTGAATACAGAAGGAACAGCATTCAATGTGGGATTAGATGAATTTGAATTTGGCTATAAGGGACATTTAAGTGAAGACATAAACAGATAAAGAAGCTGAAGCTTTGACAAGAGGTCAGATATAGGATATGTATTTATATATTGTATATATGTATAAGGTATATACACGTGTATATAGTACAACAATATGACATAATCAAGATCAAGTTCATGAAAGGCTGAATCTAAGAAGACTTAGTTTAACAAGAATAAATTTAAGGCTCAGTACACTGGACCAAGATATCAAACCAAAATTGAAGAAGTAGAGAATGGAGGAGACGTAAGTTAGCAGTGGCACTATGAAAATAAAACTTTATAGGTTTGAGTATTTGTAAATCCAATATGTCAATATTTTAGGATAATTTTCAAAAAAACATATGTAATCTTAGACTGCATTAATGGAAATCTGGTATATAGAAAGAAGCAAATGAGAATGATAATTTATTGTATACAGTCAGGCTTCCATATCAATGGGTTCTGCATCTGTGGATTCAACCAACTGTGGATCAAAAATAGTAGGAAAAAAATTCCAAGAAGTTCCAAAAAGCAAATCTTGAATTTTCTGTGCCCTGGCAACTATTTACATAGCATTTACATTGTACAGGTATTGTAAGTAATCTAGAGATACTGAAGGATATGCATAGGTTATATGCAAATACTGCGCCATTTTATATAAGGGACTTGAGCATCCTCAGATTTTGCTATCCGTGGGGTTCCTGGAACCAGTCCCCCACAGATACCAAGGAATGGCTGTCCTAGTTAGATGACATCTGCAATACTGTGTTCAGTTTCATTCAAGCTTGAATAGTGATAGAAAACAGTAAAATATAATAGTAAAGGGAATCACATTATGGATGGCTGAAAGAAATGGAAGGAAAGTGTCAGGGAAATGATAGCTTTAAAAAAATATTTATGGTCTGTCATGTGGAAGAGGCATTATATTTGTTCTTATTATTTCAAGGAGAATTAGGGAAAATGAGAAATGTTTACCTTTAAGGTCTTTTCATTCTTTTTTGCTTTGTATTATTAAAGAGGTGAATTAAATTTACAGGGACATATGTTTCTAACTCAACATAAAAAGAACATTGCTCTCTAACAATGGAATGAAGTGACTACAATTTGGTAAACTACTTGTCACCAAGTGTAGTCAATCAAAAGTTGGATGCGCCTGGGTCCTGTCATCAGTAGGAGGTGAGAGTAGGGTGCTCTCAGGGTTTCTCTCTGCTTTAAGATTCAATGAGATGGGAATGAAAAGATTAGACAATGAGATGAATAATATTTTTTTGAAAATAATATTTTTCAAAATATTTTTTTTTCGACTCAGTAAAATTACAAGACATCAAGTTGACATATAAGGAAGTTCTACTGTCTTTTATATTTCTAGAGTTAGAGAGAAAAATAAAAATTTGAGATTCAGAATTTCTGGGAAGGTGAATTGTTCTTTGGCTGTCCGATTTGAAGATAATCTTCTAGTTTCTTATGTGTAAATCTTAACCAGATACATATTAAATAGCTTACATTCAGATGATAGGTGACCACACATTACTGTCTATATTCCCATCTTATTCACAAACCTTGATTAGGGAACTGTCTTCTGAAATAATCAAATGTACAGTCATCTGATATATCTGGCCTTGTATCTAGAAAAGATGGTAAAAGTTCATTAGTATAAGCATGAAAATAGTTCATTGACTCTTTTACATTTCATATTTTTATCTTTTTCTAAATGAAAAATGCTAGCAGATAATATGTAAATAGTAGTTTAGCTCAATGAAATTAATACAAACAGTTCTCAAATCTTATATGATTTTTGTTGCATTTTTGCTATTTATAGTAAGGTCTAAAAAATGTTCATACTCTTTGGGTCAGCAGTTCCTTTCTAGGAATCTATTATAAATAAATAATTAAGAATATACACAAATAGGGAGTTAAACATCTTCATTGTTGTTTACAACAGAAAAAAATGTTTAACAATGGGGGTGGCTAAATAAAGGTTCACTAATACAATGGAATACTTTGCCACCATTTACTAACATGTAAAGAAGTTAATAATATCCTGTACTTTTAAATGAAAACATAGGTTGCCAAAAACCCTGAAGATTAATAACCTGTGATTAATTAACATTAATTAATTTCTATACACAATTTCTATACACATATATAGAAAAAAGTCTAAAATAAGGATTCTAAAATGTGTTCTTTAATTTCTGACATTAAATTTAACAGAAGAATATATAAAAGTTACATATAAAAAGTGACTGATTTGCTTGGCTGATCACTATGAGAAAGAATAATTTAAAGTTCAATGAAGTAACCATCTTAATTATAATAAAATTCTCTCGTTTCCTAGGTGTGGTTCTTACTTCCATTTCTATTTTTAATTAGCCTGCTGTATCATAAACTAAGTGGATTTATGTACTTGTATATATACTTTTAATTAAGTTACCTGAAATTCTCTTTGAAAATAAGTGTGGTATAAATGTATAAAAATTAATATATACACACATAAAATTAAAGAAGTATTTTAGACAAAATTAAAATATTGTTTAAATTTTATGAATATTTTTCAAAGGACCTCAAGTAAAGATAATGAGATAAAAATTAAGAAAAAAATATACCAGAAATGTTAGAGATTCAGAGATTTATGTTAGACTTAGACTTAGCAGATTCCTACAGAAGCAAATGAATAATCCAAAATTTAATTTCTCTCCTGGCTCATCACAAAAGGACCAAGATGTTTTTTAAAACATAAAATCCCTATATTCTGTTTTGGGAAAAATCTTTCAAATCGGCGATATCTCTCAAGTACAGGGACCACTCAATCCAACCCTCCAGTCTAACTGACCACTCCCTTCTCTGTGCTCCCTTACCCTGTGCAGACTACAGGCATTGCACCTGTAACACCGTGCTTAACTTGTTTGTCTCCTCCTATTAAAAGATGAGTTCCTGGGACTAAGAAATGGTAAAGTATAGTCTTAATATCCCTAGCACAAAGCACGGTGATAACCTCAAAGCTGTAGCACAAAAAAGTGTTTGTTGAGGAAATGAATTAATTGTTTATGAGAGGGTAAAAGCAGAACATTACCTGTCACATCAGAATTTGATTCTTGTGTCTTTGAACTAAATTTCCTTTTTCACAAACCTAATGGAACACAGAACCAGAAGGAAGGCAGTACTATATTATAAACATGAAAATGAGGTATATTTTATATGATTTATCGTAATTTTCAACATTTCTCATTTTATCCTCATAGATTTAGAATGGACAAAAACAATCTTTTAAATCACAGCCTTTTACTGTCTTTTGCAACACTACTTTTCTTCTACAACAATGATAGAAGTATTAATATTGTATTTTGGCATTAAAGGGAGTTTAAAAATTTTTTACTTCATATAGAACTTATTTATGATGAGAAAGGGACAAAAATATATGCTTATAATCTCACTTAATGAGAAGAATAAAGATGTAGCAAGGTAAGTGTGAAATGAGTGAAACTATATAAAACTGTATGAAAAGGTATAAGCAATTACAAAACTATGTTTATATAGAAAAGTTGAAAAAGTATTTTCTTGTAGCTTATAAAAAAGTTCAGAGTAAGAAAGATCATACACATGACATTGCTGTCTACCTTGAGAGGAGATACTTGCCAATATGATCCAGTTGGATTAAAAGAGACACAAAACACCGCAGAATTATGACTGCTAATTTTGAGTAGTCTACAAATCATTATGTGATTGTGAAAACATTTTAAATGATTCCCAGCTTTTGTTTCTGCATCTGTGCTATGTGGATATTAGAAAGAATTTCCCAAAAGGGCCTGAGAAAAGAACTGAAAATATTTTGCCAAGATGTAATGCATACCAACTCATGATAAAAAGTAGACTATGAAATAGTTAAAAGCTAAAATCCTCTTTTTAGATGAAATTGAATGGCAGCAAAAAAAAAAAATTGACATAATCAGGATAAAAATGGGAGGAAACTGTAAAAATCAAAACTTGATTGTTAAAGGGAGAGAGCAAAGGAAATATTCTAGAAAAAATTACACAAAGTTAAAAGTAGCAATATTATATAATCATTATAAAGAATTTGGAGAGACAAGGGGTGAAATTAGGCTGAAAAAAATTCACTTGTAATAAGACTTGATTCAATGAACTTTTTTTTTTTTGCGGTACGCGGGCCTCCCACTGCCGTGGCCCCCCTCCCGTTGCGGAGCACAGGCTCAGCGGCCATGGCTCACGGGCCCAGCCGCTCCGCAGCATGCGGGATCCTCCCGGACCGGGGCACGAACCCGTGTCCCCTTCATCAGCAGGCAGACCCTCAACCACTGCGCCACCAGGGAAGCCCATTCAACGAACTCTTGATGTCATTTTTTAGCCCTCTTCCTTTGATTGAAATAATGCTATGAACCATAATAAACTATTATATTTATCTCATAGAAAATCACCAGGCCAGTGTCCTTATGAATGTGATCTATAAATTCTAATCACAGTAATCTATAATTATTTGTTTTTGCTTAAAGTCTGCAAAATGAATTATTGAAAGTGTCCTGGTAGGAAATAAAGTTAACTAAAATACTCTAATATTTTTTTAGGGATATACTGATAACAAGCAATCATTTAAAGTAAGAAATAATTCAAGAGCATGAACTTAAGTTGACCTCAGGCATTAACCTCAGTTAAGATGATACTGTTCACTCTTTCTGCCAAAGATTATTAGTAAATAATAAAGGAGGAAAAGAGAAAAAATTTCAGAAGTTCTTGGGAAATTAGATTCCGTTAATTCAATCCACATTTAGCAGATGACAGTGTATTTGGTGCTCAGTATCTGCTGAATGAACTTGTGACTGCTAACTTTAAATTTCCCACTGGACCACTGTTATTAAACTCCAGAAACATCTGAGTAGAAATCTTCTAAGTCTGGTACTCAGGTCTTCAACTTCTGGGCTCTCTGCAGGTAACAGATGCTTGAAAGATTGATTGATTGGCTCCAAGGATGATTTTTTGGATTGCATCAACTAGGGATGTTGTCCTTCGTCTGTGTTTGTCAGGCTTATTTCCCAACTAGACAATTCTGTTGAACTCTGGGTACTAATCTTTCCCTGCTACCCCTTCCATACCTTCTGGAGCTATTTATTGTTATTTACGTATTTGTTTCTTTAGTGACTGGCTGGTGTATTTTAGCGAAGTCCATTACCCCCTGAAGTGTTAAACCTCTAATTTGCTCCCTGAGGGGTGCAGACTTGGTTGTGCCCCAGTCTCTCTGGGAAGGCAATGGTTTTGGCAGGGTTGTCTTTGACACCTTCCCTGATCACACACCCCGCTGTTAAATTCCACTAATTTCTGGCTGATAGATCTATTGTTTTCAACAGTGCCCTGGGGCATAAATTGCCCTACAGACTAATCCAATCAAATTTGGGCTCCAAAGGAACAGTTTCCCAGGTCAGGGTTTCAGATTTGTTCTGATGCCACCTCAGACTCCTCCCAGCTGTTCCCCTCCCTGCAGTTCTCTCTGGTGAACTAGCCAGCCTACAAGTTTAGCCTGTTTCTCCAATGGATCTATCAATCTTCTCCGAATTGCCTTTTACTCTACTTCTACTGTTTCTGAGAATGCTGTTAAGCTTGAATTTCTCCAGGATCTGTTGCAAATTAAGTCATTTATTTTGGGAAGACATTAGGAGCTATCTGTTTTACCCGGTTCCCCTGACCAAGGAAAAATATTTGGTCTGTTGTGTCATTTAGCATCTCTGCTGCCTTACTGATTTTCTGTCTAGAAGATCTGTCCATTGATGTCAGTGGGGTGTTAAAGTCTCCTACTGTTATTGTATTCCTGTCAATCTCTTCCTTTATGTCTGCTGCTATTTGTTTTATGTATTTAGGTGCTCCTATATTGGGTACATTTATGTTATCAAGTGTAATATCCTCTTCTTGTATTGCTCCTTTTATCATTATATAATGTCCTTCTCTGTCTTTATGTTTTAAAGACTACTTTGTTTTAGTCTACTTTGTCAGATACGAGTATTGCTACCCCTGCTTTCTTATTGTTTTCATTTGCATGAAATATCCTTTTCCATCCCCTCACTTTCAACCTGTGTGTCTTTTGCCCTGAAGTGAGTCTTGTAGGCAGCATATTGTACTTGTGGGCCACATATTGTAGGTTCTTGATTTTTTATCCAATCTGCCACTCTATGTCTTTTGATGAGAACTTAGTCCATTGACATTTAAAGTAATTATTGATAGGTATGTACTTATTACCATTTTAAACCTTTTTTTCCAGTTTTTGTACTTCTTCGTTCATTTCTTTTTTGTTTTCCCTTTTGTGGTTTGATGGATTTCTTTTGTATTATGCTTGAGTTCCTTTCTTTTGGGTTTCTGTGACTCTACTGTACCTTTTTGATGTTTGGTTACCCTGGTTTTCAAGTATGTTAACCATAACTATATCTACTTGCTTTAGACTGATAGTCATACAAGTTCAAACACATTCTAAAAGATCTTCATTATTATACTCCCATTCCCTACATTTTGTGATTTTGATGTCCTGTTTTACATCCTTATCCTTTTACTGTTAATTGTAGTTTTAATCATTTTTACAATTTTTTGGATTGTTTTTTAATCTATGTACTGACTTAAGTGATCTTCAATCCTTTTATGTATTTGCCTTTCCTATTGTGATTTTCCCTTTCCTATAGATACTTGCTTCTTTTCTATCTAGAGAAGACCTTTCAATATTTCTTTTAGGTTAGGCTTAGTATTGCTGTATTCTTTTAGTTTTTGCTTGTCTGAGAAATTCTTTCTCTCTCCTCCTGGTCTAAATTATAATCTTGCTGGGTAGAGTATCCCAGGGGGCAGGGTTTTCTCTTTCAGGACTTTGAATATATCATGCCACTGCCTTCTGACCTGCACAGTTTCTGCGGAGAAATACGCTGATAGTCTTATGGGGGTTGCCTTGTAACTGACTGCTTTTCTCTATCTGCCTTTAGAATCCTCTCTTTATCTTTTGCCATTTTAATTCCGATATGTCTTGGTGTGGGTCTGTTTGTGTTCATCTTCTTTGGGACCCTCTGTGCTTCCTGTACCTGGATATCTGTTTCCTTCTTTAGATTACATTTTCGATCCCCTTCTCTCTTTCTTCTCCTTCTGGAACCAATATCATATGTCGGTTGGCATGCTTTATATTATCCCATAGATCTCATATATTGCTTTCACTTTTCTGTTTTCATTTGTCTTTCTGTCTGCTGTTCTGACTGATTTCCATTATTCTGTCTTCCAGATCAGTTGTTCATTCTTCTGTGGCACTTAGTTTGCTATTCATTGCTTGTAGATTGGTTTTTATCTTGGCAATTGACTTGTCTAATTTTGATTGGTTCCTTTTTATAGTTTCTAGATCCTTGTTACAGTGATCTGCCTTTCTGTTGATAATCTTTCTTAATTCCTTTAGCATTTTTATTAACTCCTGTTTGAACTCAGGGTGTAATAGACCACTGAGGTCTGTTTCATGATTTGTTTATTCAGGGGATATCTCTTATTTTTTTAATTGGGAACAGTTCCTCTCCTTCTTTTTCATTTTACTTAACTTTCTCTGTCTCTGAGTTTAGGAGAAACAGCTACTGTTGTCTTGAAGGGGTGCTTTTATGTGAGAGTGTCCCTGTATAGGCTGTGTGAGTTCAATATTTTTGGTGTGAGGGCTAGTTTTGGTATGGATGCTAGCCACATCTTTCCTCAGAGTATGCTGGCCATTATCCCCTTGATAGGGGATGGGATTGGTGTTGTGTTGTCCAGAGCCTGCACTGGATTTTGGGTGGGGGCCTCCTCTTTGCTCTGTGGCTGTCAGAGCCTTGCTGGGGGTGGGGTCTGCTCCCTGGTTGTTGGAGTAGAAGCCCTGAAAGTTGGGCTCAGTAAGACTCTGTTGCCCTTAAGTATGTGCTCTGTTCCAAAAGGTGAGTGCTGAAGCAAGTGAGGCCCATGTAGTCATAGCAGACCTATGTGCCACCATTGAAGGCATCCACAGTTCTTCCCAGAAGCAGCCCAAGGTCTTGTCCGTTTCTCCGTTGTGTTTATCCCAGACCTAGTGCTAGGCTGGTGCTGGGAGCTGGGGTGTTGTGGCTGCAGGAATTGAGGTCATTGTGCTGCTGCCTGGGGCTGCTCTCCCAGGACCTGTTGACCCACAATCCAGCTCCAAGCTGGGGTGTGAGGTGGGAAGAACCAGAGCACTCTCACAGGGAAAGGAACCACTGTGTATTCCTCCCCAGGGGCTGTCTGCCAGAGACATGCGATTCTGTGATGCCACGTGGTGTGTATGCCAACGAAGTCCGCTGCCACTGTACCTGTGCCCCACCGTGCATGTGCTGATGATGGGCTCCAATGGCAGACTTGTGCTCTGCAGTGCAGGTACTGACAATGGGCTCTGAGGTTTGGCCTGGGCCACACCCCAGATGCTCTGGGCTGTCTCTGTGCAGCTAGATTGAGTTCACTCCCAGGGCACACAAACCCGAGATTCAGTGCCTAGCCACTGCACATACTAGCTACCCCACCTGGCATGTGCTTCAGGCTGGGAAGTGTGATGAAGTGGCAGCCATCAGCTCTAGTCTCTTTCTGCCCTGACTGATAGCAAGCCAGCACATGTACACGGCTTGAGATCAGAGTCCAGGCCCCTCCAGTCCCTCTGTATGTCCTGGTGGAGTTCCTAGCAGTCATGGGGTTCCCAGGGTGAGGGCCTGCCTGTGTGGACCCTCCCTCCTTCACAGATACCTCCCAGGGGCGTCTTGTGTCTTGATACCTTTTTTTTCCCATCGTACCCAATGACATGGGGATGTTTCTTGCAGCTTTGGTTGTATAAGAGATCTTTTGCCAGTTTCCAGTTGGTTTGCTGTGAGAACTGTGCCACATGTAGATGTGTTTTTGAGGGGAAGTGAGCTCCACATCCTCCTACTCTGCCATCTTAATGCACTTCTGCAAAATTTCTGATGTGTCTCTGGAGCTGAGAGTGGGGACAGTGGCACTCTTCTCTCAGTGGTACCCCACTTTAGGAGCTAAGATGTAGGTGGAAGGAGGGAAGGAGGGCAGGAGCCTCAGGTCTTCTCTATTTGCCTCTTCCAGTGTGGAACCAACACCTTACAATCCAAGACGGGTGATTAGGACCAAAATATTTTCAGTGATGTAGCACACAAAGTGTGGAGCCTTCTTTTCAAGAGTGGGGTCTGCGTAGAAAGAAGGGAGCCCCCACCTCCTGACTGCACTTACCTGGAACTTCACTTCAACAGCAGGCAGCTGGAGACAGGATAAGAAATGTGCAAGCCCTGCCCTTCCTGGGAAGATAGCCCTCTGGCTGGCATCTGTGGGGAACGCGGACCCTGTGTCCTTGGCTGCACTCTCCTGGAGTAGAGTATCATTGAGCTGGAAGCTGGGGGGCAGGGTGTGGAGAGTCTTGATTCAAATACCCCAGGCTCTCACTGGTTTCCTTTTGGTTGTTTTTTTGTTTGTACCCAATTTTAGTAGATTTTCCCGAACAGATGATTTTTCATTTGCTGTATGCCCTTAGGACCATTTCCAGAAACTTTAAATTTTTGTTTTTTTAAAAAAGTAATTTTCTCTGATTTTTGCTGGTGAGTGGGTTTGCAGAGATCCTCATGCTATCATGATGGAAGGCAATCTCTCAGTACGATCTATTTTATACTCTTGTTTTCCCATTAATTTTTCTTAGTTTTAATTTATTTCTTCTTGCTCTCCTGGAAACATCTTTGTAAGATGCCTCAAATACTTTTCCAAGTAAGGTAAGTATAAGTGAAATTTAAATATAGCACCGTAATAAGACCCACCTCTCATCTGTCAAGATTCTTTTGTATTTTTATAAACAGTAAATAATATGAGCAAAATTTTAATCATTAATTTTACCTGGGGAAAAATCATGACGTCTTCCTGGGTATAAGAGGAAATAATTTGCCATTCTTGTTTTTTTTTCAACGACTGTTAACAACCATATCAATGAATATTTACCTCTTGCTCTTCTCTGATGGCTTGCTGTGGTAGAGTTTCTTTCCTTCTTTGTTTTCAGATGTTTTTTCTTGTTTTTTATCTAGGTAAGAGAATCATATTTAAAATCATTATTTAATCAATATATCAAAGATAGTATGTATGCAGACATAAAACTATCTTAAGACTTCCACTTCTAGGAAGATGAAGTACTCGCCCTCTTCTTTCCACTAAGTACAACTAATACCCTGGGTATTACATACCAAATAAACACAAGAGGCTCTAAAAGGTGAAAAGAAGAAGGCAGATGATGAGGGACTTCAGCAGCAGAAGAGGAGCATGATGGTGAGTAGTTTCATGTGTTTTCTTTTTGCCTCATGCATCCCAGCCTTAGAGCTGGAGAAGTCAGCAAATGCCAAGGAGTAAAGAAATAATGCCTGAAAACTTCCCAAATTTGATGAAAGACAGGAAGGTAAATATCAAAGAAGCTCAGTGAACTCCAAGTAAGATGAAATTTAAAAACCCACAGTAAGTCACATAAACTTTCAAAGTCAAAGAGAGACTTTTGACAGCATTAAGAGAGAAGCAAATTATTACATGCAAGGGATCCTCAATAAGATCGTTATCAGATTTCTCATCAGAAACTTTGGAAGCCAGAACACAGTGCAAAATAGGGAAAAAAACCCAAAAAACAGCAGAACTGTCCTTCAAAAGTTTTAGGTAGAAATTAAAGACATTTCCAGATGAACAAAAGCTGAGGGAGTTTGTGACCATTTGACATGCCTTGAAAGAAATGCCCAAGGGATTTCTGCAGGGTGAAATGATAGTAAATTGAAGCTGTAGAGAAAAATAAAGGTCTCAGTGAAGTTAAATACACGGGAAATTATAAAAGCTAGTAAGTACTATTGTAACAATAGTTTCAAACTGAATTTTTTGTTGTCTACATGATTTAAAAGAAAAACATTTAAAGAAAAAATAGCATTTATTAGTATAAAATTAGTATTAGACTACTGTCACTTTGGTCTGTAACTGTAAACCTTATTTATTACACAATTTAAGAGACTAATACACTTAAAGAATTATTAGTTTATGTTTTTGGGCACACAACATATAACTACGTAATTTGGTGACATATACAACTGAAAGCCTGGGAGTGCAGCTGTAAAGGAACAGAGTTTTTGTATGTTTTGAAGTTAAGTTGTATCAAATTAGAGTGTTATAACTTCAGGATATTAAATGTAATCCCCCTGGTGACAACAAAGAAACGCCTATAGAATATACACAAAAGGAAGTAAGAAAGGAATTTAAACATTTCACCACAAAAAATCAACTAAACACTAAAAGAAGACAGGAATGCAGGAAATGACGGACAAAAATACTCTAAGGCATATAGAAAACAGCACAGAGACAGGAATCTCTTTTTATCAGTAATTATTTTCATTGTAAATGGATTAAACTCTCCAATCAGAAGACAGACACTGTCAGAATGGATAAAAACACATGATCCAACTATATTCAGTCTATAAAAGACTCACTGAGATCCAAAGACACAAACTGGTTGAAAGTGAAAGGAAGGAAAGAGATATTCTATGCAAATAGTAACCAAAAGAGGGCAGGAGTGGCTCTATTAGACAAAATAGACTTTAAATTTAAAAATGTTACTAGAAACTACTTTAAAAAGGATATGTTAAAAGATTCAATACAGCAAGAAGACATAACAATTAATTATAAACATTTACATACCTAATGACAATCAAAATGTATGAAGCAAAAACTGACCGAATTGAAGGGAGAAATAGACAGTTCTACAATATAATAGGAGACTTCAATATGCCACTTACAATAGGGAGACCAGTCAGACAGATGATATATAAGGAAAAAGGACTTAACACAATGAGCCATCGAAACTTAACAGACATATACAGAACACCACCCAACAAAAATAGAACATTCTTCTCAAGTGCATATATAGGACATTTTCCAGGACAGAACATATGTTAGACCACCAATTAAGTTTTAATAGATTTTAAAAGATAGATATCATACAAAGTATCTTTTCTTACCACAATGGGATAAAGTTAGAAATAACAAAAGGAAAAATAAAATGTTCAAAAAATTGTGGAAATTATACACACACTTTTAAACAGTCAATGAATCAAAGAAAGAAGTCACAAGAGAAACTAGGAAATACTTAGAGAGTTGAATGAAAATGAAAACACAACAGAGCAAAATTTATGGGACACAGTGAAAGTAGTGCTAAGGGGGAAATTTATAACTATAAACATTCAAAAACTAAAGATCTCAAGTCAGTAACCTAACTTTAAACTTAAGGAACTAGAAAAAGAAGAAAAAATTAAATCCACAGACAGAAGAGGAAGGAAGTAATAAGGATTAGAGCAGAGATAAATGAAATAGAAAAACTAGAGAAAATCAATGAAACCAAAAGTTGATTCTTTGAAAAGATCAACAAAATTGACAAACCTTTAGCTAAATGGACTAAGAAAAAAAGTTAAATTACTAAAATCAGAAATGAAAGTAGAGATATTACTACCAATTCTACAGAAATAGAAAGGATTATAAGAGTATTGCAAACAAGTGTATGCCAATAAATTAGATAACCTAGATGAAATGGACAAATTACTAGAAACACAGAACTTACCAAGACTATCTCATGCAGAAATAGAAAATATGAGTAGACCTATATATAACTAGTTGAGGAGATTGAATCAGTAATGAAAATTCTCCCAACCAAAAATAAAGCCCTGGACCTGACAGTTTCTTGGGTGAATTCCACCAAATATTTAAAAAACTAATGCTGATCTTTCTCAAACTTTTCCAAAAAACTGAAGAGGAAGGAACATTTCCTAACTCTGTAAGGCCAGCATTACTGTGATACAAAAGCCAGAAAAAGACACTACAAGAAAATTATAGACCAATATCCCTTATGAACACTGATGCAAAAATCCTCAACAAAATAATAGCAAACCAAATTCAGCAGCATATTAAAAGGATTTACACCATGACCAAATAGGATTTATATCTGGAATGCAAGAATAGTTTTAACATATGAAAATTGATCAATGTAATACACCAAATCAATAGAATGGAGGAAAAAAACACATGACCATCTCAATTAATGCAGAAAAGGCATCTGACAAAACTCAACACCCTTTCATGATTTAAAAAAACTCAACAAACTAGGCATAGAAGGAAACTACCTCACCATAATAAAAGCCATCTATAAAAAACCTACAGCAAACATCACACTCAATGGCGAAAGACCAAAAAGCACCTCCTCTAAGATCAGGAACAAGGCTAGGGTGTCTGCTTTCACCACTTCCATTCAACATAGTATTGGAAGTTCAAGCCCTAGCAATAAAGCAAGAAGAAGAAATAAAAGGCATCCAAATTGGAAAGGAAGAAGTAAAATGATCTCTGTTTGCAGATGATATATTTAAAAACCCTAGAGTCCACAAAAAACCTGTTTGAACTGATACATTAATTCAGCAAAGTATCAGGATACAAACTCAACACACAAAAACAGTTGCATTTCTATAAACAAATAATGAAAGATAAGAAAGGAAATTACAAAAACAATTCCATGTATAAGAACATCAAAAAGAATAGAATAGTTAGGAATTAACCAAGGAGGTGAAAGAACTGTGTAACGGAAACTACAAAACATTGCTGAAAGAAATTAAAGAAGACATAAATAAATATAAACACATCCCTTGTTCATGGATTAGAAGACTTATTAATATTATTAAAATGCCAATACTGCCCAAAGCAATCTATGGATTCAATGCAATCCCTAGCAAAATCCCAATGATATTTTTTGCAGAAATAGAAAAATTCATTCTAAAATTTATATGGAATCTCAAGGAACTCTGAATGCCAAAATAATCTTGAAAAGGGAGAAGGAAATTAGAGGGTTCACACTTCCTGATTTCAAAACTTACTACATTTCTACAGTAATCAAGACAATGTGGTACTGGTATGAAGACAGACATATAGACTAATGGACAGAATAGAGAGCCCATGAATAAATCTTTGCATATATGGTCAAGTGATTTTTGACAAGGGTGCTAAAATATTCAACAGGGAAAGAACAGTCTTTCATCAAATCGTGCTGGGAAAACTGGATATCGATTTGCAAAAGAATGAAGTTGGACCCTTACCTAGCACCTTATACAAAAATTAACTCAAAATTGATCAAGGGCCTAAATGTAATACTTAAAACAATAAATATCTTAGAAGAAAACATAGAGCAAAAGCTTCATGACATTGGATTTGTCAATGATATATTGGATATGACACTAAAGGCAAAGGTTTAAAAAAGAAAAATAGACAAACTGAACTTAATGAAAATTTTAAAATTTTGTGCATCACAGACACTATTCAGAGAGTAAAAAGGCAAAATACAGAATGGGAGAAATATTTGCAAATCACATACCTGATAAGGGATTAATGTCCAGAATATATAAAGAACTCCTAAAACTCAACAACAACAATAAACAAACCAATTCAGAAATGGGCCAAGGACTTGAATAGACATTTCTCCAAAGAAAATATATGAATGGCCAATAGGCATATAAATAGATGCTCAATATCACTAACCATTAGGGCAATGCAAATCAAAGCCACAGTGAGATATCACCTCACACCTGTTAGAATGGCCATTATTTAAATAAAAAAAAAAAACCCAGAAAATAACAAGTGCTGTCAAGCATGTAGAAAAATCAGAGCCTGTGTGCACTGTTGATGGGAATGTAAAATGGTATAGCTGCTGTGAAAAACAGTATGGAGGTTCCTCAAAAAATTAAAAGTAGAATTACCATATGATCCAGCAATTTCATTTTAGGGTATATAACCAAGAGAATGAAAAGCAACGTCTTGAAGAGACATCTGTACAATCATGTACATAGCAGCATTATTCAATTCAATAGCTAAAATGTGAAAGCAACCCTGGTGTCCATTGATGGAAGAATGGATTAGCAAAATGTGGTATAAACGTACAATAGAATATTATTCAGCCTCATAAAGGAAAGAAATTCTGAAATATGCTACAACATGGATGAACCTTGAGGACATTATGCTAGATGAAATAAACCAATCACAGAAAGACAAATACTGTATGATTCTACTTAATATGAGGTACTTAGTGTAGTCAAAATCATGAAGAAAGAAAGTATACAGTGGTTTCCAAGGGCCAGGGGGGCAGAGAATGGGGAGTTATTAATGGGAATAGAATTTCAGTTTTTGAAGATGACAAGAGTTATGGGATGGTGGCGATGGTTGTACAACAATGTGAATGTACTTAATACCACTGAAGTGTGCACTTAAAAATGGCTAAGATGGTAAATGTTATGTGTATTTTTACTACAATAAAAGAATCAAACTCTATGTTTTTGAGGGGGCTACTGGAAAAGAGGGTATCTACCAGACTTACAGTTGTGAGAATGTGAGGCTGGAATTCCATTTCGCCAGCAAGAGAGGAGAGTTTGAGAATGGAACCAACCCAGAAGAGGCAGAAATGACATTAAAATGGGGAAAAAACTTTGAATCCTAGTGATATCCTTTGAGCCCCTTATTTAAGCCATGGCTAAAGCCAGTCTCATCCCTAGACTTTTTCCCTTACTAAGCCAACCAATTCCCCTTTTAGCTAAGCCTTTTTTTTTTTTTTTTAATTTGCGGTACGTGGGCCTCTCACTGTTGTGGCCTCTCCCGTTGCGGAGCACAGGCTCCGGATGCGCAGGCTCAGCAGCCATGGCTCACAGGCCCAGCCGCTCCGCGGCATGTGGGATCTTCCCGGACCGGGGCATGAACCCGTGTCCCCTGCATCGGCAGATGGACTCTCAACCACTGCGCCACCAGGAGACCCCAGCTAAGCCATTTTTTTTGAAGAGTTTTTTGTTCCTTGCAATGGATGGAGTCCTGATACATACCTTCAGAACATGATTTAGTAGGAAGAGAAGAAAATAGTCCCCATGTCAGTAAGTGGAAGCTCCATCTTCAGTTGCTCAGGCCTGGAATTCTAGAGACTTCTAGCTCTCCTTTTTATTGTTCAAACTCACACCCAAGCCATCAGCAAATTCTCTAGACTCTGTCAGATATATCTAAAATCTGATCACTCCTCATCCTCTCTACGGCTACCACCTTGGTCCAGCCACCACTTTTTCTTGCCTGGATAACTGTAGTAGCCCCTTAAATGGTCTCCCCTTGGGGTTCATCATTCTACTCTCAAAACAACAGCCAAAGTGACCTTGCTGACACTTAAAGCACATCATGTCACTCCTCTGACCAAAACTCTCCAGACTCACTTAGAGTAAAAAGTGAAGTCCTAAGCCAGGTTTTACATGATTTGTCCCCCTCAACTTCCAACACCTATCTCACTTTATCTCTTACCACTGTTCTCCTTTTTCAGTCTTCTCTACCCAAATTAGCCTCCTTGGTCTTCCTAGAAGATGACAGACATGCTCCTTTCTCATGGCCTTTGCACTTCTAGTACCTACCCCAGGAATAGATCCCCCTGGATTGTTCCCAAATTTTTACCCTTCCTATTCCATTATGTTAGATTTGGATATATGACTTGATTTAGCCAGTGGAATGAGAAACAGGGACTTTAAACATACTTTCTTGGTTTGGCATGCCCTCCTGAACTCTTGTGATTTACCATGAGCAGAACGTACCCTAACTGGCTGCTGGTCTTGGGGTGGGGGGAGGAAGAAACGTAGAATAGATCTGAAACAACCCACAGTCTGGATATAAGTTCAACTGACCCCCTATTAGCCCAGTAGAGCCATAGATGATCCATGAACAGGAAAATAGGTATTTGCTATTATAAGCTACTGAGATTCTGAGAATTTTGTTTTAATGAATAAAATATGAATAGTGTTGAAACTGATACCTAGAAATAGAATGCTGTCCTAATAAAAACCTAAATTATATGGCAGTCATTGGCTTTGTGACTGAATAACAACAGGTGGTTATAGGAACCTAGAAAAATAGTGACACAAGTTATGTAGAGGTGATACATTTAGTAAAACTATCTTCTGTGACAGTGTGAAAGACAGAAAATGTACATAACAGAACTGAGTCATTGGGCAAAGAGATTTTGAGGCAGGAAGTTTATGAGTTGGTTGTTGCTAGCTTTATTTGATAAGGTGTGCTACAAGAAAGAAATCAGCTCAAAAAATGTGGATAAAAAAACTGAATTGAGAGGGAAAACAGCCCCAAATTCTAGAATTTGTAGGTTGTCTTCAACATAGCCTTGAGGCAAAGGTCAAATCAAAGTAATGGCTTTTACATCTGTGGTAGACAATCTCTAAGGTGACCTCTGATGATCCCCATCTTTTAGTATTCATACCCTTCTGTAATCCTAGGTCACTGGGCTAAACCTAGTGACTTACTTCTACTGAATGGTATATGGCAAAAGTAATGGGATTCTGCTTCTGAGATTAGGCTACCTTCACTGCAGTCTTTTCAGAGACCTTAGATAAAGGAACCCAGATAAGCCACTCCTGGATTCCGGACCCACAGGAACTATGTGATAATAAACGTTTGTTGTTTAAAGCTGCTAAAATTTGGGGTAATTAGTTACTCAGCAATAGAAAATGAATACAACATCTGTCTTGGTCCATTCACCTGTTATAACAAAATACCTCCAACTGTGTGGCTAATAAATAAGGGACATATATTTCTCATAGTTCTGGAGGCTGGAAGGTTGAGATGAGGGTGCCAGTATGGTCAGATGAGAGCTTTCTTTTGGGTTGCAGACTGCTTGTTGTATCCTCACAAGGCAGAAGGGGCTTGGGATCTCTCTGGAGCCTCTTTTATAAGGCACTAATCCCATCCAGAGGGCTCTGCCCTCATGACATAATCACCTTCCAAAGGCCCCACCTTCTTGTACCATAATATGGGGCATTATAATTTCAACATATGACTTTGGGGGACAGAAATATCTAGACCATAGCATTCCACCCCTAATCCCCTCAGATTCATGTCATTCTCACATGCAAAATTCATTCATCCCATCCCAGCAACCCCTAACGTCTTAACTAATTCCAGCATCAACTCTAAACTCCAAAGTCTTATCTCAGTAACATCTAAATCAGATATGGATGAGACTCAAAATATGATTCATCCTGAGGTAAATTTCCTGTCCAGTTGTGAACCCATGGAACCAATCAAGTTGTGTGCTTCCAAAATACAACTGTGGGACAGGCATAGGATAAGACATTCCCATTGCAAAAGGGAGAAAAAGGAAAGAAGGATGGGGGGATGGGTCCCAAGCAAGCTCAAAACCTAGTAAAGCAGATTCAATGAGATCTTAATGGTCAAGAATAATCCTCTTGCCCCAATGCTCTGCCTTCTGGACCCACTAGGGTGGCAACAGCACGCCAACAGCTTGGCAGGGTGCTACTCATGCCTGGCTCTCTGTCCGGACTCTGCCCACACCACAGTGCACAGCTCCAGGCAGTGCTCACCTCCATGGCCTCTGTTGGAAGCCGTCTGCCCTGTTAAAACCTAGTGTTAATGGCCCTGATGATCTCTTAGTCACCTTCAGGGCTTTTGAAAATTTGTCTTCATGACACAAACAGATGGAAAGATATACTGTGTTCATAGATTAGAAGAATTAATATTGTTAAAATGTACCCAAGGCAATCTACAGATTCAATGCAATCCCTATCAAAATACCAATGGCATTTTTCACAGAACTAGAACAAATATTTTAAAAATTTATATGGAAACATGAAAAACCCAACAGCCAAAACAATCTTGAGAAAGAACAGAGCTGGAGGAATCACACTCCCTGACTTCAGACTATACTACAAAGCCACATTAATCAAAACAGTATGGTACTAGCACAAAATAAACACAAACATCAATGGAACAGAATAGAGAGCCCAGAAATAAACCCACACACTTATGCTCAATTAATCTATGACAAAGGAGGCAAGAATATACAATGGAGAAAAGAATCTCTTCACCAAGTGTGGGTGGGAAAACTGTACAGCTACATGTAAAAGAATGAAATTAGAACATTCACTAATACCATATACAAAAATAAAGTCAAAATGGATTAGAGACCTAAATGTAAGACTGGAAACCATAAAACTCCTAGAGGAAAACATAGGCAGAACACTGACATGAATTGTAGCAATATTTTTTTGGATCTATCTTTTAAAGCAAAGGAAATAAAAGCAAAAATAAACAAATGGGACCTATTTAAACTTAAAATCTTTTGCACAGCAAAGGAAACCATAAACAAAACAAAAAGCCTACTGAATGGGAGAAACTATTTGCAAATGATATGATTGATAAGGGGTTAACATCTAACATATATAAACCGCTCATATGACTCAACATCAATAAAACAACCCAGGACTTCCCTGATGGCCCAGTGGTTAAGACTCCACACTTCTACCACAGTGGGCACGGGTTTGATCCCTGATCAGGGAACTAAGATCCCACATGCCAGACAACCAAAAAAGAAAGAAAAAGAACAAACAAGCAAACAAAAATCCATACCACCCAATTAAAAAATGGGCAGAACTGAAGAGACATTTTTCCAAAGAGAAAATGCAGATGGCCAACAGGTACATGAAAAGATGCTCAACACTGCTAATCATTAGGGAAATGCAAATCAAAACCACAATGAGATATCACCTCACACCTGTCAGAATGGCTATCATCAAAAAGAACACAAATAGGGCTTTCCTGGTGGCGCAATGGTTGGGAGTCTGCCTGCTGATGCAGGGGACATGAGTTCGTGCCCCAGTCTGGGAAGATCCCACATGCCGTGGAGCAGCTAGGCCCATGAGCCATGGCCACTGAGCCTGCGCTCAGCAACGGGAGAGGCCACAACAGTGAGAGGCCTGCATACCACAAAAAAAAAAAAAAAAAAAAGGAACCCTCATACACTGTTGGTGAGAATGTAAATTGGTGGATCCACTATGGAAAACAGTATGGAGGTTTCTCAAAAACAGAACTACCATATGACCCAGCAGTTCCACTCCTGGGTATATATCTGAAAAAAACAAGACCCCTCATTTGAAAAGATACATCCATCCCAATGTTCACAGCAGCATTATTTACAATTGCCAAGATATGGAAGCAACCTAAGGAAGTGTCCGTTAACAGATGAATGGATAAAGATGACGTGTATGTAAGTACACACACACACACACACACACACACACACACACACACACACACACACACACACACACTGGAATACTACTCAGCCAAAAAAAAGAATGAAATTTTGCCATTTGCAGCAACATGGATGGACTTGAGGGGTATTATGATAAGTGAAATAAGTCAGAAAAACAAATACTGAATGATATCACTTATATGTGAAATCTAAAAAATACAACAAACTAGTGAATATAACAAAAAAGAAGCACACTCACAGGTATAGACAACTAGTGGTTACCAGTGGGAAGAGGGAAGGGGGAGGGGCATTATAGGGGTGGGGAATTAAGAGGTACAAACTATTATGTATAAAATAAGCTACAAGGATAATTGTACAACATGGGGAATATAGCCAATATTTTATAATAACTATAAATGGAGTGTAACATTTAAAAATTGTGGCTCTCCCCTTCAGTTCAAACTGGCAGTTTTCCTGCTGGGGTGGCTGATTAGTTCCATGCTTCATACCCACACTCATCTCCTTATCAAATGGTTGGTTCTCCACACACTTAACTGTTCTATTCTGAACACACATTCACATTCTTTGGATTATGGATGGGCTGAGAATTTTCCAGACTTCAATGTTCTGGGTCCTTTTTGCTTAACAATTCCTTCTTCAGTTCATTTATCTCTTCTTGCATTTAACTGTATGCAGTCAGGAGGAACCAAGCCACTCCTTCAACACTTTGCTTAGATATCTCCTCAGATATTTATATTGTGTAAATATACAATTTTATTACTCACAAGTTCTACCTTGCACAAAACACTAGAACACAAACACAGTTCAGCCAAGTTCTTTACCATTTTATAGCAAGGACTGCTTTTTGTCCATTGTCCAGTAATGTGTTCTTCATTTCTGAGACCTTATCTGTACATGATTACTTGTATTGTCTAAAAAGATGGACACTTACTCTCCCGCTCTCTTCCTTTCTTTCTGAGCTTTCTCCACAATCACCTGCAGAAGTCCTTTCATGGCAATATCAGCATTTTCTAACAGGTACCAATAGAGTACTGTCTAAGCTTGTCTTGGTCACCTCCTAACACCGTCACATTGGAGGTCAGGGTTGGGGCGGGGGCACAAACATTCAGTACTAATACCACCTGAACTCCCTAATCCTCCTGCTCTTATCTCCTTGGGCACTTCTGATCATCTAACACATCGTATATTTTACTTACTAACTAGAATATAAGTTACAGAGGGAGGGATTTTTGTCTTGTTTTGTTCACTGCTCTATTCCCAAGCACATAGTTGGAGCTCAGTACACAGTTGTTAAATGAATGAATGAATGAATGAATATAGGACTAGCAGTCAGGTGATGTGTGTTATGCTACCAACTCTCATTAACAAGCGGTGTGGCTTTTGAAATGTAATTTAATCTCTCTGGATTTTAACTGTTCTCATCAATAAGCAAGAGTATTAAAAAGCCCTAAGGTTAGAAAATTCTAAGGATATGGTACATAGTAAGAAAATAACAATTATGATATACAATAATTATACAACTGCAAACTTTTTTTTTGCCTGATTGTTAGTCATAATAAGAAGAGTACTTATTTGGCATATCCATATCATAGGCAGAAATTTTCAATCGTACCTGAGAACTTAACTTGAGAAGATCAGTCTGAGAGTCACTGGATTCTGAACTGTCAGAGCCATAGCAACTACAAAAAATAATAAATTATTTTAATTTACAGAATGTTTTGGTGGTATTTTAAGATTTCAACTGTTACTTTTACTTTATTATCTTATTGGAATGGTAGAAATAGTTCTAATTATAAGAAGAATGTTTACAAAGGTGGTATAGATGTTTGGTAGTTCTAGGCATTATAAGAGTATTAGAAGAATGATGACTGAAACTGATTGGAACACGTCAAATATAAACAAATCTGAGTTCAAAATGATACTCTCTATCTGCAAACAATACAGGGGCACTAACTCAAAGTCTGAACATTTATAAATAAAGGGGAAGAATCAAACATTTGTTCTGCTTTTCCTATAGGAACTGCACTAAAATTAGCACCTTCCTTCTTCCAATAACATTCCCTTGGCATTAAATTTTGCACTTATTATTCACTAACTTAGATTATTTATATGGCATCTCTGTAAGTGTGTCAGTTCTCTGTGGGTAATGACAGCATTAAAAACAATTTGAATATGTCTTTCATATACAGTACATAGTGGGTGCTCAATTAATATCATCTAAATAAATGAATAAATGAAGTCTTGATGAGGTCTGGCTAAAGTAATGTGCATGGGAAAAATTTTCCTCCACCTATAGCCAGGATTTTCAGTACAGACTGAAAATTATATACTCATATTATTATAAAGAGCATAGTATCAGTAGAACAGCACAGCAGATTACATTACTACCACCATCCTGACTTACCTAGACTCTAGATCCAATGTAATTTCTTTCAGAGAAGTATCTGAATCATCAAGGACTTCTTCCAAGTTTATATGTTTTTCCATTTCTTCTAATTCTTTCAGGCACTGATAATACTAGGGGAAAATGATAGATGAGTTAATTATAAAATAACTATTTCCTAATTAAACTGAATATTTATAGATACCTGGAACATCAAGTACAAAAAACACTGAACACTGTTAGGATATTAAAAGGAACAAACTGCTGTAGGCCCATAGGCAGGTTATGTTATCTGAGAGACTGGAGTCTGATGTATCATCAGATGGACTTTACTTACCTTGGTTCGGTCTGGATCACAGTAGTCCAAGAGAGAATCACAAAAATGATACCCCATCGACTCCAAGTCTTTTGTGTTGAAATGAATGCCTCTTTTATTACCTAAAACATCAATAAGTTTAGCCACCCTTGAAGGTGACTTAAACATATTTTCTTAGCAGGTAGGCCTAAGTTGCCCAACAAAGTGTAAACAAAACATCTGATATGATTCCATATTCTGTCCTTTGGATTTTCTACACTGGGACAGGTCATTTAACAGCTTATTGCTTTCCCTTGTTCCTTCTCCACCACCTGGACCAAAGGTGACTTAATACAGATTAGTCTGTGTTGCAAAGCAGGAGAAAATCAGTAAGAAAGTTATAGAATACTTGGTTACCAGGTATAAGCACCCTAGTTATCACTTAGAGAAAAACCTGGGTAAATATTTTAATGTTTTCATTATCATTAATAGTGTTATAAGAATTTCAAGGTGCTTTAAAAACTAGCCAGAAGTTACAAGTGTGGATTTCCAGCACTTTCCTTTGAGTTGATACATTTTCTAATAATGTGACAATTACCTTAATATGGGGCATTCTAAGGATAATGTTAAATGTGACTGAAAGCTTTCTTAAATGGAACTAGGGCACACTTTTTAGTTCAAGGAACCAATTAAAATACAAATTGACAAAAAACAAAAACAAAGCCCAGTCTAAGTTTGCCTTAAAAATGGCAAATCTACTAAAGATATTTCTATTCCGATATTTTAATTATGAGCATTGCTTTTTCTTGAAATCATTAGAGTCATCTGTAGGAACCCCCTTCTAAAACAAAAACAAAAACCCCAAACAAGCAATTAAAGATTAGTTCATGAAACAACCAATTAGGTATTCTATGTATGTGCTAAAACTTCCTTTTCTAAACAAAGGAAAATGATGATAGAGATATATAGTGGGAGTCTGTTTATTCATCCTATCTATAGAATTGATTAGATATCAGTATGTATCTAAGCAGGAAGAAAGTGCTCACGATCCAGTTGCCTACACTATTAATCTTACATTAAAAACGTCTCTTTGGTTTAAAGCTCTGACAGTCATGAATGAGGACACTTGATCCTACCCAGAGTAGATCCACAAAAAGTGGCCTCCATGGTAAAGCTGTTCCTGATTCCCACTTTCCACATTACCACCCTTCCTATTCCCTCTTTGCTCTTCTGAATATTAAACTTGCAAGCTGAGAATGAAAACTGAAAAGACGCAAATGAAAATGAGACCCATTGCTTTTCTAATCACAATGTCTTTCATAGGAAGTAAGGTTGGAAATGAAAAAGTAGTTGTGCAAAAGCAATAATTCTCTCTAAAGCTTTGGGACCTTTTATATCCTGACCAATGAAAATAACTCATTTTAAGGATGACATATTTACATTTCTGAGAATTATAGACTTAAATTCTGAAATAAATTTTATTTTTTATCTATATATAACATATGCATTCAAAACCAGCTGATGAATTCTTGATAGTGTTGACTTTAAAAGGCTATAGGAAGGAGCCTAAACATGTTTAGGAATGAAGATCAGTGTTGTAGATTTTCAGAATCGAATACGATGCTTTATTATCACATGAAAGATAATTTGAAAGTCGCCCTCAAGTACTGTTATAACATCAGTATCTACAATGAGTTTTTGTAATTTAATTACAATTAGAAAAATTTACTTTGTGTTCCATTCTGTGAATTTTAACACATGTATAGGTTTGTGTAAACACTACCACAAATCAGGATATAGGACAATTCCATCACCTCTTAAAAACTCCCTTGTGCCATCCCTTTGCAGTCACAAGTATTTCACTTATTTTGGAGTGATGGTAAATGATATTCTTTTAAATTTTGGTTTCCAGTTGTTCACTGTGAGTATATAGAACTGCAGTTGGTTTTTGTGGGTCGACCTTGTATCCTATGACACTGCTAAACTCAGTTATTAGTTCTAGGAGTTTTTGTGGATTGCATGGGTTTTCTATGAACACAATCACGCCTGCCTTTCCAATCTGTCTGCCTTTTATTTCTTTTTCTTCCCTTATTGCACTTGTTAGAACCTCCAGTATAGGCTGAATTGAAGGGGTAAAAGTGGATATCCTTGCCTTGTTCCTGACCTCAGGAGGAAAACAATCAGTCTTTTATCATTAAGTATGGTGGTAGGATATTGGGCATTTTTTTTCATATCTCAAATTACTGGTCATTAAACATTTCACACAGTTGCTTTCTTATGGTCAATTGTATAAACCAATCAGAATAACTAAATAAAAAAGCAGTTTACTAACTAAAATTATCCATTTTGCTGTCTTGCATGGGCAACATGTAGTAAAGGAAAAGTCAAAATAGGAAAAAGTCAAAATATTAAAGGTGCTTACTTTATCTGGACAATTTTTGCTCAGTGGAAAGATTTTGCTAAGTGGAAAGATTCGTTGCTGTAAGTATAATGCTTTACATCTGTCACTATCATCACAGCCATACATGAAGATGTTCTCTTTCTTACTATGGTCATGAAGGTCACAATACAAAATAACCTCTCGTTTCTCCATCAATCTACAAAGAAGAAAAAGAACAAGTTACTACATTTTACCTCTGCATTTTTCTTCTATGGCTGTAATTATGGATTAACAAGTCTAATATCCAAATAAACAATTTCTTATATCCTACTTTTCAGTTTCTTTTCTTACCTCTTATGATTATTAACATATAATTTTTTAAACACCTACAATAAGTTCCTATTAATTGTATATAAAATATGAATGTTTCAGCCTTCCAGTATAAGGACAAAATTTTTACCTTACTCCCAAGACTTTCTCCAAGAGGATCTCTCTGCTTTTTTGATTGTGTTTTTTGTTGTACACAGAAAACAGCTCACTCTTATCTTTGCCTTTTAGCTCTCACATAGATTCTTTCTGACTGAAGTATCTTCTTTCTTCATCTTTGTAAATGCAAATACTACCCCTTATCCCTCAACACCAACCTCACGTCTCACTTCCTCTCTGACTAGTCAAGCCCACAGACTTTTCTTTTTTGAACTCCTGTAGCACTTAATGTTGGTACCATTTACTTGGCACTTGCCTAGGTAAGTTTTCATATTTTTGATATTTAATCAAACATGGATAGGGAATGCTTCAAAACATCTAAAACAGTGCTATGCACACAAGTACCAAAATATGTGTTAAAAATTGAGTGCCTGACGACTTAGTGCTGAAGCCAATTAATATTTAACCTTTGAGTAATGTGGTGAGTAAATATCATTTTGAGAAAAATAGTACCAAAGTTTGAATTGATTGTTTTTCTGGTAAATTTCTAATAAATAATTTAAAGAAATCATTTCTCAAGAGCAGAATTCTTAGCCTGCATAATTTAGGCATTCAATGAATATTAAACTAATAAAAAATAAGTCCCCCAAACTGGTTGGTGAAAATAACTAGCAGAGAGGCTTTCAAAAGGTGAAAAAGTGGTGGTGTTAAGGTGGTAGGATTACCGACATTTTTGCCTTTATTTTCATATCATATTTCCAAACTTCATATAGCATTATTATATTACTTAAATAACTAAAATTACATATACTGCTTACATCTGTAAGAATACCAAATGTTAATAATTTATAGTAACATGAAATGTAATACTTTTATAACAAAATATTAAATCCTAAAATCTAAATATTCAAAGTGTAGCTTCTATCCAAAACAATACTTCTTTAAACTATAGTGAAATCCCAAGTTGAAGTCTGTTACATGTATTAATTTATTGCCCTTTTTCATTTGATGACCAGTAAATTCTAACTGATAACATAAAATTGACATAAAGTCACCAAATGATCATTACAAGTTTTTAGGAAAAGGACTAGATTATAAAGTAAGACTATCAAGTTAGCTCCTTAAATAAGATATGCTGTACATTTTTAAACCATTTCCCCAGTTTTAATGAACACTTGGTTTCTTATAAGTGAGTCAAAAGAAACCTCTAAGTAATTAAATCCCAAAGAAATGTTACTACTTTTGAAGTCAAACAGCATAATAGGGTCTCTCATCTTAACACTAATTTAAATCACTTTAGAAACAGTTGGGATTCCTTTCTTAGCCAGTTAAGATATCCTAAGTACCTTACACTAAGTATCCTATATTAAAAGCTACTCTCTGTTATCCTCAAATACTTTAAATATATTTAGTTTTAGACATACTTACAGCCTCTCACCTTTCCACACGTATGTGACTGACTTTTATTCCATTTATCTGCCTATGATTAATTAATTGCATTAAAGTAGTTCTCTTTCTTGGAAGTCTTTCTGAAACTTATTGAATAGATTCCTGCCTTAACCTTCTTATGAGGCAATTTAAGAAGAACAAAGACATATAAAATATCTTCCACAGAGACAAGCCAAAGGGCCTTGGCCTGTAATCCATCTTGTGTTGGGCCAGGCACCCTTAATGTCAAAGAGCATTAAGTAGACATTATAAATACTCTAATGGGCATCCCATCAGCTCCCTTTCTATTAAAAAATAAACTTTAAATTTTGGAATAACTTTAGATTTACACAAAACTGGCAAAATAGTAGAGAGAGTTTCCATATATCTACCCCTCATCCAGTTTCCCCTAATGTTAACATATTACATAACCATGGCACATTGTCAAAAACTAAGGAACCAACGTTGGTACATTACTATTAAACTCCCAACCTTATTTGGATTTCACTAGTTTTCCCAATAATGTCCTTTTTCTGTCCCAGAATCCAATCTAGGATACCACATTGCATTTACTCAGCTCTCTCCATTGTGTGCCATCCCCAGGAAAATTAGTTATGGGTTACTCTTTATGACTTAAATATTTCCCAAATAATTTCAGAGAATCCTGAAGTCCACATTTGTGAGGGGTATAAAACAAGAGTTTTTACTCATTTTTGTGGAGATCTGCACTTCACTCCCCACGTGTCTATAAAGATAAAAGGATTAACATGAAAGTTGCGGCTGAACTAAGTAACCAGAGCCATGCTGGGTGCTCCTGAAGCCTGTCAGCTCCTCTGAGGGACTGGAGGTATCTTTGAGGTCCTCCTCCTTGAAACAGGGCTCTTATGCTTTTACTAGGGGCCCTGATGACAGAGCTGGATGAGGATATAAACACCCTCTATAATAGTACTTATCATTGTAACATTTGAACAATCCTAAATAGTTTACGAAGAGTTATTACATCTATATCTAATTCATTAACTTCTTTTCTTTTTACATCTGCGGAAACACTGAATATATTTAGAGCTTCCAGTGTTCCAGTAATATTGGGCACTTTATTCTGGGCACTTTAGTAGTAATATTCTCATTTAATCCTCTTGTCTGTGAGGTAAGCATTATTATTCCCACTTTATAGATGAGAAAACTGAGGTTTGGGTTTGTTTTTAAAATTACTCAAGATCACACAGTTAGCAAATGATATAGCAGGGATTCCAATCTGATATGTTTCCACTCTAGTCTCCACATTCTTAACCAAAAAGGTTAAGAGGATTTGGGTGTTCTTTGACTCCAATAAATCTTTCTACTCTAGCAATGCCTATTCCTGATTGTTATTACTTGAATCTATTAAAGAATTCACCCAGTAATTCAACAAAGCTTTAAATACTATGTGCATTTTACTGTTCTGATTCTTTAGAAAATTTAAAGCTGTTCATTTTTTCCAGGGGCAAATAAGACTATTCATAAAAGTTTAAATAAGTATGTAACCTATCATCAAAAGACTCATCATAGAGCAATGTATGGTCAACATAGTGCCAGAAGGCTCTGTAGATGTAACTAATTTTCACATATAAGGGATTCAAGGATCCCAAAATAAACATCAGTGCTAACCAAATTTTAGGATAGGCAAATGTAACTATACATTTTCACTAAGCCATTAAAATGTTCTAGAGTCTATTTCATTACTTAAAAGAAAGCTAGTGAACGTAGTGGCATAATGCCAGAAAGGTACAGAAGCAGAGTTGGGAAGAATAAGGAAAAAAATTAAGTAGCTATAGTTAAACTATCTTAAGAAAATCTAGAGTAAAATGAGTGGGATTGTGGGAGCAAAATTCTTACTACCAAGTTTACTAAATAAGCATAGGGTAATTTGATGCTTATTTTACCTACAGATCATGTTCTGGGTATACCAAACAGAAGGAAATGACTCCTTCAGGAGAGATGTATAGTTAAGGTTTAAATCCCATCCAGCTAAGGAACACCGATAATTTCCCACAATCACACCATCTGGATTCAGCATGAGTACCACCTTGAAGATGAAAGTGTCCCAGAGCAACTGTGTATCACTTGAGTCTCCTAAAATATAATCTAGGAAGCCCTTCATGATCCAAAAGCTGTGGTTTCTCTTGGATGTACCCTTGCAGTCAAAATCATGGCCTTTCGCTTTCTTGACTCACTGTTCTTCAAGGGGGTAGTAATCGTTAAAACATACACCATGTTCCTAGTAATTGTGTGGCACAAGACACGTATTTTACAAAGCTTTGACTGTACTGGGTCATTATTGATGCTAGAAAGGTATTCTTGCAGGTTTGTGTAAGTGTATGGATAGCAGGTATCTTTATTGTGTGGAAATTGAAATGTCCATGTAAGAGAAATAATGGCACCCGTCTTGCCCCTGGTTGCTTCTATAATACTTCATTTGGTCTCCTATTCTCTGCCAGCCAATATTATGAGCACTGGCCTCGTTTTCAGAATAAAACAGTGGGTGCATACCCCGATTATAAAGACTAGCAGGCTTGGTGAAATGGATAATAGTGAATCTGTAGTCTATTCCTGCTTGGGTATTAGTGACTTGGAAGTAGTACCACTGGGTGTGTTTATTTGTGAACAGGTCAGGGCACACAGTCAGCTGGTATTCATATTCTGCCCTAAAACACAAAAAAAGGAAGGGGAAAAAAAGCACATAAAAATGTAAAAATGACATTCAAGTTTAAATTAAATAATAAAAGTAATAATAAATATACAAATAATAAACTACCTATTCACAGAAAGCTTTTTATTTGGGAAACAACATTTATTTAGGCAATGTCCAATAAGCAAGTAATTGCAAAAAATCAATGTTTTGAAGCTTTCTCTTTTATTGGATGCAAAACTGCTTCTATGTGAATTCTAAAGTCTTTTTACTCCTTTGTAATTCGAGAGAGCACATAAAAAAATGGGCATTTGACAAAAATTATATATGTCAACCAGGTTATGTTTCCTATAAAAGAAGTGATTAAAGAGTTCTTAAGTTTTTAAGAATTCAAGTCCAATATTTCTTTTTTTACTTCAGACATATATTTCTGTTTTATATTAGATTCTAGCTCTAGGAATCTGAAATACCTATCGCTAAGAAAGGTTAAAAACCTATATAAATTACTATAAGCATATGGATTATAAAACTGTAAACTCTGAGAGGACAGGAACTGTATTTCATAACTGTGTGCATCCCCCATACTTAATCATTGAAGATACTTAAAGGCAAAAATAATTTCATTAGTATATTACTTACATATCTAACAATTTTACCTGGTTAGTTGTGACTTTTTTTTACCAAGTACTTCTATCAGCATTATGCACTTATTGTGTGTGTATATGTGTTTGTGTGTGTAGTTATAAACAGCGAACTAGGAAATGAATGTTGTAAAACCTTGAGAGCCATTGAGTCTAGGTGATGGGTATATGATAGTTAATGTAGAACTGTATTATGCTCTGTACTTAAGTGTATGTTTAAAATTTTTCATTAAAAAATTAAAAAAAAAATATCCTTGGATTGCAGGCATGTTCCCAAGCACGTTTTACAGAACACTCATCTGAAGAACTACTCCATTAAAAAGTCTGAGAAGCGGGGTGTGTGTGTGACAATTCATATTGGCATACTGAAAATGTACACTACAGAAACCTGTTTAATTCATAGTTCTCAAAATTGTTTGAATCCAGAACCTTCCATACCTACCCCCTTAAAATAATCTCTAAGTAGCATCTATACTTCAAGGACTTATAGTTCAGTAATGGATACTAAAAGTAATGTATCTAATACAGGAAATAATAAATAGTTGATAGTCTACCTCCTCAAATAAAAATAATTAAAACCTACACTTTGACTACCTTCCGTAGATTACCACTCTCAAACCTTGCTTCAAACATCAAAGTATCATCACAGTTATTCACAGGCTGCTTCAAGGGTGTTCGGTTGCCCCCAACTTGGGAATACACAAAACAAGGCTCTTTGTAGGCTGATGAGAAACCATAAAGATATCAAGCCATAGCTAACGTATATAGGCTATTCTGCATAGAGTTTGGAACTACAGTATAACTGAAGTGTCACTAAGGATTATAAATTTTAACATAATTTGACACTAGCATATATAGGTTTATGTTGAAATAAGTAAGTCTAAGTATTTAGACTAGAAAAGCAATGCCTGAAATAAATTCATATATTTCTCACAGTAAAAATACTTACTCTACTTCTGGTTATAATGAAGTAATTGGTCCTGAAGTCATCTTTTCACTGTAAATAACTATAAAACTGGACAAAAAATATGAATTAACTGTTTTCATGCATTTGGACAACACAAATACCAGAACTACATATGGTTCTTGAAAGAAGGTAAATACATGAAATAAGCCCATGTTTAATTCTTGTTTTCTTCCTGGGGGTACTTTTTACCTCTTAGGAAGATGGCACTTAAGGATAGCATAACAGTCATGTTGAGCTGAGGAGGCGAGATTGTTCCCTGGGGCTGCTGAAATTGGTACCCTGGGTACCAGAGAGAAGAACGCTATGTAGAAGGGAGGGCTTCAATAGTCTACATGGTGGTTCCCCAGTCCTTGGCTGAAGGCTTGGCTCTACAAGCACAGGATAAGACTAGGGAAGATAGGACAGAGTGCTACTGTAGGACTGAGATACCAGAGGATAAACGTTCTAGGATATATTGAAATTCAACCTATCCAGAATACAAGGACTTCACTGAGCACCTCAGGCATTCAATCGTGACTCTAGAAAGGTTGTATATTAGGCATAAGAACCGCATTCAGGAGTAAGGGCCATGACCTAGGACTAAGGACAAAATGAAAACAGACCTGCTTTTATAAAAAATAAACCAATTCCAAAGGAAGCAAAATGATTTGCCAGCAATTTAGCTGCCTACCAGAAAAAAATTCAGCATGTTTAAAAAGAACATAATACAAACTCCTACAACATATCTTTCACAATTTCCCACATATGATAAAAAAAAATTATGAAGCACACAAAGAAGGAAATGTGATCCAATAAATATTTAACAGACCCAAAGATAACTCAGATGGTACGATTAACAGAGAAGGACTTTGAATATATGTTAAAATACTTAAAGGAAAAGATAGAGATAGTGAATAAACAGATCAAGTAATTCAAAAAAAGAAGAAATGTTAACTATAAGAAGAATGAAATGAAAATTCTAGAAATAAAAAGTACAATAATGGAAATGAAAGATTTACCAGATGGGCTTAAGAGAAACTGAATATTGCAAAGGAAAGACTCAGTGAACTTAAAAACAAATGAATACAATTATCCAAACCCAAGGCCAGAGGAGAAAAAAAGAACAAAGACCCAGTGACATGTGGGAGATAGCTAGAAATCTACCATATGGATTGGAGTTGGAATTACAAAGGACAGAAGAGAAAGAATATTATGGAGAAAATACGTGAAGAAATAATGGCTGAAAATTTCTCAAATTTGGAAAAAAAAACAAAGAACTCTATTAAATTATGGATCTAAGAGGTTCAGCAAACTCCAAGCCGGATAAATATAAAGATAACCAAATCTAGGCAGGTCACAGTCAAATTGCTGAAAACAGCCAAACAGAAAAAGACACATCACATATAAGGAACAATGATATAAATTATGGCTGACTTTTTACTAAAGAGAACAGATGTCATGAGACAATGGAACAATATCTTTAAAGAAAGAAAAATATTTAAAAGAAAAAAATGTAAACCCAGAATTCTATATACTCAGTTGTTTGGGGACTTCCTTCTACAGCTACAGGTTTGGAAACCACTCTGTTCTCTTACCCCTTCAGGCCTAGGAGGAATAATGGTTCTGTTCTATTGACAATTCTATGTTGCTTCACCATCCCTTATTAGTCTCCCTTAATTCTGTCCACCCTTTTGTAAGTTATCCTTTCATTAAAGTTTCTTAAATTACTCTATGTAAGCCATCCACTTCCTGACAAGAGCCTGACCGACTCACCTCATCTACTTTAATTTCATATTAGATCTCATTTATGTGTGAAAGTTATGAGGTACATTAGCTATGTAAATATTTGAAATCAAATATAAAAAATCAGAGGTGCTTTTCTCACCCCAGTTGCTTAAAAATGCATGAGTATATGATTTCTGTAATTGCTTACTGTGTAAGAAGAAATTCCCGTGAATTTCTCTGTTTTGCCAGCTCTTTAAATAAAATACATTTGCTTCCTGGAAGTCATCTTTAATATATAGTCTAAGATACTGGGTTGGCCAAAAAGTTCATTCCGGTTTTTCCATAAGATGTGGTGAAACTGTACAGGAGTCCCATACTTCCTTACATTGGTGCTTCAGGAGCAGCGCAGTTTAGAATGTAGGTTGAGACTTCTATGTTTGATTATTAGCGTACTCTAACATGAAGCAGAGATTCTGCATTACCAGAGCTCTCAAGGTGCACTTATTAATCCTGAGTGTTAAGAACACTTTCCTGAGATGTAATCTTAGATGTTATTTGCAATGTGGGATATTTTCCTCTTTTCAAGAATGCAGTCCCAAGAAATGCATCAAACTGGCATAATATGAAAATAAATCACCTGAAAGACTGCATGAAAATGACCTATAGATGGAAAGGGGATGATAGTTGCAGAGCACTCTGCTGGATTTACCTTTGAAAACTGATGCGAAGCTTAATTCCATCGCAATAAGACTCTTCATTCTCATGGTCAACATGATGCTTTATCTTAAAGTAAGTATGCATAAGCTGCAATATGCACCTTCAAGAACATAATTAGCACTGAATCAACATTTGGATTAATATGTAACCAGACGTGTTTGTGGAGTCAGGGACTTCCTGTTAATTTACAATTTCCACTATAAACAGCAGAACAAATATAACTAAGAGATTAGCCCAGGTACCAAGTTATTTTTTATAGCAACATGTCTCATATACCCACCATCTTCAGCTAGGTAAACCACAGGATCCTCCTTGGAGCTTGGATAAAGGGGTTCTATCTCCAGGCCTGTTGGGATGTACATTCGCTCAGGATTAGAAGGGGTCCAATCTGGAGAAAAAGAGAAAACAGAGGGACCTTCAAGATGGCGGAGGAGTAAGATGTGGAGATCATCTTCCTCCCCACAAATACATCCACACATGGAACAACTCCTACAGAACACCTACTGAACACTGGCAGAAGACCTCAGACCTCCCAAAAGGCAAGAAACTCCCGATGTACCTGAGTAGGGCAAAAGAAAAAAGAGAGACAAAAAATAGGGATGGGACCTGCACTTCTGGGAGGGAGCTGTGAAGGAGAAAAGGTTTCCACACACTAGGAAGCCCCTTAACTGGCGGAGACTGGGGGTGGCGGGAAGCTTCAGAGCCACGGAGGAGAGCACAGCAACAGGGGTGCAGAGGGCAAGGCAGAGAGATTCCCGCACAGAGGATTGCTGCCGACCAGCACTCACCAGCCTGAGAGGCTTGTCTGCTCATCCTCCAGGGCGGGTGGGGGCTTGGAGCTGAGGCTTGGGCTTCGGAGGTTGGATCCCAGGGACAGGACTGGGGTTGGCTGCATGAACACAGCCTGAAGGGGGCTAGTGCACCACAGCTAGCCAGGAGGGAATCCGGGGAAAAGGTCTGGAGCTGCTAAAGAGGCAAGAGACTTTTTCCTGCCTCTTTGTTTCCTGGTGTGTGAGGAGAGGGGATTAAGAGTGCCGCTTAAAGGAGCTCCAGAGACGGGTGCAAGCCGGGGCTATCAGCGCGGACCCCAGAGACAGGCATGAGACGCTAAGGCTGCTGCTGCCGCCACCAAGAAGCCTGTGCGCGAGCACAGGTCACTATCCACACCTCCTCTCCTGGGAGCCTGTGCAGCCCGCCACTGCCAGGGTCCTGTGATCCAGGGGCAACTTCCCCGAGAGAACACACAGCACACCTCAGCCTCTTAAAACGTCATGCTGGCCTCTGCCGCCACAGGCTCGCCCCGTATTCCAAACCCCTCCCTGCCCCCTGGCCTGAGTGAGCCAGAGGCCCCTAATCAGCTGCTACTTAAACCCTGTCCTGTCTGAGCAGAAACAGGCACCCTCCGGCGACCTACACACAGAGGTGGGGCCAAATCCAAAGCTGAACCCCAGGAGCTGTGCGAACAAAGAAGAGAAAGGGAAATCTCTCCCAGCAACCTCAGGAGCAGCGGATAAAATCTCCACAATCAACTTGAGGTACCCTGCATTTGTGGAACACCTGAATAGAAAACAAATCATCCCAAAATTGAGGCGGTGGACTTTGGGAGCAATGTAGACTTGGGGTTTGCTTTCTGCATCTAATTTGTTTCTGGTTTTATGTTTATCTTAGTTTAATATTTAGAGCTTATTGTCGTTGGTAGATGTGTTTATTGATTTGGTTGCACTCTTCCTTTTTTTAAATTTATATAATATTTTTTCCTTTTTTTCTTTTTGTGACTGTGTATGTGTATGCTTCTTTGTGTGATTTTGTCTGTATAGCTTTGCTTTTACCATTTTTCCTAGGGTTGTCTTTTTTTTTCTTGGTAGTTTTTAGCGCTTGTTATCATTGGTGGATTTGTTTTTCGGTTTGCTTGCTCCCTTCTTTATTTTTATTACTTTTGTTTTTAATATTTATTTTTTATTTTAGTAACTTTATTTTGTTTTACTTTCCTTCTTTGTTTTTTCCCTCCCTTTCCTCCCTTTTCATCTGAGCCAAGTGACTGACAGGGTCTTGGTGCTCTGGCTGGGTGTCAGACCTGAGCTGAGTTCAGGATACTGGTCTACCAGAGACCTCCCTGCCCGACATAATATGAAATGGTGAAAGCTCTCCCAGAGATCTCCATCTCAACGCAAAGACCCTGCTCCACTCAACGACCAGCAAGCTACAGTGCTGGACACCCCATGCCAAACAACTAGCAAGACAGGAACACAATCCCACCCATTAGCAGAGAGGCTGCCTAAAATCATAGTAAGTTCACAGACACCCTAAAGCACACGACCAGACGTGGTCCTGCCCACCAGACAGGTAAGATCCAGCCTCATCCACCAGAATACAGGCACCAGTCCCTTCCACCACAAAACCTACACAACCCAACTGAACCAACCTTACCCACTGGGGGTAGAAACCAAAAACAACGGGAACTAGGAACCTGCAGCCTGCAAAAAGAAGACCCCAAACACAGTAAGTTAAGCAAAATGAGAAGACAGAGAAACACACAGCAGATGAAGGAGCAAGGCAAAAACCCACCAGGCCAAACAAATGAAGAGGAAATAGGCAGTTTACCTGAAAAAGAATTCCGAGTAATGATAGTAAAGATGATCCAAAATCTTGGAAATAGATGGAGAAAATACAAGAAACGTTTAACAAGGAACTAAAAGAACTAAAGAGAAAACAAACAATGATGAACAACACAATAAAAGATATTAAAAATTCTCTAGAAGGAATCAATAGCAGAATAACTGAGGCAGAAGAATGGATAAGTGACCTGGAAGATAAAACAGTGGAAATAACTACTGCAGAGCAGAATAAAGAAAAAAGAATGAAAAGAATTGAGGACAGTCTCAGAGACCTCTGGGACAACATTAAATGCATGAACCTTCGAATTACAGGGGGTCCCAGAAGAGAAAAGAAAAAAAAATGAACTAAGAAAATATTTGAAGAGATTATAGTTCAAAACTTCCCTAATGTGGGAATGGAAATAATCAACTCCAGGAAGCACAGAGAGTCCCAGTGAGGATAAATCCAAGGAGAAACACGCCAAAACACATATTAATCAAACTATCAAAAATTAAATACAAAGAAAAAATATTAAAAGCAGCAAGCCAAAAGCAACAAATAACATACAAGGGAATCCCCATAAGGTTAACAGCTGATCTTTCAGCAGACTCTGCAAGCCAGAAAGGAGTGGCAGGACATATTTAAAGTGATGAAACGGAAAAATCTACAAACAAGAATACTCTACCCAGCAAGGATCTCATTCACATTTGACGGAGAAATTAAAACCTTTACAGAGGTCTTCCCTGGTGGCGCAGTGGATAAGAATCCACCTGCCAATGCAGGACACATGGGTTCGAGCCCTGGTCCAGGAAGATCCCACATGCCACGGAGCAACTAAGCCCATGCGCCACAACTACTGAGCCTGTGCTCTTGAGCCCGCGAGCCACAACTACGGAAGCCCACGCACCTAGAGCCCGTACTCTGCAACAAGAGAAGCCACTGCAATGAGAAGCCCGTGCACCACAACGAAGAGTACCCCTGGCTCGCCACAACTAGAGATAGCCTGTGTACAGCAACGAAGACCCAACGCAGCCAAAAATAAAAGTTAAAAAACCTTTACAGAAAAGCAAAAGCTCTTTAAGAGAATTCTGCACCACCAAATCAGCTTTACAACAAATGCTAAAGGAACTTCTCTAAGCAGGAACACAAGAGAAGGACAAGACCTACAAAAACAAACCCAAAACAAGTAAGAAAATGGGAATAGGAACATACATATCGATAATTACCTTAAATGTAAATGGACTAAATGCTCCAACCAAAAGACACAGATGCTGAATGGATACAAAAACAAGACCCGTATATATGCTGTCTACAAGAGACCCACTTCAGACCTAGGGACACATACAGACTGAAAGTGAGGGGATGGAAAAAAGATATTCCATGCAAATGGAAATCAAAAGAAAGCTGGAGTAGCAATTCTCATATCAGACAAAATAGACATTAAAGACTATTACAAGAGACAAAGAAAGACACTACATAATGATAAAGGGATCAGTCCAAGAAGAAGATATAACAATTGTAAATATTTATGCACCAAACATAGGAGCACTTCAAGACATAAGGCAAATACTAACAGCCATAAAAGGGAAAATCAACAGTAACACATTCATAGTAGGGGACTTTAACACCCCACTTTCACCGATGGGCAGAGCATCCAAAATTAAAATAAATAAGGAAACACAAGCTTTAAATGACATATTAAACAAGATGGACTTAAGTGGTATATATAGGACATTCCATCCCAAAACAACAGAATACAATTTCCTCTCAAGTGCTCATGGAACTTTCCCTAGGATAGATCATATCTTGGGTCACAAATCAAGCCCTGGTAAATTTAAGAATAGTTAAATTGTATCAAGTATCTTTTCTGACCACAATGCTATGAGACTAGATATCAATTACAGGAAAAAATCTGTAAAAAAATACAAACACATGGGGGCTAAACAATACACTACTAAATAACCAAGAGATCACTGAAGAAATCAAAGAGGAAATCAAAAAATGCCTAGAAACAAATGACAACGAAAACACGACGACCCAAAACCGATGGGATGCAGCAAAAGCAGTTCTAGGAGGGAAGTTTATAGCAATACAAGCCTACCTCAAGAAACAAGAAACATCTCAAATAAACAACCTAACCTTACACCTAAAGCAATTAGAGAAAGAGGAACAAAAAGACCCCGAAGTTAGCAGAAAAAAAGAAATCATAAAGATCAGATGAGAAATAAATGAAAAAGAAATGAAGGAAACGATAGCAAAGATCAATAAAACTAAAAGCTGGTTCTCTGAGAAGATAAACAAGATTGATAAACCATTAGCCAGACTCGTCAAGAAAAAAAGGGAGAAGACTCAAATCAATAGAATTAGAAATGAAAAAGGAGAAGTAACAACTGACACACAAAGGATCATGAGGGATCACTACAAGCAACTATATGCCAATAAAATGGACAACCTGGAAGAAATGCACAAATTCTTAGAAAAGCACAACCTTCCGACACTGAACCAGGAAGAAATAGAAAATATGAACAGACCAATCAGAAGCACTGAAATTGAAACTGTGATTAAAAATCTTCCAACAGGGCTTCCCTGGTGGCGCAGTGGTTGAGAGTCCGCCTGCCGATGCAGGGGACATGGGTTCGTGCCCCGGTCCGGGAAGATCCCACATGCCGCAGAGCGGCTGGGCCCGTGAGCCATGGCTGCTGAGCTTGCGCGTCTGGAGCCTGTGCTCCGCAACGGGAGAGGCCACAACAGTGAGAGCCCCGCGTACCACAAAAAAAAAAAAAAAAAAAAAAAATCTTCCAACAAACAAAAGCCCAGGACCAGATGGCTTCACAGGCGAATTCTATCAAACATTTAGAGAAGCGCTAACACCTATCCTTCTCAAACTCTCCCAAAATATAGCAGAGGGAGGAACACTCCCAAACTCATTCTACGAGGCCACCATCACCCTGATACCAAAACCAGACAAAGGTGTCACAAAGAAAGAAAACTACAGGCCAATATCACTGATGAACATAGATGCAAAAATCCTCCACAAAATACTAGCAAACAGAATCCAACAGCACATTAAAAGGATCATACACCATGATCTAGTGGGTTTATCCCAGGAATGCAAGGATTCTTCAATATATGCAAATCAATCAATGTGATACACCATATTAAAAAATTGAAAGAGAAAAAACATGATCATCTCAACAGATGCAGAGAAAGCTTTTGAGAAAATTCAACACCCATTTATGATAAAACCCTCCAGAAAGTAGGCATAGAGGGAACTTTCCTCAACATAATAAAGGCCATATATGACAATCCCACAGCCAACATCGTCCTCAATGGTGAAAAATTGAAACCATTTCCACTAAGATCAGGAAGACGACAAGGTTGCCCACTCTCACCACTATTATTCAACATAGTTTTGGAAGTTTTAGCCACAGCAATCAGAGAAGAAAAAGAAATAAAGGAATCCAAATTGGAAAAGAAGAAGTAAAGCTGTCACTGTTTGCAGATGACATGATACTATACATAGAGAATCCTAAATATGCCTCCAGAAAACTACTAGAGCTAATCAATGAATTTGGTAAAGTAGCAGGATACAAAATTAATGCACAGAAATCTCTGGCATTCCTGTACACTAATAATGAAAAATCTGAAAGAGAAATTAAGGAAACACTCCCATTTACCACTGCAAGAAAAAGAGTAAAATACCTAGGAATAAACCTACCTAAGGAGACAAAGGACCGCTATTCAGAAAACTATAAGACAGCGATGAAAGAAATTAAAGATGATACAAATAGATGGAGAGATATACCATGTTCTTGGATTGGAAGAATCAACATTGTGAAAATGACTATACTATCCAAAGCAATCTACAGATTCAGTGCAATCCCTATCAAACTACCAATGGCATTTTTCACAGAACTAGAACAAAAAATTTCACAATTTGTATGGAAACACAAAAGACCCCAAATAGCCAAAGCAATCTTGAGAACGAAAAATGGAGCTGGAGGAATCAGGCTCCTTGACTTCAGACTATACTCCAAAGCTAAAATAATCAAGACAGTACGGTACTGGCACAGAAACAGAAATATAGATTAATGTAACTGGATAGAAAGCCCAGAGATAAACCCACACACATATGGTCACCTTATCTTTGATAAAGGAGACAGGAGTATACAATGGAGAAAAGACAGCCTCCTCAATAATTGGTGCTGGGAAGACTGGACAGCTACATGTAAAAGAATGAAATTAGAACATTCCCTAACACCATACACAGAAATAAACTCAAAATTAAAGAGCTAAATGTAAGGCCAGACACTATCAAACTCTTAGAGGAAAACACAGGCTGAACACTCTATGAAATAAATCACAGTAAGATCCTTTTTGACCCAGCTCCTAGAGAAATGGAAATAAAAAAAATAAACAAATGGGACGTAATGAAACTTAAAAGCTTTTGCACAGCAAAGGAAACCATAAACAAGACGTAAAGACAACCCTCAGAATGGGAGAAAATATTTGCAAATGAAGCAACTGACAAAGAACTAATTTCCAAAATATATAAGCAGGTCATGCAGCTCAATATCAAAAAAACAAACAACCCAATCTAAAAATGGGCAGTAGACCTAAATGGACATTTCTCCAAAGAAGATATACAGATTGCCAACAAACACATGAAAGGATGCTCCACATCACTAATCATCAGAGAAATGCAAATGAGAACTACAATAAGGTATCACCTCACATGGGTCAGAATGGTCATCATCAAAACAGCAAAAAACAATAAATGCTGGGGAGGGTGTGGAGAAAAGGGAACCCTCTTGCACTGTTGGTGGGACTTTAAATTGATAGAGCCACTATGGAGAACAGTATGGAGGTTCCTTAAAAAACTAAAAATAGAACTACCCTACGCCCCAGGAATCCCACTACTGGGCATATACCCTGAGAAAACTGTAATTCAAAAAGAGTCATGTACCACAGTGTTCATGGCACCACTATTTACAATAGCCAGGACATGGAAGCAACCTAAGTGTCCATCAACAGATGAATGGATAAATAAGATGTGGCACATATATAAAATGGAATATTACTCAGCCATAAAAAGAAACGAAATTGAGTTATTTGTAGTGAGGTAGATGGACCTAGAGACTGTCATACAGAGTGACGTCAGAAAGAAAAAAACAAATACCATATGCTAACACATATATATGGAACATTAAAAAAAAAGTGGTTCTGAAGAACTGAGGGCAGGACAGGAATAAAGATGCAGACGTAGAGAATGGACTTGAGGACACGGGGAGGGTGAAGGGTATGCTGGGACGAAGTGAGAGAGTGTCATGGATATACACTACCAAATGTAAAATAGCTAGTGCGAAGCAGCCACATAGCACAGGGAGATCAGCTTGGTGCTTTGTGACCACCTAGAGGGGTGGGATAGGAAGGCTGGGAGGGAGACGCAAGAGGGAGGAAAAATGGGGATATATTTATATGTATAGCTGATTCACCTTGTTATACAGCAGAAACTAACACACCATTGTAAAGCAATTATACTCCAATAAAGATGTTAAAAAATAAAAAAAGGAAAAACATTAATTGAATATGACTTCAAAAGAAAAGAGGAAAATTTTATTGTATATTTTCAAATTATTCATTGGTAGATCTAGGCTCAAATTTAGTGTTTTATGCAAAACTGGATTTTACCAGGGGTTCACTGAAGGTAACAATGAGCATGGTCACACTTTAACAAAACCCATAACATTTCATTTGCACCTTGGTTCTAAGTTATTATATAGTTCATGATTATTTTGTGTCATCACAGATTTTATACTAAAGTTTCATTTCTCCTGGGTGCTTGATGCCTTTCTAACCTACCTCTGGGAATCTTGCTCCACATTCTATTCTCCCTTTCCCTGCATCTTCAGCTTATTGCTTGATAATGGTTGTCCCCTAAGCTTATACACATGGTTCAAGTTTCTTTTGTCTCTCCACAGGAAGGCTATCCTTGGAGCCCCACCATTTTCCTTATCTATACCAGCTTTCGTACTGTTCATTATTTATTTTTTTTGCGGTACGTGGGCCTCTCACTGTTGTGGCCCCTCCCGTTGCGGAGCACAGGCTCCGGATGCGCAGGCTCAGCGGCCATGGCTCACGGGCCCAGCTGCTCCGCGGCATGTGGGATCTTCCCAGACCGGGGCACAAACCCGTGTTCCCTGCATCGGCAGGTGGACCCTCAACCACTGTGCCACCAGGGAAGCCCTCTTCGTTATTTTTAGGACCAAATTTTTTACCATGATCTATCTGATTGGAAAAAAATGACTTTATGGCCCAACTACCCTCATTTTTCCCACTTTTTAGTGGACAAGAATTGGTGATGACTCATTCTCCTACTTCTCGTTTATTATTGGCTGTTATGTGTCAGACTATGCTTGGCTCTGGGAAAAAATATGCTCCAATAGAGGAAGCCAGCCTCTATGATCCCAAATATATTCACTGAAACAATAAACAAAAGAACTTGGTGACATGAAACAAGTATCACTGGGCAAACATGTTTTTGGGATAATATGTACAACTGCTTTAGCAACAGAAGTGTGTTTGACACAATGAATAGGGGTCAAGTCTAGCTACAGAAAAAGCATGGACTAGAATATTGATGCAAAGACTCATCAGTGTACATTGTAGCGTTAACTGAACAACACACAACCAAATAAACTGACAATAAACAATAAAGCAAACTAAAATTTAAAAGTGAGATTCTCATTAGTTGAAAACTTAATCACCTCAAACCAAAATTAATCATTAACTGATAATATAGCATCTGTTCTGAAATTTTTGGGAATTTCAGCCATTTGCCTTTTTTTTTTTAACACCTTGATATATAAAGCTATATATCTGCCCTTTAAAAAGAGTTCAGCGGGGCTTCTCTGGTTGCACAGTGCTTAAGAACTCGCCTGCCAATGCAGGGGACACGGGTTTGACCCCTGGTCTGGGAGGATCCCACAGGCCGCGGAGCAACTGGGCCAGCAAGCCACAACTACTGAAGCCTGCGTGCCTAGGGCCCGTGCTCCACAGCAGGAGAGGCCATGGCAATGAGAAGCCCGTGCACTGCAACAAAGACCCAATGCAGCCAAAAATAAATAATAAATTAATGAAAAAAAGAAAGAAATACTTTCCTCAACTTGGCCTCCACAGCACTTCTTTCCTCCCAGATACAAAAGCATCTGTTTCCACTCCTAGCACTACATCTTTCCCCTTTTAAAAAAAAAAAAAAGTACAGCCATCTCATTTTATATCTTTGCGCAATTTGTTTGAGGATACCTTTTCATACTTAGGTTACAAAGTTATTTCATTTTCATCTCTCTCTCTTAAAAGCAAGAGGAGCCTATTTGGCTCACAGAGGAATTAACCTAATGTCTGCGTTCAAATGGAGTATGATTTGCTGTCCCTGTAAACTTCGAAACTACTTCAGAAACCCTGATGACAACTTCCTGTAACAACAGTATTTTCTTAATAGAAATTCTTTGGGCATTGATTATAAAAGGTGTTCCTGGGGGAGCTTAAAGATGGCAGAAGAGTAAGACGTGGAGATCACCTTCCTCCCCACAAATACGTCAGAAATACATCTACATGTGGAACAACCCCTACAGAACACCTACTGAATGCTGGCAGAAGACCTCAGACCTCCCAAAAGGCAAGAAACTCCCCACATACCTGGGTAGGGTAAAAGAAAAAAGGAAAAATAGAGACAAAAGGATAGGGACAGGACCTGCACCAGTGGGAGGGAGCCGTGAAGGAGGAAAGACTTCCACACACTAGGAAGACCCTTTGCAGGCGGAGACTGCGGGTGGCGGAGGGGGGAAGCTTCGGAGCCGCGGAGGAGAGCACAGCAACAGGGGTGCAGAGGGCAAAGCAGAGAGATTTCCACACAGAGGATCGGTGCCCACCAGCACTCACCAGCCTGAGAGGCTTGTCTGCTCCCCGGCTGGGACGGGCGGGGCTGGGAGCTGAGGCTCGGACTTCGGAGGTCAGAGGACTGGCACTTTCTGCCATTGAATTGCTTTTGCACTTTTGTCAAAAATTACTTGGGCATATTTGTGTAGCTCTGCTTTGGGGCTCTCTATTGTGTTCCACTTATCTATGTATATATCCCTCCACTAATACCACAGGGCCTTGACCACTGTAGCTATATAAAAGTTCTTGAAATCAGATAAGCTTAATGCTCCCACTTTATGCTTCTTTTCAAAATTATTTTAGCTATTCTAGTCATTTTACCTTTTCAGGTAAACGTGTCTATATCTTTAAAAAAAAGTCTTGATAGGAATTGCCTGGAACCCGTATATCTATTTGGGAAGAACTGACACCTTTACTAGACTGAGTTTTCCAATCAATGAACATGGTATATTTCTTGATTTATTTAGATCTTCTTTGATTCCTTTCATTGGCATTGTGTAGTTTTAAGCATTCAAGTCTTGTAGATGTTTTGTGAAATTTACACCTAAGTATTTAAGTTTTCTGAGTGATTATGCTGTATATTGTGGTAGGGGTTTGGATCACACAGATGTATATGCGTTTGCTAAAATTCACTGATTGATAACACTTAGATTTGTGCATTTCATTTAATGTAGAAATTACCTCAAAATAGAAAAAGAATCACAAAGACTGAACTTTAGAGGAGAAATGTAAGAATGTCTACAATTTACTTTGAAATAAATTGAAAGAGGTGTCCCTCTTCTTGCTCTGGGCCCATAATTTGTGGGAGTTTCTGTTAATGAACTTTATCAGACATCTGGTTCTTACTTCAAGACCATCTCACCTAAAATCACTCACTCTTTCCTCTTAAATAAGACATCTTGATGGACTAATGACTAATCAGCCCATGCTCACCCATAACTGTGATTTCATGCATTCAGTATTTTCTAATTTTTAAGGGATGCTATGACTCAGCTATGGCCGTCTGAGGCCTTAACACAGTCAAATAAATTGTAGCTGGACTTTAATTGAATATTATTTACCAACATCATCGACCATAAGGTGTTATTCAGTCAGTGGTTACAGGACATAAGGATAACTGCAGACACACATACATGTACACACATATGCATATGAACAGGTAAAGGACCTGTTTAACAAACCCCCTTTACCCCCCACTAAATCCCATGCTCTGCATCCCTATAATGCCCTGTCAAGCCCCCAAAACAAGGCAAAAACACGTAAGTACGTAGAACTTAGCCATCTACGCAATAACATGGACCACTTAATGCCCAAGATTAGACAGACCTAGAAAATAAACCCCAATCATACCAATAAACTACTTATTCACCATTTATATAGACAGACATCTCCCTAGATCTACCGACCATTTTAATCAAAATTTTAACACTAAATCTAACATAAATCACATAAAACAACTATATACATGTTACTTCAATATGTGAAAACAACTTGTTAATGTAGCTTAAAACCTTAAAGCAAGGCACTGAAAATGCCTAGATGAGTTTACTAACTCCACAAACACGTAGGTTTGGTCCCAGCCTATTAGTTTTTAATAAAATTACACATGTAAGCAGCCACACCCCAGTGAGAATACCCTCTAAATCATTACGATTAAAAGGAGAAGGCATCAAGCACATTAACATTAGCAGCTCATAACGCCTTGCTTAACCACACCCCCACGGGAAGCAGCAGTGACAAAAATTAAGCCATAAACAAAAGTTCGACTAAGTTATACCAACAAGGGTTGGTAAATTTCGTGCCAGCCACCTCAGTCATACGATTAACCCAAATTAATAAAAATATGATGTAAGGCGTGTTAAAGAGTTACATAAAATAAAGTTTTAATTAAGTCATAAAAAGCCGTAACTAAAATAAAAGTAGACTATGAAAGTGACTTTAGTATTTCCTGACCCAAACTGGGATTAGATACCCCACTATGCTTAGCCCTAAACCCAAATAATTACAAGAACAAAATTATTCGTCAGAGTACTACTAGCAGCAGCTTAAAACTCAAAGGACTTGGAGGTCCTTCACACCCCTCTAGAGGAGCCTGTTCTATAATCGATAAACCCTGATAAACCTCACCAACTCTTGCTAATTGAGTCTATATACCGCCATCTTCAGCAAACCCTTAAAAGGAGTAAAAGTAAGCATAATTATTATACATAAACACGTTAGGTCAAGGTGTAACCTATGGGATGGGAAGAAATGGGCTACATTTTCTACTTCAAGAATATATTTTCACCACATTTTAGTTTTAGTTTATGAAAACTAAAAACCAAAGGAGGATTTAGTAGTAAATTAAGAATAGAGTGCTTACTTGATTAAGACCATGAAGCACGCACACACCGCCCGTCACCCTCCTTAAGTATTATAATAATTTTCTATAATCTATTAGCAAACACTAATCATATGAGAGGAGACAAGTCATAACAAGGTAAGCATACTGGAAAGTGTGCTTGAATAAATCAAAGCATAGCTTCAAAAAAGCACCTAGGGAGTAGGAGAGGGGGAAGATGGCGGAAGAGTAAGACGCGGAGACCACCTTCCTCCCCACAGATACATCAGAAATACATCTACACATGGAACGATTCCTACAGAACACCTACTGAATGCTAGCAGAAGACCTCAGACCTCCCAAAAGGCAAGGAACTCCCCACGTACCTGGAGGGGATTAAGAGCGCTGCTTAAAGGAGCTCCAGAGACGGGCGTGAGCCGCGGCTAACAGCGCGGACCCCAGAGATGGGCACAAGACGCTAAGGCTGTTGCTGCCGCCATCAAGAAACCTGTGTGCGAGCACAGGTCACTATCCACACCTCCCTTCCAGGGAGGCTGTGCAGCCCGCCACTGCCAGGGTCCCGGGATCCAGGGACAACTTCCCCGGGAGAACGCACGGCACGCCTCAGGCTGGTGCAACGTCCTGCCGGCCTCTGCCGCCGCAGGCTCACCCAGCATCGTGCCCCTCCCTCCCCCCGGCCTGAGTGAGCAAGAGGCCCCGAATCAGCGGCTCCTTTAACCCCGTCCTGTCTGAGCAAAGAACAGATGCCCTCCCGCGACCTACACGCAGAGGTGGGGCCAAATCCAAAGCTGAGCCCCGGGAGCTGTGCAACAAAGAAGAGAAAGGGAAATCTCTCCCAGCAGCCTCAGGAGCAGCGGATTAAATCTCCACAATCAACTTGATGGACCTGCATCTGTGGAATACCTGAATAGACAATGAATCATCCCAAATAGAGGAGGTGGACTTTGAGAGCAAGATTTATTATTTTTTCCCTTTTCCTCTTTTTGTGAGTGTGTATGTGTATGCTTCTGTGTGAGATTTTGTCTGTATAGCTTTGCTTTCACCATTTGTCCTAGGGTTCTATCCGTCTGTTGTTTTTTATTTCTTAAAAAATTTTTTTCTTAATAATTATTTTTTATTTTAATAACTTTATTTTATTTTATCTTTATTTTCTTTTATCTCCTTCCTTCCTTCCTCCCTCCCTCCCTTCCTTCCTTCCTTTCTACTTTTTCTCCCTTTTATTCTGAGCTGTGTGGATGAAAGGCTCTTGGTGCTGCAGCCAGGAGTCAGTGCTGTGCCTCTGAGGTGGGAGAGCCAACTTCAGGACACTGGTCCACAAAAGACCTCCCAGCTCCATGTAATATAATATGGCAAAAATCTCCCAGAGATCCCCGTCTCAACACCAACACCCAGCTTCACTCAACGGCCAGCAAGCTACAGTGCTGGACACCCTATGCCAAACAACTAGCAAGACAGGAACACAACCCCACCCATTAGCAGAGAGGCAACCTAAAATCATAATAAGTCCACAGACACCCCAAAACACACCACCAGACGTGGACCTGCCAACCAGAAAGACAAGATCCAGCTTCATCCACCAGAACACAGGCACTAGTCCCCTCCACCAGGAAGCCTACACAACCCACTGAACCAACTTTAGCCACTGGGGACAGACACCAAAAACAACGGGAACTACAAACCTGCAGTCTGCAAAAAGACAACCCCAAACACAGTAAGTTAAGCAAAATGAGAAGACAGAAAAACACACAGCAGATGAAGGAGCAAGATAAAAACCCACCAGACCTAACAAATGAAGAGGAAATAGGCAGTCTACCTGAAAAATAAGTGAGAAAAATGATAGTAAAGATGATCCAAAATCTTGGAAATAGAATAGAGAAAATGCAAGAAACATTTAACAAGGATTCAGAGGAACTAAAGATGAAACAAGCAATGATGAACAACACAATAAATGAAATTAAAAATAAAAGGGATCAATAGCAGTATAACTGAGGCAGAAGAACGGATAAGTGACCTGGAAGATGAAATAGTGGAAATAACTACTGCAGAGCAGAATAAAGAAAAAAGAATGAAAAGAACTGAGGGCAGTCTCAGAGACCTCTGGGACAATATTAAATGCACCAACATTCGAATTATAGGGGTTCCAGAAGAAGAGAAAAAGAAAGGGACTGAGAAAATATTTGAAGTGATTATAGTTGAAAACTTCCCTAATATGGGAAAGGAAACAGTTAATCAAGTCCAGGAAGCACACAGAGTCCCATACAGGATAAATCCATGGAGAAACATGCCAAGACACATATTAACCAAACTGTCAGAAATTAAATACAAAGAAAACATATTAAAAGCAGCAAGGGAAAAACAACAAATAACACACAAGGGAATCCCCATAAGGTTAACAGCTGATCTTTCAGCAGAAACTCTGCAAGACAGAAGGGACTAGCAGGACATATTTAAAGTGATGAAGGAGAAAAACTACAACCAAGATTACTCTACCCAGCAAGGATCTCATTCAGATTTGATGGAGAAATTAAAACCTTTACAGACAAGCAAAAGCTGAGAGAGTTCAGCACCACCAAACCAGCTTTACAACAAATGCTAAAGGATCTTCTCTAGGCAAGAAACACAAGAGAAGGAAAAGACCTAAAATAACAAACCCAAAACAATTAAGAAAATGAGAATAGGAACATACATATCAATAATTACCTTAAATGTAAATGGATTAAATGCTCCCACCAAAAGACACAGACTGGCTGAATGGATGCAAAAACAAGACCCATATAATGCTGTCTACAAGAGACCCACTTCAGACCTAGGGACACATACAGACTGAAAGTGAGGGGATGGAAAAAGATATTCCATGCAAATGGAAACCAAAAGAAAGCTGGAGTAGCAATTCTCATATCAGACAAAATAGACTTTAAAATAAAGACTATTAGAAGAGACAAAGAAGGACACTACATAATGATCAAGGGATCGATCCAAGAAGAAGATATAACAATTGTAAATATTTATGCACCCAACATAGGAGCACCTCAAAACATAAAGCAAATACTACCAGCCATAAAAGGGGAAATCGACAGTAACACATTCATAGTAGGGGACTTTAACACCCCACTTTCACCAATGGACAGATCATCCAAAATGAAAATAAATAAGGAAACACAAGCTTTAAATGATACCTTAAACAAGATGGACTTAATTGATATTTATAGGACATTCCAACCAGAAACAACAGAATACACATTTTTCTCAAGTGCTCATGGAACACTCTCCAGGATAGATCGTACCTTGGGTCACAAATCAAGCCTTGGTAAATTTTAAAAAATTGAAATTCTATCAAGTATCTTTTCCGACCACAACACTATAGGACTAGATATCAATTACAGGAAAAGATCTGTAAAAAATACAAACATATGGAGGCTAAACAATACACTACTTAATAACGAAGTGATCACTGAAGAAATCAAAGAGGAAATAAAAAAATACCTAGAAACAAATGACAATGGAAACACGACAACGCAAAACCTATGGGATGCAGCAAAAGCAGTTCTAAGAGGGAAGTTTATAGCAATACAATACTACCTTAAGAAACATGAAACATCTCGAATAAACAACCTAAACTTGTGACTAAAGCAATTAGAGAAAGAAGAACAAAAAACCCCCGAAGATAGCAGAAGGAAAGAAATCATAAAGATCAGATGAGAAATAAATGAAAAAGAAATGAAGGAAACGATAGCAAAGATCAATAAAACTAAAAGCTGGTTCTTTGAGAAGATAAACAAAATTGATAAACCATTAGCCAGACTCATCAAGAAAAAAAGGGAGAAGACTCAAATCAATAGAATTAGAAATGAAAAAGAAGTAACAACTAACACTGCAGAAATGCAAAATATCATGAGAGGTTACTACAAGCAACTCTATGCCAATAAAATGGACAACCTGGAAGAAATGGACAAATTCTTAGAAATGCATACCCTGCCAAGACTGAATCAGGAAGAAATAGAAAATATGAACAGACCAATCAGAAGCACTGAAATTGAAACTGTGATTAAAAATCTTCCAACAAACAAAAGCCCAGGATCAGATGGCTTCACAGGTGAATTCTATCAAACTTTTAGAGAAGAGCTAACACCTATCCTTCTCAAACTCTTGCAAAATATAGCAGAGGGAGGAATACTCCCAAACTCATTCTACGAGGTCACCATCACCTTGATACCAAAACCAGACAAGGATGTCACAAAGAAAGAAAACTACAGGCCAATATCACTGATGAACATAGATGCAAAAATCCTCCACAAAATACTAGCAAACAGAATCCAACAGCACATTAAAAGGATCATACACCATGATCAAGTGGGCTTTATTCCAGGAATGCAAGGATTCTTCAATATACGCAAATCAATCAACGTGATACACCATATTAACAAGTTGAAAGAGAAAAACCATATGATCATCTCAATAGATGCAGAGAAAGCTTTCGACAAAATTCAACACCCATTTATGATAAAAACCCTCCAGAAAGTAGGCATAGCGGGAACTTTCCTCAACATGATAAAGGCCATATATGACAAACCCACAGCCAACACTGTCCTCAATGGTGAAAAACTGAAAGCATTTCCACTAAGATCAGAAACAAGACAAGGTTGCCCACTCTCACCACTCTTGTTCAACACTGTTTTGGAAGTTTTAGCCACAGCAATCAGAGAAGAAAAGGAAATAAAAGGAATCCAAATCGGAAAAGAAGAAGTAAAGCTGTCACTGTTTGCAGATGACATGATACTATACATAGAGAATCCTAAATATGCCTCCAGAAAACTACTAGAGCTATCAATGAATTTGGTAAAGTAGCAGGATACAAAATTAATGCACAGAAATCTCTGGCATTCCTATACACTAATGATGAAAAATCTGAAAGTGAAATCAAGAAAACACTCCCATTTACCACTGCAACAAAAAGAATAATATATCTAGGAATAAACCTACCTAATAGACAAAAGACCTGTATGCAGAAAATTATAAGACACTGATGAAAGAAATTAAAGATGATACAAATAGATGGAGAGATATACCATGTTCTTGGATTGGAAGAATCAACATTGTGAAAATGACTCTACTACCCAAAGCAATCTACAGATTGAATGCAATCCCCATCAAACTACCACTGGCATTTTTCACAGAACTAGAACAAAAAATTGCACAATTTGTATGGAAACACAAAAGACCCAGAATAGCCAAAGCAATCTTGAGAACAAGAAACAGAGCTGGAGGAATCAGGCTCCTTGACTTCAGGCTATACTACAAAGCTACAGTGATCAAGACAGTATGGTACTGGCACAAAAACAGAAATATAGATCAATGGAACAGGACAGAAAGCCCAGAGATAAACCCATGCACATATGGTCACCTTATCTTTGATAAAGGAGGCAGGACTGTACAGTGGAGAAAGGACAGCCTCTTCAATAAGTGGTGCTGGGAAAACTGGACAGGTACATGTAAAGTATGAGATTAGAACACTCACTAACACCATACACAAAAATAAGCTCAAAATGGATTAAAGAGCTAAATGTAAGGCCTGAAACTATCAAACTCTTAGAGGAAAACATAGGCAGAACACTCTATGACATAAATCACAGCAAGATCCTTTTTGACCCACCTCCTAGAGAAATGGAAATAAAAACAAAAATAAACAAATGGGACCTAATGAAACTTCAAAGCTTTTGCACAGCAAAGTAAACCATAAACAAGACCAAAACCCTCAGAATGGGAGAAAATATTTGCAAAGGAAGCAACTGACAAAGGATTAATCACCAAAATGTACAAGCAGCTCATGCAGCTCAATAACAAAAAAACAAACAACCCAATCCAAAAATGGGCAAAAGACCTAAACAGACATTTCTCCAAAGATATACAGATTGCCAACAAACACATGAAACAATGCTCAACATCATTAATCATTTGAGAAATGCGAATCAAAACTATAATGTGATATCATCTCACACCAGTCAGAATGGCTATCATCAAAAAATCTAGAAACAATAAATGCTGGAGAGGGTGTGGAGGAAAGGGAACACTCTTGCACTGCTGGTGGGAAGTGAATTGGTACAGCCACTATGGAGAACAGTATGGAGGTTCCTTAAAAAACTACAAATATAACTACCATATGACCCAGCAATCCCACTACTGGGCATATACCCTGAGAAAACCATAAGTCAAAAAGAGTCATGTACCAAAATGTTCATTGCAGCTCTATTTACAATAGCCAGGAGATGGAAAGAATCTAAGTGTCCATCATTGGATGAATGGATAAAGAAGATGTGGCACATATATACAATGGAATATTACTAAGCCATAAAAAGAAACGAAATTGAGTTATTTGTAGTGAGGTAGATGGACCTAGAGTCTGTCATACAGAGTGAAGTAAGTCAGAAAAAGAAAGACAAATACCGTATGCTAACATGTATAAATGGAATCTAAGAAAAAAAAATGTCATGAAGAACCTAGGGGTAAGACAGGAATAAAGACACAGACCTACTAGAGAATGGACTTGAGGATATGGGGAGGGGGAAGGGTAAGCTGTGACAAAGTAAGAGAGTGGCATGGATATATATACACTACCAAACATAAAATAGATAGCTAGTGGGAAGCAGCCGCATAGCACAGGGAGATCAGCTTGGTGTTCTGTGACCACCTAGAGGGGTGGGATAGGGAGGATGGGAGGGAGGGAGACGCAAGAGGGAAGAGATATGGGAACATATGTATATGTATAACTGATTCACTTTGTTATAAAGCAGAAACTAACACACCATTGTAAAGCAATTATACTCCAATAAAGATGTAAAAAAAAACCAAAATACCTAGTTTTCACCTAGTAGATTTCATAATTTATGAATACTTTGAAATAAATCTAGGCCAACACCCCTTTCCATTCTACTAGTACAAGCAAACTAAATAAAACATTCACTCAACATTCAAATTATAGGAGATAGAAATTTAAAATATCCCTGGCGCTACAGAGAAAGTACCGTAAGGGAATGATGAAAGAAGCATTAAAAGTAACAAAAAGCTAAGTTTACCCTCTGTACCTTTCACATAATGATTTAACTAATATTCAACAAAGAGAACTTAAGTTAAATATCCCCAAACCAGACGAACTACTTATGAACAGTTTATTAGAACAAACTCTTCTGTGTAGCAAAATAGTGAGGAGATTCATAAGTAGAGGTGAGAAGCCTAATGAGCCTAGTGATAGCTGGTTGTCCAGGAAAAGAATTTCAGTTCAACTTTAAAAATCACCAGAAACCTTTTATAAATTTTAATGTATTTTTAAATGTTAGTCTAAAAAGGTACAGCCTTTTAGAAATGGGTACAACCTTATGTAGAGAGTAAAAATAAGCAACACCATAGCTGGCTTAAAAGCAGCCACCAATTAAGAAAGCATTCAAGCTCAACAGTAATTTTACCTTAATACCAATAACAAGCAAATCAACTCATAGGTTTATACTGGACTAATCTATTAACCAATAGAGGCGATAATGTTAATATGAGTAACAAGAAGTATTTCTCCTTGCATAAGTTTACATCAGTAACTAATAATATATGAATAATTAACAGTAAATAAATACAACTCAACGTTAAACTATTTATCAAACACACTATTAATCCAACAGCCATGCACCCAAAGAAAGATTAAAAAAAGTAAAAGGGACTCAGCAAACATAAACCCCACCTATTTACCAAAAACATCACCTCTAGCATAACAAGTATTAGAGGCACTGCCTGCCCAGTGACAACTGTTAAATAGCCACAGTATCCTGACCAAAGGTAGCACAAACCTTTGTTCTCTAAATAAGGACTTGTATGAATGGCCACACAAGGGTTTTACTGTCTCTTAGTTTCAATCAGTGAACCTGACCTTCCCATGAAGAGGCGGGAAAAACAAAATAAGACCCAATGGAGCTTTAATTTGTCAACCCCCCCAAAAAATAACTAAACCATCAAGTGATAACAAAAATTTATATTGGTTGACAACTTGGTTGGGGTGACCTCGGAGAACAAAAAAGCCTCCGAGTAATTAAAGTCTAGACTTACCAGTCAAAACATATTATCACTTATTGATCTAAAAAGCTGATCAATGGAACAAGTTACCCTAGGGATAACAGCACAATCCTATTCTAGAGTTCAAACCGACAATAGGGTTTACGACCTCGATGTTGGATCAGGACACCCCAATGATGTAACTGCTATTAAAGGTTCATTTGTTCAACGATTAAAGTCCTATACGATCTGAGTTCAGACCAGAGTAATCCAGGTCGGTTTCTATCTATTATACATTTCTCCCAGTACGAAAGGACAAGAGAAATAAGGCCCACTTTAAAAAGTGCCTTAAAACTAAATAATGATATAATCTCAACTTAATTAACAGATACAAAACATCTACCCAAGACTAGGGTTTGTTAAGGTGGCAGAGCCTGGAAATTGCGTAAAACTTAAAACTTTACAACCAAAGGTTCAAATCCTCTCCCCAACAAAATGTTTATAATTAATATCTTAACACTTATTATCCCCATTCTTTTAGCTGTAGCATTCCTAACATTAATTGAACAAAAAATTTTAGGTTATATGCAACTTCGAAAAGGGCCAAATATCATAGGACCATGTGGTCTAATACAACCCATTGCTGATGCAGTCAAGTTACTCAGTAAAGAATCACTTCGACCAGCTACATCCTCCATTTCTTAGCAGAATACGCCAACATTATCATAATAAACATTTTCCCAACAATACTATTTCTAGGAGCATTCTATAACCCCTATATGTCAGAGTTATACACAACCAACTTTATCATCGAAACACTATTACAAACAATCTCTTTCCTATGAATTTGAGCATCCTGTCCTTGATTTTGATACGATGAATTAATATATTTACTTTGAAAAAACTTCCTAGCACTAACGCCAGCCCTATGCATATGACACACCTCATTACCTATTACAATATCAAGCATCCATCAAGAAATATGTCTGATAAAAGAGTTACTTTGATAGAGTAAATAATAGAGGTTTAAATCATCTTATTTCTAGAATCATAGGAATTGATTAAGAGTTCAAAATTCGTGCTACCACATTACACCATATTCTATAGTAAGATCAGCTAAATAAGCTATTGGACGCTTACCCAAAAAATGTTGGTTTATACCCTTCCCGTACTAATAAATCCCATCATCTTTATCATCATCCTAACAACCATTATCTCAGGAACCATAATTGTAATAACCAGCTCCCACTGACTATTAATCTGAATCGATTTTGAAATAAATATACTAGCCATTATTCCCATTTTAATAAAAAAATTTAACTCACGAGCTCTAGAAGCACCCACTAAATATTTCCTAACACAAGTTACCACATCAATATTACGTATAATAGCCGTTATTATTAACGTGTTATATTCCGGCCAATGAACCATTACAAAAATCTTTAATCCAACAGCATCGACAGTAATAACCATAGCCCTAACCATAAAACTAGGACTATCTCCATTCCACTTCTGAGTACCTGAAGTTACACAAGGCATCTCGTTAATAGCAGGCTTCATCTTACTAACATGACAAAAACTTGCACCCCTGTCAGTATTATACCAAATCTCACCATCCATCAGCCTAAACCAAGTACTATCTATAACCATACTATCCATCATAATTGGGGGTGAGGTGGATTAAACCAAACCCAACTATAAAAAATTATAGCTTACTCATCAATTGCTCACATAGGATGACTATCAGCCATTATACTGTAAAACCCAACTATAACAACCCTAAACCTTATAATTTATATTACAATAACATATTACAGCTCAGCTACGGCTATACTATCGCTATCACACACATGAAACAAAATATCCATTATTACAACCCTCATCCCCATCACCCTATTCTCAGTGGGAGGCCTTCCACCACTATCAGGATTTATGCCAAAGTGAATAATCATTTAAGAAATAACAAAAAACAACAACATTATTTTACCTAAACTAATAGCTATTACAGCACTACTCAACCTATACTTCTACATATGACTCACATACTCTACAGCACTAACTATATTTCCCTCCATAAATAATATAAAAATAAAATGACAATTTGATTTTGCAAAACAATTTTCCTACCAACAATAATTGTAATATCCATAATACTCCTACCCCTTACACCAATACTCTGAGTAATGGATTAGGAATTTAGGTTACACAGACCAAGAGCCTTCAAAGCCCTAAGCAAGTTTACTTAATTCCTGCTTAATAAGGACTGCAAGACTATATCTTACATCAACTGAATGCAAATTGAACACTTTAAGCTAAATCCTCACTAGATTGGTGGGATTACACTTCCCAAGAAACTTTTAGTTAACAGCTAAATACCCTGGTCAACTTGCTTCAATCTACTTCTCCTACCACCAGGAAAAAAAAAGGTGGGAGAAGCCCTGGCAGAATTGAAGCTGCTTCTTTGAATTTGCAATTCAATGTGTAAAATTCACCACAGGACTTGGCAAAAAGAGGACTCAACCCCCATCTTTACATTTACAGTCTAATACTTACTCAGCCATTTAACCTATGTTCATAAACCACAGACTATTCTCAACTAACCATAAAGACATTGGTACTTTATATCTACTACTTGGTGCTTGGGCTGGGATAGTGGGCACTACCTTAAGCCTACTAATTCATGCTGAACTAGGTCAACCTGGAACACTGCTTGAAGACTATCAGATTTACAACGTAGTTGTAACAGCCCACACATTTGTAATAATTTTCTTTATAGTTATGCCCATTATAATTGGAGGCTTCAGGAACTGACTAGTTCCACTAATGATCGGGGCACCCGATATAGCCTTTCCCCATATAAATCATATAAGCTTCTGATTACTTCCACCCTCTTTCCTACTACTTCTTTCATCATCTATTGTTGAAGCCAGTGCTGGTACAGGCTTTAGCCAGAAACTTAGCCCATGCTGGAGCTTCAGTAGACCTTACTATCTTTTCCCTGCATTTAGCAGCTGTTGCCTCAATTTTAGATGCTATTAATTTTATTACAATTATTAACATAAAACCATATGCTATACCCCAATATCAAACACCATTATTTGTATGATCAGTTTTAATTACAGCTGTGCTACTGCTACTATCATCACCTGTTCTAGTAGCTGGAATTACTATGCTATTAACAGAAACGAAACCTAAACACAACCATTTTTGACCCTGCGGGAGGGGGAGATCAAACCTTATATCAGCACCTATTCTGATTCTTCAGACATCCTGAGGTCTATATTCTAATTTTACTTGGATTTGGAATAATCTCACATATTGTAACTTATTGCTCAGGAAAAAAGAGCTTTCTGGGTACATAGGTATACTATGAGCTATGATATCAATTGGACTTTTAGGATTCATCGTATGAGCTCACCACATGTTTACAGTAAATACAGATGTTGAAACATGAGCATATTTTATATCAGCCACTATAATTATTGCTATTCCAACAGGAGTAAAAGTATTTAGTTGACTAGCAACGCTTCATGGAGGTAATATCAAATGATCTCCAGCCATAATATGAGCCCTAGGCTTCATCTTCCTTTTTACAGTAGGTGGACTAACAGGAATTGTCCTAGCTGACTCATCACTAGACACTGTCCTTCATGATATAGATTACATGGTTGCACACTTCCACTAAGTATTATCAATTGGAGCTGTATTCGCTATTATGGGAGGCTTTGTACATTGATTCCCACTATTCTTAGGCTATACACTCAACTCAACATGACCAAAAATTCATTTCGTAACTATATTTGTTGTAGGTGTAAATATAACCTTCTTCCCACAACATTTCCTAGGTCTATCTGGAATACCACAATGATATACCTAGATGCATACACAACATGAAACACTATCTCATCAATAAGCTCATTCATTTCACTAACAGCAGTAATATTAATAATTTTCATAATTTGAGAAGCATTTGCATCAAAATGAGAAGTCTTAACAGTAGAGCTAACTAGAATGACTAAATGGATGTCCACCCTATCACACATTCGAAGAGCCCACTTATGTTAACTCAAAATAGCTAAGAAAGGAAGGAATCGAATCCTCTTCTACTGGTTTCAAGCCAACATCATAATCATTATGTCTTTCTCAATAAATGAGATATTAGTAAAATTTTCCATAACTTTATCAGAGTTAAATTATAGGTGAAAGTCCTATATATCTCCATGGCATATCCTCTACAATTAGGTTTTCAAGATGCAACATCACCCATTATAGAAGAATTACTACATTTTCATGATCACACATTGATAACTGTGTTTTTAATCAGCTCCCTGGTCCTCTATATTATTTCACTAATATTAACAACTAAACTAACACAAGTACAACAGAAGCACGATAAGTAGAAACTATCCCGACAAACTTACCAGCCATTATCCTAATTCTAACTGCCCTGCCATCATTAAGAATTCTTTACATGATAGATGAAATTAATAATCCTTCCCTTACCGTAAGAACTATAGCACATCAGTGATACTGAATCTAAGAATATACAGACTATGAGGATTTAAACTTTGATCCTACATAATCCCAACATCAGACCTAAAGACAGGAGAATTATGACTATTAGAAGTAAATAACCAAGTAGTATTACCCATAGAAATAACAATCCAAATACTAATCTCCTCAGAAGATTTTTATACTCATGAGCCATGCTTTCACTAGGCCTAAAGACAGATGCAATCCCAGGATGCCTAAATCAAATAACTCTCATATCAACACGACCAGGTCTGTACTACAGACAATGTTCAGAAAATTTGTGGGTCAAATTATAGTTTTATACCTATCATCTTTGAACTAGTACCACTAAAATACTTAGAAAAATGATCCGCACCAGTACTATAAATTCATTAAGAAGCTAAATAGCATTAACCTTTTAAGTTAAAGACTAGGAGTTAAAACTTCCCTTAACGGTATGCCACAATTAGATACATCAACATAATTTATTACTATATTATCAATAATTCTGAGATAATTATAATAATCATAAATTAATGAATTAGAAAACAGCACAACAGAATAAATGTATTCAAACATTGACTCTTTGACAAAATAAGATAAATCCCACTAATATAATCAGGGAGAAGAAAATAAGAATGCACAAATACTTAACATAAAATATGAGAACAGAGAAAAAATCTCAGGTTCAAAGGAAATTATAACAATTATAAAAGAATTCTTTGCCTAAAACTATGTAAATAAATTAAAAACACTCCATGAAAAGCATTATTTTTCTAGGAATATACAAATAACCAAAACTGTCCCTAGAATAGATAGAAAACCTAAACTAACAAAGAAGAAACATAAGTTGTATAATAAAAATATTCTTTGTAACTCTAAAACAACAACAATTATGTCCAGATAGCTTTAAGGAAATTCTATCAAACTTAAAAGAACAGTTAATTGCAGTATTATTCAAATTGTTCTAGAACATAGGGAAAGGACTTTGAGAAACGTTTATAACAAAACCTTTCAAAATATAAAAGCTAGGGCTTCCCTGGTGGTGCAGTGGTTGAGAGTCCACCTGCCGATGCAGGAGACACGGGTTCGTGACCCGGTCCGGGAAGATCGCACATGCTGCGGAGTGGCTTGGGCCCGTGAGCCGTGACTGCTGAGCCTGCGTGTCTGGAGCCTGTGCTCCACAACGGGAGAGGCCCGCGTACCGCAAAAAAAAAAAAAAAAAAAGGCAAGGTAGCTATTTATGAGTTGGAAAATAAAATTAGATCCATACCGCTTACTATTTGTAAATCATAGAGAAATTAAATACCAAAATTCAAACAAGTAGATAAAAGTACTTAAAGGAAATTTAGATGATTATATTCATGACCTCGGTGTAGGGAAGGTCTTTGTAGCTTAAATAGATATAAAAATAAAAAGCCACAAATGAATGATAAACTTAACATCAAAATAATTCTAAACAACAGAAGCAACAAAGTTAACAAAGGATTACTATGAATGGGCAATTCATAACAAGGTGGAATATAAATAGTCAAGCATATGAAATAATTCTCAATTTCTGTAGCAATCAAGGAAATGTTACTTAAAATAGTGAGGTACCCTCTTTCTTCCAACAGACAGGCAAAATTTTAAAGACAAAAAAGTGGGTGAAGAAGTCTGCAAAATAGTACTATAAACTTTCTATGAATATGGGTATAGGTATGTGTATAAATCCAAAGAAAAAGGTCTAGAAGGATACATACCAAACTGAGAATAATTGTTTTCTCAAAAAGGAAGATTTGTTATAGGATGGCGGTGAAAATTATCAAAAAAAAAGGATAAAAACCTTATCTTCAATTTCAGAATATCTTCAGATAGATATGTGAATATTTAGAAGAAATATTTTCATGTGTATTTGAAAGCACTCTAAATGTATAAAATTTTAAAAATCAAGTATACATCAAAATGGCCATATATATTTGCAAATGAATGACTTTATTAAGGAAACTCTTCACACAGGCATACTTCATTTAAATAAAGATGTACTTCCAAAACGTTGTGTCCATAAAAATTTGAATCATACTGTAAATGCATTTAAAGAGCTAATTATTTAAAGAAATGTCAAGGTAAATTCTTTTGTTAAGTGAAGTCCTTTACAATGACCACTTTCATTTAGTTTAATTAAAAATCAAACCTTAAACAAACCTTAAAAGTTTGAACTTCATGGGAGGATCACGAAGACAGAGTAGGGCTTCCCTGGTGGCGCAGTGGTTGAGAATCTACCTGCTAATGCAGGGGACACGGGTTCGAGCCCTGGTCTGGGAGGATCCCACATGGCGCGGAGCAACTAGGCCCGTGCGCCACAACTACTGAGCCTGCGCATCTGGAGCCTGTACTCCGCAACAAGAGAGGCCACCATAGTGAGAGGCCCGTGCACCGCAATGAAGAGTGGCCCCCGCTTGCCACAACTAGAGAAAGCCCTTGCACAGAAACGAGGACACAACACAGCAAAAATTAATAAATAAATAAACTCCTACCCCCAACATCTTCTTTAAAAAAAAAAAAAAAAAAAAGAAGACAGAGTAGGAGGACGTGGAGCTCACCTTCCTCAACAAATACATTTAAAAAAAAAATCTACATGTGGCACAATTCTCAGAGAAAACCTGGAAACTGGCAGAAGATGTCCTATACAACTAAAGCTGCAAGAAAGATCTCCATGTAACTGGGTAGGACAGGAAAAAAGGTATCAGGTCAGGACCTGTGCCTCTGAGAGGGATCCATAAGGAAGAGAAGGTCCATATGGGCAGACCCGTACCCTGGGGAGGGAACAGACAGACTCACAATCTGGGCATCCATGTCTTGGGGTCCTGCACAAAGGAGACAAGCCCTCTTGCCTGCTGGGAAATCCACTGAGACAGAGAGAAGAGCTGGAGAAGCCTAGACTCTACTTGTGAGGAGTGCACGTGAGCTGGCTTGCTAATAATCAAGGTGGAGAGGGCCTTGCACTGGCAGCTGCTGACTTCCTGCACTTCCCAATTGGAAGGGGTGAACGCCCTGTCTCTGCTCAAACCACACCACAGCCTGGTGCGAGATCAGGGCAAAGATTTGGTCTAACTGCACAGGATCAGACCAGGGTGCATGCGGTGTGATCCAGGCATAGCTGTGGTGACCACTGTCAGCACACACACAAGGCAGTGCCACAATATGCAGCAGCTACGTGCTGAATCTTGGGCAGACAGGTCCTGGTGAGGAGTGTGAAGCAATCTGTTCCCCAGTGAGAGCACACTGGCTCCGCCCACTCCACGCTGCAGCTCAGCACCAGATATGTGGCAGACAGGTCCAGGGAGAAGTGTGCCACAGAGGCAGCCCAGACCCCAGGCAGCAGCACAGCTACCTCAATTTCTGCAGCCACAATGCCCACATCCTCAGCCTCAGCCTACTCCACACCACAGCCTTGTACTAGACCTGGGACAAACACAACGGAGAAAGGGATATGACCTTGGGCTGCATCTGAGAGGAAGCGCAGAGACCTACACAGGCAGTGCACAGGTTTGCTGTGACCACAAGAACCTCACTTGCTTCAGCAATCATCTCCTTTGGGGAAAGGCACGCACTCAAGGGCAATGGAACCTTACTGAACCCAACCCTCAGGACTTCTACTCAGGACTTCTACTCCAAAACCCGGGAGCAGACCCAGAACCCAACGAGGCAATGACAACCACGGAGAAAGAGGAAACCCCACCTCACATCAAGCACAGACTCTAGACACTACAAAACAAATCACACCCCTTATCAAGGGGATAATGGCCAGCAAACTCTGAAGAAAGATGTGGCTGGTATCCATACCAAAACCAGCCCTCGCACCAAAAATATTGAACTCACACAGTCTATCCAGGGGTGCTCCCACATAAAAACACCCCTTAGGACCACAGTAGATAACTGTTTCTCCTAAATTCATAGAGACAGAGAAAGTTAAGTAAAATGAAAAAGCAGAGGAACTACTACTACTCCCAATTAAAAAAACAAGAGAACTCCCCTGAAAGAACAGCTAATGAAACAGACCTCACTGGTCTTCTAAGCCCCAACTTCAAAAAGGAAGTAATAAAAATGCTAAAGGAATTGAGAAAGATTATCAGTAGAAATGCAGATCACTGTAACAAGGAACTAGACTATATAAATGAAACAGTCAAAATTAGCTAATTCAATTGCCAAGTAAAAAACCAATCTAGAAGCAATGAATAGCAGACTAAGTGCTGCAGAAGAATAAATAAGTGATCTGGAAGATAGAATAATGGAAATCACCCAATCAGAATAGCAGACAGAAAGACAACAAAATGAAAGCAACACATGAGGTTTACAGGATAATATAAATATAATATTAAATATAATATTTATTTATATAAATATAAAATATAATATTATAATATATGCATAATAGGGGTTCCAGAAGGAGAAGAGAGAGAAAAGGGGATTGAAAATGTACTTGAAGAAACTATGGCTGAACACTTCCTAAAATCTAAAGAACAAGGTGAACACAAACAGACCCACACCAAGACATTATTAGCATTAAAATGGCAAAAGTTAAAGAGATGATTCTAAAGGCTGGAAGAGAAAAACAGAGTCAGTTACAAGGGAACTCCCATAAGGCTATCAGCTGATTTCTCTGCAGAAACTGTGCAGATCAGAACGGAGTGGCATGATATATTCAAAGTCCTGAAAGGGAAAACCCTGCAACCTGGGATACTCTACCCAGCAAGATTATCATTTAGAATAGGAGGAGAGATAAAGAATTTCTCAGACAAGCAAAAACTGAAAGAATATAGCAATATTAAACCTAACCTAAAAGAAATATTGAAAGGTCTTCTCTAAATAGAAAAGAAGCAGGTATCTATAGGAAAGGCAAATATATAAAAGGATTGAAGATCACTTTAATAAGTCAGTACATAAATTTTTAAAAATCCAAAAAAATTGTAAAAGTGATTATATCTACTATTAATGGTAAAAGGATAGGCATGAGGATGTAAAATAGGACATCAAAATCACAAAATGTAGGGGAGGGGAGTATAAAAATGAATATCTTTTAGAATGTGTTTAAACTTGTATGACTATCAGTTTAAAGCAAGTAGATATAGTTATGGGTTAACATACTTGAAAACCAGGGTAACCACACATCAAAAAGATACAATAGTTTCACAGAAACCAAAAAGAAAGGAACTCAAGCATAATACAAAAGAAAACCATTAAACCACAAAAGGGAAAACAAAAAGAAGAAATGAACAAGAAAGAACTACAAAAACAACTAGAAAACAAGGTTTAAAATGGAAATTAAGTGCAGCTCTATTTACAACAGCCAGGACATGGACGCAACCTAAGTGTCCATTGACAGATGAATGGATAAAGAAGATATGGCACATATATACAATGGAATATTACTCAGCCATAAAAAGAAACAAAATTGAGTTATTTGCAGTGAGGTGGATGGACCTAGAATCTGTCATACAGAGTGAAGTAAGGCTGAAAGAGGAAAACAAATACTGTATGCTAACACATATATATGGAATCTAAAAAAAAAAAGGGTTCTGAAGAACCTAGGTGCAGGACAGGAATAAAGACGCAGACGGTAGAGAATGTGCTTGAGGACATGGGGAGTGGGAAGGGTAAGCCGGGACAAAGTGAGAGAGTGGCATGGACACATATACACTACCAAATGTAAAACAGATAGCTAGTGGGAAGCAGCCGCATAGCACAGGGAGATCAGCCTGGTGCTTTGTGACCACCTAGTGGGGTGGGATAGGGAGGGTGGGAGGGAGACACTAGAGGGAGGAGATGTGGGGATATATGTGTATGTATAGCTGATTCACTTTGTTATAAAGCAGAAACTAACACACCATTGTAAAGCAGTTATACTCCAATAAAGATGTTAAAATAAATAACTAAATAATAAAATAAAATAGAAGAAAAATAAATAAGATGGCAATAAGTACATACCTATCAATAATTACTTTAAATGTCAGTGGACTAAATACTCAAATCAAAAGAAAGAGTGACAGACTGGATTAAAAAACAAACACCAACAGTATGCTGCCTACAGGAGACTCATTTTAGGGCAAAAGACACACACAGATTGAAAGTGAGGCAATGGAAAAGGATATTTCATGCAAATGGAAACAATAAGAAAGTAGGAATAGCAGTACTCATATCAGACAAAATAGACTTTAAAGAAAGACAAAGAAGGACAGTATATAATGCTAAAGGGAGCAATACAAGAAGAGGATATTATACTCATTTACATATATGCCCCCAATATAGGAACACCTAAATATATAAAACAAATACTAACAGACATAAAGAGAGAGATTTGACAGGAATACAATAATAGTAGGAAACTTTAACACCCCACTGACATCAATGAACAGATCTTCCAGGCAGAAAATCAGTAAGGCAACGGAGATCCCAAATGACACAACCAGCTGGACTTGATACATACAGGACACTACGTCAAGCCCCCCACCCCTTAATACGCATTCTTTTCAAGTGCACATGGAACGTTCTCTAGGATAGACCACATATTAGGTTACAAAACAAGTCTCAACAAATTTAAGAGGATAGAAATTATCTCAAGTATCTTTTCTGACCACAATGGTATGATACTAGAAATCAACCACAGAAAGAAAAATGGGAGAAGAATGAACACACGGAGACTAAGCAACATGCTACTGAAAAAACCAATGGGTAAGTGATGAAATCAAAGAAGAAATTGGAAAATACCTGAGCACAAAGGAAAATGAAAACACAAACTCCCAAAATCTATGGGACACAGCAAAAGCAGTTCTAAGACAGAAGATCATAGTGATATAGGCTTTCCTCAAGAAGGAAAAAAAAAAAACTCAAAAAAACAACCTAACCTACCACCTAAAAAAAGAACAAAAAAAAACCAATGTCAGCAAAAGGAAGGAAATAATAAAGTTAAAAGAGGAAATAAATAAATTAGAGATCCAAAAAACAATAGAAAGGATAAAAAACCCAAGAGCTGGTTTTTTTGAAAAGATAAACAAAATCAACACACCTCTAGCCAGGCCTGCCAAGAAGAAAAGAGAGAGGACCCAGATAAACAAAATAGGAAATGAAAGAGGAGAAATAACAGCCAATATTGCAGAAATACAAAAAACTGTTAAGAGAATACTATGAGGAATTATATGCCAACAAATAGTTTCTAGAAACACACAGCCTGCCAAAACTGAGTCAAGAAGAAACAGATAACTTGTGCAGACCAATCACTACAAGTGAAATAGAATCAGCAATAAAAAAACCTCCTGGGCTTCCCTGGTGGCGCAGTGGTTGAGAGTCCGCCTACCGATGCAGGGGACACGGGTTCGTGCCCTGGTCCGGGAGGATCCCACATGCCGCGGAGCGGCTGGGCCTGTGAACCATGGCCGCTGGGCCTGCGTGTCCGGAGCCTGTGCTCCGCAACGGGAGAGGCCACGGCAGTGGGAGGTCCACGTACCGCAAAAAAAAAAACAAAACAAAACAACAACAACCAAAAAAAAAACCTCCTGCAAACAAAAGTCCAGGACCAGATGGCTTCACTAGGGAATTCTACGGAACATACAAAGAAGAACTTACACTGATCTTTCTCAAACTATTCCAAAAAACTGAAGACGAGGGAACACTTCCAAACTTATTCTATTAAGCTACCATCGCCCTGATAACAAAACCAAAAAGGGACTACAAAGAAAGAAAATTACAGGCCAATATCTGTGATAAAAACAGATGCAAAAAATCCTTAACAAAATATTAGTAAGCCAAATACATAAAAAGGATCATACACTATGGTCAAGTTGGATTCATTCCAGGTTTGCAAGGATAGTTCATCATATGGAAATCAGTCAATGTGATACACCACATTACCAAGAGGAAAGCAAAAACCACATGATCATTTAAATAGGCACAGAAATGCTTGGATCATCTAGACAGAAAATCACTAAGGAAACACACGCCTTAAATGACACATTCACCAGATGGACTTAATTGATATTTATAGAACATTCCATCCAAAAGCAGTAGAATAGACTTCCTTCTTAAGTGCACCTGGAACATTCTCCAGGACAGATCACATGTTGGGCCACAAATCAAGCCTCAGTAAATTTAAGAAAACTGAAATCATATCAAGCATCCTTTCCAACCACAATGTTATGAGATTAGAAATCAGTTACAGGAAAAAAACAGTAAAAAAACACAAACACATGGAGGCTAAACAATATGTTACTAAAAGAACAATGGATCACTGAAGAAATCAAAAAGGAAATCAAAAAATACCTAGAGACAAATGACAGTGAAAACACGATGATCCAAAACCTATGGGATGCAGCAAAAGCAGTTCTAAGAGGGAAGTTTATAGCAATAAAATCTTACCTCAGAAAACAATAAAAATCTCAAACAACCTAAATCTTACACCTAAAGCAACTAGAGAAAGAAGAACAAACAAAACTCAATGTTAGTAGAAGGAAAGAAATCATAAAGATCAGAGAAGAAATAATGAAATAGAGACAAAGAAAACAATAGAAAAGATCAATGAAACTGAAAGCTGGATCTTTGAAAAGATAAACAAAACTGATAGATCTTTAGCCAGACTCATCAAGAAAAAAAGGGAGAGGGTTCAAATCAATAAAATTAGAAATGAAAAAGGAGAAGTTACAATGGACACCACAGAAACACAAAGGAACATAAGAGACTACTACAAACAACAATATGCCAATAAAATGGACAACCTAGAAGAAATGGACAAATTCTTAGAAGCGTACAACCTTCCAAGACTGAACCAGGAAGAAACAGAAAATATGAACAGACCAATCAGAAGTACTGAAATTGAAACAGTGATTGAAAACCTTCCAACAAACAAAAGTCCAGGACCAGATGGCTTCAGAGGCAAATTCTATCAAACATTTAGAGAAGAGCTAACACCCATCCTTCTCAAACTCTTCCAAAAAATTGCAGAGGAAGGAACACTCCCAAGCATATTCTACATTAAAAGGATCATACACCATGATTTATCCCAGGGATGCAAGGATTCTTCAACAACTGCAAATCAATCAGTGTGATATACCACATTAACAAATTGAAGAATAAAAACCATATAATCATCTCAATAGATGCAGAAAAAGTATTTGACAAAATTCAACACCCAGTTAATGATAAAAACTCTCCAGAAGTGGGCATAGAGGGAACTTACCTCAACATAATAAAGGCCATATATGACAAACCCACAGCTAACATCATTTTCAATGGTGAAAAGCTAAAAGCATTCCTTCTAATATCAGGAACAAGACAAGGACACCCACTGTCACCACTTTCATTCAACATAGTTTTGGAAGTCCTAGCTACAGCAATAAGAGAAGAGAAAGAAATAAAAGGAATCGAAATTGGAAAAGAAGAAGTAAAATTACCACTGTTTGCAGATGACATGATATTATACACAGAAAATCCTACAGATGCTACCAGAAAAGTACTAGAGCTCATCAATGAATTAGGTAAAGTTGCAGGATACAAAATTAATACACAGAAATCTCTTGCATTCCTATATACTAACAACAAAAGATCAGAAAGAGAAATTAAGGAAACAATCCCATTCACCATTGCATCAAAAAATATAACCTACTAAGGAGACAAAAGACTTGTACTCTGAAAACTGTAAGACACTGATGCAAGAAATTGAAGATGATACAAACAGATGGAAAGATATACCATGTTCCTGGATCGGAAGAATCAATACTGTCAAAATAACTATACTACCCAAGGCAATCTACAGATTCAGTGCAATCCTTATCAAATTACCAATGGCATTTTTCACAGGACTAGAACAAAAAATTTTAAATTTGTATGGAAACACAAAATACCCTGAATAGCCAAATCAATCCTGAGAAAGAAAAACAGAGTTGGAAGAATCAGGCTCCCTGGCTTCAGACTATACTACAAAACAGTGTGGTACTGGCACAAAAATAAACACATAGATCAATGGAACAGGATAGAAAGCCCAGAAATAAACCCACACACCTATGGTCAATTAATCTATGACAAAGGAGGCAAGAATATACAATGTAGAAAAGACAGTCTCTTCAATAAGTGGTGCTGGGAAAACTGGACAGCTACATGCAAAAGAATGAAATTAGAACATTCTCTAACACCATATACACACATAAAGTCAAAATGGATCAAAGACCTAAATGTAAGGCCAGATGCTAAAAACTTCCTAGAGGAAAACATAGGGAGAACAATCTTTGACATAAATTGCAACAATTATGTTCTTTGATCCACCTCTTAGAGTAATGAAAATAAAGCAAAAATAAACAAATGGGATCTATTTAAACTTAAAAGTTTCTGCACAGCAAAGGAAAACATAACCAAAACGAACAGACCCACAGAATGGGAGAAAACATTTGCAAACGAAGTGACCAACAAGGGATTAATCTCAAATTATACAAACAGAAACAAACAACCCAATCAAAAAATGGGCAGAAGATCTAAATAGACATGCCTCCAAAGGAGACACACAGATGGCCAACAGGCACATGAAAAGATGCTCAACATCACTAATTATCCGAGAAATGCAATTCAAAACTACAATGAGGTATCACCATACACCAGTCAGAATGGCCATCATCAACAAGTCTACAAACAATAAATGCTGGAGAGGGTGTGGAGAAAAGGGAACCCTCTTGCACTGTTGGTGGGGATGTAAACTGGTACAGCCACTATGGAGAACAGTATGAAGGTTCCTTAGAAAACTAAAAATAGAACTACAATGATCCAGCAATCCCACTTCTGGGCACATATCCAGAGAAAACCATAACTGAAAAGCTACATGCACCCCAATGTTCAGCACTATTTACAACAGCCAAGACATGGAAGCAACCTAACTGTCCATTGACAGAGGAATGGATAAAGAAGATGTGGCACATATATACAATGGAATATTACTCAGCCATAAAAACAGTGAAATAATGCCATCTGCAGCAACATGGATGAACCTAGAGCTTATCATACTAATAAGTCAGACAGAGAAAGACAAATATCATATGAAATCACTCATATGTGGAATCTAATTTAAAAAAATGATACACATGAACTTATTTACAAAACAGAAACCGACTTAATAGATTTCAAAAACAAACTTATGGTTACCAAAGGGGAAACGTTGGGCAGGGAGGAATAAATCAGGAGCTTGGGATTACATACAGACACCACTATATATAAGATAGATAACCAGAAAGGACCTACTGTATAGCACAGGGAACTCTACTCAGTATTCTGTGATAACCTATATGAGGAAAGAATCTGAAAAAGAATGAATATATGTATATGTATAACTGAATCACTTTGCTGTACACCTGAAACTAAAACAACATTGTGAATCAACTATACGCCAATAAAATTTAAAAACCAACCAACAAACAAATAACAACCCAGTCAAAAAATAAGCAGAAGACTTATTTAGATATTTTTCCAGAGGAGACATACAGATGACCAACAGGCCCACAAAAAGATGTTCAACATCACTAATTATTAGAGAAATGTAAATCAAAAGCACAATGAGGTATCACTCAAACAGGTCAGAATGACTATCATCAAAAAGTCTACAAATAATAAAGCTGGAGAGGGTGTGGAGAGAAGGGAACCCTCCTATACTGTTGGTGGGAACGTAAATTGGTGCAGCCACTATGGAAAACAATACGGAGGTTCCTTAAAAAGCTAAAAGTAGAGCTACCATATGATCCAGCAATCCCATTCCTGGGTATATATCCAGAAATAACTAAAACTCTAATTTAAAAAGATAAATACACCCCAGGGCTTCCCTGGTGGCGCAGTGGTTGAGAGTCCGCCTGCCGATGCAGGGGACACAGGTTTGTGCCCCGGTCCGGGAAGATCCCACATGCCGCAGAGCGGCTAGGCCCGTGAGCCATGGCCGCTGAGCCTGCGTGTCCGGAGCCTGTGCTCCACAATTGGGGAGGTCATAACAGTGAGAGGCCTGTGTACCACAAAAAAAAAAAAAAAAAAAAGATACAAAGACCCCAGTGTTCATAGCAGCAGTATTTACAATAGCCAAGACATGGAAGCAACCCATGTGCCTATCAACAGATGACTGGCTTAAGAAGATGTGGGGTGTGTGTGTGTGTGTGTGTGTGTGTGTGTGTGTGTGTGTGTGTGTATAATGGAATATTACTCAGCCATAAAAAAGAATGAAATATTGCCATTTGCAACAACATAGATGGACCTCGAGAGTATTATACTTAGTGAAATAAGTTAGACAGAGGAAGACAAATATTATATCACTTATATATAGAATCTAAAAAATAATACAAATGAATCTATATACAAAACAGAAACAGACTCACAGACACAGAAAACAAACGGTTATCAGAGGGGAAAGGAAGGGGGAGGGATAAATTAGGAGTACGGGATTAACAATCTACTACATATAAAATAGATAAGAACAAGGATTTACTGAATAGAACAGGGAATTATGTTATCTTGAAATAACCTATAATGGGAAATAATCTGAAAAATATATATATACAACTGAGTCACTTTCTGTATACCCGAAACTAACAGAATAGTGTAAATCACCTATACTTCAATTAAAAAAAAAGTTTGAAGTCCAAAATACTATTATAAAAGTAAATACATATCTCCTTACCAAAAATAGAATAATAATTCCCTATATTATTCACTGACTTTTTTTTTCTAGCGCTCTCTCATTTTTCATCCACTTAAGGTATTATCAGAAAGAGAAGGGGGAATATATGAATAATGTCAAACCTGTTAAAAGTGCACACTGATGGATGTCTTCATTTACAAACTTCATAAAGTTATCCTCATCCTAAAACAAGAGAGTTTTAAATTATTTATCTTTTAAAAACCAGCGGTTTCCCAATCCAGAAATTTTTTACATCTACCTTAGTACTTAGAATTGAGTGTGTCTTTAATCTTTAATAAATGAAAAAATTCAAGGTTATTATTGGCTATTGATCTCAAAGCACCCAACACTTCAAATATCCTGAAACAAAGTTTTCATCTTTCATTTCTCTTCTTCCACAAGGTAAGCTCATATTAATGATTATAGAGAAGGAACAGTTTAAAGATTCTTGGTAAACCTGGCAAAACAGGTTAAATTACGACTAAAATTAACCAAAAAAAGAAGAAAAAAGAAACACAGAAAGCCATTGCCGGGACTTCCCTAGTGACCCAGTGGTGAAGAATCCGCCTGCCAATGCAGGGGACACGGGTTTGAGCCCTGGTCCGGGAAGATCCCACATGCCGCGAAGCAAATAAGCCTGTGCGCCACAACTACTGAGCCTGCACTCCAGAGCCCGCGAGCCACAACTACTCAGCCCGAGTGCCACAACTACTGAAGCCCTCGCACCTAGAGCCTGTGCCCCCCGGCAAAGAGAAGCTATCGCAATGAGAAGCCCGCGCACCGCAACGAAGAGTAGCCCGCGCTCGGCGCAACTAGAGGAAGCCCGCGTGCGCACAGCAAGCAATGCAGCCAAAAATAAATAAATAAATAAATTTATTGGGGGGGAGAAAGCCATTGACTTAAAGGGTTATACATCATTTGGGGAGTTTATTTTGGGACCTTAACTTACATAGATAATTTATACTTTACTAAAATGTGAAGGAAATTTCTTAGAAATATGTGCTGGGACCAGACAAAATATTTGTAACTACTGCATTTTGTTTCCCCACTACCCCCTTCTTCCTCCATGTACTTTCCTTTGTTACAACAGTGCCACATGAAACCTATGATGGTGACACACAGTAGGTTTAGAAATAGGTTTCACTATTATGATACACATTATAATGTAACATAGAATTAGTACATATAAGAAAATAAGTGGACATGAATTATAAAAATAAAACCCTAATAATTACTTATTACACACATTTTAATAAAACTCAGAAGAATCTCAGCCAAAATATTTTCCCAAAAAACCCCCAAAATCAATATAGATTCTCTTTCTAGATAGGGCATACTGCACACATTAATAGCTTTGCTTTCAATCAATTTATTTCCCAACTTCAGTGAAAAGTGATTTAAATATCCAACGGATTTTTACAGCCAACTGAATTTATAGTATTTTTACTGGGAATTTATATTTTATAACAAGTTTTATTTCTAAGTAGGATTAAGTTGAGAAAAACATACTGATTCATCTTCACTGATTGTTCTGTCTGAATAGTCTTCCTTTTCTGAATCTTCTGACATCTCTTCCAGTATCTGGCTCGAAATTTCTTTTATTATGTAGGTAGGCTGTAAAACAATTTGTAAGGAACTTACTTGACAGTTTTCTTTTTAAGTACACATTAAATGTGTACCCCCAAATATATTCAATTTTATTTAATTAACAGTGACAACAGGCTTCTCTAAAAAGTAAATTAAGACACAGCTAATTAAACCTTTAATTTCAAAGATTTGAAGAAATTCTCCATTTTTATAAGAAAGAGACAAGTCAGAATAAGACAAATCACGTAAATAATTCAGTTGAAAAAGGAATTTCCAGGGTACATAACCAAATCCTAGACTTATCATAGACAAGTCTAGACACAGCGATAGCGAGTTCAGAATGATTCTGAGGCACTGAAAAGCTCATGCATCAGAGAAAAATTACAGTTACTTATTCAGGTAGTGAGTTGTAGCAATACAGTTAATTTTCTTTTCGGCTTAATTTTCATTTGACCAAAAGTTCAAATGACAGTAGGTTTTTTTCTCTATATTTTGGTTAATATTCTGTAGACTGTCTCTGTTCTAATATTCGATCACATTAGTCTTACTGGAATAGTTAACTTACTGCAATAGTTATCAGAAGTGGTAATTCTTAAGTGGTAATTAAGTGGTAATTAAGACCTCTTAAGTGGTAATTAAGACAATGAAATAACAGAAATTCCTTGTCAAGAGTCTACTATTTTTGAGAGACCAAAGGAATTTACTAATTTCAAATCTACTAGTTTATGCTCCTCTCTACAAAAAGTGGGTTTTCGAGCGTGGACCACAAACAATACAGCCCAAGCTCCATAGCGAATAACTTTACGAATGCCACAGAGAAGTCTGTCTTACGGGTGACACCTTCAGTAGTAAGAGACTGAAGTTTCCGTCTGGGGATCACAACTCCGAATTTGGAAAACTGTACTGGCATAAATCTTGATTCTGTTTCCTTACATGAGCGTATGAGGCGCACCAACGTGCTGACCTGCTGCGGAGTAAAACCTGAGCTTCAGGAGAGGCACACACACAGATGGATCCAATGAGCGCTCCGTGCGTACCTTCCACGTCAGAAGCGAGAGAGGCCACAGCAGGCGCGGCCTCGCCCAGCGGCGCCGCGGCAGTCTCGGGGCAGGAACGATGACTTCCCTTCTTGGCGGGAAGGACGATGAAGCCACAATTCCTGGTGGCGAAGTTTTCCTCCCACACTCGGCGACACGGCAGTGGAGGGAGGGGCGCCTTTTCTGGGCGCGCTCGTTTCGCGCAGGGACTTTCCCTCTCGGCACTTCACTGTCCCGCCTCGGCCTCCTCACCCTCGCCTCGAGTCCCGCGGTCAGGCCAGGAGTCCCTTCCGTGCGCCGGGAGCAGCCGTTCTGCCAGTGATACCTACAGCCCAGCGACTGGAAGGAACGCTGCCGCTGCCGTTTAGTAGCCGCAGCCACGCCCTTCATCACGTAGCGCAGCACTCGTTACCAGGGCAACGGGCTCAACCTCGCGAGATCTCAGACTGGTCAGCTACGCGGGATTTCGGCTGAAGGAAAGGGAAAGCCCGGAGGATGTGGTGGACTAGCTGCAGAGGAGTGGGCGTCAAAGGGCATCCCGAGGGGCGGGAAGGTAGAGAGCAGGGGGCTGGCGGGAACTTTTAGGGGTGGAGGTAGGGCAGCTATTTGTCCCTACGGTTCTGCACATAGGTTGTTTGCCATGTCTGTCCTTCTTCGAGCAGACACTAGAGCAGACTGGTTAAGACTTTTGCTTTGTTGATCTTTAGTTGTATCCACACCGACTTGCGTTTTGCACGGTTGTGTGACTAATGATCTTTATTGGATTCGGAAAAAGAGACTTTTTAAATATTTGATGGAAGAGTCCTAGATTTTCTTGGGTGAGCTTGCAAGATTATTATTAGCTCAGAGATTCTTTAAGTATAATAATCGTTAGCTAACGTATCAAGAACATCTTCGGGGACACTATGCAAATCACTTCACATGTATTGTCTCATCTAATTAAATATGATCATTCCATAACAGATTTAGCCATTATTCCTGTACATCCCACCTTGATTTCCCCCTGGTCTGTAGCTTAGTGGATAATTTATTTAGAATACTTTTCCAAGTAGAGCTAAAAATAAAAGTCTTTAAATGTTTGGTGCCTGCACGAGGCATTATGTGTCATGAGATTTGTAATACTGTAGAAATGGAGATAATGGAAAAGTAAAATAAAGGGCAAAGCAATAGCTTAAACATGAGGTTAATAGCCTCTGCTTAAATTTTGTTAGTTTCCAAAAAATAACATGTTCTTTGAGGTCAGTGATTTAGAAGATTGGACCTTCCAGAAAAAGAAATAGAGCAGGTATTAGATCACACTTTCTTGAAAATCAATTACCCTTTATAATTGTACCTTGTTTTATGTAACACATATGTTACTAAAGGTGACATGCATAGAGAATTTTTGTATACGGAATCTATTTTTCTGTTGGATTTTAGAGTCATGATTGCAAGCCACAGTGTCAGACACACAAGGTGAAACTCCAAGAAATGATCTAAACAGTTTACACAAGAAATTAATGGCAGAGCTGGGACTTAAATCTCAAGATTTTTAGTCCAAATATCTACATGATCATATTTCAAGTAATCCTACAGAGAAAAATTAGTGCATAATAAAAATAGGAATTCAAAAAAACCTTTGAAAATTGTATTTATTCATTCTTTCATTAATTCAACAAATATTTATTCAATGCCTACTAATTGCCAGGGACTGTTCCCAGTGTGATAAAATGGACATCCCTTGTGGAGGTTATGTACTACTGAGAGAAGAAAGACCAATACTTGAAAAAAGCACTCAGGTGATGAAAATTGCTGTGTCGAGAAATAAGGGAAAAATAAAGAGCATAGGGAGTGCTCTAGTGGGTGGGCCTTGGTAGGGGTGGCTCTCTTGATGGAGTGTCCAGGAAAGTCTCTCTGACCAGGCTTTTGAGCAGAGACCTGAAGCAAGTAAAGGGATGAGCCACGTGGATGCCTACGGGAAGACCTTGGTAGGCAGGGGAAACAGCAAGTACAAAGGCTCTGAGAGAAAATCATGTTATGAATTATACTAGGCAGCACTGTTTAGTTGAAGCTTAGCTGGAGTCAGTACATTTTAAGAAAAGAGATTTCATTAGGACCTCTTTCTTCCCCAGATAAATTTAAAATGATTTTCTTAAGCACCTGTTCCTTTTTAACTTTTTTTTTAAAACTTACTCTCCTACTCTAGACAGTAGAATACAGTGGAAATAAATTCTTTGCTTTTAAGTGCAAGTGGAAGGAAGACCTGCAGTAAACTTCAACCAAGGACTTTGATGTCGGTCTGAGTTTTTGTTCTCCTTTTCTCTGATCTTATCAGAGAAGGTTATGGGACATACTCCTTATGGAGCCAGCTTCTGCTTCCTGGGAAGGCAGCTTTGCCTGTGCAGCAACCTTTCCTCCTCCAATTTTTTGATGCATTCATCACCTCTAAGCCTGCAGTATAAAAGGCAATATAGTAAGAGTAAGAAAAGAGGAAAAGAAAAACCAAAACAGTACTCCAAAAGGCACAATTATTGGTGTGGGAATCAGGAGGAAAAAGGTCATGTTAGCAACATGGCCAAATGTAAATTGTGATAGGAATGTGATTTATTTTGTGTGATTATATCATTTTGAATTTGTTGAGCAGAGGCTTACATGAGCATATGAGGTGACTAGGGAAGTCAAAGTTATTTATGACATCACAGAAGTTAGTGGTTATGTGGCTGTAGAGGCTGAGGAAGCCATACTGGATCCCGGGAGCCTTGGGGTCATCTAGTACCCGTCAGGCCTTCCTCAGACTATCAGGGTCTAGGATGTTCCAGTGTAGGGCCAAACCACCCCAACAGTTTCCAGATCTTAAGATCTGTCCCAGCCAGTCAACTAACCAAGACTTAGCTCAAAGGCCATCCCCTAAGTGAAGTCTTTCCTGATCCCTCTATCATTGGTAGAATACTTACACTGTTAGTTTATGTACTGTGTCTAAATTTGGGGACTATAGTGAAGTATTATTCTTCTGAACACTTGGAAATGAGGCAGTAAGAATGCTCCCAGCCTGTTCAACAATGAACAGATAGGATAAATCACCTCAAAAGAGAAAGCTGGCTCCCAGGCTCAGGGTGAAGTTTCATGATAAAAAACATGAAATGGTACCCCACCACCACTGCCATCAGTAAATGCACCTGAACTGTGCAATGGTGAAATCCCCCTTCTCATTAAGGACGTGTTGGCCAGATCCCACAACTTTTCAGCCACTTCCTTTCATTTTGGTATTTAACATTTCGTTCTGGTATTTGGTATTAAGTACACTTTAAACTTCAATTTCAAACTCGATTCAATGCCCTCCTCCTCGTTACCGTCTAGATCTGTCCCTAGCTCTGGTGACTGAGGAATTGGTGTTTTGCTATTTACATTCATCCCCTATTTCTTCTGAGTGCTAGTTCCTTGTTGTGTTAGGAGGAGTAAGGGCTGGGGGGAAAAGGGCAGATATCTCCTTAACTGGGCCAGATTGCAGTCTGCATCGTTGGTCTCCAAGGCTGTTATTGGTCCTTGTCTGTGTGCTTCAAGAGGAGCATGGTGGCCCCAACCTGCCCCCTGACAAGGGGCCTTCTTCAAGGCATGCTCCTAGGAAATAGCAATCTCTTGTGAGGAATTATGGGGAACAGAGGTTAGAATCTTTGATTCTTTATTTACTACCTCATAATTAATTTGGTTTGGATAAGGATCCAAATTTCTGTTTCCATTTACTTTTCTTCCAGCATTTGCTTATGTTAGTACTTGGCAAAGGTAGTTTGTAGAAAATAAATGTTTTACTGAAATAGTAATGTTGATTTTGGCAAACACTTTTCTCATTAGGAAGGCAAAGCTAATAGCCATTGCATTTATCCATGGACTCTAGTCTAAATGGACATGCATCTAAAACTAAAGATATACAAAGGTTGAAAGTGAAGGGGTGGAGAAAGTTATATCATATATACAAGTACACACACACAGATTGAAAGTAAAAGGGGAAAGTAAAGTTATACAAGTGCTAACCAAAAGAAAGCCATGGTAGCAATGTTAAGAACAGAAAAAATAAACTTTAAGGCAAAAATCTTTGTTACAAATAGAGAGGGTCACTTCATAATATTAAAAATATTCAATTCACTTGGAAGATAAAATGATTCTAGATTTGTGTATGCACCAAAAACATGACTTTAAATATGAAAGCAAATTTAACAGAATTACAAGGAGAAATAGACAAATCCATAATTATAGAGGGAGATTTTCACATTTCCAATTCAGTAACAGCTAGAACAAGGGAACAAAAAAAGATATATAGAATGTTTGGACAACATGATTAATAAGCTTGAATACAAATAGACACAGCACCCAGATAAAGACCTTGTTAGGCCATCTCCTCACTCCCGTGGAAGAACACATATTTAGGGTCATGAGATTTTCATTTCTTAACCATCCTTCCATTTGGAGCACACATGCAAGCAAGAGTAGAAAAAACCCCTACAATACAGACCAGTTTCCACATCACACAGAAGACTGTAACATCTTTGAGCTCAAACCCTGAAGACGCACAAGATAAATGTTCATCCAGCCCTAATCCTATCAGTTTGGTATTAGTACTACAGATTGTATTATTTTCATTACTTAATTTCGTGATTGACTTTGATGATAACATTGTCTAAACTTAGACCCCTTCTTGTTAGAAGGTAGAAGTCAAAAGTATTAATTATTGGGTTGGCCAAAAAGTTCGTTCGGGTTTTTCCATAACATCTTACGGTATTTTTTAAGTTACCGTAATTTTGTTAACTCGTCAATTTTATGAACAAGACTTAGCGGACTGTTCAGGGCCTCCCGACTCACAATTTAAAACCTTTGTGAGAAAAGCCTCAGATTTCAAGTAGTGCTACATAAATATATAAAATTACTGGGACTTCCCTGGTGGTCTAGTGGTTAACACTCCACACTCCCAGTGCAGGGGGACCGGGTTTGATCCCTGGTCAGGGAACTAGATCCCGCATGCCTCAACTAAGAGCCCGCATGCCGTAAGTAAAAGAGCCTGCATGCTGCAACTAAAGATCCCACATGCCGCATCTAAAACCTAGCGCAGCCAAATAAATAAATAAATATTAAAAAAAATACTATGAAAAAATATCTTTGGATTTAAAGGTAATCGCCAGTGCCTTGCAAATAGTGAGTATTCTACAAACAAACAGTATATATTAAATGGGTATTTCTACTGTAAAAGACAATGTCTTTGGGAAAACAGTACTGCCACCGTAGGTGCCAGAGGGGTGACATGTGACTACACTGGGAATGAGAAGGAGGATGAAGGAACATTTGATAATGTGTTTTTTTGAAGAAGGTTTTCAATCCCTCTTTTCAACCTTTTCTATATATGTTTGGTCAGTTGTCTCTACCAGAGCAATTTTTATTTTTTAATAAATTTATTTATTTTATTTATTTTTGGTTGCGTTGGGTCTTCGCTGCTGCGCGCGGGCTTTCTCTAGTTTCGGCAAGCGGGGGCTACTCTTCGTTGCGGTGCACAGGCTTCTCATTGCAGTGGCTTCTCTTGTTGTGGAGTACGGGCTCTAGGCGCGCGGGCTTCAGTAGTTGTGGCGCATGGGCTCAGTAGTTGTGGCTCACGGGCTCTAGAGCGCAGACTCAGTAGCTGTGGCACACAGGCTTAGTTGCCTCGCGGCATGTGGGATCTTCCTGGACCAGGGCTCGAACCCGTGTCCCCTGCATTGGCAGGCGGATTCTTAACAACAGCGCCACCAGGGAAGTCCCTACCAGAGCAATTTTTAATATTTTGTTGGAAAATTGCCTGTAATAAGTATTTAGAAATATGAAATGGCGGGCTTCCCTGGTGGCGCAGTGGTTGAGAGTCCGCCTGCCGATGCAGGGGACACGGGTTCGTGCCCCGGTCCGGGAAGATCCCACATGCCGCGGAGCAGCTGGGCCCGTGAGCCATGGCCGCTGAGCATGCGTGTCCGGAGCCTGCGCGCCGCAACGGGAGAGGCCACAACAGTGAGAGGCCCGCGTGGCGCAAAAAAAAAAAAAAAAAAAATATATATATATATATGAAATGGCTTTCCTCTTTAAAGAATGAAACCAAGACTCAATCTGAAATATGCATTTTGCTATACCATCATCTTTATTACATCGGATAGAACTCTTGTAATCAATCTAGTACATAAAAATAAGTGAGGCAAAGACATTTGGAGGAATTCCATTTATTGTGGATGCATTTTCACAATATATATTTATTGCAGCGATCAATTATCAGTGAAAAATATTGTGTTTATAAAATTTTTAGGAATGGCAGATTCACAGAACATGCTAGTCACCTTGCAGTTTTACTTCTTAAAAAGATAACAGAGAGAATTGTAATCAAACAAGTAAACAAGGAATTTTTCAAGAAATTAAATCCAAACTGAACAAAATTCTACCCTAAAACTTATTCCATCCAAATATTGGAATAAAAGTCAGGATCGATCGATATATTCTCTTCTTAAATTTAGACTTTCTAGAAAAAAACATATAATAGTGATCAGGAGAGGCTCTTATTCAAAAGTACAACAAAGAAATGTTATCTTGCCATAGTACTTAATTCAAACTTTGATCCATTTCACTCGAATGCTGGGAGGCAATGCCAACTCAGGCACTGCATGTGAATTCTAGTTCATCTTATCATAGACTCATGTCTACTCTGTCATGGATGGGTGACTTATGCAACATTGCTGGCTTTACTTTCTTTGGCCCAGATGTGCTAAAAGCTAGAGGATTCAACAACTCTACTGATTTATGAGGAAAATGGACTTTGGAAGGCACTGGTCACTCCTCATGCCAGCCCTACCCTGGCTAGCTCTCCCAGGGGAACACTGTGGATTAGAAAAGAGTCATTTGGGAGGCTCCCTCATTGTGGTAGGAATTGAGACTAAGACAATTTTGGTAAGTCATGAGGTATACGTTTATAGAACTACACTATATGTATATCTCTATGCTAGAACATATTGCCAAGACACTGGAGTACTCTTTTATCATCTATTGTGAAGAATAGATGAACGCTTATTAGCTAAAATAAGATCTGATACCTGGATTGGGTGTGTACAAATGACGAGTTGATAGACTCTTAGGGAAAAAGGTAAAACTAATAAAAATTACATATATTTTTTGAAAGTTCAACACATTATCAACTTATGGCAAATGCCAATGACTAATAAAGGTAGAAAAGTAAACTAAAAAGATGTTTCAGTAAGTTAAAGATGGAAGTACTGTCATGACTCCTAAATATTGGCTTTTGCTTACTTTTCTGCTTCCAGAGATTACCCAAAGTTGGTCGTAGTACACCTATTCATGGAATTCCAATCTGTACAACTTTGTCACTAAAATTCTCGTGTTTAAATTTTAGAGAAGGAAGAGACCTCAGACATCATCTAAGCCAACCGATTGTGAACTTGATTCTTAAGAATGAAGTTTGGAGCAAGCTTTGAGATTTAGTACAATTCACACTGGACTTCAAGACTGCTTTTAATTATAAACTAAATACTATGCTTTATAGAAAATGTCAATTCATTTTGACATTTCTAATCTCTTTCTTATAGGTTATTGGGCATTGGAAACATATCGATACCTATTCTGCCATGTTTCTATTGGCAAATATGAAATATTAATATAATATTGTGATTTTTAAAAAGCAGTGATATTGGCTAGTTACAGGGACATACTGCTAAATATAATAGCCTAGCACATAAAAAAGCTTTCTACCATTAGTGTGTTTGTATATGTGTATGCACATACATACATGATCACGTCATCTAAAATGTGGTTCACTATCACTACCAAAGAAATCCACAAAGCAACCAACCTAAAGAAATCAGTACCACTGTCAGCTAACATCAAAATCCAATTTAGATATTCATCAGCATGAAAAAAGTAATACCTTAACAGTACATCTTTTTTTTTTTAAAGACAATCATTATTGTAGTATCTAAAATCTGAAATGGGTGACTTTCACAAAGTGTTATAATTGCCTACTAAGATAATTTCTTCCATGCTTTATTCTAAAGTGCAGAAACAACATGATTTCTGTATTTAAAAAACAAAAAAACAAAAAAAACACTATGGTTCATTTTTCTGGATACTGCACACATTCCTCAGGCAATTTTCAACTTGAATCTCCTTTTGTTGACTTCCGATGTGGTTACTATCACTGTTCAGACACAGAGTTATGATGATCAGTAGAAAAGTCTCTATTTCACAGCATGGGTTTCTTTAGAAACAGGCTCCTGTGCAAAGGCAATACTTTTACCATGAACATCTCTAGACCGTGATTATTAAATATAGTGATAATATACATGGGTTTACTGGGATAATGAAAAACAAAACAAAAGGAAATGAACCCAATTTAGTCAATCAACATAAATATAACACAGAGCAAATGAGCCCTCTTCAACTGAGCTGGTCCGGCATCTTGAGCGGCTACTTTGGGTTCTTTCTTGAACTGTCTCAAACCTGCTAAGAGAAGAGAGCTTTAAGTCGTCAGGCCATGGTCTTTCAGCCAGACATTTTGTGTCAGAATTAAAAAAAAAAAAAAGATAATATGGCAGGAATAAATGTCTATGAAAGGGAGGATTATTTTTGGCATTCTATTCAAATATGCTCCTCTTCTTTCAGTCTATCCTTTCTTCTGTTGGTTTTTTTGCTTTCCTCTTTCTTTCTTCTTTATATTCCCCTTTTCATATCTTGATCTTGAGCTTTGCTCATAGCATTCAGGGTCAAGGAGGTTTTTTTTAAACACTACTTACTACAAGGGCCAGGACTCTATAATGTGTGTTCCAGGACAGGCACACATGACTGAATGGCTGTCTCAGCCGCATCAAGGCATGATAGTAAACTGGACTATGCTTATCTTTAGTGTTCTCCTATTTTTTCATTTCCTACCTCCTATTCTTATGCCCCTACCCTTGAAACTTATCTGACCAATGGTCTTATTGTACACCATTTCTTTCCCTCAGCTAGCTGCTGAAAATTCTTGCTGAGGTATTCACAAATGTTAAAGTGTTATGAATCTGCAATTTCAAATGCGTTGTATAGTTTCATTTCAAAGGGATTACTGCGTGATACTAATGAATTTGACATTTTGGACCAAAGGAGCTACCTACTTTGCTACCTCACAAACTCAGCTCTGGGCCTGCTGGTTATGTTATTATTATTACTGTGCAAAGAGTTTTGTGGTATAGACCAAGGAGGAGGGGGCAGTATGTATGTGTATGAAGTCTCACCCTGTCACCGTCCCACCTTGTACCACACACATTATTGCATAATTCCAGGGAGTACCAGTCATGTTGTATGTGAGTGGTGTTCTCTGAGACCTACCATTCCAGATCATATCTTTACTCTACTTCCTAGAACCTTGGTTCAGAGGAATGTTGTCCAGAGGGGATCTATTAAACCTGTGATGATGGTCTATGGACAGCCGACACCCCCTACTCAGAAAGGAGACTACATAAACATTTAGACTGTCATTTCTGAAAGGTCATTTCGAGAAGGGTCATAATGGCTTAGGCCAACAAAAGTTCATTCTTTGTTTAAAAAAAAAAAAACTACAAAATGATTCCCCTCCATTCCACCAGAAGAAAATTGTACAAGGAACTTTAGAACTTTACATTTTCTGCTGAATATGCAATCCTAAAAAAAAGCAGCATGTATAAGGGTTAAGAATGCAGGCTCATTTGTGACCGCCTGGAGGGGTGGGATAGGGAGGGTGGAAGGGAGGGAGATGCAAGCGGGAAGAGATATGGGAACATATGTATATATATAACTGATTCATTTTGTTGTGAAGCTGAAACTAACATACCATTGTAAAGCAATTATACTCCAATAAAGATGTTAAAATGGAAAAAAAAAAGAAAAAAAAATTTAAATGAAACATAAAAAAAAAAAAAAGAATGCAGGCTCAGAAGAGACTGCCTGAGTTTAATCCAGGCTTTGCTCCTTATTTGCTGTGTGACTTTGAGAGAGGTACTTAATCTCTCTGTGCCTCATTCTCCTTAACTCTAAATGGGGGTAACAATAATGGTGATTGGAGAGTCAAATGAGATAATGTAGGTTGAGAAGGCATATAGTGGATGCTCATTACATTTTAGTGGTTTGTAATGGTGAAAATTATTACTGGTACTTTGAATATATTTAGCAGTTATTTAGAAAACTTAACTAATAGAGAAGATGTAACACACTCAGGAAGCTGCACCAGACTTATCAGCACGTCGTAGAAAGTAGGAAAGAGGAAGCAATTCTCTCCCTTCGGTGAGTTGTAGAGATTCTTCAGTTGCCTTTGAGATGTTCTTCAGTCCTGAGTTTGCTTAAAAAGTGCTTCTGGGTATAGAGTTCTACATCAGCCCATAAGCAGTCTATTCTAATCTTACTTATTGTCGCTCTCTGATTTTTCTCTTTTCAATTTTCTCTCTACCAAGGGAGAAGAGTGGAATTATTACTTGAATGGGGTATTAGGAGTTGAATTAGCTCCTTGTACAACAAGGGGTCCTATTTTTAGTTTGTGCATCATTTAGATATTGACCACAGGCCACTTCGTGAAGGATGAGCAGAAGGCCAAAGAAAGACAAATCCAAGCATTCTTAGCCATTAGTTTTCATAGGGTAGCAAATTTTGCTAACTTTTGAATATTATTTCAATTTTTTTGCCGTAACAGCCTTGAGTCCTAGGCTGCTGGCAATGTAACCCCTTAGAATGGTTCCAGAAAGCAGATTTGAAACTACTCAAGGAGACAGACATTCTTTCCTAGGTGATGTGCAAATTCTGATTTCCAAGCCTGGACCTTGTAAGGAAATGTAGACCATGGTTATACCACACAGCCTTCTGTTTTCAACACCCCTACCACTATGGTGTTTCTAGAATGTCTTACTGGGAGCCATCCCTCGGATCTAGACTATTTACCTTGTATGACTGACAAACCTACCATGCTGAAGGCTCCGTGACATTGCCTTTCACGGTACCATACACAAGTCTTTAGAAACTGATGGTTACCCAGACAAGACTCTCTGGATCAGCATTATTTCTTTTTTGACCCTGGGACGGCATACTGCAGGATACAGCAGGAAGAGAACCTGTGGAAAACAAATCTTCCAGTAGATTACCTTAGTGGGGGAAGTGACCTTGTCCACAGATTGCTTTTCCCAGAGGTTCCGCTTGCCAGATACGTCTCCTGGCCTCAAATCCTGATGAAGAGAAAGCAGAAAAAAATGATGGGTGGCTCTTCATACTTTCTGGCCAGGTCTAAATAAATCACCACATCTGTTGTTTGTTTATTTGTGTAATACACTTTATCCTAGTCATCTGAAATGGGTTGAATCAAAAGGATCGTTAGCCTTTGTTTGTTTGTTTTAACATCTTTATTGGGGTATAATTGCTTTACAATGGTGTGTTAGTTTCTGCTTTATAACAAAGTGACTCAGTTATACATATACATATGTTCCCATATCTCTTCCCTCTTGCGTCTCCCTCCCTCCCACCCTCCCTATCCCACCCCTCCAGGCGGTCGCAAAGCACCGAGCCGATATCCCTGTGCCATGCGGCTGCTTCCCACTAGCTATTTTATATGGATCCTGACCTATGCTGTGACAGAAGAATGGGCTGAAACTATCCAGCATTTAGGTCCTGTCATTCACCAAGGACTTAACTGTTTATTGACCAGTAAAATTGGAATATAAGCATATTTAAAATGAGATAGCCAATTTTTAACTTTCTATGTCCTTAGAAGTGAATCGAGCATAGGTTAGTTTTAAATAATTTTGAGGGGGTTGGAAAAGGACCTCACCCCTTGCCAATTAACTTTTCTTTGGTGCCTTGCCCATGGCCCCCAGCCCTTATGACTTTAATGTGTACCAGCTGGACTTCCAATGGCCAACACTGCATCTCTTTGCATGAGGACTTCCTCTGGCTGCAGATGCCCACTTTGCTCCCAGGAGGCAGGCTGGACATCCAGAGAGTTAACACCCCCAGGAGCAGTCTTCAGCCACTCACCCATGAGATTTGGTGCAAGAATATTTCTCAGACTCGCTCACGCCTCAGGTAGGATACCTCGGAAGCATGTGTTTTGTGGTGGCTTTCAGGCTTTCCCAGCAGGATTATGTTTAACAGCCCACGTAGTGGCTTGCTTAATAAACATTCTTTATTGGCTGACTTCTTTTCCTGCCTCACTTCCTGTAGTGTTTTCTTCATGTCTCAAGTAAACTACTTGCACACGAACCACTATTTTAGGGTTTGCTTCTGGGCAGCCCAATCTAAGACATTTTTCTAATTGCACTTTCCTCAGATTAGAATCATTTTGTGTTTCCTGAGGAGCAAGGGGTAATTCAGAAGTGTATCAGGAGCACCTAGTCCCGTGAAATTAAACATTTACTACAAAGTGTACCCATAAAAGAAAGTGACAGTTGATGACATATATGAGAACATGTAAAGATCTTGGGAAGAAAACACTAAAATATGATCGATGACAGCTATATATCTTTGAATCTTTATTTACTACCTCATAATTAATTTGGTTTGGATAAGGATCCAAATTTCTGTTTCCATTTACTCTTCTTCCAGCGTTTGCTTATATGAATACTTGGCAAAGGTAGTCTGTAGAAAATAAATGTGTTTTACTGAAATAGTAATGTTGATTTTGGCAAACTCTTTTCTCATGAGGAAGGCAAAGCTAATAGCAACTACGTTTATCCATGGACACCAGTCTAAATGGACATGTATTTTTCTTAGTAGATACTATTGAGATTGCAACACTAGAAATGCACTGGTTAAAAACATTACCATGTGAAGCAGTTCAGATTTGCCTTAATCTTACTGAATTTCTGGATTTTCACTGTGACATGGATTCCTGATATTCTATTAGAGAGTTACACCTATTTAACTTGGAACCAGTAAGCAACAAATCAGGTTGTTTTTGAAGAATTCCACTACGTACGCCAATGGAAGTCGAAGCTGCCAAATTGGAAGACTGTTTTAAAAATTTGGAAACTACAATTAGGAGCATGCTAATGGAAGCTCTGGGAAGTGGCTATTGCTACTTTATTTATTTGATTCATATAAGAAAAATATTTTTCTTTCACATGAATACCCTTCCACTAAAGAAAATGAATTGTATTTTCCTTGAATCCTGCCTATGAATCATTTGAGATCACTTAAAGAGTTAAAGAGTCCATTTTAAGAAAATATGAACATCTGAGCAGTAAATTGGCATTTTAACTCAAATGGGAAATATAAATGAAATTACCTGACCAGCCCACATTTTAGAGAAAGACCCACTCCAGAAGAAGAGGGAGAAATGAAGGCAGGGAAGCAGGTTTCCAGTCAACCAGAGATCAAAGAATGAAGAAGAAAATTCAGCTGAGAAAGACAATGTTGGGGTTTTTTTTAAACAAAAAGAAAGACAAATTAGCATTTTAATTGCTGTACATAACATGTAGTTTAGACACAAAGAACAGACTAACCAGATACAACAGACATACTTAGAACTGCATTCCAGTTACAAAGTTACACTGAAGTCCTATAAATTCTACCCACAAATAGCAATAGACGTCTCAGTAAAGAATCAGGTGTAGATCAATGTTTAAATAAGTTACTAGTTTTCAGAGACCCAAATAATATTGATTTGACAAGCTTTTGAGCACTTTTAATTATATGAAAATTAATGCATAACTAGCAGCAGAGGATGCTTTTTCTCTTCAGTGAACTTTAGAACCGGACACTAATCCCATGGATTACTCTTTTCCTGGTTCTTGAGGTTTCACTGGGTGAGCACTACTTGGGTAAAAGAATTTCTCTCTGATTTTTGCTTAATGGCCACATGCCATACGTCTGCAAATGCAAACCTAGGCTTCCCTTTCACCCATACACGCCAAGGAATATAAACAAGGGGCTGAGAATAAATCACCTCTGGCCCCAAATTAGAAGGGAGCCTTTGGGAGCCTCCCATTTGCTGCTGTCTTTGGGTAATCCTCTGACATCCTGGGTTCAGGGTCAGTCTGACCAGAATCCCAAGGGTGTCAAACTCACAGGCCTGACATGAAGGGCCAGGCTGGAAACACATGCCTGAAGAGGCTGGTGTAAGAAAATTTTAAAAAAGAAGGAATCAACAAGTTAAAGAATGCATGCCTCCACACCTTAAAAACATGTTCAAATTATAATTTAAAAGAAGGAATATAGGGCTTCCCTGGTGGCGCAGTGGTTGGGAGTCCGCCTGCCGATGCAGGGGACGCGGGTTCGTGCCCCGGTCCGGGAGGACCCCGCATGCCGCGGAGCGGCTGGGCCCGTGGGCCATGGCCGCTGGACCTGCGCGTCCGGAGCCTGTGCTCCGCGGCAGGAGGGGCCGCGGCGGTGAGGGGCCCGCGTACTGCAAAAAAAAAAAAAAAAAAAGAAGAAGGAATATAAAGCAAAATGGCCCTGACTACACAGATCTTAGCCGCAGGCCGCCAGTGTCACACCCCCCCGGGCAAGACCTAGACAAAATTCTTTGCTTGACCTGTCTTTCTAAGCGGCCTTCCGGGACTTAACCTTTTGCCTGACAAGTTTTATGTATCTGCAGGATCCGTCCAGCCCTTTCCAGCAGTTTGGACATTTTCATTTCTTTTCTGCTGGATCCGTAGTGTCTGTGAGTTACCCTCCTGCCTTACTAAATTCCAAGTTATATCTTTCCCCAAAGAGACTGCCATACTGCTATTCATGACGTGGCACATTGCTGGGCCTACTACTCTTGGGATGTGCACAAAGCTCAAAGTTGTATATTAAGTACGATCTACTCAAACTGCCCTTTTATTTACAACATCAATTACACCTTGCTTTGTTTCCTCCTGGCCTTTATTCAGGAAGCCACACTAATGTACCAAATCCAATGGGACCTGGGGAAGAAGAGACCGTTATGATGTATACTACTTACCACATTCTTCCTGCCATTTCTCCTCTATCCTCTAGTAGACAGTCTAGCAAATTACTTACTAAATACTAGATAAAGCAGGCAATGATTTTGTAATTTCCCTGTAATGCCTTTTTGTCCTGCCATTTTTAGGAGGCCGTCAATAACTCCAGAAAATGGGGCTTTCTGTGGAAACCTTGACTCATTTATGCCTATTGTAATAATAACTGTATTGAATCTTTTTAACCCTCCCATTAGGGTGACATAGATGATAGGCTTATCGGTTAAAGTGTTGATAGAAGAGTATGGGTCAAGTCCTGAACCAAATACATGAGTATAAGCTGGGATAGAAATGAAACAGGTTGCAAATACATGTGTAAAAGTGACCTTCTCCTTTAGCAATGTACCATACTCATCAAAGAAGAAAAACATATACCCTTTTCTCTTTATCTTTGCTGTAATGAGAAACCTTCAGTGTGTCCATGAACTTGCTGAACTTGTATTATATGCAGTGTTTTGGGGGAGAGGGTCTTTACATTTCATTAGGTTTTCAAAGGCGTCCATAATTCAAAAAGGTTAATAATCACTGATCTGGAACCACAAAACTTTATATAAACTGCCATTTAAAAAATAATTTCCACTCTTTATGTCACCTGGGGTGTTGGGGAAACTTGAGGCACTAAAGATCACATACCTTGTGGGTATGATCCCCTCACCTCGACTGTCTCCTTTTATAGGGCCCCTTTCCTATATCTACTGGGAGAGGAAAAAGATTTTCTTTTCAATATGTTAAGACTGTCCAATTGTAAATTGGGTTTACATTAGTTTTATACCTCTTGTGAGGCCCATATGCAGAGAAGCTCAAGCTGAGTATTAATTGACTACAAGGAATTGTACCCAAGAAAAGTATGGAAATATTTCCATTCTTTTCTTTTTAAATTGGAAAAGTGATAAAACTTTAGTGAATTTGGAGATTAAATATAGAGCAAAGGGATGCAACTAAATGCTCAACAGTGCAGAGGCCTAGGATTTGGAAAGCTCTTCTTCTACCTCTGGAATGGGGTGGTTGTGACAGTTGAGCCTTTGCTGCCTTGGGCACCAACAAAGGTATAAAAGCCAACTTAACAGAGAAAGTTCACCAGTATACAGTAGGGAGGTTAATAAGGTTTTTGATTATAACGATAAATGCAAGGCAATGACCAAATACGTTCAATGAAAAGGTTAAAAGTATATTTTTATAGTAAGATAGCCACACTTAATAAGAAAATTTTAAATTTCCAAAAATAACATTCATAACCAGTTTTTATAGTTTCTACTTTTACGGTTGTTTTTTTTTTTAAATGGCTTTCCTTTGGAGGTGTTGACAAGAAAATTACAGCAATTATTTCAACAACTACCCAGTAACTGTATTTTTGTGTTAAGTTACAGAAATTAGGCAAATTAGAAAACATGGGTTCAAATAGCCAACATACACATTCTTTTGGGAATAAGTCTAGGGGTGCTCTTGACAGAGAAATGGCCAAGATAATTTGACATTTTCATTTTCAAATTCCTATCTGTAATTTATAGAATAGAAGCTAAACATGCAGACCAGTTAAGAGTGTAAATTTGAACTGCCTCAACGCTCTGGGTGGAGAGGTGATGGTCCCATTTTACCTTCTGGGTAATTACAGTGCTCGGGACTGTTCTCCCTCAATCTGAAGCCCTCCTTCTTTGTTATTCAGCAGTCATGGCCTTGTTTTTCCCAGGCAAATAGACCAACAGCCTGTTTTCTTCTGTTGCTGGAAGCTGAGCTATGAGACAAATTCAGAAGAACCTGGAGCTACTTACAGAAGGTTTGGGAGCAGGTGACTTGTTTCCATCTGGGGTTTTGGTAAGCCATTCATTGATGCGGCTGGAGACCCCCACCTTTAAGCCAGCTGTTTCCTACAAAAGGCCAAGCATCTCACATTAAAGAAAAAAAAAACCTACCTGGAAAGAAAATTTCAAAGCAACCTCAAAATAATATCCAGTATTATTTCACATAACACTGATCAATTATTGATCATTATATTGAATATTTTGACAAAAATAAACCTTAAACCTGCTATTTAAAGAGTATGTTATCTGGTGTTCTTCCCCCTGCACTTCTCCTACCCCCAACCCCAAGGTCAGTGATTAACTCTGGGTACTGCATTTAGAGGCCTGTGGCCAGAACACAGTGCATAGTCTATTAGCCTCAGGCACATATTCTTCCTGAGCTTGCTTTTTGGTCATTGCAAAAGTAAGTAAGAATTCTACCTGTTTCACTGCTTTTGTAATTAACTATGTGATTCCTAAAAAAAAAAAAAAAAAGAAAGAAAGAAAAAAGAAAAAAAAACCCAGCCTCCAAAATTAAAAGACGGCAATCCTCTGCTCACCTTATTTGGCGTGCCTGATGCAGTGGGTGATGAGAACACGTTGCCTTTCTCCCACATGCTCTTGATGTTGCGGACACCTTCGGCAGGAACAGGAAGGTCCGAGGCTGCTGGCTTCGTAGGTTTTGCAGTTTTTGTTCCCTGAAGTATGTGAATTATTTTTAGGATTGGTGCTGGTAAGTTTGCGCTCGTAAAACTATAGTAAGCTTGTCTTCTTCAACACTATCACTTAACAAATTCACTGTGTAAATGCCTTCACCAAAAACGAGGGTCATAATTTCTGTTGTGAAAGTACATTCTGATGACATCTCTACCTCCAAATAAACCATTATATCTACTTCAGAGTGAAATATGCTTTTCATTGGGACTCCATTTCTTGTTAAGGTGATATGCTACTTCATGGCTACAACAGACACTTCTTGAGTGCCTGCTGTGTGCAGGGCACTGTGCTAGGCTCTGGGGACGTGGTGGTACGCAAGACAGTCCACTCTGTAAGCTGCAGTGGACTGACATTAATAGGAGAGACAGTAATTAGTTATACACTATTATTTCACATTGCAGTAAGCGCTATGAAACATGAGTGTGGTGCCGTAAGCACGCCAAGAGAGCACACGATAGGACAGTGGTACTTAGTTTAGGGGGGCAAAGAAGGCTACTCTGAGGATGTGACATTCAGACCCAGATCTGATGGAAGACTTGAAAGAGGCTGGTGAACGAAGGAGAAAACACCGCTCCACGCAGAGCTAACAGTACATGCCAAGGACCAGAGACGGGGGTGTGCTAAAAGACTGAAAGACTGCGAGACCACTGCATGGAGACTGGAAGGAGGAATGAACGGGTGTAAAAAGAAAGGTGTGCATTCAAGATACTTTTCCAGCAGTAGTGATGGGCGCACCCCAAATCATGCCGTTTCTCTCCTGGTCCTGCTTTGGGGCCTGTGGCATGTGTCATCAAGGTGGGCAGCCAGGGTGAGTGGCACCATTGCTGGACTATGTGAAGCCTGGAGCCACAGTTTTGGCTTCATTAACCCTGTTAGAGCTGTGATCAATTCAACCACAGAAAATAACTATCTGCAATTTGTCTTATAATTTAGCGGCCATTTAATCTTCTGAAAGTCTCCTCTTGAATGTTAAGACTTGATTATTCACTTGATAAATCATCCAGACCTCTCTCTTTCTTACTCCCTCTTATCATCTGTTATGAACTATTTTATAGGTATCTCCACTCCGCAGTACAAAGGAGAGGAGAAATCAGATCAAACTGATCCAATTACTTCAGAGCAGGCAACTAAAACCACGGACTAAAGTCTACACAAAGGAGAAAAAAACCAGGATCACATCTTGATCAATGGCACCCTACCCTCTTAGTGTTTTGGTACTTGGAAATATAGTACATTATTTCTGAATAGAGTAACACCCCTAGGTCAACTGGGCGGAAAAAATGTTGGATTAGACAGAAGCATAAAACTATGATCCTTCATATATAAAACAATCCATTTGAAATTCATTAAATTCCAGCTGGCTATCATCTTTATATTAATTTATACTACCAATTTATTTGATAATAAAAGTTCTTATAGATAAAAGAGGACTAATCATGGTTGTAAGGGGCCTGTTTAAAACTATATATGGGAACACCTTTTATAAGGAATTAAGAATATTGAAGATATACTTGTGAACACATAAATAATATATTTAAATAACAATAAACTCATTCATTAAAAAAAGTAACACCTTCACTAAAGAATACAGGTGGAAAGTAGTAAACAATAATTTATTTAAAACTCTTCTATAATGTGTCTTTATTATTGTTTTCTCTCTAACTAGTTATAAAACATCATTAACATTCTAACACCACTGGACTTGATTACTGTCCTAGGTGTTTCTATGATTATTTATATAATCAGAGTTGATTTGTTTGACCATAACTCTGAGGACATCTCTCACCTCAATTGCACTGGTGTATTGCTCCAGTCTGCTGTCAATCTTGGAGACTACTGCTGCTTGATGAGTTGATTTAACACCACTGCTAAGTAAATAAACACACACATACATACATAAAAATGAGAGAATTTTTCCATACATATAATGGCTGATGATTCTCAATTCAACAATCAACCATATTACCTTTTCTGCACAGATTTATTCAAAAATTCTGCTCGCTCTTCTATCTAGGAATTGGAAAAAAATAAAACCAGTTAATATTTTCAGTTTATAAACAGTGTTTCTCAGCCCATACTACTATCTTCCCTGAACGTGGGGAATAAAAGTACCAAAGAGTGTCAAAGAGTATGAGGGTGCTGTGCACAGCACCTCTGCTAGAGAGGAAAACTACGTACAAGGTATTTGATAATGAGGTTTGGGAGACGAAGGTAGGACTGGAAGAAAATAGAGAAATATGAAGTTCTGGAGACAAAGTGGAATTAAAATGCCTCTGAAATAATATAAATCAAGGGCAAAAATAATTACATTTCAAGACTAAAACAATTTTTTTTTGCTTTCTGATGTACTTTAAATTTTTTTCCATTATTTTTTATTGAGGTATAAATGACATATTACATTACACTAGTTTTAGGTATACAACGTAACGATTTGATATTTATATATATAACAAAGATAACCAGGAACTGTGAACTATTCACTTACTGCTTAGCCTGATTTTCTTATTTGATAGCTGTCAAACCGATTGCTGAACTTAATTTGCCCTGAATATAGGAGATGGGGGTGGGGATGAGTGAAACTGGGGCACAGCTCATCAGGAATGCTGGGGCCTCTCATGAAGGCCCTAGTAGTCCAAGTGGGAAATAAGGAAATAAGCCCAGAGAAACCGCTATGGATATACACCGATGGGCAGTTTAGTCATTTTTAATAAATTCTTTTTTTAAAAGCCAGAAGTTTTGCTACAACTAAAGCTGCTAAATCAAACATTATATTTTACTGAAACTGCATCACTCAAATCCAGATGTTCTTTATAAGTCAGCAAATATCTGTTGACTCCTCATGATACCCAACTCCAGGCTAGAAATATCCTCTGCCACGCGTCACCTATCATCAGCAAATAGTAACAGTTTCTTTGCATATGACTGCATGCGCAAAGCACACAGGTCCATTTTCTGCCCTGTTCAGGGCAGCCAAGGAATCTACTAGGCTACAGTTACCCTAGGCTGGTGTGGTTGACCACCCCCTACAATCTTTAAGATGTCATGGCTTTTTCTGGACTGTTGGCCTGGGACTCATGGATTATTAATAAATACCCTTAAGCTTTTTGGAAAACATGTTTCACTCCTAATATCAGTCGAATAATACTTTCAAAGATGTTAGTTAAGCACTTCATCCTTTCCAATGATTTCTTACAAAGATAAAATCAAACTCACTAAACATAAAACTTTATGCAAAAGAATGCTATAGGTATCCCTGAGTTTATGAGATGTAAAGGGTTTTAAATCTTATTTTTCTGATTTTAACATAAACTTAGAAGTGCATTTCTGGAGAAAAAGTTCCCAGTTGAAGAGGTAAAACACATTAGAACCACGCAATGCACTGGCACCTTTAATAGTATTCACCCATCTATCCATCCTGATTTAACCCTGCCAACCTGTCAGTCAAACAACCAACCAACCAATAAATTATATGTGAGTACTATTATATAAAGTTGAACACCCAACGATGCATGAGACAGGGTTCCAATTATTTAAGGAGTCAGTAGGGGAGACTAGTAGAACACATAAATGAAAAATTTTAAATTCAGTGGTAGGTACCATATTAAAGATAAGAAAATGGGGGAGTTCGAGAAGGCTTTTCAGATGTTCTGGTATTTGAGCTGAGATTTGTAGTTTATAGTTTACACAGCTTTATAAATGAGTTTATGAAAGTGAGGGTGGGAGTGCATGAGTTAGAGGGGAGAGGACATTTCTAGCAGAACAAACACATATACAAAGATTTGGGGAACCAAGAGGCATGTAGAGTGGTGGGACTGAATAATGGAGAACAATTTAGCATGGGGAAAGGCTGGTGGAGAGGGGAGGCAGAGATGAGACTTGTTCTTTGTAGCACCTCTAGCATCGTTCTGACTCGGGGATCATCTTCTTAACCTTGGCCATCACATTTATTCACACTACAGAGGCTCTCAGACCCTACCTTCTCCTTTTGTATCTACAATATTCAATATAGCTTGACTTCATTATCACATTTTATCAGGATTTACCATCCATTGCTGATGTACTCTTGTTGGAAAATTCCTGCCCTTAGTGACTCTGGGTAATGTAAAAATTTGTACTAAATTTGTAAATTAAATCTCCCGCGTAAGGAGTTTAAAGGGGGAAATTGGTTCTTCTGAAGACCAAGAGGTGGCAGTGTTGTCCCCGTAAAACTCAAGGGAAAACCCCCACACATTTCAGCAAACTGGCGCTCTCCTTACTCCACACTCCTTCCACCATCAGTATATGAAAACAATAATAATAAAAACAAAATTCTAAATTTAATGTACTTAAAACTTATTCTTTGCATGTCTTATGTAAGAAAAATCATTCACTGCTAGCATAATTTAACTATGAGAAACCAGGTTCTGAGCTTCTCAGACAAGGAATATGTCATGAGAAATGAACAAAATACACCAGTTGATAATATCTTGAGGTCAAATATCAAATGTTTCTCCTCCCACTGGCACTTGACAATGTCAGCTTGTGACCATTTATAAAAGTTGCAGGGCCAAGAGTATCAATAGTTGCAGGAATTCAATTGTAGGACATGAAATTAAGTTCTAAAACAAGAACCACAGCAGGTTCTTCAAGGCACATACTATGGAGAAAAGCACTAGACTGCCTGTTCTTGAAAGCATGTCTCTTTTACACAGAAATTTAAAATGTGCTTTTTCTTTTTTACATATCAACTTTGATTGCTCACACGTGCCTCTCTACCAGAGTGAGTAGACAAAAGGCTTTCTGGGAACCCAGGAGTCTGGTCGATGGAAACACTAGAGAAGTTAAGTTGGAAACTAGGTAGAGAGATGTTTGGAGGAGGATGGGTTGCATCCATCCTCTTACTACTGACTACTACTTTCCTCATGTTCCCAAGACAGTTCAAGGAAAGCTTAGCTTGAGTGGCATTTGAAGGAAGGTTGAAAGAGAGAACATGGTTTTCTTTAATTATTGATGAGCCAGGAATAAAAGGACCCAGACTGAGGAGGGACCTGGTGCCTGCACAGAGATGGTCTGCACTGAGCAGGGTTTGCCTTTCAGCTCTTTCTCCTACAGTAGGCGTATGCAAACTATGGTCCACTTGCCCATGTCCTCCACCCACCCAAAAGCTAAGAACATTTTCCGTTGTTAAATGGTTGGAAAAAGTCAAAAGAATATTTTGTGACATAGGAAGATTTTACGAAATTCAAATTTCAGATCCATACGTGAGGCTCACCTACTCAACAAGGCCTCTCTCTCCTGCTTGCGCCCCACTTAGAGACCTCACTGAGCTGGTCGGAGGCGCATCATTACCTCTGTAATTCTTGAATTCTCCTGAGGCAGTCAATTGTATTAGTGCCCTAGGGGCAGTGACCTCGCTTTGTGCTTCTCGCCTTCACAGCACATAGCGCACGTTAGATTTGTTATAAATATCAAACATTAAATAAGAAAATGCCCCTGTGGTTTAGTTTGGATTCCCCCTGAAGCCGCTCTTAAGACGAGGGTTCAAGTATAAGGAGTTTATTTGGGAGGAGTTAGAACTATGGTGGACTGGGACCCAGACCATTCTAAAGACTAAGTGAAGTTATCTGGGGATAAAACATACTGTTTTTCATGTGAAACAGGTAATAACTGTAAAACGTAAGTAACTGGCTTTTGATCATTTTAGTGTGGACATTAGACCTCACACACAATGACAGATACACACATGCACACATTAACCAGCTGGAGCCTGGCTATGATTCTATACTGGCTTTACCTGTTGTCAGTGCTTTGTAACCTAGCTAGGTTGATGGAAAATGAGGATAAAATAAAAACTGCTCCAAGTTCCAATCCCTGAAGATTCATTCATTCATGCATTCATTCAATAAATACTTGTTGAGTATTTTCACTGTGTCAGGTACTCAAAACACGCTAACTGTATAAGCAAAAACGTGTATTTGAGTCTGCGTTCTTGTTCCTCCATGGCAACCATCCCATCATCTCCCTGAGTCGGCTCCTTCCTGCTCATTCTCTTTTCTTTCAGCAGCACTTCCAAGTCACTAGGAATTGTGCTCTATGAAGGCAGTAGTCGGACCAAACTCATCCTGGCAAAGGAGCCTATCCGAGTCACATTTCATCTCCTCCCATGATAACAGCTTTAAAATTTGACATGTACCATTTCCAGTTGTGCTGCTCTTAATAATGACAAGGGAAAAAAAAGAACATTAGCATGAAAAGCAGCTTAAACCTTTAACATATATTTGCCCACTTTATAAAGTTTAAATCTTTCCACTTTTATTTGCTCAAAGTAATAAGGCATGTGGAGGGCGTGGGTCAGTGAGATCCAGAGATAATCACCAAAGGTCTTCTTAATGTATACCAAAGATCTATTAAACAACAGACAAAAATTTCTCCACTTTATTTCGCTCCTTTCCATATCTTGAAAACAAAAAGAAACCGTGAAATTGCTGAAAGAAGGAGCAAAAAGCTAAATGAAGCAAAACTTCGAATAATCAATAACTAACCCCGGGGCTAAAATCACATTTCTATTATATTTTAATAGACATATTATAAGAAGGTTTTCTGGGGAAAAAGTACCTTGAGAGATGAACCTTTAGGAGTGAAACACTTGAAGGGCTTCTTGTCGTCTGATAAGCCATCTTCTGGCATCTTTTGGCGTTTCTCAGCAGCTTCTGCCCTTCGCCTTTCAATCTCTTCCTTTAGCCTCCTCTTCTCTTCCTAAGAGAGAAAGAACAAATAACAAGGACGTCAATATCAGCTTCAAGCCAAAAGGAAAGAGTGCTGTAGGGAAAAGCATAGTCCCAGAGGAAAAAGACCCAGGTTCTAGAAAGGATGCTATCCCTTCCTCAAGGGTGGCACCAGAGGTTAAGCCTGAGCTTGTGAGTCTAACTGTCGACAAGCACTCTGGGCTGCCCCTTCTCAACTGTGTGACCTTGGCCATGTTACTTACCTGCTCTGTGCCTAGGTTTCCTCATCTGTAAAATGGGGATAATAATAATATCCACTGACTAGGGCTTTAACAAGGACGAAATGAGAAAGCCCATGTAAAATGCTTAGACTAGTGCTCAGAATGACCATCATCATTGTCATCATCGTCCTGTCAAGTCATCTAGGACTGACCTTCCACTTTGTGCATGTAAAGTAAGTATCCCTTCCGCCTGCTTCCTAGGAGAGTTGCAAAGACAAATGAGATGATTTATGTGCAAAGTTATATAAATGTATGTTACTATATTTACTAAATTGTACAAGAGACGATTTCATGGTTGTCCACACCTCAGCTGAGTAGATTATTTTAGATGGTTTGACAAACCTGAAATGGTGTAGATATTGCACCCTAGTGGTGAAATCACAGATGTTTACAATCTGTCTCATTAACCTCTCTGTGCCTTCACTCCTGGCCTAAAATACTCTCCCCTGCCTTCTCATCAAGCTGCATAAACTCTATGAACAATTTTTTGAGAGATTTATGTAGTCTTTGTAGTTTTCAAACTGGATGTTCTCAAGCAGGGACCGGATGTTCATCTCTCAGAGGATGTTGCAGAAAGATCCTGTGTGTTGTGGACTGAATATTTGTGTCCCCCCAAAATCCATATGTTGAAATCCTAGCCCCCCAAAGTGATGGTATTAGGAGGTGGGGCTTTGGGGAGGTGATTAGATCATGAGAGTGAACCTTTATGAATGGATAGTGCCCTTGCGAAAGAGGCCCCAGGGAGCTCTCTTACCCCTTCTGCTCTGTGAGGACACAGTGAGAAGACTGCCGTCTGGGAACTGGGAAGTGAGGTCTCACTAGACAGAGAATGTGCTGGACTTTGATCTTGGATTCCTAGCCTCACAACTATGAGAAATAAATTTCTATTGCTTATCAGCCACCCAGTCTACGGCTGTTACAGCAGCCAGAACTAAGACATTGTGCTTGGTGGGAGGTTAGTCCGAATCATCTAGGTCCAATCCACTTCTCAGAGTTCACGTTTCTCTTCTGCTTTCATTGATATTCTGCTCCTCTAGATAACAATAATAACAATAATGATAACTATGACTTCCTGAGTGCCTATTATGTACAAGGCACCGTGAATACAATGATTTAATCATCGCCACAATCCTGAAAGTAGATATTTCACAGTTAAGGAAAAGAGGTCTCAGAGTAGTACAGTGACTCTCCCAAGGTCCCAGCTTGCCAGTGGCAGAGTGTCTGATTCTAAAGCTCTATCATCCCAATTACTTCCTAACCAAAGATCATTGGCTCATTTAGAGCTGGAGTTGAAAGAGACCTTGAAATAATTTATCCAAACTTTCCACAGTTCAGGGAATGTTTGTATAGGATCCACGTCGGAAAGTCATCTAAAGTCTTTTTACATATTTTTTAATGATGGGAGATCACTATCTCCAAAGATTTGTGGGAAAAGCTCTAGGCTGAGTTGAAGAAGCTGGGTCTTAGTACCAATTCTATCACTTTTTAGTCAAGTAACTTCACACAGGTTACTCAAGCCATTTGATTCCCACTTGTTTGGCTATAAAATGAGAATAATGTACCTCAGGATGAAAGGAAAAAATGCACCTTGTAAACTGTAGCAATGCTTACAGTAGTTGGTTAAGCGCTTGTTCAGTTTTCAAAATTTGCCTTCTTGTAACTTTATCTGTTTTCAGTTCTGTTTAAAAAGACGGAACAAATTCATCTGTTCATAATTACGGGGTTGCTGCTACATGCCTGGCACTGGGCTGGGTCCTGGGTATACAGTAACGAACAATACTGTCACTGCCTGTGAAAATCTAGTTACTGACTCTTCCACTTAAAACACCCCAAAAACTATTTTTGAGAATCTTCTCTATAAAACCTCTTCAAATATCAAAAAAAAAACTATCATGATCATGTGACTTGGTTCTTGTAACCAATCTGCAGACTTTTTCATCCTTCTCTGCTAACTGTTCTTTATTGAGGGACATTACAGGGTCATGGATTAAGACAAGTGGGACCTGGGGAAAATTACAAAAACCTCTCTGTGCCTCAGTTTCCTGATCTGTAAAATGGGGATGAGAAGACGACCCATATCAGAGAGTTCTTAGAATTGCATAAACTAATGTGGATAAAAGTTTTAGAACCATGTCTAGCACACAGCAAGCTGATTAATCTTCAAATGTATTTGTAAGAATTCATGTTCAAAAGAGCAGCAGCAGTTCACCTGGGAAGAAACTATTTCCGGGGCTGGAAGGGTCACCAGAGACGCATCCTCAGGGGCTCGGGTAACGTAAGACCCCTGACGGGCCACGCCGCACCCGCCTTACCTCCTCTCTGACTCTCCGCTCGGCTTCCTCCTGCTTCCTCCTCTGCCCCTCCTCCTCCAGGACCTTCCTTCGCTCCTCCCTCTTCTTCTTCAGCTCCTCCAGCTCCAAGGCCGCCTCCTGCTGCTTCTGCTTGAGCTTCTCGAACTCCTCGCTTTCAGTTTCCCCGCGGCGGCGGCGCAGCTCCTCCAGCCGCTTGCCGGCTTCCACTTGGGAAGCACCTTCAGCCTCCTTGGCCTCGCTGGCCCTCCCTCCAGGGCGGCTGCAAAGGAGTTGGACACACGTCTGCCTTCCAGCTCCCCTCCTCCCGCCTTAGGGAGGGGATGTCGGTCTGCAGGCTTTGCATCCCACACCGAAATCTCCACTGCCCTCACTGTACAGTGGATCCTCACACCTGTCCAAGGGGTAAGTTGGGGTCCACCTGGAATCTCCAGGTCTGAATCTGAGTCCCTTCTCTGCCACTTACCCTGGGTTTCCTTGACTGTACAATGGGGGCAAATAGGCACTGTTGGTGGGACTGTAAATTGATGCCGCCACTGTGGAGGCTCCTCAAAAAATTAAAAGTAGAACTGCCATATGACCCAGCAATTCCACTTCTGGGTATTCATTCAAAGAAAATAAAAACAGTGACTCAAAAAGATACATGCACCCCCATGGTCGTGCAGCATAATTTACAGTAGCCAAGGTATGGAAACAACCCAAGTGTCCATTGATGGATGAATGTATAAAGAAAACGTGGTAAAAATACATACAATGGAATATCATTCAGCCACAAAAAGAAGAAATCTTGTTTAAATACTCATTAACAAGTAGTGTGGGCATTCTTAACTGTATCTGAACATAGGTAGCCCACTTCTGATGCTTTTGTAACAGATGAATTACTATGGTCTAGTATCATTTATTCCATGTAGAGAATGGCACAGTGTTTCTAGCTATGAAGCAAGAAGAATAAAACAGAAAATGAGTTCAAGATTACACAGTTACCAATATTGATCTTATGTGTACGTCTCATGCTTTTAAAATAATGAGGTACGTCTCATGCTTTTAAAATAATGAAGTAGCTCTGAATAAACTATGTCCTTTAGGACTATGCTTTTCAAGCTGCAGCTTGGAAAATCTATTTAGTGGACTGTAATTAGCCTTTAAAAAACGAACTAGAAAACATCAGAGGGCATTGCATGGAACAAGGGAAAAGACCATTTCTTTTTTTTTTCTTTTTCTTTTTTTTTTTTGCAGTACGCTGGCCTCTCACTGTTGCAGCCTCTCCCGTTGCGGAGCACAGGCTCCGGATGCACAGGCTCAGCGGCCATGGCTCACGGGCCCAGCTGCTCCGCGGCACGTGGGATCTTCCTGGACCGGGGCACGAACCCGTGTCCCCCGCATCAGCAGGCGGACTCTCAACCACTGCGCCACCAGGGAAGCCCAAGACCATTTCTTGATGTGCTTGTTTCAGTTATAAATATATATGTAGATGTGTAATGGGTTATGATGTAAAATTTCTTACTAGAAGTTGAGGTTAAAAAGTTAAAAAAATATTGTGCTACGTTCTTGATGGTTAAAGATGAACTTTTATTTTTAACTCATTCAAGGTTAGAGCGTCCCTTAAAACTTGGTATTGCTTTTTCAGTCTTAAAGGCCCATAGACCTGTGACTCCAGAGAGGAACTCTCGCCTTTCAGTTAAAGTCTCTCCATCTTCAGAGATGAGTTTACTCTCTGTGTTCATCGTGTTAGTGTTTGGTAGGACTGAAAAACACATGCCTGGAGAAACTTCTCTGGATTCCACTAGGTGTCACTCAGTCTTTATATTCGGCATTCAAATGCCCATCATTAGGGACTGGTTAAATAAATCATGACCCATCCACCCAGTGGGACACTCTAACATTAACTGTAGGCTTATATTCACTGGTATAGAAGGCTAGCTAACATACATTGCTATGCACAAAGCAAGAATCACTTGAAAATAGAGATTTATAATTATATACACATATACATACTATATGTGTGTGTGTGTTTTGAATGTATATACATAGAGAGCATCTGGAAAAAATGTTACTGGTGGTTTCCTTGGGTGATGGGTACTTAACTTGCTCCTTGAATTGAGATTTTCATGTCACGTTTTAGAGAAAACAATTTAGCTATAAGAAAACGGGTCTATCAAAGGGAACAGTAATTAAATCCAACAAAAGGAGCTATGCTCAAAACAGGAACAAGAGTTCTGTCCACATCACCTCTGCTCAGATATGCAGGCATGCCCTCAGCATTAGGGTAGCACCAATATGGAAATTTCTTCCAGAAGGTTCTTTCCTCTATCCTTGCCTTCGCTAGGTGAAAGTTGAGATGAGCATCAGACCTTTCACTGTGAACACAGCTTGTTTTCAGCTAGACTATTAGGCACTAAGCTAAGGTAAACAGAAGCTCTTACTCCCTTCCTGGCTCCTCACCTTATTACTATATGGAGCAAAATGAGGCGTCTCTGCTTCTATGGCGTCAACTTCTAGTTGAAACTAAAACTAAGGTATGTTGGCAGCTAAACAAAAACTAACAATATGGTGGCAGCTTGTTTCATTTTTTTTCTGCCCAGACATAGAAAAATTAAAGCAAGAGTCCCATTTACGGGTTCTCACTGCTTAATCTGTTGCCATCCCTTGTGACTTCTCTCTTTGAGTTACCCCGTTATCTGGATTTTCAAACGATGGGCATGTTAATTATTAATTTGAGCTTTGACTGAAGCTGGTTGACAAGTTTGCCGATTGTTAACCAAACTTCTTTCTACTGACAGATTTTTTTAAAATGTTATTTCTCTTAACAAAATTGTACTCTTATCTACAACACATGTTTTAAACTATCAAGTAATTAAACACTAATATTATTAGGTAATATTCTTTGAACACTTTTTATGAACCTGACACTGTTCTAGGGCTTTAACACATTAAACTACTGGCGCTTCAGCAAGCTCTGCACTCAGCTTATCAGCCTGAATCAAACCTGATTTCTAGATTTCCTATGAGTTGTTAATAAACTTCATTTTTACATCTACTTTCTTGCCAATCCCAAGTAACATCTACAGGTTCTACGCTTCTCACTCCTTCACACTTTACTTAGTCTTTGAATACACACCTTTTCTTCCATGTGCTTTCGGCTCTCTTTTGGATAATTGTGACTAGGTTTCTGCTCAAATTTTTGTGTAGAAAAATTGTTTGGGAACAACTATATTTACGTAACATCTTAGAGCGGCTGGAAATGTCCATCCTTAGTAGTTCCGTTTGCTTCTGGATGTTACACAGGCTTTGGTGTAAGGAACAGTCTGACTTCCATACAATACCTACTGGGAACTTTCTTCTTTGAAGTGTTCCGGAAAACAGGGTCTACAGGCAAGGCGGCTGCCAAAGAACAGCCCCATGGGAATCCATGTTACGGGGACCCAAGACTCTTTTCCAGAACACCTGGCACAGCAGCCAGGGACGTAACAGAGATTGGAATTTGGCACTAGCGGTTGGAGGGAGTGTGTGTGTAGGAATGGGGCACAGAGAGTTAGGTAGCCAGGTGTCCATGGCAGGCTTTTGCAACTTGAGTCCTTCTACAAAGCTGATGGGGGGGTCTCCATAGTCAACGTACCTAGAAGTGAGGATGTGCCTGCATATACTTGTCTATCTGTCCTAAAATCAATCGCCGTAATGGGGGAGGGGATAAGGAGGGGAAGCTGAAGCTCTGCAAGAGGGCTTCCCAAAACTGGAGCATCAGTTGCATGCCCCCTTCCTCCCTCTTAGAGATTCCCAAGGCAAATTAACAGCAAGGGCTCTCAAAGTGGTAAAGAGATCTGACTCATTTAGGTTAACCCAATGTTTCCAAAGTATTTGGCCACAGGGAAATCTAAGTTTTATGCAGCAATTTATTTACAACCTTTAGAAAATACATTCTTTAAAATGGTACTGAGAAGGGTCTCTTATGAAGTTGGGTGGACCATACAGAGAATGAGTCAATGACAACTCCAGTCATAATGTTTTCTAATAAACTGATCTTACATGAACATATTAGATCAGTGAACAAAAACATGGCTGCCAAGCATGATCTGCCTTGCCAAATTATGGGAAAAGCAGATCAAACCTTGTCTGAGCAATGCCTGCTGGTCTCCTGTTAGTGACTGATAGCCGGACCGGCTGACTGAGTATCTGTAAGACAACGGCCAATGACCTCACAACAAAAGTAGGTTGCCTGTTAGCACATTTCTGTCTGGAAGCACAGGGTAGGGAGACTGATTATTACTATTATTTTTTCACATATGGAAACAGTCACTGTTAACTAGCCACAACTTCTTACCTGAAAGTATTCTCAGTGTGTTTAAGTTTGTGGGTCATGAATTCTCCATTCTGCGACTTCATTTCTGTAAATCCCTTCTTTCCATCCAAGAAGCTCTTAACTTCTTTGCTTTCTTTGTCCCTTTTAGTCTTCTCATCTTTGATCTAACCAACGGTACATATCAGGAAGAAACATAATGATAATAATCTTAATTAGGTTTTGGTTGGTATCACCAAATAAGACCCAACATCGTTAGGAAGCCAGAAAACTCAGAAGTAAAACAAACTACTGGAGAATGATGTGGTAGAGCTGGAATCAGAGGAAATTCTTAGAGCATAAGCTGTGGTCCTCTAGCCTCTGAGCAAGGACCTTGACCACAATTTTAGGAGGTCAGGATCATTCCTTATTGCACTGAGGTTTTATTTTCAAAAGTAGTGGAGGTGTTACCATTTAGAAACTATTGTGTTCTGGGAACTCCACATACGAGTGGTTGTGTTCAGTTCCCACTGGGAGGAGCAATTATTAGTGTGGCCTTGATGGGAGAATGGCCAGGTTGCTTGGATGAAGGGCACTTCTTTGAGAAGGACACAGATGTGTTGAGGAGGGAATAAGAAACCTACTGAGCCAGATCTGTTAAGCCAATTTTGGCAGATGTCAGAGGAAGACGAATTTTAATCAAATGAATTTGATTTTATTTTAATCAAATATTTTTGATTAAATATTTTAATCAAATGAATAACTAGGGTCCCCAGGATAGAAGACATAATAACCCTACTTTTAGCGGGATGACTCAGAGACCTGTGGGGCCATGTTTGTAGTCATCTCAACCACCAAAGATAGAATGGAACAGGAAAAATTCAGGGTTGACTTTGACTTCCATTGAAGGTAATAATTTAGTCTCTGGAAGTGGCTTTATGATTGTTGTGGAAGACAGAGGAAGGTGAGACATGGAGAGCAGGTGTTAGCTTTAATTTTTTTTTGTGGGTTTTGTGTTACAAGTTCCTCACAGTAAGTGAGACAGATTATTTCAAAGTATACTGAATTTACATAGCTTTTGGGGGGGGGTAAAGGAGTTCAAATTACTTTATCATCTCACCCATTCTTAAAAAATGAGTGTGAAAACAGGTGAGGCTCATTATTTCTCATTTCAAGACAAACAGTGACAAAGCACTAACATTATAAAGAAACCTAAGGAGGAGGGTTTGGGCGTAAGAACTCAGGGCTTCAGGGACTGCCCAGGATGGTCTCCCCTTACCTCATCACTCACCTCTTCGCAGCTGTTATAGTTCAGATACCTAACCCCCGCCAAAGTGCATGTTTTACTAAGCAGAGGACATTTTTTTGCTATTTACTGATGAACCTTCAGTAGTCCTTTGCCTGACTGCCTTTGTTGAGTATTATTTGATTAAATTACTATCGATGGACTATTCACTACCACGTTGCCCTAATCAGTTAAGACTTTAATCTTTCTCCGAGGGGCATTTATCTAGGACATCCCTTGGACATGCTGAAGAGGGGGGCTGTTATTTTGCCATTCTTTCTGAGAGCTTTGTAATGCGAGTTTTAGTTCTATTGCTGTCAACAAACTAGCTGTTGCTTTAAGTCACCTAGCTTTTCTGGAATGCTGGCTCCATGTACATAAAAAGAGAGGAGCCACTAGACGATCCCTTCCTAATCTTTCATCCTGTCATTTCCCTCTTGGCTCCAGATTTGTCCTGAGAGGCGACAGAGAAGAGAAGGAAGCTCCTAGTCTGTCCTACAGCTTTAATAAGGCTCCTTGGTGACTATCCTTGCCTGATGGTAAATCAGTATTCATTGGGCAGGCGGGAGCAAGCAAAGTCTCTTCTCATTTTGACCTACCATTGTTGGGTATAGTTCCAGAAACTATGGACTGGAGTTTGTATCCTGGTTAAGAAGTATCTGGGGATACACGTTTAAGGGTGAGGGGGTCCCATTTCAGGGAACCCTTGAAAGAAACTGTGAGTCAAATCTCATAGTTTGTGGAGCACTATACAGAGAGAAATTCCCTTTAACTGGTTTCTCCTATCTTGGAGTCTGAGATATTTCCCAGATACCTCCCAAAATGTACTACCTAATTTACCATCCAAAGATGTGTATAAAATAGATTTGTAAAACAATACATGTCTAACAGAAGAAAAATCCCTTTTTTTCAAGCTCTGCCTTTATTGGCAAAGTTATGGTAGATGGTATGCTTATATTCTCTTTGGAAGACTTTCTTAGAAAAATTCCCAATCAAATAATGATAATGATGCTGACTGCAAATTATTTTTTCTTTCTGGGAAATGAATAAATAAAGTAATTCCATAACACTTTAAGAAGCACAGTGGGTTGGATTCTATAGCAAATTCAACCTAAGCTAATGGGATATTCTGAGCCCACTCGGAAAAGCATTAGAGCCTCTAGATCAAAATGTTACCATGAAGAGAATCTATGCTGATGGACCAATACGGGGTTACATATCCCGAAGGAGCTAAAGTGCTTCCTATACAGATAACACCAGCATGCTCATATGAAAGGCTCTGGCCAAATGTGATCATTGGGATAACACTATGGGTATCTGGGATATTCAGTGGGATAACACATGGGTGTATGTGTGTGGGGTGGGAATTCCAGTGACATGCCCTTGTGCCAGAGAGACACTCAGAAGGTTGTGAGCAAGTCGGAAAGGACCGAGACGCCAGTCTCTGCGCTGTATCGCTTTGCATCATTTGATTCCAGAATAGTGATAAGAACTGTTGCAAGTTACAGTTTTTCAGACTAAGTTGAATATACTTTTGTTAGATTCAGAAGCCTCAGTTCCTTTTCCAAGTCCAACGTCTACCCCGTGGATATATATCCTTGCTACTTGCTACTGCTCCACGGACAACATGGATTTCACCAGGGAGCCGAGGCTCTACCCAGATCCACTGAGTCAGAGTCTGTGTGTCACAAGCTCCCAGGTGATCAGCATGCACACTGATGTTTAGTGAGAGGTTTTGGCCTACGTGATATTAATATCAGTTTCAATAGTATATGAATAGCTCTGCTGGAAACTGTTTTCCTATTAGAGGGCAGAACAAAAAAAGAGAGCTCTGGGGTCAAGAACTAAAAGGAGGCATTTTATAGCACAGGGAACTATATTCAGTATCCTATGATAAACTGGAAAAGAATATCAAAAAAAGAATGTAAATATATGTATAACTGAATCACTTTGCTGTACAGCAGAAATTAACACAACACTGCACTTCAACTGTACTTCAATAAAAATTTTTTTTTTTAAATTAAAAGGAGGCATTTTATAGTTGGGGAAGAGAAAAAGCTAAATTAGGTTTCAAGGTTGCTGGTCACCTGCGATCCATCACCACAAAGAGTTAAACTGCAGTGGGAGAAAGAAGGTTTTTTGTAAGGTATTGGAGTGAGTTCTGGAAATGTTGCTCACCTGACGTTTGTGTTTACCTATCCTACGTAGCTCCTTGAATTCAAAGGAAAGACTTTTTTTGAGGGGGGGAACAAAAAGGTGGGATGCGGGGCGGGGATGGAGGAGGGCGTTTAAAATGGCTAAATCATGTAAAATATGATTTAAAGTTATCTACATGAAGCAACTACACAAATAGCTGGAGAGGGGGAAAATCTAGTCCTTCAACTAGTAATTTATGTATGCAATGTTAAAACAGGAATAGCAGATTTTTTTAAGCTTGGGTTGAGGAGCTAATCTGTCCTCGCGTCAAAAAGAGGCCAAGTTTTGGGACACTGGAATGTGCTGGAGGGCAAACAGGGAAAGAGGCAGGTCTGAAATCATCATACCATGGCCATTATTGAACTGGGGCCTTATCTGAAAAGAGGCAAAAGGATGATTGGATGACTGCTGATGAGCCCCTTCTAGCTCACGGACATAATACATGAACACAGAATGCCTTGGTCATTAAAAACAAATCACGTCTTGGTGAACTGAGTTAAATCAGGATGAATTCAAACAGTTATTCAGCCTCTCCTGCTCCACATAAACTTAATCACTGAGTTATGATTTCATGCCCTCTTCCTTCTGGACTGAAAGATATTCCCCACAGAACACTAGCTTTAGAGATGAACCCATGTGGGATATTTCTGTTTGAGTTTAGTCCCAAGGTAATTTTCATTTTTTGGAGATGAATTTGTAGGTGTTCTTCTGTTACAAAATGAGAACAATGGTTCCCAGCACGTTTAACAATTTCTTTAGCTGCTTCATTAGAGCCAAATTCAATTTTCTAGTTATTAGTATTTACTCTTTCTCCTGCTTTTAACTGGGCAGTGTTCACATTCAGTTTTCACTCCCAAGCCACCACAAGTTCTATTAGAAACAGGGAGGAACACATACCGTAAACAAAATAAACATAACATGAACTAGGAGTTCTTACTTTTTACATGAATCTTAGGAAAAAAAGTTTACGAAAATAACCATCCCCCTGCTTAATCTCATCTATTTGCTAAATATGGATTTTTCTGTGTCTTACTCTATGCCATAATGGGCAGAGAAATGCAGCAGGAGTCCATTTGAGTTGGAGCTCAATAGCTACAATTCAGTCCCACAGGCAGAGTAATTCAAGTCTTTTTACCATTGATACTTTAATTTTACCATGTTTAAGTACTTTGAACTTGTTAAATACTGTCATAGTTTTTAGGATTGCTTGGAACTGACATAAGCATGATGGTTAAAGCAAGGTCAGGCTTTCTGATGCAGCATTTTAATTACGTCGGGGGCATAATGACATTCTCTCTGCAGCTCTGGTCCACTGACTTGTTTACTTACCTACAGTCAAACACCCTGGCACCAGCTCCTGTGTGTGCCTCAGAAATGCAATGCAGAACATTGTGCCAAACTTTTCTTTTGAAAACCAAATATCATCTTCAGTTCATCAAATTTTTTACTGAGATGTGTGGGAGTATTTTTCCTTTGAAAAGTTAAATCATTAATCAAAGCCAGTTGGAAATATTTCATGATTGAAACAAAAGTAGGATGGCTCAAGGAAAACAAAATAGCACTTGGGAGAGTAGAAAGTGGGTAAGATCGATCAGAGGAGTGTTTTTCAAGCTTTCTGACTGTGACCCACAGTAAATAAGGACAATTTATATCACAGTGAAATACTTACTGGCCATGATGCCGTCTGATATTTTCTATCTATTTCATTTTAAAAATGCAGATTGACACATTTAGCTAATTTTGGGATGCTTTAAGTTGATTTCACCCTTCAATGGATCATGAGTCATGGCTTGAAAAACACTGGATTAGAGGTTACAATTTTCATCAGACCTGAAATGTCGTGGAACACTGCTCTCTGTTGCTTTATGGCTAGGTTCTTTCTCAATGATATTTACCTCTTCTTTTTTGAAGGTAGGCTTGTCTTCTTGGGACTTTCCTCTTTTAGCTTGCATTTTAGCCCCCCTTTCTTCTTCCTTTTTATTTTCAAGAATGGTAAGGTCACTCATTTAAAAGAAGCCCTTGCTAGCTTACAAGAGTGAGAGGGTGCTCAGGTCACTCTGCATGTGGTGTGAAGTGACTTCTCTTTGGCTGTCCCAGTGCTCACATTCCCCCCCCGTGCCAGTGGTTCTAAACAGCAACGTGGGATAGTTTCCTCCCCGCAGAATCTTTTCTCATGAGCCTGCCATCGTGCTCACTGAAATCTAGCGTGATGTGGTGCATCTAGTGCGTGTGGACAAATCTTGTGTGTGGTCTGGTGCATCTTGTTCCTGATCATCTCAATGGAAGCTGTGTTTATGAGCCCCTTGTAAGAAGCAGGAGTGAAAGACAACTGCAGTGCAAGGCAGACTTAGCGACAGAGAGTTCTCTATGGAAAGGTGGATACACAAGCATTTCTTTTTTCTTTTTCTTTTTTTTTTTGCGGGGTAGATGGTGGTGGTACGGTGGTGGTGGTTAGGTATAGTGCTCTTAATGCAGCCTTGCAGACAGATGAAAAAATATTTCTTAGCTTACAAATATTCCCCCACCCCCTATTTCCACACTTCCTTGTGCTACATAAATTTGTGTCACCCAGATGGTAAAAGACGCAAAATGTGTGCTCTTAATTGCCAGTCAGTTTTAAGTTGATGCTACCCCAGATGAATGGCTTTCTGCAAGTTTACATTAAGCTCAGGTCTACATGATGGCAAATCAGGGTTTTGACACTTTTTATAAAAGGTCCAAACTGCCTCCTTTCCCTCCCTTGTTACCAGTTAATTCCAAGGGGGTTATTTTGCCTCCTTAAGATGATATTTCTGACCATGATTCATCATGTCAGTTTCCCACCCCAACTTTTAGCATATTTTATTAAATGCCAAACACACAGATAAAGTGAGGAGTTATGGTCCCCCTGCCTCATGTAGACCTGTGGATAGAGATAAGTTGTTAAAAAGGAATGAGTTTAGATGCAGTGCAGAATCATAAGTCAATGCAGCACCACCACATTTGTCATCTTTGGGTTAATTCATTTTTTCTGGTATTCATAGCAACCAAGCACAGAGCAATTCACTTCTCTCTGGTTGTACCAGTAAATGTGGTTGGTGGAATAGTTAGCTATCAATTGATTGCTTTATGCTTGCACATTGCTGTCACCTAAAAAAATGAGCAGCTTGCCAAATGATCAAGCACGTGGGGCTGTAGGAATGTGGGCTCAGTCCCAAATTTGATGTGCATTACATTTCTCGTAAGTTGCAGGCATCACACATTTGGTGCAAAATGTTTACTGTACCTGTTTCTTTTGGACAGCTGTCTGAAGTTTATCTTCTTGTACTTTCTTTTCATTGACCCACTTCCCTTCTGTTTTCTCCTCTACCTTTTCCCCTTTTATCTTTTTCTCTTGCATTTCCCTTTTTTTCTCTTCTAGTTGCTTCTTACGTTTTTGCTCTTCTATCTTAGCTCTCTCTTCTTCCTCTGCCTTTGCCCTCTGCCTCTCCTCTGCTGCCCTTCTCTCCTCCTCCTTAATCCTTTCCCTCTCCTTTGCCTCCCGTCTTTCTCTCTCTTGTGCAGCTGCTTTTTCTTCTGCTTCCTTTCTCGCTTTCTCCTCTGCTATTTTTTGTTCTTGCTCGACTTTAATTCTCTCTCTTTCTTCTGCTTCCAACCTGGCCCTTTCTGCCTCAGCTCTTTCCCTTGCTTCCTGTTCCATCTTTTCATTATGGGGAATCTCATGTGAGCGTTTTTCCCTCTCCTCTTCTGTCTTAGGCTCATCTGTACCGATCTGCCCATTTTTCAATGACATTACTGTTTCCTCCTGGGTTTCTGCTGCTTTCTCTTCTGCCACCACCTCTACCTGATTTTCTTCAATGCTCCCTTGCTTTGGCTTCTCCTCTTCTTCTTCTTCTTCCTCCTTTTCTTTTTCTTCTTCCTTTTTCTCTTCAGCATCCATCCAATCATTTTTCTGGTGGGACTTCGTGACTGTTTCTGTTTCCTCTATCTCGTATCTTTCCCGGCGACTTTCGCTTTTTTCTTCCTTCTCTGCCATTTCATTTTCTGCTGTGTTGTTTTGCATTCTTCTGCTGGGTAGCAACAAACTTGCATCTGCTATTGTTGGGTCAGAATCCTTTTGGCGCTCCAGTGCTTCCTGGAGGCGTTTCTGGCGTCTTTCCTCCCGCCGGGCCAGGCGCTCCAGGAGTGCAGCCTCATCGTCGGCCTCCACCTGAGTGTCTGTGGTGGTCGTCTTGACCTCCTCGTCGGGCACACTGGACAACAGAAACAACAGCAAGGGCAGCTTGCTGATTAATCAGTCAGCTGGACTCATGTGCTGTGCCACATGGGAACATGCAGATATATACATCTCCCCATATACAACCCCATCTTAGTACATTCCTGCCTGGCTTTCAATTGGTAGCATATGCAAATCTTTGCCCATGGTCTCTGTCTGGCCATGGGGAATCTATTCTGCATACTAGAAGTGCTCTGAGTATTAATGCCACCTGGGCATTTTGCCTCAAGCAACAATTGATGAGCATTAATGTGTAAATACCTCAGCTCCCCTCACCTTTGGTATCAGATAGCGCTGAGGTGCCTGTACCACAGTGGATCTTAGAGTTCCCTGGTGGAATTAAGCTCCTGATACCCACAGTGGTAATTTGCTTGGTAAATTACCTTGGTAATTACCTTGCTCCATAGTGAAACCTTTATTTGGCTGCCTTCCCTTCTCTGTCTCACTTCCCCACACCGCTACCAATTTTTCCTGGGATCATGTTACAAGTAAACTGTGCTCAAATCTTTGTTTCAGAATCTGACTTTCAGGGAACTCAAACTAAGTCAAGAACCAAACTGAAGAAACGAATTCCTCTTGTATCAAGTAGTGTCCCCACATGTTGCCAAGTCATCTGGAATTCCTGATCTGGATTGCTGGAACACTGAACACTTTGAGAGGATGGGAGTGTACGTTATAGTGTGGAGATGCTATACTCAGGCCAGTGACCCCCCTGGTGGAGACATCTAACTGTCCACCACAACTTATGCTCCTCTTTCCTTAGTCGCAGGGAAGTGATTGCCTGTCAAGGATTATATTTCCCACCCTCCCCTCTTCCTCGCACCTAGGTGGGGCCCCATGACCAATAATCCCAATGAAATGTGAGCAGAAGCGCGATGTCCAGACCAGGACAAGTAAGAAGCAGAGGTACCTTCTCTTCCCTTTCTATCTCTGTCTACTGGCTAGATCAGAGGACTCCAAAGCCCCTGAAGCTGACAGAGTCACAGGAGGAAAGAAGATAGGGAACCAGTTCTACCAGTCAGAAATACCCACGCTGGACTAGTATGTGTTACTGCATCAAACTACTAAAATTTGGGGACTCACTGTTAAAGCAGCTGATGTTGCCCTAACTAATAAATATACCATCTCCATTCTTTGTCAAGATTTCCATGAATAAAGGGTCTCTTGCCCTTCTTTTCTGCAGTAGACCAAAGGACAGTTAAATGTGATGTTTATAAAAAAAGAAAAAATCTCTAAAATCCAAACTGTAGCATGTCCACCACTGTGCTCACTATTGCAGGATGCTGGACACTGCCCATGCCAGGGGTGTTGGTCTTCACTGCAGGAAACAGCCAGTCATGTGATACTAGGGCTGTGACCAGAGTTGGAAGAACATGTCTTGCAATGTTTAGAAACTCCATCAAATTTCATGGTTCATACCAACCTTGGCCCTTTTGAAGTTCAAGTTCACTTAATTTTGGAAAAACATATTTCACATTTAACAACAAGAAATGGCAGACTAAAGGCTAGATTCTAAACTTTCTTGGCCTCAGCTGTTGTTGTAAGACACTGTCTCCATGAATTAGACACATAAGGATTAAATTTCTCTGAAAATGCAAATAGTTTAGAATTTAAGGGGGGAAATCTATATACATAAGGCATTTGGATCAACTGAATTCAAATAATTTTTAAGAGGTACCCCAAATTCCACAATGCTAGCTGGCTTAAAGAACTCGAGTTAAGAAACAACAGACTCTACTGAACCTTTCTTTGCTATTTATAAATCAGGACAGCAATCAACAGGAGAAGTTGAGTACCAGTCAGTTGTTAAGCCCCAAGAAGAATACTTATTCTTCTTGGGGCTAATTAGTATGTCAGAGGTAAATCGTATGTTATCAGATCTGAATATGCGCTGCTAAAAAAAGGAATTTTGTACTCAATCAATGCATGAAATAACTAATAATAGTACAATGTGAAAAAAGAAGAGAAACACAAGTAGAAGCAAGATTTTAAAAGCTAGAAAACTATAGGCACTAGTAATTTCTTAAGGCATTGTTGATTACTCACTAATAACCAGATTCACAAAAGGCCTTAAAATGTCATTATTAAACTCTTTCTTTCCCATCCCCTTCAACTCAGAAATAGAAAAGGCAGTGAAGCCTATGTAGCCCTGATCTGTAAGACTCTGCTACCATCTTCCTAATAATGGTCAAAATTACTATGCGCAAGCACTGTGCATTTTACAGGTATTATCATCTCATTTAGATTTAACAACATTCCTAAAAGAAAGGTATGATTTTTACTTCCATTGGACTGAAGAAACACAGTTAGTGAAGAAAGGGTCAAGCTGGGATTCAAAGCCAGGTAGTGAACCCCAGAGAACCTCTTTGCTATACTCCCTCCCTAATCAGGAGCTACTTACCGAGGGACAAAGTCTGTTTAAACCAAAGTCTGTTTAAAACCAAAGCTACACAAACGGTCTTACATGGTGACTGCATTATATTTAACCAGTCCACAATTTAAAAATAAAATTATTTTTTTCTCCATTCCCCCTCCCCATCTTTTCTATACCTTCGGAGCATATAAATGATATATACTAACTATTAGCGTAATGCACTGTGTGACCTTGTATGTGTGAACTTGTAAAAGTCCCTTTTGAAAAAGTTGAACTTATTAAGTATTCTCGACTTTCCTGATTTCTACCAGGACTGGTATAGGAAAAAATGTAGTACTAAACTCATGAGCTTGTTTGAATAATTACATTAAATTAAACAGGATTCTGCATCTTGTTGAATATTGCAGAGATCAAAGGATACTGGTTTAGGGTGTATATCAGGAAAAGTAAGACATCTGCAATTCATGCCTACTTCTAAAATTCAAGTATTATCTGCTACTGGTAGGTACAGAGGACTATTAAACGAATACATCTTCAGTTCAAAACAGATAACAATACCCTAAAGAATGAAGGTAAATAGTTTTCCTTATTTAAGCATATAACCCACGATTTTTAGTAAATAAAAAATTTACTAGATTACAAAAGAAAATAAAATTCTTCAACTGGGGTGTGTTTAGGGGATGGGATGCGGGGGGGTGGGGAGAAAGGAGTACTGGTGTCCTAATGTCTAAATCAGATTGACTGTCCAATCTGGTTAGTTGCCTAAAACGTCCACAGAAGAATTAAACAAGCTAGAAAGACGGAAAGAGTTGAATTGGGCTGAGAAGGGGATGCTTTGCCCAACACATTCCTTTCATCAGACAGGCTAAGAAGCACCTGGAAAAATTCTCCCTTCTGAAGAGGGCAGTACCTGTTCTGGGTATTGACCTCCACTTGGTCAGTCACCTGTCCCAAGGATTCTTCCTCTTGCTTCTGCCGCAGCCTTTCCTGCCGGGCACGGCGGCGCCGTTCCCGGGCGGCCTCTTCCTCATCATCGTCGTTCCGCTGGTAGGCGATTCTGTAACATCACAAAGACAACTTCTTGAGCTTGCCAACTGCCCACCATCTTCACCAGATTCTTGGAAGGATCGACACTGAGCTTGTCTACTTACTGAACTATAGAGTTCTAAAAGGATGGTTCTGTTCCTTAAGTTTAGAGACCCGATCTGACTAGTTTTTAAACTTTTAAGTATCTGAAAAGCATTAGTCCAATAGCTACAGAGGATAATTTACAATGACCAAATAACAGCTTAAACTAAAAAGTTTACACAAAAGCAACTGCCTTTGGAGACTGTGGGTTAGCATGTTTAGATTTCTTTACTCAGCTGATGATTAGCGTGTTAAGATTTAGAAGCAGAAATCCAAAGAACTGAACTGAAAGTACTGAAAACACTTATTGAAAAGATTCAGCATGTTGTATGAATTATTTGTGGATATGTTGTCACAAAGGTCAGAAAAGAATCAAGTTATGTTACCAAACCAGGACTTTGGCATTAATAAGCCAAATAGCCAACTAAACTCCAGAGCAGGATATCCTTTTTGCTTGGATTTAATTTTTTTCCTTTTTGTTCACTTTCGCTGAAGGAAAGTGTTATTGACAACTGATAGGAGGCTTCACAGTCAGTGCAGTGCCCTCTAAGGCCGCCTCTTTTGTTCTAAAACTGCTTTAGTGTCCCACTACCCACACGCTGGGCACATCTTGGGAGCCCACAGGTGTGTATTTAGATAGAAACCTAAGGGCTAAGGCCAGTAGAAGAGGCGCAGAGGGTTTCACATGCATATATGGTATTTAGCTTTCCTAGTTTATCAGAAGCAAAGAACTATTTAGGGAAATTATACAATCAATAGCACTAGTTAGATACGTTTCCCCTAATATTTATTCCCAAGTAAAGAATCGGATCTGGGGAACTCCAGATGCTCAGACTCATGAGGAGATAGCCTGCGTGGTCAACCTGGCTGTTTTGGAAGGAGGACTGTGTACTGACATACAGAGTGCTGAGAAGGCACGGCAGTGCTGGCTGGCCCAGGGACAAGCTGGCCTGATGGATACATGGGATACAATGGAGCTGCATTGTGCAGCAGACTGCTTTTTCCCTTGGAGAGTTAACATGCTTTTTTACAGTGTTACTTACATATCTACAAATAGAAATCCAGGTACGTAAACGTTTCATCCTTATCAATAATGACTAAGCTAAAATAATTTACAAATGAAAGAAAACAAAACAGCAGAATCACATAATTTATACCAACAAAACGAACCTAATATGACTGATGGTTTGCTCATGTTCGATTTACAAACTAGGTATTTTTAGATCCAGTACTTTACTTTACCTGTCTTTTGACTTCAATAATACAAATGCTAGGAATGTTTCTGACCTTACAAAAACAAGATGAACAGTTCTGAAGGTTGGTTGGTTTGTTCTTTGCTACTTAAGAAACTCTGACTTCATACTTGCTAAAATGTGCTAGTGTGCGATATTCAAATGCCAATATAAATAAACTGTCACTTAGTAATTCTACAAAGCTGACTGTTTTATTTCCACAAATACGGAGAGAAGGGCGGTGTGATACAGTTAAAGGATAACTAGGTTAATACTCAGAAAACCGAGTTTCTAGAACTGGTCTCTCCCCAGCTTGCAGCCCTTTGATTAACCTGCATTAAACTGCCTTGTCTGTAAGTGGGTGACGATCAAATGAAATCATGGGTGTATTGTGGTAAGGCATACTACAGTGTAGTGTTCTGTTGTTATTAGGAAAGTGCAGTGGAGGGGTTGCTTTGTGAGGAAAGATGAGTTCAATTTTAGACTTGTTGAATTTGAGGTGACAGCATGACATGATTTGAATGTTCCTTTCTAATTCAATCACATTGTAGTTTGCAGTTGAAAGCCCTTCCCAGTGGTTTGGCTTCAGTCTTCAGATTCTTGGCCTCATATTCCTTTGGCTTATTTCTCAGTAGACAGCTTTAACCACAGCAGGGAGAATGAGTCCTTAATGACTGCTTCCCAAGCTAATCAAACAGAAAGTCTTAATTTGCCCTTCTATGTCTCTGGATCAGCCGTGAGGTCTTGGCTATTACTTGGGGCCTTGCTTTTCCAAGACAAGCAAAAGACACATAAAAGCTCCATATGGGACACCCTATGGCAACAACAAAACCCTCCCCGCTCCTAGATGGAATCTCATTTGAAGCCCTTAATTTCCCACTATACTTGAACCTCTCAGAGGTGTTCCTCTCCCTCCTCCCACCCACCCAATGTGCTTCATGGTGGATGCTGTTGGCTTTTAGTTCTGACACGACCTAGATATGCCATCTGTCTCAGCCAGGTCACGCTCAGTCTTCCTTCATCTTTGGTTTCTCATTGGAGGCGTGGCCTTCCACATTCAGATCACTGCCCCTGTCTCTGCTAACTCTTCTTGCTTCATACTACTTAAAATTTATCATCACTTTGCATCGGTAGACTCTTACCTAGGATACACAGTTGCCAGAGCTAGATTTTTGAGGACCTTTTGTTGCTACTAATAAAGAAACATGTTAAAATTGTTTTTCATAGTTAAAAACAAAAAAGGAGCCAAAATGTTTTCATGGCATTTTGAATCAGAATGTGCCCGGCTGCTGGCTCAATAACATATCAGTTGACTTTGTAAGTGAAATTGTGCCCATGCCAAATGACTTGATATGTGTAGAAATTCTTCAGATGTGAGCCTCCCTACTTCAGTCCTCAGAGGGCAGAGCGCACAGCGGTTGCTTAGCTTTCAGGCCTCTCCCACGGCAGCTACCTTTCATACTACTACCAGAGGTTTATTACTTTTCTTTCAAAATTGAAAAACCTTAGTTGTTAAATTTTTTCTGATTCTAAAGGTAACATGCACTTATTATTTTCTTAAACCAGACATTAAAAAATGTACAAAAGAGAAAGTAAAAGTCAGTTCCCTAATCCACTACTCAGATATGAACATGATTAACAATGTATTCTACCAGAACTTTCCCTTTGCATGCACAGATATTTTAATTTTTAACAAAGTGGGATCATGTTATATATACTACTTTAGAAACAGCTTCTTTAATTTACCTTATTTATGACTATTTTAACACATTAGCAAAATATAATTTCCAACAGCAACACAGTATTCTATGACTAGATGTACGTAGTGGATGTATATATAGGGATGTACTATAATCTATTTAACCAGACTTCTACTGATGGGCAGTTAAGGTTTTTCCAAATTTATGTTCTTATAAACAAGGCTGTAAAGGACATCACTATAGATATACTTTTACCACTTGTTCAATTACTTATCTAGGAAAAATTCTCAAAAGTTAGAATTCCTGAGTTTAAGATATGCTCATTTAAAGGCTCTTGTTACACATTGACAAACTGCCCTCCAGAAAGGTATGTAACATCAGCAACGTATGAGTGCTAATTTCACCATAACAAGAATTTATCCAAAAAGACAGATGAGAACACCACATCCTTAATATGTCCACATGATAGCACAACAACTCTGCTTTAGGCTTCAGTTAAAGACAAAATGTTAACATTCTAACTTTTCACACACCAGATTTAAATGTATTTGAAGTGCTGCTGACTAGTAAAAATCATACCTAACCACCCACTGGGTTGTAACAAAAGCATAACAATCCATTTGTTCTTTCTGTGAAACTTCAGCAGATGCTGGCCATAACCAGTCTACTGTATTGTACACTATAAAGACAACTGATGTTCCCAGATGATTCAGAAGCAGCAGAGGACTCGAAGTTCCTCGGAATCATCTGAGAAAGATTAAACTATGTTGATTGGAGTTTTAATCAAATGCATTTTACTTAAAAAATGAGTAATCCCAAATGATATGTAAAGCACCTTTTATTAAATAAAATGTTCAATCGACTTTCCCACCCAGGCTGGGTGTCAGCAGGTTTACTCTGGAGTATTACGCTTTGTTTCTGGGTAATTGCCTTTGCTCATCTCTTAGAGAACACTTGGGGAAAGGTAGGATTGATCTTACTGCAGGAAGCCCAGTGCTGCTGGCAGCAAAATGGCTCATCAGATATTCGGGAGAGAGATGATCTTGTGTGTGTGTGTGTGTGTGTGTGTGTGTGTATCAATAAGTGCTGAACAATCTCAGAAGTCCATAATAATTACATGATGTTATTTGATTGTGTCAGTGGTATGAAAAAAGCAGAAAGGTCTGGCTTTTCTTCCATTCCCAGAACCACTGCCTAAATATCCTGGTGTTATATTATAAGAAAAAACAGGTCTATGCAATGGGAAAACGCTCTTGGAATGTTGTGGCTTTCACACCAAAGACTTTTTAAGTCTTTACCACCAGACCTCTACTGCCTCAGTGTATTCAAGTAACACTATAATCATGTTACAAGCTGTGCCTTTTAGATAGAAAGTTCAAATAAATAAAAGTATTGCAGACATGGCAAATAATGAAACCACTGAGGACTCAGCGTCTTTACATTTGGTTGGGCCAGGGTCTAAATGGACACTAGATGAGATAAAGAGGAAGTGGCAGAGGCTTCCACAGTAAGACACTGGAGCAAGGCACTAGCAGTCACCTTGCCCCAATGTCCCACTCACCCCATCTTCTCCAATAAATATTTCTCAAGACTTGCTCAACACTGGCAAAATTCTTACTGTAATTTCATCTACAGTATACAGTTTTTTAACCCTGTGTTCTCCATAGTGTGAAGAATGCTACTCTCATTTCCTTTCATTTTGTCTGTTTTTTTTTTATTTTGCTATTTTCTGATTTGAGACTCCAGTACATGATCCTTAAAGTTTTCAAGTAAAAATGCTGGCAATAACATTTTATTAACAAGACAAGATCTCTTATCAGGAAACCATGTTTAGAAATAGAACAAGAACAAGTAATAACCAGTTTTATGAGGGGGCTGATTTTATTACAAGTTTAAGAGCACTAAAGAAAAGATTTAATTTTCTATATCTTACAGCAATGGTTACTAACATTTAAAGAATGTGGATCTCTTTAAAATATCAAGAAAAATTAAAATATCATGACAGTTGCTTATAGTTTTGTTATTTATTAAAAATGTTTTATAAAGTCTATAAACTCAACACTGAATAAAAAAGGAATCTGTATCTTATAAACCACTGTATTTATACATATTTGCAGAGCAGTCTTTCATACCTGAAACAGTTATTTATCAGACTACAGAAAATAAATTTAGGAATCTCTTCCAGTAACTTCACCACTGGAGAACCACTGGTATATAGAAAGAGATTACGAGTGCCACTGAACAGACTCTGACTTGTCCCCTTCAAGCTCTTTTGCATCCTTTAACATTCCTCGTGCTTGGTAAGCACACATACACAGACACATACACAGACACAGACACACACACAAACCCACAGGTTAAGTGAGGAAAACCTCGGAGAAAATAAAAGGCTCAAGGCACTAAAATGAAGCCCGTGTACAAAAGACTTCTAGAGATCCCCCTTCAGATCAAAGTTTCCAAGTCTCTCTGTTTTCCTTAATTATTTCTGCCACATTCCTATATTTTAAAAAGAGAATGTTGCACCTAAAATTCCAACAGAACAAATAAATTCGCTACCTGAAAGAAGGACTCCTACCAGTACTTCATCATTCGTGAATTCACAGTAACTTATAGGCCAGCAGACACTTGGCGAACCCTAAGATCTGCTTTCATCTCCCTGCATCCCCTTGTACCTCTTCTTTCATGCAAGGAGTCATCCGAGAGAAGGTGGTGCTGGTTGAAAAAGATTCCAGGTTGTAACTGTGACACCCAATCCCAAACACCATCCTGCCCCCAGCTTTCTGCATCTGTACGTTCCCCACGCAGGCCAGACTCAGGAGGAAGACTGACTGGGGTTCACATCTGCAAAGGACTTCTTAGTCAATTACATTTCTCTGATTTCCATCACTCTTGGTTCTGCCAATGTCATTGTCTTAACCTGGGTCTTAATATGGGATCCAGCTTAGAGTTAAAACCTCATGTGGGTTGAAAATGTGGTCATCAGCTATTAGGAGGCAAAATGATTCATACATACTTTCAGTATTGTTTTCCATGTACCAAAAACCCCAGTGACTTTCTTTCATAATACGAAATGCAAGCGGTTCTCCAAACATATCCAATTAGCCCTGTGAATTGCTCAAATGCTCTTAGTAAAATTTCAGGCAATGCTGTGATCAGGAGGGAAAATCCTGACCTGCTGAAATGAATCATATTTGCTCTGCAGATTTATTGTATATTTGAAAGTTAAAAGAGGTTTATAGATACATTCCAGGCTCTTAAATATGATTTTGTTTATATATATGTGGTGTCTGTAAAATGTTGTGGTTTCATTTAATGCACATAAGGTCCAATTCTCAATGTTTTTCCCTTGGATTCCTTAAAAGAAAGGCATTAAAAATTACAGTGGAGGAAAAAAATCAAGAAAATAAAAATATTTTCTGGTCAAAATATGTTTAGAAATGGATTAATAGCTAATAGTCAATCGGTCTATTAGTAATTAATATAGGATAGAATGAAAGAAAGCCCCCCTCATTTAGAATATGTGTGTGTGTGTGTGTATATATATATATATATATATATTTTTTTTTTTTTTTTTCTGATAGGGAAGGTAAAAATATGCTGAATTTCACTGAAGGATTCATTGCTATGTCAGGGGTGTGCCTTTTATGGGAGTGCAAGCATGCAAGGGGATACATTACTCTGAAGAAATTTACCCAGGAAGAGAGGTATGTCCCACCCCATCTCCCTGTACACACACACATTTGAGAATTACTAAGGTTTGCAAACCAGCCACAAATTTTGGTTCTCAACAGTAAGACACTGTGTGCTTGCACACTTCAGTGTTCTCATATATGTTGTCACCACGAGTTATCACCAGCAGCCTACCGTATGCTTTATATAATGGTGACATCCCATAATCACATGAGTTTCTATAACCACAGACCATGGTGGGGAAACATGTCGCGGAGCAGAGTAGAAAGAAACAACAGCAGGCAGTGGGAGAAAAACCTCTTCACCTTGCCTCCACACACTCTCGTAGAAGGCTGGTTCTTAGTATCATTATGACTGTGACGTCCTGTCAAACAAACAGATCAGCTCTGATTGATCATGTATGGTTAGAGGGAACTCAGGGAGTAGGGTGAGTTCTGATTCTGACTCAGGGTTGTGTGGCCAGCTAGGGCTTACGGGAACACAGTTCTCAGAATGGTCCTGCTCCGGGACAGGCAGACCCCTAAGCTTAGAGACTCCTTGCTGAATTGATACAGATAGTCGTTTGTATCAGGAAATTTTAAAAAGATGAATTCTAACTGTTTCGGGTCAGTAGTTTAAATTAAAAAGACGTTTAGCATGAAATATATTGTACCTATGAATGAGTGTATAGTACACCACCACTTAAAAGAAGAATAATGAACCAAACACCCATGTACCTACTACCCAGCTTAAATAGCACCAGCACTTTGAAGATCCTTATGTGCCCTTCCTCAACCCCATTCCTATCTCTTTTTAAATGCCTCCAAATAACCTCTAATCTGGATTTTAATTGTTCTCTTGCTTTTCTTTGTAGTTTTACCCCCAAGGGATGCATTCCTAAACAATTCATTGTTCAGTTCTGCCTTCTCGAACTTTATGTAATCATACTATATGCATTCTGTGACTAGTTTCTTTCACCCTACATTATGCTTTTGAGATTCATCTATGTTTATATGAATAGGTATAGTTCATAATGACAGATGAGATACAGGATTTCCCAAACATTTCTTGAGATTATAATTTGGATGAGATAAATGTCTAACTTTTTATTCAGCTGGCGCCATGTTCTTTTTTAAAGTCCACAGATATTCAGTAGAAATAAAATGAATAGAATCCAGATTATTTCTTACTGAATTGCTATTTTTTCACATTTATTTTTTAAAGGAATAATGCATCTGTTAAATCTACTAAACACAGATTTTGGAGGGATAATTCCATGGCAGTTTCCTGAGATAAACTAAAATCTATTTGTTCTGTCACAAACAGGACCGAATTTGCACCACTCCCACTATCCCACCCTATTCAAACGATAAGCTTGGTCATATACAAACAGTTCAGTTTTTAATTTATAAACGTTTAGAAAGTGTAGGTATGGAAAGAGAAGATTGATGATGGAGAAGATATATTTTACTCCTCACTTGATAAGTCAAGTTAAGCTTTGATTTGAAATGAATGACAAGGAGTAAGAGAAATGTTTAAGTGGCTAGTAAGATAATTAAAATAAAGTAACCAAACTTTCCTCTCTTTTAACTCTGATTTGAAATTCAACTGGTATAAAATGTGGCTGATACAGGATAAACCCAATTACTACCTATGTTTTCATAAACATTACCTTTTCTTCATCCCCAACCTAGGATTCTTTGTCTAATAAGAGTCTTAAATAAAATATTATCATTAATAAACCTGGGCTTTTAAAAATGTTGTCATTCAAAAGTAAAATCTGATTTGGGGTTGTTTTCTGACTGTTGTATCTATTAAAGGACAATCTTGGTTTAATGTGCATAGTAGATGTGGACAATAAACCTTGGGCTTAGGTAATTTATGTTCAAGTAAAACATGATAAAACACTTCATCAGACCTGGGTGCCTATGACTGGCAATGCTGCATTCTGCCAGTTCTTTCTCTTGCATGTAGGTCTGAACATGGATATTCAGCTGATGAAAAACACTGCCTTAGAGCGGGTGCAGGTAAACCACATGTCCAACGGCCGACTTGGATGCAACTGCGTCTGACCACAGATGTATTAACAAGCAGATTCTTTACACAGTCAAAGACAAACTCCTAGACACAGAAACTTCCATTGCCATCTTCAAATGTAAAAAAATGAACTCATTTTAGATGAGTCTTATACTTAGCGTAATCTAGAAATTAAAATATTACCCCCAAATTTGAAATATTTGTGTGATGCAGTACAAAGGTTCATAATTTCATGTGGTGGGGCTTTGAATTATGGTACTGCTATCACATTGCTAAACACTGGACAAAAGAAACAAAGTGATTGGGAAAACAAAAACAAGATGTCCTTAAGTGGAGATTATGAACCTGTGACTAATTAGAAGGAATTCCTGTAAGGGAAAGCGGTATTTCAGACATGCTGACGGAAATGGTACATGGCATGTGGGTACTGCTAACTGAAGTCACATGTCCTGTGTCAGCTGAGAGGATTCTCAGCATCCTCTCTATGCAGGCAGTGCTTAATGCAGGGAAATTTATGGGTAATGGATTTTCATAACAGGCCTTTTATGATCCTCTCCTCCCCCAAAAGTGCCCTCTGGAGCTTTCCCGCTTCCACTCTCATTTTTAATTAGAAAAAGATTTAGTATTCATTTCCTCTTTCCCAGTGTTCTTTTGGCTCAATTTCCCTTGGGGGTGGCATGGCCTCCCATCATTCCCCCCCACCACCCTGCTTTTGTCCTTCCTCTCTCCTTCAGAAACAGAAAGCTCAAATACACTGATAGATATGACACCGGAGCATTGTTTCCAGCAACTCCGGTGAGTGAAGGGACTGTTATTCTAACAAGAAAGCATACTTTGGGGTGATTACTACCTCCCCAACTCCAGCAGTATTACACAACCTTACCTAACATCCAGCTGGCTCATAGCTAGAACTGCAGAGTTTTGTTTACAAGTGGTAGCAAGTAGAGAGACAAACCTTGAATAGAGACAGGAAATGGAAAAATGAAAGGCCAAATCCTGAACTTTGGACCTAGGTGAAGAACATTTATTCTTGTAGGGGACTTGGGAGCCAATGGCTGTCAATGGGTCCAACCTCCCTACTGTTATGAAAAGAATTCAAGGACTCTGCTCTGCACTTGGTGGATCATCTTCCTAAGTCAACAGAAACCTTACCTACAATGGGGCCTGCTCCATGTGGAAGGAATAAAGCAGATACCTATTTGTTGTGATTTGGTAAACAGCCAGCCTGACCAAACCAAACCAAACCAAACCAAATACAGACCTCCATAGTTACAGTTAATAGAAGATCCCTATGAAAATGTGAGCATTTAAATAGATAAAGTAATATTAAATAACTAAGCTCCTACATTTGTGTGTGTGTTAACTGAATTAGATCACCGACAGCTGAAGAATCAGACAGCCGGGGCTCTGAGAGAGAGAAACATGGGCATTAGAGACATTCTTAGATAGCACTTAAATTGCTTGAGGTACCTGTCCTGCAACAGCAGATCGACACCCCAACAACAGAGTATAAACCAATACAATCACTAGTTCTTTAAAATTGTTACCTAGTACAGGAGGCACTGCTTCAGTAGGGGAGATAACTGACTTTACTGTAAAAATATTTTTTTCTAAAAATAAATTACAAAGTTACAGCATTGCGTTGGTTTATAGGTTTCTGATCTCATGTATATTCCTCTCTACAACCAAACCACTGATCTGCGTAGCACCTAGACTTTGAAGGGAGGACAGTTAAATTCAAGTAGGACATCAGAGTGATGGGCTCTGAACAGCCTAGATTCTGAGGAGGTGCTGGTGGGCGATGTACCAGATATGAATGTGGCTTCTTAACTTACAGAATTGGGGTGCTGGTTGGTAATGCTACTCTAACATGCAAATTGACACCTAGGTGACTGGAATTAATGCATTCATCCAACACACATTTATTGAGTATTTACTCTATTCAAGCCACTGAGGGTGGAAACTCAGGTGAAAACCCTGAAAAGAGTTTATAATCTGGTAGGGAAGCTAAGACAGGTGTAAGAACATAATAATAGATAGAATGCGGTAAATATCATGAGATGTTGATAAAGTGATCTAAAGTTTAGAGGAGGAAGAAGACGATTCCAGCTAAGGGATCAGAGAAGGCTTCGTGGAGAAAGTGGTACCTGAGCTAGATCTTTTAGGATTGGGGCTGGGGGGACAGAAGAGGATCTTTCCACATACAGAGAGCTCCAATAGCAAGGCTGCAGAGTCAGGAAATAATGGACACGAGAAAGCAAACAATCCAGTCTGGCCGGTGCTTGGAGTACATGAAAGGTATTAGTGAGGCTCCAGTTGTGCTTGGCACATACAGAAGGACAGCTTCCAGTAACTGGAAGAGTAAACCAACCATTTTACAAAGCGTAAGAGGGGTGCTCCTTCCATTGCGGTGGCCCTACGGAAACACACAGGGAGGATTTTCTAGTTTCAGTCTCCACTCCAGGTGTTTCATGTCACTCTGCAGCTTTCCGTGAGAAATAAAGGGCTAGCTACCCAATATCAAGGGCTCCATAAATCTTAGCTGCAAGAGGAGACTTCAGTTCAGCAAATCCTACGATCATTTAGAACAGAAGCACTGTGGAGGATCCTTCAAGAGCAATAAGCTGTGATTTCCAATTTTTCAGAGTGGCATTTATGTCCTTTTTTTTTTTTTTTTTTTTTTTTGCGGTACGCGGGCCTCTCACTGTTGTGGCCTCACCCGTTGCGGAGCACAGGCTCCAGACGCGCAGGCTCAGCGGCCATGGCTCACGGGCCCAGCCGCTCCGCGGCATGCGGAATCTTCCCGGACTGGGGCACGAACCCGTGTCCCCTGCATCGGCAGGTGGACTCTCAACCACTGTGCCACCAGAGAAGCCCTATGTCCTTTTTTGTTCTCCACTGTCTTGTACTCACTTTGCCCACATAGAGTAAATCAAATTTTTACTTATTCTGCTTGTTAATCAGATCCCAGGTGCAATCCACCACTGTGGCAAGCTGGCAAGATAGTACAACAACAGAATCATTAAACTAGAAGGAATTTTGGAGGTTACTTTCAATCCATGCTACACACGGTAACCTGGGGTTGAAGAGGTGAAGTGACTCAAGCAACTCCAAAATCAGAACTAGGCCCAGGTCTTTAGATCCCACACTTGTTTTCTTTCTAACCTATGACACCGTATCAGCTTTCTTAGGGTGTTCTGTAGATTAGCAAATAGCTCCAGTCATCTAAGCCAGGGACTGGCAAACTATGGCTCAAGGGCCGAATCTGGTCCACATTCTGTTGTTGTAAATAAAGTTTTGCTGGAACATAGTCATTCCCGGATTGTCTATGGCTGCTTTCACCCTTTAATGCCAGAGTTGAGTAATTGTGACAGAGTGTATTTCCCACAAATTTGAAAATATATACCATCTAGCCCTTTACAAAAAAAGTTTGCTGATCCCTGATCTCAGCCAATGGTCCTGAAATTTTTTTATAGTGTACTATCAGTTAAAAAATTTAAGCATATATATATATATATATGTATATATATATACACACATATATGCATATATATGTATATATGTACACACATATACACATATATAGTAACTTATTTATAAGTTATATACATGTAGTGCTGTTTAAATGTTTATAGATTTGTAACACAGGAAAAAGATATGACAACAAAACAAAACATATTTAAAGTAAGTTTAATTTATTAATGTCCATAAAATCTTTTGTGAAAACTCTTAGTTTAACACACTGAGATAAGTAATTTGAAAATCTGGCTATAAGTTCAATTTATTTTGAAATTTGGTTTTAAATGACAGTAATAACTTAATTTTTTAAAAAAGCCCCTAAAAGATATGTAGAGACAAGTGGAAAGAACACATCACTGGCTTGGCATTTGAAGCATGATACTAACACAGTCAATCTGCCCCACCAACCATGCAGTTTTCTGTAAACTTTAGTAAATTTATGCCTGTCCTGATATCAACTAGTTGTTTGTTCAGAGTCATCCAAAGGCAGTTTTACATTTTTAATAAACATCTAAACTGAGATGTTTTACTTGGGAGGTTTTTAAATAGATAAGAAAATGTTGGTTCCAAGGTGAGGTGTGAAGATCAATACTCTTAGGTAGGTTACATGTTTACATCTGTTTGGACAAAAAAAAAAAATCACAAAGCAATGGGGTCATTTCCCGAAAGATCTCTCTGCTGCATGAGTTTCTGCTAAAAAGCAGTTATATTCCCCGCTGTTTGTGGACAGCTCTCCTTTGCTGAAAGGCATAGGTGAAGTGCGTGGCTCAGAAGCTAAGCGCTCATACACGCTCACAGCATTAGTGACAGCTCCACTGCGTTCTCAGAGTCTCCCTGGGCTCATGTGGTCAGTGTTCCCTTCGACCTGCAGTTTCTGCAGAAATCCTTTTAAGTCCAGAAACCTGAGTCCATTTCATGAAGGTTAGTTTACTTTAAACTAGATAAGCTATACCATCGGTATATGCACTTACCCAGTTACAGGTAAACTGCAAGGATGTGAAAGGACAGGGGCCGCCCTCCCCTCTGGGGGCCGAACGCCTGCTCTTCCCTCAGGACCAGTCACACATGGTCAGAAATATGGACTTAGTGAAGGTGCCAGGGCCAGAAAGCATAATAAGCATCAGTAGTGCTTCATTTCCAATTAGTTTAACTTCGTTTATACTCTCTTGCATTCTTTTCTTTGACCGTGCTCTCCCCTGCTCTCCATTTTTACCTAGAGGGCTCTTCTTTATCCCTCATGGCCAGCTCATACCTGTGTGAGGCCTTACCAGACGTAATGAAGGTCAACTGGAAGGAATTCTTTCCCTCCTGTGAAATCGTTGCTGTTGTTCCAGGTATTTGTCAATATTGCCTTATTGTTATTTGTGTATCATCCTATCTCTCATACTATGTCATGTCTGTTGAAATCAAGAGTCATGTTTTATACATATTTTTAGCCCTCCTCCCCAACGTGTTTGTAGGTATTTGATAAGTATTTTTAGTAATGAATTCAGGAAAGGCATATGGCATAAGACACTGAGCAATGGCTAATTAACAATGATGAAGGCTAATTCAGTTCGCTGCATATGAGGCGAACTGCCTAAGTTCATATGGATTTAACTGAAACAGATATGGAAAGGACAAATAGGTCAACATGAAGCCATTTAAAAGTCTTAGTGTCGGGGCTTCCCTGGTGGCGCAGTGGTTAAGAATCTGCCTGCCAGTGCAGGGGACACGGGTTCGAGCCCTGGTCCGGGAAAATCCCACATGCCGTGGAGCAATGAAGCCCGTGCACCACAACTACTAAGCCTGTGCTCTAGAGCCCGTGAGCCACAACTACTGAGCCCACGTGCCACAACTACTGAAGCCCACATGCCTCGAGCCCGTGCTCCGCAGCAAGAGAAGCCACCGCAATGAGAAGCCCACGCACCAAAACATAGACCCCACTCACTGCAACTAAAGAAAGCCCGTGTGCAGCAACGAAGACCCAACGCAGCCAAAAAAAAAAAAAGTCTTAGTGTCAAATATAGGGCAACAATGCTTCCCTAAAGGACAGATCAATGAAATGTGACTCAGTTTAGTGAATAGGGAAAGGCCAACAATTCTATATTAGGCTCATGAGTATTTACTGAGAAAATGACATTTAAAGTTATTAGAGCATTGTCAGTGGGAGAAGCCACCCCCAAAGGATGTCCCAAAGGCATGTGTGCGGCATACACACACAGTCATTCAGAAGCTTTGTGAGTCTCCAAGAAGGCAGACACTCCACCCTGGTTTGTGAATATGAATCAGGAAACCTGGCTGTGCCCACGGCCATACTGCATTGGCCATGGGACTTGCTCTGACCATGAGTTCCAGTAGCTGAAGCCTGATCATTCACCATGGGAAGAAAGGACCTCTCAAGTCTGAACTTCAACACTACGAAGTGATGGAACAGAGTCATATTAATCTGACCTGGGAGTGCTAGTGGCAGCTTCCATGCTATGCTTGGAGATGGAAGAGGGTTAGCAAAAAATACAGGAGGTAGAACGCCAATACCTCACATTTCTCTCAATTCCTTCCCATCAGAAGTTGGAAACAGCTACTAGTCAAAGCCATCTTGCCAGTGTCTCTGTGGGTAGGTACCTGGAAAATTTAGCTCACTGGCCAAAGATGCCAAAGTTTTAATGCATTTATTGTAAATTTGTTTCTCATTTCAATGCTATTTTCTCTGTAGATGGCATGATGTTGCTACTACGTACAGGAAGTCCCCTTGAGTTTAGAGCTGGAAAATGTATGTTTTCCTGGGTAAGAAGAACCAAATGGTTATGGACAAGAAAGATATTTGACTTTTGAATATAGTCAATAATCAGGGACTAAAGTCAAACTGAGTCAACCAGTGTTTTCTAGTCTGTTTGTGGATCCTGGCCTGCTTCAAGAGCTTATGTGTGTGTGAGTAAGTGCACCTGCACACCTGCCATCAGCCTGTCTCTGTTCCTGTCACATCATTGGCCTTGGTGTGGCTCATGAACAGAGCAGAAACTCTGTTTTCCTGTTACTCTGGTGCATGCCTTTCCCCCCATAAATCCCTCTTGTATCATCAACCCTGATAAAGTCCTTATATCCCTCTATATTCTCTCTACTCTCACTATCAAGCCTATTATTGGTTTTGGCCTTTTGCAATGTCTGTGGAAAGCAAAAATAATTCAGTACAGGCAAGTTTGATTTAGCTGGTCCTTTAGAAATATTTTCATGTGCTCTAGTCGAAACAGATTCTGTAATGCATGGGGTAAATCATTAAGATAACCAAAAATAGCTAATTTCACTGTATCATGGGCAGTCTTGTCATTTTTACTTCTAGTTTCAGAGTTAGGTTTCTAAATTAGTTTAATCTACTTTGTAGCTAACCTAAACCCACCTAGGGATGTATCCAGAAGCGTCTACTGAAGTGATTTTATTTTATCTCCAGACACCTTAACCACTTGCCCAACTGATAAAGATATCCAAAAAGTGAACAAAAAATAACAGTTCAATCTGGTTATTGAATGACTCAGAACACTAGGTTGACTGTTTTTGATCCAAATGTTAGTAGCCATAACCCCCAATAACGTTGTATTATGGTAACATTGTATTATGGGCTTGTGCTCTCTAGAGCTACACTTTGGAACAAAGTGTCCAATGGCCCTTTTCAGACCCCATTTTATTTGACCTCACAGAGGTCTTTGACACTGTTGACAATACCTTCCTTTGTGAAGTTCTCTGCCTACCGTTTATTTTGTAGTTTCCTTTGTGTCTTCCTCAGCGCTAGTCTTTTCTTACTCAACATACTTGCCTTGGGTAATCCCATCTATGTTTATTACTTGTTAGTCAATTTTTAGGTGATGATTTTCGAATTTATATTCCTAGCTCAGGCTGTTCTCCTGAATTTCGAAATGACCTTTCTTCTTTGGTAATGAAATTTCCAGTGAGGAAGTTGAGAGTAATAAGTTATTCTGGACATCTGATTAATCCATCACTCTTCCAAAATTCAAAACTTCTCCCCATGTTGGTACTACACCCTCAGATCTTCTTATTTTCAAAGATGGATGGTTTAAAATACTTTAAAAAAATTCCTCAGTCATATCATCCTATCCTTGCTACAGATAGCAATTTCACAGTTTCAGGATGTGAAGTTGGGTTAATATTAAAAGAAAAGTCAAATGAAGAAGCATTTACTAACTAAATTAAATATCAAGAGATGAATAGCTTGCATGAACACAGAGAAAACATGAAAAATTTAACTTCATTATTTATGTCTTTGAAATGGAATCACTATTTTTGCTGGCAGAGAATTTCACTCTCTACATGCATGGAAAATAAAGTTCCAATAATACCCATGTGTCTAGAAGTTGATTTTGGTTGAAAGCACAATTCTCTGCTGTTAGGTTTAAAACAACTGAACTGAATTTACCAACCTGAGAAGAAACCTGTCTAACTCGTTTCGTATACATATTGTATTTTCTTTAAAGGTTTCAAAGCGTCAGAAAGAGAAAGACGCTGGCCCTGCCCACTGGGAGCTGGATGACACAATAGAGGATGCATCCGGAGCAGTGGTTCTCAATCTTGGCTGCACATTAGAATCATCTGGGGGAACTTTTAAAAATCCTTCTGCCCAAGCTGTGCCCCAGATCAATTAAATCAGACCTGCTGGGGTATAATCCAGGCATTAAAGCTCCCCAAGTGATTCCAGTCTGCAGCCAGGTTGAGAAATACTGATTCATGATGAGTGACTGAGGAACAGTTCGGGCCAGATGCAGTCACGTTCAGAGGCAGCGTAGAGTCATTCAGAAAACAGTGGACAGAGGAGTCATGGGCAAGTCTTTAGAGATCAGAGTGGAAAGAGATGAGGCCACTTGTCCTCAGGATACTGAACTTTCTTTTTGTTTCTTTTATTTTTTAAAATTAGGGTACATCAATATTGGCAAGCAGAAAGTGAAAGTTGATATTTTTGTGCAGATAAATGTTTAAACTTATTAAACATTGGTTAAATACACTGAATGGTCTACCCCTTGTTCTCTCCATGACCAAATTTGACTGAGTCTGAGGTCGCCTTCCTTCTGGTGGCAGCCCCTCAACCTCCTTTCAGGATGAAAACTTCACTTCACTCCACATTCCCATCCTTCCTTCATCATGGATGGTCGGTGTCAAGATGATACTCTTAAAGCTCAGCTAAGCTATAAGCGAGAAAACAATTCTTCGTGTCTGTTTTACAGAATTCGAACTGTAAAAAGAGAAAAAAAAACTAGTTCGGGAGCCAGCCAAACCAACGAGGTACCTGCCAAACCACACCTTATCCTCCTCGATCAGCAAAAATACCATCCACTGCCTGACTCCTCTTTACCTCACCAATAGGAGCTTGTTCATTCCCTTATTAGGACACTGGCAGTGGCGAGGGAGACTGCTCGTGTCTGAGGCCCAGGGTGGCTTCTACAACATGTGCAGTTCATCAAAAATGAGCAGAGGGTAAAAGGCACCAAGGGAGGGGACTGGAAAAATTAAATCCTCGCTGTATGGGAGAAGAATCCATCTTGGTACGCCACAATTATGGTTTTGGATTAAAAAAAATTTTTTTTACGGCCAAACCAAAAAAACACAATCCTAATATTTTTTTTAATGCATGTTTTTGGAAGGGTATTTTTGAAACTTAGTAATGAAGTCAAGGGAATTTTAAGTTGGATGCTTCCAGGGTGTTGAATATGTATAATCAGTGAGTATCTGGTCTTAACCTTAAGAAGGGCTGGGCTTGGATGGTCTGTCCCAGTTCTAAGCATACACTTGAACCTACAGATATCATTTGCTTTTTTTTTGAACCTGAAGCAAAATAAAAGCCCTGTCCCCCCTTCTGTCTTTCTGCTTCTCACCTGTCTACAGGGGTCCCCTCTCCATGCTCTGACCCTTGTCCTACCTAGCTAACCACCTTCTTCCTTTGTTCACAATCTTCCACTGCTTAAACCAAGCTTTTTTTTCTACGATATTAGTACAACTGGGGGCAGCTTCCAAGTCAAAACGAGATGCCGTCCTGTTACGATGTGTCAGCCGGGCTGTCCTGTTAATCCCATCCTGTTTAGTGGCTAAGCTGTTTTCAGAGCCAACTCAGAAACTCAGATCCATCCAAACAATAATTTGAATCACAATTCTAACTTTCTAGAGTTTATAAAACACTTCCATCAGGTACATGCTCTAATTTTATCTTTAGAATGTCAGTGAGGCAGACAGTACTATCATTCCTGCTTCGCAGTTGAGGAAATAGGCTCAGAGAAGCTGAGTGACTTATATTCAGAGTCAGGACATCATTATAATTTGGGACTTTTCTGATTGATGCTCTCTTCCGTCTCAGAGATGTCATAGAATTGTGGTGTTCTGCTCAGATGAAGCTCTGAAGCCTACCAGAGAGAGGTTAAGTCTTCAAGTTCCCCCAAGGACCTTTAAACAAAAGGTGTTTAGGCTCCTGGGAGACTGTAGGAGGCCCCAGGAATCACTTTGTCCTCTGGGGTTGGGCTGCTGCTAACAACCAACTCTGCTAAATTTGACTCTGTGTTAAATTTGTAAGTTTAACATTTCTAAGACTAATAATCTAAATACAATAGCCATTGTCCGTTTGAAATAATAACATTGGTGACAAAAAAATAGGAATGTACTAGACCTGCCAGCCTTGACTGTGAATGAGTGAAGCAAACATACAGATTGTTTAAAAAAAAATGAGGAAGCTTATTCAATGGTGATAACTCCCATTTGTGCAGTCCAGGCATACCTCAGAGATACTGCAGGTTCAGTTCCAGACCACCGAAATACAGCAAATATCACAATAAAACGAGATACACAAATTTGGGGGCTTACACAAATTTTGTGGCTTCCCAGTGCACGTAAAAGTTATGTTTACACTATACTGTAGTCTATTAAGTGTGCAATAGCATTATGTCTAAAAAACAATTTATGTACCTTAATTTAAAATGTCTTATTGCTAACAATGCCAAAAAATTATAATAGTAATATCAAAGATCACTGATCACAGATCTCTATAACAAATATAGTGATAATGAAAAAGTTTGAAATATTGCAAGAATTACCAAAGTGTGACACAGAGATAAGAAGTGAGCAAATGCTGTTGATTAAATGGCACCAACAGACTTGCTCAACACAGCGCTGCCATAAACCTTCAACTTGTAAAACACGCAGTATCTGTGAAGCTCAATAAAGCGAAGCACATAAAATGAGATCTGCCTGTACTGACTAGGTGTCAGGCAATGGGCAGGATGCATTTCATCTAATCCTTACAATAGCACTGAATAGACACGATGGTTCTTATTTTACAGTCTAGAGGAACAAACCGGGCACAGAGAAGTTGAGTAACTTGCCCAGGACCATACACATAGGATCTTAACTTGCATCTGGCCAGCCCCAAAGTCTGGGCTCTTTGCACAACAACGACATAGTACATCCCTTTCTTTCCAGGACTCAGTTCTCTAACTTGGACAGGGCAGGATTTAGAAGTTAAGATATGGAGAAGTTCAAAATTATTCGAAGAGTTTATTTCTTTAAATTGGCATAAGAAAGCCATGTGATTATTAATAACAGTGAAATGAGAGGAGTTGCCAGTTTTTTTGGGTTTTTTTTGTGGTACACGGGCCTCTCACTGTTGTGGCCTCTCTCGTTGCAGAGCACAGGCTCCGGACACGCAGGTTCAGCGGCCATGGCTCACGGGCCCAGCCGCTCCACGGCATGTGGGATCCTCCCAGACTGGGACACGAACCCGTGTCCCCTGCATTGGCAGGTGGACTCTCAACCACTGCGCCACCAGGGAAGCCCATGAAATGAGAGGAGTTGCCAGTTTTATGGAAATACCTTTCCACTATGGGGGAAAGGTACACTCATTGCCTCTTTGTAGGGCCCTTAAAGCAATATGTAGTCCCCTGGGCTGGTTATTTAAGGTAGAGTCATGAAAGATCAAAGACTCTCACTAGACCACTCCTCTCACCCCGTCCAGCCCTGCTCCACCAGGAGGAGAAGCTTGCTCATCAAGCAGGATCTGATGTCATGTTACAGTTGCTGCCAGATTCTCCCACTCAAAGACCAGAGGTTAGAGCTGTGAAAGCACAGGCCGGGAATAACATCCATTAAGTGTTAGCTGGAGAAAGCAAGGGAGCCACCAGGAGCCAGCTTGGAGCCAGGAGCCAGCCATTACACACCCACACAGGGAGGAAGCGGGCTAGCGAATCAACCTCTCTGGCCTCATTTTCCTCATCTGTAAAATGGAGACAATGGTGCTTAACTTGTAGTGCTGTTGAAGAATTAAATAAACTCGTACTTGTAAAGTACTAGCACAGTGCTTGGCACACTGTAAGTACTGTATGAGTGTTAACCATTATTATTATTATTGTTATTGTTACTATTATTATCCTCTTCCTCCTCATCATCATATGGGGAATAGGTTCTGCGCTTAGATGTCTTCTAAGGTATGCTGCTGTTTCCAAGCTTGAAGGGGAGAACTGGGCAGAAACATTTTTCTAACTCAAGGATCTTAAACTCATTTTCATTGAGAATATTAACACCAGAGAAGGCTGAGACATGCAGAACAAATACAGGAAAAAATTCTTTTGTTGTTATTCCCTTATTCCTCCTCTGTTGACTATCCTGTCTCTTTCTTTTTTGAGCAGTGGAGTGTGGAGAGGAAGAGTAGTGGCTAAAAATGTGCAATAAATGTGCAATAAGTGGAATGCCCTTTATCTCTCATTTTCCCTATCTCTCTCTTAGTCCATGTCACTTCTCATTAAAATGTGGATGGAGGGCTTCCCTGGTGGCGCAGTGGTTGAGAGTCTGCCTGCCGATTCAGGTGACACGGGTTTGTGCCCTGGTCCGGGAAGTTCGCACATGCCGCGGAGCGGCTGGGCCTGTGAGCCATGGCCGCTGAGCCTGCGCTCCGCAGCGGGAGAGGCCACAACAGTGACAGGCCTGCGTACCGCAAAAAAAAAAAAAAAAAAGTGGATGGAAATTTACCATCAGACAGCTTTATCTTCCTATGCCAGAAAACACTCGTGTCCCAGTGGAAGAGGATAATCCCCTTTTCTGTTCTCCTTTGGGGCTGGCTTAACACCCAAACTTAGTGGAGAATTGATGGTTCAGAACTCTCCGCGTGGAGGTTGGTTCTGAGTGTCACTGGAATGGCTTTAGACAGATGGCCTGGCACTGCCCCCATATCCTTCAGCCAGCTGGCATTTTAATTGTACTAGAAAATTATCCCACTTACTGCTTATGAATTAAACTATGCAATGTCACATTAGAGTATTTTAAATCTTTCCGTACTTGTTATGGGTTGAAGTGTGTCCTCTAAAAATGATTGGTTGGTTGATCACGTAATCCCCAGGACCTCAGAAGTGTTCTTATTTGGAAATAAGGCATTTGCAGAGGTAATCAAGTTATGATGGGTTATTAGGGTGGGCCCTCATCCAACAGGACCGGTGTCCATATGAAAAGGAGGAAATCTGGACATAGAAACAGACATGCATGGAAGGTACACTAAGTCAAGAAACACAGAGAGAATGTCATGTGAATACAGAGGACTGGGGTGACGGATCTGCATGCCAAGGACGGTCAAACTAAGAGAAGCTAGGAGAGAGGCCTGGGACAGATTCTCCCTTACAGCCCTCAGAAGGAAACAACCCTGCCTGTTAGTCTAAGGCACCCAGTATGTAGTACGTTGTTACAGCAGCCCTAGGAAACTAATACAGTACTCAATTTAAGGATCGAATGGTTCTACTTTGTTAATAATTTTTTCCGACAATTATTAGCACCTTTTACTGTTTATTTAGGTGAGTGGTTCATTACATTGAACTAGTAGCCTATCTGATTTATTAAGATGCCTTCTGTTGTAACTTATAATTTTACTCCCTCATATGTTCAGTTTTCACCTTTGCTGTGTTCCTTTTGCTCCTCTGTTACCTGAGGATCTTGGTTTGAGATTTACCTGTAGCTCTAGGAGGGCTCATAAAACTAGACTTCTTAAGCTTCTAGGTGGAGGGAATGTTCTACAGGGTCTCCCTCCCCACCTGCCAGTCTTCAGATCTAAGAGAGTCAGATTTGTAATGCTTCCCCGGGTCAAAGTGAATGTTTGAGTAAGGTCAGAAAGTAAAAAATGTATACCAGGGAGGGAGAGTAAGTGGAAAATAAGTCTTTCCCGTAATACTAACTCACATAGGCCTGAGACGGTTCGATCTCTGACTTCAAGGCTGTTTCCCTTGGGGTGAGAAGAGACTGTGCATACTTCCTGGGTGTCCTTCACTCACTGAGGTTAAAAAGAAAGCCCCAGTGATGCTTGAGTCTGAGGAGCTTTTGTCCTTTTGTGATCAGGAAGTATCCACTACTCAGCAAACTCCTATCAGAATACCATTTCCACATTATGCCTCCAGGATGCATAAGGTTTGCTCAACTTATGGAGACCTCAGCAAACTCTAAAATGCAGAGGTAAGGGCCAGGTTTGTTGCACTTAATTCTAGGAACTCTGTATACTAATATAATGGGTCAAATTGTGTCGTCTCCAAAAATATGTTGAAGTCCTGACCCGCAGTACCTCAGGATGTGACCTTATTTGGAATCAAGATGTAATCAAGTTAAGATAAGGTCATGAGGGTGAGCTCCAATCCAAAATGATTGGCATCCTTATAAAAAGGAGAAATTTGGACACAGAGGCAGACAGAGGGAAGATGATGCGAAAAGAAATAGGGAGAATGTCATGTGAAGTAATGGAAGCATTGGAGCTCTACTGCCACAAACCAAGGCCCAGCTGGGGCCACCAGAATCCAGAAAAGGCCAGGAAGAATCCTCCCCCTGTAGGATTCAGAGGGAGCATGGTCCTGCAGACACCCTGATGTCAGGCTTCTATCCTCTAAAACTGTGAGACAGAGACAATGAGTTTCTGTTGTTCTAAGCCACCCAGTTTGTGGTACTTTGTTATGGCAGCCCTAGGAAATTAATACAACTCATCACAGTCACTCATGCTTTCATGAATACCTGGAAGCTACCTCAGACTCATCGCCTAGACACCCAGTTAATGCCAATAATTATCACTGTTAATCACCCCACACACATTTTTTTTTTTTTTTTTTGTGCGGTACGCAGGGCTCTCACTGTTGTGGCCTCTCCCGTTGCGGAGCACAGGCTCTGGACGCGCAGGCTCAGAGGCCATGGCTCACGGGCCCAGCCGCTCCACGGCATGTGGGATCTTCCCGGACCGGGGCACGAACCCGTGTCTCCTGCATCGGCAGGCGGACTCTCAACCACTGCGCCACCAGGGAAGCGCCCCCCCCACATTTCTTTGAGCACTTACTAAGTGCCAGGCATTGTGCTAACTACTTTACATATCTTTTCCTCATTTTATAGACAAATAAACTAAGAAACTCAGTGAGATTAAGTAATTAGCTAAAGGGCACATAGTTAATAAAATGATGCGACTAGGATTTGGGTCCAACTTTATCTGGATTTCAAAGTTAATATTCTTTATTTATACTCTCCTTACTTATCAAGCTTACTTAAAGATTGGTGGCATCGAAGTCTTTGGCAAACAAACCCCTACTGCTTACTATATCCTCCTTCACAATGTGTCTGGTTTAGGCCAATTTGGAAAAGTAGTAATTTTATATTTTGCCCCAAGTCTATTTTTAGCAAATTTCTTTTAACTTCAGAGTTATCCAAAGTACAGCAGTATAGGTTATCATTTTTAAGTAGGAAGTAAATGGAGCAATGAAAATCTGAGATGAAGGGCTCCTCTGATTTTTCTAGAGTAGATGGATTTTTTGAACACACGTCAATCACAAACTGAATTCATCTGCCTTTTGTCCCAGCATCAGTTGCTTTTTTGGTGTAAGATATCAAGCCATTTCTCTCCTGGGGTTTTTAGGAAAGGGAGTGCTCAAAGGGAAGGGGAAGGTAGAAAATTTAACACTGCTTAAACATCCACTGTGGTTTACACACCTTCACATAACTAATTCTTTTAATGTTCACTAAACCTGCAAGACAGATACTATAATTTTTTCCCCCCACATATGAAGAAACTTAGGCCTAGTGAAATTAAGAGAACTGCTCAAGTCACACACTTAGCAATGATCGAGGTCTAAACACAGATGTGGGAGTCAGGATACCCGACTCTAGTTTTCATGTGCCAAGAATGGGACCATTTAGTACTTTGAAAGGTGGGTCTGGTCAGTAGAAAGAGTATTGAGACACTTTTCCCCAGCCAACAGTGTGTTTAGCTCCAGAAAGACTACTGGAGAAATGGCAGAGGTGAGCGATCAGTTCCTCTTTAAAGCCATCTCTTCTGTTCCAAAAGTTCAGCGTACCTAGGCCACCTTGGACCTTAATTTACTCATTAAAAAGTTGTGTGAACACCATTATTTTCAATTCAGTTCTGAGACATATCAGAATAATTCATTAAGTAGCTATGGAAATTACACAAAATCTATAAATATCATGAAATCATATTAAAGGTAGGTTGAAAAAATTACTTAAATTTTATGTATTTCATGTACTTTTCTCTGGAAACTATGCAAGGTAATTATAAACTATGGCCTTTGGTGGGGTATTGCTGATCTGTGTAAAGAATGTTTTCACTCTTTAAAGAGGAAATGTGGCAAATTTATTTTCTTCTTCTTGGGATGAATATAGTCCTTATTTTATTATACTATTATTTTTTAAATTTTTTTTATTTTTTGCGGTACGCGGGCCTCTCACTGTTGTGGCCTCTCCCGTTGCGGGGCACAGGCTCCGGACGCACAGGCTCAGCGGCCATGGCTCACGGGCCCAGCCGCTCCGCGGCATGTGGGATCTTCCCAGACCGGGGCACAAACCCGTGTCCCCTGCATCGGCAGGCGGACTCTCAACCACTGCGCCACCAGGGAAGCCCTGATTATATTATTTTTTATATTATCTCAGTTGCATACAAAGTGAAAGGTACAGTGATTTGGAGAATCGAGTTCTAGAAAAGGTGAGTGTAGACATTCCTGGTAAATATCAGAAAGAAGTCATGGAAATAAAAGACATGGAGAGCTGATGTAGCAGGCAGAGCTAGCCTGGAAGAGGCAAATGTCTAGTGTGGGTTAGGCCCTAAATAGGAATTAATCAGCATAGAAAATATCAGCCTAAAATACCAGGCCCTAAATAGGAATATCAGGACTTGAAAGAAGCATTCTAATCAATGTCTGCATGAGATGAGGTTAACAATAAGGTTACAAAGAAAAAGTGAAAGATCAGTGAGAAAAGTACCAAATTTTTTCTACAAGTTTATTGTTTTAAACCCTTCTTAATAAAGTTATCTCCTTTACTGGTTACTTTTATTTAATGTCAGTTGTTTTTAATAAAAAGCAGTCTTAATAGCAGTGGAAATGAGTGTTTATAAATCCAGTGGGCTAGAGCAGATACTATCAGGCAAAGCATACTCCTTCACAAGTTGGCTCATGAGTTAAACACCCACCGACCACCTAGTTGCTTCCTTGATTTTACAACCAGAAAAAGTATTTAAGGGCAGAGGAAAGAGGATGACCTGACTGAGCTTCTTAAATACAAACCTAGTTACAACATCACAAACAAATGCCACTCAGATTTTCACTTGTGAAGTTGCATAATATTACAGCCCATGCAAGGATCTTTCCACAACTCTATAAAGAACAAGTGGTCTCTCCAAGTTGTTCCTCTGATATTAAATTTTAATCGGGAAAAATAAGGCTATTTAATAATAACTTGCATTTGTTATGTACTTAGTTTTTTCCCGTATACTTTAACGCACGTCATTGTACTGGATGGTCTTACCACTCTGCAAGTTACACCGAGCAGGCATGAGCATCTCCATCTTACAGCTGCGTTGCAGCGAGATGAAGTGGCTTCCTGGAAATCCCAGTCTGATTAGTGAAGGAGCTAGACCAGCATCCAGACCCTCTGATTCCCACCTGAAAAGTCTCTCCTAAACTTCCAGGCTGATCCCTGAGGCAGGCAGCCAGTGTGGTCAGGGTTACCAAGATTATGTAATATGTTCAGTCGTTTTCAAACTTCAGTTTGCAGCTTCTAAAATCTACTTAGTAGTTTATGACTAGCATTTTTTAATGATATATAAAATATAGAAAATCAGAGGGCAAGAAACTAAATCACTATATCAAAGAGATATCTGTACTCTCATGTTATTGCAGCATTGCTCACCACAGCCAAGGTATGGAAGCAACCTAAGTGTTTATCAGTGGATGAATGGAGATATATATATATATATATATATATATATATATATATATATATAAATAATATGGAATATTGTAACATATATAATATATACAGAATAATATGGAATATTATTCAGCCTTTAAAAAGGACACCTGAAACTAACACAACATTGTAAATCAACTATACACAAACAAAAATTATTTTAAAAAATGAAGAAGGAAATTCTGCCGTTTGCAACAACATGAATGAATATGGAGGGCACTGTGCTAAGTGAAATAAGCCAGACAGAGAAACACGAATACTGCATGGTATCACTTACATGTGGAATTAAAAAACAAAAGTTAAACTGGAATGGTGGTTGCCAAGGGTTGGAGATGGGGGAAATGGGGAGAGGCTGGTAAAAGGCTACAAACTTTTAGTTATAAGGTGAATAAAGTCTTAGGATCTAATGTATAACACAGTGACTATAGGTGATAATACAGTATTGTATAACTGAAATATGGTAAGAGAGTAGAACCTAAGTGTTCTTACACCAAAAAAGAAAAAAAAAGGTAAGTATGAGAGGTGATGAATTCGTTAATTAACTTAATGATGGGAATCCTTTCACAATGTACAGATCTATCAGATCATCACATTGTGCATTTTAAATATATTATGATTTTATTTGTCGATTATACCTTAATAAAGCTGAAAAAAATCTACAGCACAACTTGAAAAGAAGAAAATATCAGAGGGTGTACATAGCAAGAGTGAGCACTGTTTTGTGAAATATTTGTTTCAAAGAGATCTGTGTGTGTATATGTATATATATGTAAAATACTGAGTCACAAAATAAACTTAAGTTTATTATACTTAAGTTTATACTTAAGTATAAGTTAAAAGAAACTGGTATTTCTTTCAGAGGGTCAGAGGGAAAGAGAAAACAGGAAAGCACTGATGTGGCTAACGCTGATCGGGTGGCTGTACTGCTCTCATGGCAGGCACAGCCCTGATGGATCTGGGGATGTGCATATGTTGGGTGATGGCTGCGCGTATGTTGGGTGACGGCTGTGCGAGGGCCGAAGAAAGATTCCTGCAGTGGGTGGGAGGTTAAAAGACTAGATAATCTTGAAGCCAGAGTCTGTGTTTTGTTCCTTTTTATGTTCTTAGTGCCTAGTCCAGCAGCACTAACTGGCACAGGAAACCCTCAATGAATATTTGTTGAATGAATGCATGGAAATGAGTGAGGTTTACAGATTTTTAAAGGCTCCTCTTAAAAATTCAATTAGGTTTGGAAATGAATTCAGGCAGTCCTACATTTATGAAAAGCTTGTTTCCAAAACCTTAATTTGCAAATTGGATTTTGGAACTTCAAACATTATTATACATGGCAGCTGGGATCTTAGGCCAGCCCACAGCTACCTTTTAAAACCCAGGATATATCTGAAGCTAGTAGCAAGAACGGAAGCTGCATTTCTACGGGATAAAGGCATCCTCGCTGGTCCAGCTAGGAATGCCAGGGGCAAACTGGCCTCCAGATGGCAGAAGAGCACCCCCCCCAGCCCCCATTCCTCTTGCCTTAGCTGGCCCTGCCTCTGCAAAGCCATTCTGGGGGGACTGGGAGGGACGTGAGAAGCAGTATGAAGTGAGGGCTCATGTCAAGGATAGAAATAGGTCAAAGGTCAGGAAAGGGAAAGAGGAGTGAGCAATGCAAATTACCTCAACCAGGAAGGAAAGACAGGCCTGTGGCCACCAGGCACTCAGCCCATGTGCTTGTGGCCAGGTGGCCAGCAAGACACACGCAAAAAAGTCGAGACCAACTCCATAAAGATTTGGTGTAGTCACCACTGCAGAAGAGATTCAGCAATATCATTTACAGAGTGCCCCATACGTGCAAAGTACAATTGCCTGTTTTTCTGCCATTCTTTCTTATTTTTTTATCCATTAACAGCAAGTAGTAATTTCACCTTTAACCAGATAAGTGGTCCAGCGAAGTCAATCACTTAAAGCCAATCTTTGAACCCAAAAGTGAGCAAAAAATGGCCAGTTTGGTGTACAAACCAACAGTCACAAAAGGTACATGCGCTTTACTTTGTAACAGAGAAGGCACCTGAGTGCTCCGCTGCCCAGACGGTTGGCTTTTTCCTTGAACACGATTCTAACAAATGGGGCTTCCTGATAGCCTTGGCTACATCCAAACAGAGTGGAACCGCTAGAGCTGAATGCATTAAGAGCAATTAGGAGAGAGAAAATAAATAAAAAGATAGAGGACAGCACACAATAATTGGACAATTTCTGGATGAGAGTTGTATCCACTGAGATACCACAGTTTCACAGCATGATTTAAAAAACTATATTCACAGTGACAATTCTCAGCAATGGGGAAGTGTTTCAAATGTATTTTAACATCTATTTTAAAGAAGGGAAAGACATAGTTTTCATTACAATTTTTTTTTTTTAATTTAGCATGCTGGAAAATTGTAATGCTACATTCCCCAATAAGATTGAATAAACCAGGTATTTATTCCTAAACTTTTTACAAATCTGAACATTTTTACGTGCACGTCTTCTGTATCTTATACAATTATGCCAATTATTGATTTCCCTGACATGTTTTTAACTTAGTTTCTTCAGAAAACAGTGGGATGAACTAAATAATTTCCTATGTTTCTTTGATTCCATGGTTTAAAAATTTACATACCCTTCCACATTTGTTACAAAATGTGACAAAAGCATGGCTGTTTATAAGAAACCCAAAATCTTGACTCAAGAAGACTTCACAGGGCTTTGGGAAAATGAGAAAGTAAGTGGTGAAAATATTAGACTGCAAGTGACAGAATCTCTCAGTAATCTTACCAGGAACAAATTAAACAGCACCTTGAAATCTAAAGAACTGAACAGCCAATCACAATTGCCCCTGAAAATAACATGGCTCTGGATAGGTCTTGGCACTCAGGAATCTTAATGCACCTCATAAAAGAAACACTGCCAATCTCGCTCTGTAGGTGATGAAACTGAGATAAATTATCTGATGCAAATGCAGAGGAATTTAGAGCTCCTTTTGTTGGGCATCTGTTTTGGCATTTAACCTAAAACTTCTTCCAAAGCAGAAGGCACAAAAGCTTTGTGTGTTCTGATGACTCCAATGAAAAGTGTGAACTTAGATGAACTGAGTTTGATTTATCCAGTAATGGGAAAGCTAAAGAATATTTTTTTGAGCATTGGCACTGTGCTGGAAGCTGAAGGTTCAAAGTTTCAAAATAGTCCCTGCCCTCAAGTGGATTACCATATATTGCATTGGCATTCTACTAGCCACTTTTGCTCACTTTTGGGTTCAGAGATTGGCTTTAAATGATTGACTTTACTGGACCTCTTATCTGGTTAAGGGTGAAATTACTACCTGCTGTTAATGGATAAAAAATAAGAAAGAAGGGAAGGGAGGAAAGGGAAGGGAAGGGAAGGGGAGGGAAGGGAAGGAACAGGCATGCTCACCACTAACTTTAGTTCAAGGTTAATAATAGAAGGGTGGACAAAGGATATGGAGAGAAAAGAAGAGCTGAGAAAGCCTTGTGGAGGCAGGTAGTATTTGATTTGGGCCTTGAAGAACAGGAAGGAAGTCAGGAACAAATGAGATAGAGCCCCTCATTCCTACTCTACTCCCCAATCACCCTCCATTGGTTACCCCCCACTACTCCCCATCTCTTCCTTACCCCACCTTACCCTACCCACTCCACCAAAACTTCCTTGGAATCCTAGGTCTCCATGGAACACTTCAGAAACCCCCATCTTTTTTAATGTCTCCATTTCAGAGGGGAAACTGAGGCACATAGACTGTTCTCCACGTAGGAAATAGAGTGAGCCAAGGAAGGGAGGTGGCTTGTACATGATGAGTTTGAGGACCAGTGAGTGATCTCATTTGGCCGGAGCAGGGGTAGGTCAGAATGGGAAGGGATATTAAAGGCAGACTGTGGAGAACTTTGAGTGCCACGTTGAGGAGAGTGGGGTCTATCTTCAAAGGTGGGGGTGGGAGGACAGGAGGGGACAGGATCAGAAAGAGGACAGAGACTGAAGCTGGGACCAGATAGGAGGCAACTGTAATTGTCCAGGTGGCGGGCGATAACTGCTGAAATTCAGGACATGAGAGAGTGATTAGAGAAGAGTGAGAGAGACATGGAGAAAGTAAACTGATAGAACTGTGGGCATGATGGAGCGGGAAGAAACTCAGAACCAGGAATTCACACACACACACACACACACACACACACACAGCAGACTGGGCTCTTTGCCCTGCATTCCAGGCTCTGTTGTTGACCAGCCGTGAACACTGGGCAAGCCCTTCACCCCATGTGCCTCAGTTTCCTCATCTGAAATGGTGGCATTAAATAAGATCGGGGTTTCTGAAGTTCCATGGAGACCTAGGATTCCGAGGAAGTTTTGGCAGAGTGGGTAGGGTGGGGTGGGGTAGAGAGGTATGGGGAGTGGGGTGGGTGTGAGCAATGGTGGGGGTGACTGCAGCAGGGATGAGAAGCTCTAGATCCAAAACCACCTATTTCATCAGAACATCTCCTTTATGTAACAGGATTCCTTATAACAGTAAATTTGCTAAAAAAAAAAAACCATGCCCCCCAACCAGTCTGATAACCACAGGAACATACAGATAACCTCTAACATCCCTTTGTGCTCTCACACTTGAGTGATCACACTTAGAGAAACTGGTTATCCAAGAGATCTGCTAATATAGTGGATGTGGGTCTCATTTTTAGGACCCCATTGAGTTCCTGTTTATTTGATGAGCTGTTGCACAAATGCTGGAACAAATGGAACAACAACTGTCATGCTGAATCGATGCCAAAACTCTCAAAAATGGGACCGATTTACTGAAAGGCCATCTGGTGCTCTTACCCTTGTGCCTTACCTTTTCCCAAGACCCAGTGAGTTTTCCAAACCTCATAAACGTCAGCGTGAAAAGGGCCCTTGCCTGCAGGTACAAAGGCACTGGCTTCCCTGCTACTGACTGTTGTCTAGCTTTGGGTTAAGTGGAGTTGCCCCTCTGGGTTCCGTTTCCCTGTCTATAGAAGAAGAGCATTGCAGCAAACAGCCCTAGGGGCCCCTCTAGCTTGGACATTCCAAGATTCCAGGATCCTAAACTTTGGAGCCTGTTATCTGAACAATTGTCTGATCAATAGCACGTGCTCTGGGTCCTGTTCTGTCACAGTCAGATGGTCAGTGTATTAAGGGCTTTGGGCTGTTGACTCTAAGGATTGGGCAATGTGTGCTTTAGCCGAAGTGTCTGAGCCCTGCAGATGGATCACTCCGAGCAGAGGGCTCAGGTCTAAATTAACAGCAGATCTTTAGAAACACGATGCTTTGTGGATCGGTATGTGGAATAAGAAAACCCGTGCCTTTGGTATAAACACCCCCAAATGGTCTACGAACCACCAAAAAAAAAAAAAAAAAAGTAACAGAGGAAAACCAATCAGAACCACCACCAAGTTGAGACCAAAAAGTTTCACACAGGTCTGATATTTACACACTCACTGCCTTCCTTTGCCTCCTGATTTCTCCTCTCGCCTCCCACTCCCACAACTAAAAAAAAACAAAAAACTTATTTTATTTTTTACAACATTCCTTTATGCGAAAGAAGAAGAAGAAGAAGAAGAAGAAAAACTGAAGAGGTGAAGCGAGCACTCACTGGGAGAGCACGGCCAGGCTGCGTCTTCCCTGCGATCCGGATCCCCCGAGCATGTCTGCAGCTGGAAAAGGGCTGCGGGCGCAGAGGTGCTGAGACCCTCTGAGCGGTCAGGGCGTGGACCGGGCCCGCGGAGGTGCCATGTTATCTGTGGCTGAAATGCAGTGTGCAGGATGCTCCCGGGCTCTCCCTTTGTGTTAACACTTTGGTCTGTCCCTGTGACGAAAGTCTGGGCTTGTCCTTTGCCAAATTTACTCCTCCCCACCCTTTCCCTTCGCATAGGATCATCAGAGAGCTGATTGTTATTTTTTACTGTAATCTCTCTAATAGAGGCCCATCATGTTTAGATTTAGATTGTAAACGGCCCAGATTGCTTTGTGATTTCCAGAATGTTATTACTGGGCGGTAGGGGCCAGGATCCCCAGTAGCTTTCATGATGAAGACTTTATATGATCAATTACAAATAATTTTTCCAAGGCAGAGAACTAGTTAAAGGAAAAGACACTGGTCCACGTGCTCAGCCTTTTGGAAAACAGTCGACCATGGTATCACTTGCATGCACAATCCAATTCTGAAGAGATCAACGGAAATCAGCCCACCAAAAAGTTCATCCGGGTGCAGTTCTCAGGCCCTCGTTCTGAGCTCTGTTCTCAATTAGCATTGGTGTCAGTGGCTTCCAAAGCAAACAGTTCCCACTGAGAAATCAAATCTGGGAAACTCCTATTATCCCTTTTATTCAGGGGAAGATGCATGATATAAAAATGCATACAAAGGCAAAGGGAAGAGAGCCGGAGGATCAGTGATATGCTGTGTTATACAGGGTGTTTGGTGAAATGAGGGCAACAGCCTGACGAAGGGACATGTTGCAACAGTGGGCCCGGTCTGCCCCCGTGGCACTCTGGTGTGGTGATCTCATCCGCCAGGCCAGGCAAGGGAGCCTGGTCAGCAAAAGCTTGGAAAGCAACCAGATTCCAACCCCTGTGGAGGGGGCGGTGTTGATTCTATCTGGAGATGACACTCTATCTAAGCTTGAGTTATGAATATGCTTCTTCATCGCTAACAAGCAATGAACAGATTGCTGCTGGGCACCAAGATACTTATGGGACTGGCTTTCTGTTAAATAAATAGAACAACCCAGATTTTCCACAATGTAGGGTTAAGATGATTCTTTTGGTAAATGGCAGGAGAAACAATCAACTTTACACATTGATTCACATCCTTCATACGATGAAAAACATCTTTGAGATCTATGGTTTCATATCACAAACATGGACACAGAGGCACAGAGCACTTCAAAAGTTCACCCAAAGTCATGGAGAGGAACCAACGCAAGTATTCCTGTGCTCAGCTTGAAGAAGTTTAATTTAGTTAGATTAAATCCTCTCTTCACTTTAACTAACTAGACAATTTTGGTTGTTTTATTGCTTAAGGACTAGGCTGTCCTCAAAGTCATAGTTTATAGAGTAATACAGTTTAATGAACTTCAAAATCAATTATCTCTATATGTCATGATGAATATACATCTTTAAATATCCCTTTGATTATATATGTTATCACTCAACACATACTCGCTATTTAAAGTGCATGAGACACTCACCGAGATCACACAAGAGGCTTTAATGAAATACTCACTGACTAGACTTGAGTTTATTGCTCCAAAGCTGTGACAGATACATGTATTGAGGCATTTTGCTATTCCTCTTTCTACCACATTTTTCCCATTTAATATTTTTCCTTTTCAAATATTCAGTGATTTGCTGTGGCAAGCAGAATAATATTCCTCCCAAAGACATCCATGTCCTAATGCCCAGAACTTGTGAATATGTCACTTTACATGGCAAAAGGGATTTTCCAGATGTGATTAAGTTAAAGGCATTGAGGTGCAGAGATTACCCTGGATTATCCAGATGTGCTCAGCCTTAGTCACACAGGTGTTTAAAGTGAGATAAACCTCTCCTGCTGAGGTCAGAGGGAGATATGGGTATAGAATAATGGCCAGAGAGATGACCTTGCTGGTGCTGAAGATAGAGGAATGGGGTCCAGGAATGTGGCAGCTTCTAGAAACTGGAAAGGCAAGGAAACAGATTCTCCCATAGAGCCTCCAGAAAGCAATGCAGCCCTGTCTATATCTTGATTTTAGCCTAGAGAGACCTGTGCTGGACTTTGAACCTCTAGAACAATAGATAGGTTTGTGCTGTTTGAAGCCACCAAGTTTGTAGTTATTCATTGCAGCACTGATAGAAAACTACTACATTTGCTTATGGGACTCAACTGACCTTGGGAATATGTTTCGCCTCCTGATTTCCCCCGTTTCCCACCCCCACTCCAATTCTGAGGTGGCAAGTATAGTTTTGACATATTTGGAATAAGTTCATAGAATGGAGTAGCCTGGAAAAACTTCAGTGGTTCTTCCAGGCCAGCCCAGACTCTCTCTCTCTCTTTCTCAACACACACACACACACACACACACACACACACACACGCACACAGGAGAGCAAGAATTTAGTAATCTTCCACTAATATGCTGACATTCATACACTGAAAGTATGCAAATGGCCAGCTGTATAAAAGATATCCACCAAGTTATTTTCCTAGTTGTAAAGACAGAAAGAGGGAAATCATGCACACTTGTAGTTGGCCCCTTGTTATTAATGTAATGTGTTTGGGAAGTAGCTGTCTGTCTTCAGTTTGTAAAACTAATGGATGTCATAATTCCTGCTACCTAATAGGGTACTAACATGACAATAGTGAAGAGAGGAGTGAGTTCTGGGCCTGGGTCAGATACCAGTAGGGCACAGGGGGAGCACAAAGGACAATAAGAAGGAGATTGGATGCATTTGGAGATGTGAATCATGAGATGAGAGCAGGGCTGCAGTAGGCAAGTGCTCCCAGGTAGGCTTCTGTGGTCCAGCTTCCTGGGGCTGGAGAGGCAAGGTGAGAGGAACTAGGAAGAACATACCAGAAGGTAACTGGTGAACAGTGTCTGTTTCTGCAGAGACCAGCAGGCACATGTGCCGTCACTGTGTAGCACAGACACGGGTACTCAGAGTCCAGCTTCCAGAACTGGTGTCTCTGAGAACTGAAGTAGCGATCATTCATTGGCACCATGAACAGCAGGGCCAGCAAGACAGTAGGTGTCATACATATGACATTTCCAGCCTCTTTTACTAGGGGAAACGGAAGTCGGGGCCACTCTCAAATTACTGATAGCACCTTTCATTTCTAGATACTTTGCTTAATTTTTCGTCAGAGAGATTCTGGGCTGGGAAGGTCTGAAGGAGGTCAGTGCTATAGAATGAAATAGCTCCCACCACAGGGTGGTCTTTTATTAATAAAATATGATTTAAAAAATAACTTTACTTCATGGAGGTAGGAGCTCCATGATCTCTTCCAGACTTCATGGTCTGCAATGGTTGTTTAAGAATAGCTTTTACCTTGGAGCAGTTCCCTAGGGAAAAGAGAGGTATGTGGGAAGTGCCCCTTGTCCTGCCTTAATGCATGTAAGACACACACATACAGAGCCGCTCACCTCCTACAGAAACACAACATAAAGTCAAAGGAAATCTATTCACATGAGAGGCAACCGTTCAAGTAATTTAAAGGGGATGTTTAAAACATCTTGAAGAAATTTTTTCTTACAAAGAAATTCATAGACTCTACACATTTAGAATGAAGCAAAAGATCTTGCCTAGACAACAGCTCACCAAGGGGTGGACAGGAACGGAAACGAAGGGGTTAACTACATATTTGTAGGCTGAACCTCTTTCCTCCTTTCCCTTGGTGACTAGAGTCTTTCCTCCACACCTGAGGGCATCACCCTCCTCCTCACTCCCCACCCCCAAAAGCACTGAACATGTTCACTTAAACTATATTGTTTTGTATTTTCCAGTGATACTGCTTTTTAACAGATCTTCCTAAGAAATCTTCTCATGAAATACTTCTCCCTTTTTCCATCTCCTTCTGCAGAAATTACAGACTCCTCTTCTTTCTTTCCTCTGCTTTCTACCATCCAATAAAGTCTTTTCCTCACCTCTCCTTCCCTATCGTGTCTTTGATAAAGTCTTCGTAGTTCCCACTGTGGAATGTGTGATGGGCTGGGTGGAGGAGGGGGTGGAGAGATGTATGTACTGTTATAGAAAGTCATTGTTTGTCACGAGAATCTGTATGGCCTTTGCTGACACAATTCTCTGAACTATTCTCTGGTCTGACTCCAGGCCTGTAACACATCTTGAGTTGCTATACTGTCTTGTCTGCCTTACAATGTTAGCCATATAGTTCCTGTCCCAGCATCTTCCCCCTACTTAACACTATTTGAATATTTACTACAAGCAAGTCGTGGAGTTAAGTGCCATGGAGGGCTCCAAAGGTAAGAAGGGCAGTCCCAAAGGGAGATAAGATATGCATACAAAAATATTAATGCAAGATGGGGAGTGAAGAGTATTCTGAAAGCAGCGGAGCTGAAGCACTATACTTCTAAGGTGACATCCTACGATCAAGGTCCCAGTGTTTAATCACTCTTATGCTCAATTTATTCTGTGATTGAACTAGACTTCCTGTGGCTGAAATAGAAATCCACTTATCTCTGTTAGGGCCACAGGTATTAAGTCATCCTTCAGTCTGGTCTTTTCTAGGCTAAACGCCAATGCCTATTTTCCATCCTTTTAATATCAGCTTGAAATATAACAACTCTTCAAACGGGAAACCAAAATTGGACATAATAAAGGCTTGACCAAGGCTGAATGTGGCTGGCTGAAGTCCCAGAGCTGCCTGCCACGTTCCTGTTAACACATCCTAACATTGTTTTCACGTTGATAATAGCATCTCTTATAGAGTTCATTCATTAATTTTTGTGCTAAATCCAGGGTGGTTTTTTTTTTCTTCTCCAGATTTGTTGCTTAGTCAGTGTATCTCCAACATTTATCTGTTAAGCTATTTTTGTTGTTATTAATTACCCTTAATATAAAGAACTTCATACTCTTTCCAGAGGCTCATTTTTCAACTCTTTCAGATTACTCTCTGTAGTATTTTTCTTGCCCTCCTGCTTAAAACACAAAATCTGATTTCATGAAAGGAGAAAAAGATCTTTCAGAAAGCATATACCTGCATTTCAATACCTGGGAATTCTAATGATCTATTTGAGGCAACATAGAGTTCAAGGTCCTCGACTGCACTCAGAGTGTATTTATATATTTCTATCTCCCATTACTAGGCTGTGAGCTCCTTGAGGAGGGGGACTATGTCTTACCCATTTTTGTGCTCCTCCCCTCAGCCCAGTTAGCACAATGTCTGGCAGAGATCAGCCCTTCTGTAATATGTGCCGCATAAGTGAATTAGGGCACCTGGCTTCATAAAGAGCAAATAATGGCCTTGACCAAGTTAATTTGTTTTTTCTGTCGTTGAGTTGAAATAGGAGGATAATTGATTGGTGGCCCGGCCTCAAGTTCAGTTGTGCCTACCACTGGAATTGAGATGCATCTGGGCTTGTGTGACGTGTGGTGAGGGAGGCCTAGGGAGCCGATTTGCATGGGGGTTTGGAGAGTTGTCTGCTATTCCATGCCTTGGAACTGGTCCCTGAGCGGAGGCCCATTGCCATATGTCTGTGCCCTGAGGACAGGGGTGGGCTGCAGAGAAGCGGAAGCTGCTTCCACAAGGTGTTTGCTGAGTCTAGGCCAAGCTTTGGTGGCCAGGTGACAACGAGAAGCAGAGGAAAGTGTCCCCCTTACTACTTCTACACGAGCACAGCATGGTTTTGGAATTCCGGAAGAGTGAAGCGAACGCAGGGCCACTTTGGAACCTTGAAAGATTGTATCAAGGGCACGAGACAGCATCTTTGACATGGAAGCCCAGGGTCTCAAGTGAACCCCAGGGCAGTGGGAGAGAGGGGTGAGGGCTTCACTGGGGCAGGGGGCCAGCAGCAAGGAGCCATGGGAGGTTGCACATGGTGGGTGAATGCACCATTCATGAGGTTTTATAAGACAGACTTCCAGAAACAGAAGGACTTCTTAAAAAAAATTGATGGTGGGGTGGTAGTCCTGCATCAGCAGAGATCATTAAGAATTATATTACTAGTAAAGTGATTCTGTTGACATCCATAGGCAGATTCTGATTGAGGATATATGGTTGACAGTTATAAGGTTTCTGTACATTTTTTAAATTACATCTTATTCTAAAATCTTTTAGACAGACTAAAAGGAGTAAGAAACTATAATGAAGATCTGTGTGCTCACCATTCAGCTTAAGAAAGAAAATTTGCAAGGTAGGGCTTCCCTGGTGGTGCAGTGGTTGAGAGTCCGCCTGCCGATGCAGGGGACACGGGTTCGTGCCCTGGTCCGGGAAAATCCCACATGCCGCGGAGCGGCTGGGCCCGTGAGACATGGCCGCTGAGCCTGCGCGTCCGGAGCCTGTGCTCCGCAACGGGAGAGGCCACAACAGTGAGAGGCCCTTGTACCGCAAAAAAAAAAAAAAATTTGCAAAGTAACTTTGTGCCCCATGCGCTCTCCTAGGATGGCCTTCTCTCCCTCTCCACCTGTAGGTAGCTATTCTTCCCCTCCCCTCCTCTCCTCCCTCCACAGCTGGCCCCACCCCAGAGGGCTCACCAGCAATGCCACCCTAGTATGTATTTGGTTCTAGAATGAAACAGGATAGGTGCGTGGGAGTGAGACGTCATTTCACTCTGTCTTGATGCTTCTGTATTTTCATGGTGAAATGCAGGTTCTCTGGTCATGATACCACCGTTCAGTTAAAAAGAGGGCATTCTTTCCTTCCCAAGGCCAAACCTTGAGCCCCAGCATTACGTTGCTAATTCTTCCCCTTAAGAAATCGTGACCCCCAGTTGTACCCCCCCACGTGGCAATCTAACACGTCTTCAGTGCAATGCACCCTAACATTGATCATAAAGGGGACTTTCGTTCAGTGAAAAGATTATTGGCATTTGCCACCGTTTTCCTGGTATCTCCTGAAGCATTCTGCCTTTACCCAACAAAGCTATTCCTTCTTCTTTTCCCTGGAATGGCTTTTTAAACTCCCTTTGCTTCTCTGAATTCTAGTGGTTCTTCAAGAACCAGTGTCTGACTCCACCTCTATAAAGTCTTCCTCATTTTGACTTTATTTCTTTGTAATTTATCATCTTAGGAGGAAAGATGAGAAAGTTTGAACCCACTCTTGTTTGCATGCATTTGAGAAATAGTTATGTTGTCATGTGTGACTCAGCCCTTCCAGCTGACTTGCTGTGAGGCTTCATTTCTGTTTAAACTCTTTTGCAACAATTATTTAGGTCCAGTCTCTAAGTTCTTTTTAAAATCTGGGGGTTTTAGCCAGCTGGACTATTTTCTTTTCCTGGAAAGAAAAGTTTCTATCTTAAAAAGATTGTGCTTCTAACTTCCCTCTGCCCTCCAGCTTGAAACACATCTTTAAAACGATAACACAGTGCTTGGAAATAGTAGGGTTCTAACAACAGTTTCTTGAATGAATGATTGCTGGTGCACATCTATAAAACCGTGGTTCTGGTCTCAGAAAATAATAGTATATACCTTATATAATTCTAAGAAAGAAGTGTGTACACGAAAGATATGATTTCTGCCTATAGGAAAATGAATTTAGCCCTTGGTGATAATTTTAGAATATAGATTTCTTGTACATAGATACAATTAAACTGTAAAGGAAATTAAGAAACTATCATGGGGACTCTGAGGATGTAATTCTGGTGCAGGGAAAATGTCACATCTTCAAAAGAAGCACATTAGTTCATAAGCCACAGAATTCTCAGTGTGTATCACTCTTGTTCAAAGTATCTAAATATTTCCACACCATAAATTTATTTTCTGGTGTCCACTTTATGCATCTGGATATTAAATTTACACATGGTTTTTATAGCTCGAATCAAATCCAGATTTTTTTCCAGTGATACCATATAAGGTCTAAAAAAGTACTGATTTCTCTTTTAGGAGGTCAGACCTGGATTATATTTGTTCCTATTGCTAGAGAAATAGTCCAGGGTGTGTTTTGGATACTTTGGATGTAGTGTTTATTATTGATATTACATAACTGACACCTTTTAAGGTACTATCCTATTTTGTGATTAACAGATCGCATGAATTAGTACATGATTATGATATCTATCTATAGATAGAAATAGATGGATGGATACACAGTCTTATTTATTCATTGTTCATGTGTATATACCTTTTCTCACCTGTTTTCTGGCAGTGATGATTCCTAACACCTCTTTTGCAACTGATACAGCTTAAAATAGTGTTAGACATATGGCAGGTGCTCAATAAACACTCATCATTTGCTCTCTGGGTTAAAGGGGGGACAGCAATGGAGTAGAGACGCTGCATCAAGAAGGCCAGTTGGCTGGTCCTCCCAGACTCCCACGGAGTGGCCTTTTTTGGAGTATTTCTCATGGTACAAGCTCTAGAAGCTCTGCTGCCCCAGCCACTGGATCTTGGGAGTTCTCAGAATGGACAGGTCTCAGAGAGACTGATTGGCTCACAGACTCACAAGAAACTGATGTATACATCAGAATCCTAATTAATGCCAATTAATTAAGATAGAATGGATGACCTCCCTCTTCAGTGCCTGGGGAGCTCTCACTTCCCAACCAGGTTACCCCCATTCCCCAAGCCAGAATGTCAGGAAGCCTCAGTCACCAGAGACTGCTTCATGATGTGGTGTCAGAGCAAAGGGAGGGAACATCATCATGAGGAAGATTTCACCCAAGCCAAGCAGAGATGTGCAGAAACACCTACCTCAGTGGAGAGAATACTTATCATGTCACAGGACTGAACAAACCCTGAGATTCAAGGTCTGTTTTATCTGGATATTCCTAGATGACCAGTGCCAACCCTGGACCTGGCATCCATGCGGACCTCTTCTACTGGCCCATTCTTTTTTTCAGACTTACTAGGGCCATCAATGATGTGGACTGAATGTTTGTATCCCCCCAAATTCATACACGGAAATCCTAACCCTGGATGTGATGGTATTAGGAGGTAGGGCCTTTGGGAGCTAATTAGGTCATGAGGGTGGAGCCCTCATGAGTGGGATTAGTGTTCTTATTAGAATAGACATGAGAGAGCTTGCTTTCTCTCTCTCTCTCTTGTGTGAGGATACAACAAGAAGACAACCAATTGCATATCAGGAAGGGGTCCCTCATCAGACACCGGATCTGCCGGCACCTTGATCTTAGACTCCCCAGCCTCCAGAGCTGTAAGAAATAAATGTTTTGCTGTTTAAGCCACCCAGTCTATGGTATTCTGTTATAGTAGCCCAAACTGACTAAGACAATAGATTACAGTTAGACTCCACTTGCTTATATCTGAGAGACCTAATGTAATTTGACACGCGTTGAATTTATTAGAAATGTTCTTTTGTACACTTTTTGGGCGCCTTTATGGTGGCAGCTTGAGACAAGAGGTTAGAAATAGACTAGGAGAAAGCTCTTCAGCTTTAGGACATGATTTTACTTTGAAGTTATTGAGCAATGAAATCAAGCTATTATTAAGACCAAGGCAGGAAAAACCAATAGAGGTCCTTTTTGCTCATTAGTTCATAGAGTAGAATAGAACAGGGAAGGGGTTTTAGTGAACGCATTTAATTTAAAAAATCATATTCATCTTTCTTATTTAAAAGCCAAAAGCCATCTGGAAAGCTTTTTAATTTTAAGACCTTATGAAGACAACAAAGAAGATAAAATGGATGATACTTACACAAAAAGTAGCATACAGTACACTTCAAATTTGAAAGCCAGTGGCCTGAAATATGCATTCAGTTTTCTAAAATATGCTGCAAAGTAAAGAGAGCTGGGGTAATCTGAGATTCCCCTAGGTATTTTAGAACTCAGTGTCTTTCTAGGATAACTTCAAATTATCTTTCTTTTTGACTCTTTTTCAGTGGATCTAAGAATTAAAAATTAAATTAAAAATTAAAAGATACGGGCTTCCCTGGTGGCGCAGTGGTTGAGAGTCTGCCTGCCGAGGCAGGGGACACGGGTTCGTGCCCCGGTCTGGGAAGATCCCACATGCCGCGGAGCGGCTGAGCCCCTGAGCCATGGCCGCTGAGCCTGTGCGTCCGGAGCCTGTGCTCCGCAATGGGAGAGGCCACAACAGTGAGAGGCCCGCGTACAGCAAAAAAAAAAAAAAAAAAATTAAAAGATACAATTCTGAGACTATTCTATAGTGCTTCCAAGCCTATGTGTTCTGGGTGTTCCAGCTCACTAACTTCATTTTAATTACAAATTTTATGATAATGAATTAACCAAAGGGTATACTTTTGTAATTAAGAAACTCAATGCCTACTGAAGAATGTGTTGTATCGTAGTCAGTGTTTACTAAATTAATCTGAATCTTAGAGTTTTAACTAATAGCTATTTATAAATGCTTCTCCTCTTTCTTCCAAACAGTACTTTTTGAGGTGTATGAACTACTAATAAAAACAAAAAATTCTCCACTTCACCGAAAATGAAGTTAACCCTCTGTATCTTGGTTTAAAAGTCTTGGGTTTTCTAACATCTTTCTTTATTCTTTTTTTTCTTTTTTTTTTTCTTGGTTCATCCCAATACTAGAAAACAATGCACTATTTAGAGTCTAAACTTTAGACCCAACTTGTGTGTTAAACACTCTCTATTTCAGAAAGAGTGTTGGTAAATACTAGTCTGAGGTTGGCCCTACCCCTAATCTACTTCTGCCCATCCTCCTGGGATTAACTGAGGTTGTTTATGTCTCCAGACCACAAACTTCGTCTTTCATTAGAGAAATTTTTGATTATATAGTTTGTTCACTGTTGGACTCTTTGGGGCTTGGTATGAACCCTGTAATTCAATGATTATCTGGTCTTATAATGCAAATGTTAATAGCAAATAACACTAAGAGCTTGAGTACTAGAGCAAATAGGCCAACTAAAGGGAATCTACTCTTACCATATGAATATCATTTGCCTCCATGATGCAACTAAATAAGCATAATGGTCAAAATTACATGGGGTAGAAGTCCACTATCCTTAATAATCAGAGAAATACAGGAGGTGAGTTTATTCATATCTCTAGAGACAAAGATAGGAAGTCAAAATTCCAGTGGCTCATCAGGAGAGTGATGGAACCCCAGGTATGGTATGATGGTGTCAGTACTTGGAGAATACCACAAAGGTCACCAATGTTTCTGCCTTCCCATAAATAGCTTATCGAAGTGAGCAAAGTTCTGCCTTGGTACACAGATATGATCTGAAGTATCTGTTTGCTCATTCATTTATTCAGCATTGAGTATGGGCCTTTGGGGAAATAAAAGTGAGTAAGATGTAGTTTTGGATTTAGAGTTGCTTTCAATTTGGTGGGGAAAAGAGACATATAAACAAACAAACAATAAAATGGGTGACGATAATTAACATACAATCAAATGCTATGGGAAACCCAAGGTGGGAAATCAGTCACTTGATTGGGGACCTCTGGGAAGGTGTTTTCCAAAGGATGACTGTTGAGATAGGCCTTCAAGGCAAGAGTATACCACTTACAAGAGCTTCAGGAGGTAAGGACAGTGGTGTGCAACAGCACAGAATCCCTATAAGCCTGAGGAATTTTGCTCACTTAGATGCAAAACCAGACAAGTAAGTGACCAACAGCAGGGTTTAATTCTGATTGGGATAAAGCCATCATTTTAAAGTCTTTTGAATCTTCTCTTCAATTCACAACTAGGGGGAAAGGGAAGATAAAATGGCTGCTTCTAATCTGCATTTGAGGTCCTAAGCCCTCTCCAGGGGTGATAGGCTCTGGGGAGAGTGAGAGGTAACACTTTACAGCATTTTCTCTGAGTCATATTTTTGAAAGCCTAGAATGCCTGAGGGCCAGTTAGATAGCATAAGATTAGCAGAGAGAGAAGTGTGAACTGTCTTTTGAAACACAGTATATGACCAGAATGAAACTTGCCACTACACATAGAGTTAAATAGAAGTGAATCCGATCTAAATGAATCATACAGGTACCCCCACCTGATAAGTATCTGTCATGTGCAGCTTCCCTTACACTTTTGATGACATTTGTCCACATCTCATTGAATTTGCTCAGCCACCCTGAAAAGTGTTAGTTATACTTTACTGATGAGGAAGCCCAGATCTTCTAAACTTTCATCCAGTATCCTCTTTCTTTTATCCTTGATCTAAAAGGTACTTTCTTTCATGGAGTTAGAGGCAGTTGTAGGGGTTAGCCGCAGCGTAATGCAGAGGGAAAAGCACCGGAACTGGAGTAAATGACGAAGTTTCCAGATTTAATGCTGCCACTGACTGTGTGCTCTTGGACACGTAACTCTGCAAGCTGGGTCCAATGATTCGGACTTCCACACTCTTTTCTGAGAATGCAGGGAAGAGAGTCTTAATTTCTGACCACATAACCCAGTAGGATACCAGGATATGTTTCCTAGCAGTAATTCCGCATTTCAATCAGAGTTCTTGTGGAAGACTAACTCCTTTCTGAAGGGCGTGCCTCCCTGGTTCACTCAACCATTGCTCTGACAAATGTTTCAATGAGATAGAACTTATATTCATGCGCCTCTGAACTGAGGCACTTAGAAATGAAAGGATTAGGAATTTCCATCCTGCCTCAGCCTTGAGTTTTATAAAAGCTTCATTCTGTTCAGTTCATAAGCCATGGAGCTTCCATAGCAATGATACTCCCTGGGTAGCCAGGATATACTCTGAGGGTGCTGGCTCAGGAAACATACCTATATTTGGAATGTTTTGCTTTCATGGTTAATTAGGTGGGAAGAGTTAAAGGGCTCTTAAAAGGGGAGTATCAGGAAGGAAGGGCATCAGATATCAACTCTTTCTATATCACAATTTTTGTCCAAGTCCCCTTAACAGTAATTTCTCATCCTCTTCATCAAGGAAGGAGAAATGGTGAGGGAATGTTAGATCTCCAAAATGGGACCCCACTAAAAAAAAAAAAAAAAAAAAAAATCAAGATATACACAACAGTTTTGATTAGAGAAACAGAAGGACTCTTCAAGGAAAGAGTGGGCAGAGGTATACATCTACTGCAGTTGCCAATAGTGCCTTGGGAAAGACGGAGTGTAATTATACCTGCTGAGGCTTCTGGTCTTCGAACCAGCATGATAACCCATCATCTCATCATGCTTGTCTGTTTGTTCACTTCCTGCTCAGTAATTTACCATATTAGTCTCTTGATTTCCCCAGAAAGACCTGCCAACAGTGCAAGGTTTTCTGTGGGAATCAAAAATGGTTTGACTCTGTTATGCTAAACAGGCACAGTAGAGCTACTAGCTCCAGAAATAAAGGACTGTTTCATTACCTAGTTGCTGGGGCCAGCTCTGGAAGTTATCTAGTTTTCATTTGGAGAGCCCCTAATTTTGCAAAATTCCTGCTGGACAATAAGACCCAGGTTACTTAAGAAAATAAAAAGCACACATTGAGCAATCTTCTGGAATCTAACAGTTGGATCCCTAAATGGTACAGGAAGATGGAAGCCAGTGAAGATGTGACACGGGGTAGACCATTTCACCCATAATGGAAAATATGAACAGCGGAAGAATTTCCTATTTTAAACAATATGCAATTTAAAGTACACTCTCTGGAGACTCTCCTGAATGACTGCTATTTATAGTGGCTGATGTGTACTTTACCAAGATTTTTATTCCACCAAAGGAACTGTATGTGATGTAGGGGGTTATTAAAATGGAAAATAAACCCTCACATTTTAACTTAGTTAATTGGTACTAATCTCAAATGTAATGTCAAATCTCACTAATCTAGACTAACTGAAAGGAAGGTCTTTACAAATTATGCAATATTTTTAAAGAAATTCAGTTTTGAAAATATGTTCAAGTATATCTGGTGACTTCAATCGAACTAAAAAAATTAGAAACTTGTTTAAAAATTGCATGAATAAAAATGATTTACAATTAGCAAATTAAGCTTTTAAATGCAGGTGAATGTTTCCAGTTTTTTAAAAAGTTTTAAAAAGTTGTGCTCTCAAGTGTTTAATAACTAAGCCATGGAATGTAGCTTGCATATTTAACGTATTAATCAAATCCTTTACTTATAAATAGTTCAAATTTATACTCTTCTATAGTTTCATAAAGATTTAAAAATGGAAGAATCTGAATTAATGAAGATTTATGGTAGACTAAAAACTGATTTTCCAGCTCCTGATGAACGTTACTTATTACGTGGCAAACTAGTGAAAAGAACTGATTTTATTCACAAGGTATGCACATTATTCCTCTTTAACCTCATTCACGGATGAAAGAGAATCCATTTATACAGCCTCTGTATCGTTCCAACATGCTCATGTTTCATGTCCAGTAGTACTTTCTCATAACAATGTTAAGAACCTTTGGGATAATAAAGGTTAACTATTTCCCTAGAAGACTTCAAAGCAATTGAGATAGATTTCCCTTGAATAGGAATTTGGAATAGTCTGTAATCAATCCTGTCTGCATTACCACCTGGCCAAATGATAGCTACAAATGCAGATCTCTTATACTTGGCTGGTCAGTGAGAAAACCAACGGGCAGAATAGATATACTCAACATACATATTTGATAGCCTTCATTACACTTTGATTTTGATGAGCATTCTTTGCTGGTAGAGAATTTTTTGTTTATAATACTTCTCCAGGGTTCCCAGCTGTGGACATAGAAGGACTCCTTTGGTCCCGTATGTTTAGAAAGGCAAATTGGTTGCCCTCTCAGAGAACAGTGGGCTCTCATTAACACTTTCACCTGAGTCTGGAGAGAATCTTTGGAAAGCGTTGGATCACAGGATCCTGGAAAAACTCTCACCTAAACTCATATTATCTTATTTAGAATTTTTTTTAAAAATAAATGAATTTTTCAGAGTTCTGGTTACCCCTGAGGATGGGGAGGCAAGTGGGTGGGATAGGAGAGGGGTCTGCCGGGAGTTTCAGTGATACTGGAAATGTCCTAGGTCTTAAGATGAGTGATAAGTTTATAGTGTAGGCATTACGATGATTTATAACCTCTATATACATTACATAATATTATTTTGTGTGTATTGGCTTTTTCATAATTAAAATGAATAAAATCACTAATTTAGAATAAAATGATTAGAAGTTATTCTGTACAATTTAGGCACATAACTTCCTTTATATTATTAGTACAGTCTTTATGTATGCTGTTAAGAGGCTTTAGGTTCCTTCTTTATTTGTGTTGCAACCATAATTATGTAATATAAAAAAAACCTGTAATTCCACAAGGCAAAAAAAACTATTTAGAATATATGATTAATTGAATATTAGATACGTAAATTATTGAGATCAAAACCTTGATATGTTAGATACCAGACTACCCTATATCTTTATCTTGATTTCAAACCAGTATGGAAGATTTAAAAAAAGACTCTTTAAAATAAGGAGGTAGATTTTCTTTTCAGCATGGAGACTTCATATCCATAATTCTCCCATCACTTTCAAGGTGATGGCTAAAACAGATATGAAAGAGAGTGGAGACTGAACACCAAACTGTCTGAAGATGTGGGGACTGTGCACATGCTCAGTGATTCAGAAACCCCAGAAGGCAGCTGGAGAGGTGCCGAGTTTCTTGGGAGATGACTCTGGAGAGGGCTTTCCTGATAGCTCCTTCCTTACCATGTCCTCCAGCCAGCCAAAAAGTAGCAACGACAGGGAACATTCACCATGCACTAATCATATATACATACCATATATATCATATATATATTCTATCTATCATCTATCTATCTGTCTATCTATCTATTATCAGTCATCTATGTACCTAGTGCTTTGTAATCTATATGAACCTTATGAGGAAGAACTGTTATGAGGCCATTTTCCTGATGAGGAAATGGGCTCAGTGAGGCTAAGTAGAGTTATCCTTGCTAACCCAGCCAGGAATCACACCCAAGTCTGCATGATTCTGCTTTCTGGGAGATATCATCATGTCTGTGTCCCACTCCAATCTTCCCCATTCTCCCAAAAGATAGTAGTTATAAAGGTGAAACATGAAATCCTCTTTAAGGAATCCTATCAGTTCCTATCTCTCTCATATTTAGAGAAGAAACTCCTTTGATGAATCTGAATTGCTAAAATGAAACTGGTAAGGATGGAGAAATCCTACATAGTAACTTAGTATCATAATTAAGGTTGGTGTAAAGAAATCTTGCCTAGACAACATATGCCAAATAAAAGACTTCAAAAATTGATGGCAAATGGGGTTCTCTCTGGAAAATCACCACAGTTTTCTTTTCCTTCTTGACTAAGATGGCAAAGTTCGATTCCTAGTTCCTAACAATTAACGGTTTTCATTCTGTATATCTACTTATCTTTCTTTGCTTTTCATCTTACTCACCAGGAAGTAATCTGACCAAGTCTCCTTTTATTTTGTAATATTATCCATAAAATGTTTTTTAAATAAAAAACACCCTGCATGCAATACAGTGCAGTATACACTATTTTCCCCAAAACATGCTCTACTTTCCTAATCAATAGCCATGGCATTTTCTACAGACAACTCCATTTATTCAGGGGTCTACACTGTGCCAGCAGGCTCTGCCTCAGCTTAGCAGGGTGATCTTGAGGAGGTCAGCATCCCTAGACTTAAGTCTCTTCATATGTAAAACGAACTTTTAAAATTCAGTAGATCAGGGATTCTTGGCCCAGTGTTCATGGGCCCCGCGGAGGTCTGTGGATGGAGGTCCATGACGCCACTGAAAGAAAGTGCCAAGTTTTGTGGGTGCATATGTACATTTTTCTTGGAGGAGCATCTATAGCTTTCATCAGAGGCTCAAAGTAGTGTGTGGTCCAAAAATGGAAAAGTAACATTCCACTACAGCAGAATATCTATAAGGTTAGTGACAGCCTTAAGATTTCATGAGTGATGATGTGACTAAGTCCCTGTTCTAATGGTGAATACAATCTTATTGAAAAAAATCCAGAGAAAAGTCAAGAAGAGTTATGCCAACAGCCTCCTTTGGCTTCAGGGAGAAAACTTGATCTCCTCTGTTTCTATTTTCCTGTGAAATGGGAATAACAAGGGAGATTTTTTGAGGGCAAACAAAACAATGACTTTGTCTACACATGTAAGCAATTTACCTGAATAAGCATAAAGAACAGTTCAATTAAGTCCAATAGCCTCATTTTGTCTGTTGCCACATAACTGCTTTGAATGGTTTCTCCCCATCTTAGGGAGTTATTTTGGCATTGTAGAGACAATGGACCTTCAGCCAAGACAACCAGTTGAAACATGAAAAATTCTATTGATCAATTTGTTACAGGGAAAAGGTTTTGAGATTTGGGGCAGGCAGAACCGGATTGTACTCCACAGCTGTATGAAGTTGGACATGTAACTTAACCTTTCAGACCTACAGTTTCCTCAACTACAAAACAGGGATAATAATATCCAGGTCTGCTATAGACTGAATGGGTCCCCCCAGCAGTAAATTCACATGTTGAAACCTAATCCCCAATGTGATGGTATTTAGAGTTGAGGACACTGGGAGGTAATTAGGTCATGAAGGTGGAACCCTCGTGAATGAGATAAGTGCCCTTTTTAAAACAGACCCAGAGAGTTCCCTCACTGTTCCTGCCATGTGAGGACACTGCAAGAAGACAGCTGTCTATGAACCAGGAAGTGGACCCTCACCAGATACTGAATCTGCTGGTTCCTTGATCTTGGACTTTTCAGCCTCCAGAACTGTGAGAAATAAATTTCTATTGTTTATAAGCCACACAATCTATGGTATTCTGTTATAACAGCATGAACAGACTAAGATAAGGTCATAGGGTTGTTCTGATAATTAAATGACATAAGGTATATGAAGTGCATCACCTAGCCTGGCACTTGGCTGATGCTAAACCAAGCATCAGCTTGGTTCTTTTTCCTGTCTAACACTGGATGAAAAATCTGGCTGAAACTTTTTTCTACTTGAGAACTATTTTTGCCGAATTGAACTTTTTAGGTAAAATTCTAAGCTATGTTTTATATGCTACATTTAAAATAAAGACATATAATTAATGAATTAGAAAATTAACTTCATAGCTACAATATGTGATTTTAAAATCCTCATATAGCAATTATATTTGTGTGGTAGACTTATTTGTGACTACGAGTTTTATTTCTTTCCCAACTTTAATAGAAACATCTTAGCAAATATTCAGGTCAGTATAGGAAAGAAGCTTTGCAGAAAGGATGCAACAAATCATAATGACTGAGCTGACAGACGAATGAAAATTCAAATTCAGTAAAATATTATTTTGTACCAAAGACCTGCCAAAACATTAATATGATTTTAATAATAACATCTAACATTTATTGAGTATATACTGTGTGCCTGTAGTTGTGTTAATTTCCCTACATCAGTTAGTTAGCTTAATTCTTTTTTTTTTTTTTTTTTTTTGGTACGCGGGCCTCTCACTGTTGTGGCCTCTGCCGTTGCGGAGCACAGGCTCCGGAGCGCAGGCTCAGCGGCCATGGCTCACGGGCCCAGCCGCTCCGCGGCATGTGGGTTCTTCCCGGACCGGGGCATGAACCTGTGTCCCCTGCATCGGCAGGCGGACTCTCAACCACTGCGCCACCAGGGAAGCCCAGTTAGCTTAATTTTTACAATGATTCTGTGAGGTAGAATAATTATCCCCATTTTTATACATAAATAAATTGAAGCACAAGATGTTTAAGTAATTTGTAATGAGGTTACCCAACTGGTAGTTGTCAAAGTAAGGATTCGAACTCAGGTCTGTCACACTTCATCACCCACATACTTAACTACAACATTGTCCTGCCTCTCCCCAGGTGAGCAAAGACTGGTAAATTATGAGTCACATATACAGACTGTAAAAAAAAAATTCAGCACTATTTTAAACTATAAGTGTATTGACTCATATATATGCCACATTTTTTCCAGCTAAGAATGAAGTTAAACCTAGGGGTAAGACAGGAATAAAGACACAGACCTACTGGAGAACGGACTTGAGGATATGGGGAGGGGGAAGTGTGAGCTGTGACAGGGTGAGAGAGAGGCATGGACATATATACATTAACAAATGTAAGGTAGATAGCTAGTGGGAAGCAGCCGCATGGCACAGGGATATCGGCTTGGTGCTTTGTGACCGCCTGGAGGGGTGGGATAGGGAGGGTGGGAGGGAGGGAGACGCAAGAGGGAAGAGATATGGGAACATATGTATATGTATAACTGATTCACTTTGTTATAAAGCAGAAACTAACACACCATTGTAAAGCAATTATACCCCAATAAAGATGTTAAAAAAAAAAAAAGAATGAAGTTATGGGTCAGCATGTGAGGTCCTTAAGAATCTAGATTTTTAATTTTTATTGAACAAGTGTCACATTGGGTAGATCCTGGACTCTTGATGTTCTACTGATCATCATAAAGTGGGATACTTTTAGGACCAGAGGAATTGTTAGGTAAGTGGAAATTGGTCCAAATATGCCATTTCCACTGTTTATAATTTGACCGTTTATAAATTGACAGAGGTAATAAATAATGTCTATTTAGAGTGAGAGAGAGAACAAGAGAGGGAGCATATGAATATGTATATATATTGATTCTTCATGTGGCTGGACACAAATAAATAATTAAAAATCCCTTAGGTGAAAATTATCTACCTCATTTTCTCAGTGCCCCTCCGTTCAAGTTAGGCTGACCCTAAACAGTATCAAATAAACATAGAAACCTTACAGCAATATTTTTAAGTCTCTTTCAAATGAATTACTTGAAAAAAATCTTTTAACTTAAAAGTAGAAATGTAGATGCAAATCCTAACATTTTTTTTTTGCACCCTGGAGTGATGAATTTTCTGAGAGACCTAAAGGGAAGTTTTGAGCAAATTTAGCTCCTCTAATAATTTAGGCTGTTTCCAAGGAATATTTTATTTAACTTCCAAATGGAAAATAATTTTCTGATTACAGAGTAACAAAAAACTGCATTTGAAAAGATTTTGATTTGAAATTTCAAGGTCACAATGCTAAGTATTTTAAACAAAAGTGTTTTTGTGTAATCGTTGATTGGCCATGCTGTTAAATCATGTAAAAAGTTTCAGTAATAGACTCCTGGGAGGCAACTACTTAGACTCAGAGGACTTTAAAAAATTGTTTGCTTTTTTAGTGAAGTAAAAATATTTACTTTCAAATGTCTAATCCTCAGTATATTTCAGAGGCCCGTAAAAATGTATGAACGATGACAACAGCAAGAGTGCTTTCATTCCCTTTATTTATGTCTATGAGCCTCTGAATCTGATAACAACTGTACAATAGGGTCCTTTCTTCTGATCAGAAAGAGGAACTTACATTTGGGTGTGGAAAGCAGGAGCTGGGAATGCAATGAGTTCACATCTTGAAAAGTGAGAGAGCTGCTCGTGAAAACAAGCCCAACGTGGGGAAAAGTACGTCTCACTGAAGATCTCTTCATGGATAAACCATCACTGCAGGTTTCTCAGCAGATACACCAAAGCTCAAAATCCTTTGGGCCAAATATAATAGAAGAGCTCAATCTGAATTGGTGTGAATTCTTCTTGCTGAGACAGTGTGATCCTCCCTCAGAACTTGTTACCAATCACATCCTCAAAACTCTTCACTCAACAGCAAATTCCTGCTTCTCACCTTCCTAAGGTCACCTTCCTAAGGCTCCTGTATCCTCTGAGAAGTGTAGAAAGAAAGCATTTTTGGGGTACTTGTTGAAAAGGAAGAGAGCTGAATATGAGCTCTTTGAAAATGCATCCCTTTCCACTACATTTTCCCCTTTGAAAATGTTGTATTCCCCGATGATATAAAAGGACATGCATGCATAATCCAGGGTAGATGATCAGGAAGAGACTGGAATGGAAACAAGTGTATCAAGTGTTGATGAAGATGCACATGGACCAGGGGAAAACACGTTAAGATGCACTAAGAAATACAGAGACAAGGGTAGAAAGGGATTGAAATAAAAGAAACAGAAAGGGAAGCTGAATATACCCATTCATTTTGTATTCCCATGAGATAGGTGAAGAATAATAGACAGCAAAACAAATTATTTGTTTGTTCAAATAAGTAATTGATTCAGAAATACAATTTAATTTGAGATGTGTACAAATAGTCTCTTTTGCCTAGAAACAAATCATTTAGGATTTTCACTGACTACCTGCTCCATCCGTTCTGCCTGCTGAAATTTTTTTCTTCCCCTTTTTGTCAAGTTGGCTCTAAAGTTACTAATTCATCTATGATATAAGCTTTGTGACTGTTGGGACACTGCCTGGACTGGTGAGAACTCATCCCTATGGTTCAGTTTACTATCTTGTACCTATTCAATACATTTTTTGGATGACCGAATAAAAGATGCATAGGATGAAGAGCAGGACAAAGAAGGGAAGTATATTTTTGATTTAACCAGGTTCCCAGGCTAGGTTACGGCGGGCTAGGTGATGTGAAATGGACTGGACTGCAAACCCTTAGAATGAGGTGTGTGCACAAGAGTCTCAAGGCAGCTGTGATGCAGTGAATGATTGTCAGTCCCAAACCCAGGAAAGCTAGCATGGCCCAAAATGTACAGTGAGCTTTTTCAATAATCTTTTTAAAGGCTCTATTTCTGAGGAATAAAATGTATAAGAATCTAGTTTATTTTAATTTGTGGCTATAACATCTGGTGAGAGTACAGGTTTTAAGTTATTTATCATTGCAAAGTAGAACAGCACCTGCTCGTCAAACTCAATAACAACTAATTAAAATAACAGGGTATTTTTATTTGGAAAGGCTTTGTGGGTAAGAAGTGGACAAGTCAACAGTCTCTTCTCTGTGTTACCATTTCCCCCATGCTCTCTGCAGGGGTACAACATACAAAGGGCATAAGCCATCTTTAAAAATGATCGGTGAATATCGGAGTACATATTACATTTAAGGATGTAAAAGTATAGCTGCTTGATACAGTGTAGTTGCTTTTATACAGGTTGAAAAGCATTAAGCACACTTTTCCCAATTCTCTCATTCTGCTTCTCTGTCCTTGGTGCCCCAAAACAAAGTTTGAAGCAGAGTAGAAGCCCAATAAAATTTTCTTGAATGAGTGACTGAATGAATGAGCCTGCAGCTCTGAGCTTTGGGGCCACTCCAGATCAAGGCTGAGCTTTTTCTTTTAGTTGCATAAATCCAAAGGAGAGTCCATTTTGGCCCCAGGTATTAGGCATAAGGTCATAGAATCTCATTTTTCAAAATGGAAATCTGCCTTATTGTTTTATTTGTTTTTAAATAAAGTAATACATGATCATTGTAAAAAATTAGACAATACTAAAAGCAAAAGGAAAATAAAAATTATCACCAATCCCCCACTCCTGTCACAGATGAAGAAGCCAAGTTCTAAAGCTAAAGGAAGAGGGACTTGCCCAGGGTCTTATATGCCCTTTATCTTCAGATCAAAGCCAAAATTTTAGATGGCGTTTAATTTCTGGTTCTGGACATCTGTTTCCTGTACACACCCTGAAATTTCCCATCAAAGTTGGCTGGACCATAAAGCCTGACCTTCACTATTCCCATAAATGATCAGATTTTACAAAATCCTAAAGGGTGAACATGGACTTGCTTAACAAATTCCAGAATAACAGAACTAAAGTGTTCACCTTGAAACATGAAAAGGTGAACTTAGTACAAATATAAGGAAGTACTTAAGTATTTCTCTTAAAAAAAAAGAAAAGAAAGAAAAGGAATCAAATGAAATACAATATCCCCAAAGGATTAATACAGACAGAAATGTAAGTTAAATAAGTGTATTATAAATTTATTTTAGGTTATTAAGGGTACCTAGCTAAGCTTCACTGGGTACATTTTTTTTTTAAGATTGACTTTAAAGAGAGACATATCCCCCCACACAAAACAAAAAACTGGAAGGAATGAACCATGTAGATGTGTGGAAAATTCTTAGGCAAAATCCTGGTTCTAAAAGAACCTAGTTTATTCCCTGTAATTACAGTATGGGTATAACCACAGTAAGTTAGTTCTATTATTCCTCTCACGTTGAGTCCCTGTTTCCCAATTCACATAGCAAACAAAGAAGCTGAAGATACTGATCTAGCCTGATGCCCAATTTCCTGTCCCTATTCCTGAGTCCCCCAAGCCCCAATTCTGTTAGGCCTGCCCCTACACTCTGGCCTGGTCTGTTTTCTGATCCTGCTATACTTTGGTTTTCTAGCACACCATGAGGGACATAAAGACAGAAACTATGTCTATTTATATTTCCCCATTTTTTCTCACTGTTCCTAGCACAGCGCTGATGCTGAATAAACATTTGTTGGGAACAGTATTTTATAGACTTTCAGGAGAAACTGAGGTCACATAACACATCATTGGAAAGGATAAGAGGTATGCTCCAGTGGGCCTGGACACCACCTACAAGGCGTCAATGTACGCTCAACAACGGGCGCCCCATACTCTCCCTGGTTCTCCCCACTCGCTGAGTTTGTGTCTCCTTCGACAGTTTCCATTATGTCTTTATGACCTCTCACTCTCTCTCTCCACTTGCTTTCATGCCACTATCACTACCATCCATTTTCTGCTTTTGTGCTACCACTGCCACACTGAGTGTGCCCAAACTGACTCCTCTAATAATAATTTTTCTCCCCTTTTGAACAAAGATTGACAATTTCTATCTCCCAATGCCTGGAGGAAATCTCCAATTGGATGTGGTTTCTACCTGAAATTGAACACTCTCCCCATGCCCACCCAAGAACGGAATACTTCACAGTTTCCCTTTCCAGCTCCTCAGACTTACGTTCTGTGGGAGAGTCTGAGCTTCTCCATCTCCTGAAAGATTGGCTAATTCTCCCTCTAAAGACGCTCATGTTTGATCTTCACTTCCATATTTGCTGCCCTGACTCAGTCCTCATCACCGTGTGCTCAATACTAACTCTTCCAGTACGCCCACACTCCAGCCCACTGTAGATAACACTCCCCAGTACGCATAGCTCCCCCACTAAGTCTCTGTCTGTTACCTTTTATATGAAGTAGAAACACCCAAGATGTACGAGTCTAACTCATTCTTCCTTAAGCACTTAACAGGTTTCTTGCACCGGGATTCTTATTTCCACCTCTGAGTTTTGCAGATGTTACTCCCTCCTCTACATGGCTCCCCTTTCACTCTTTGTCATCGCCATTGTTACTCCCTCTATGGCTCTCCACTTCCAGGGAGCTTTTCCTGACTGGTTTCATCACAGGATGATAACTGCCTTTTCTTTTCTTGGTATTAATTTTTAGTTCTGACTATATTGCTCTGTTGTTTCTTACTTGTTTAGCTAATGATAATGGTTAAAAAAAATAGTAGCATACCATTTATGTGTCAGGTACTAGGCTAGGCCGTTTATGAAGTTCAATAATCTTCACAACAACCACAGAAGCTACGTAGATATTATGCCTATTTTAAAAATAAGGCAGCTGTGGCGTAGCGAGAAGTCACTTGTGCATGGCCACACAGCTCATAAGTGACAGTTGGGATTTGAACCTACAGAGCCCAGGTACTGTTCAGGGTACCATGTGTCATATAGCAGCCTACTCTGACCAAGTTAATCAAAGGCAGTAATTTTACCTTCTTCTTTTGAATTCTCCATACCAATAGGTAGATCCTATGCTTCAAATACTTTTTGTTGGGCTTCCCTGGTGGCTTAGGGGTTAAGAACCCGCCTGCCAACGCAGGGGATACGGCTTCAAGCCCTCGTCCGGGAAGATCCCACATGCCGCGGAGCAGCTAAGCCCATGCACCACAACTACTGAGCCCGTGTGCCACAACTACTGAAGCCCATGCCTAGAGCCCGTGCTCCACAACAAGAGAAGCCACTGCAATGAGAAGCCTGCACACCACAACAAGGAGTAGCCCCCACTCGCCGCAACTAGAGAAAGCCCACGCGCAGCAATGAAGACCCAACGCAGCCAAAAATAAATAAATAAAATTTTTTTTAAATTAAAAAATATATATATATATTTTTTGTAAGTGTAAGTTTCTAGTTTTCTGCTGCAGGATCACTGAGGGGTCATCTTACTACCATCTTTTCACTTGTGCAGTGGAATTACTGAGGCAAAATTGATTTGCTTTTAAGATCATTGTTTAACATTTTTCTTCCTGTGAATGCCTACTCTGCTTTCTCAAAAGAACATCTGAGTTAAGGCACATTAAATGCCACTGTCTTTTGCTCTGAGGCCTAAAATTTTAAAATATGCATTTATACCCCTTGCCCCACATGTTACTGCTTTATTTCCCCAACCTGCCCTTGTAAGTCACCACAACAGAGGCCTCACACAACATAGCAGCTTCCAACTAGACTCAGAATCTCCACAGTACCACACTCCACTGGCTATTAACCCATCATATGTGAATTACTGGATTTGGCGGCTTTTCTAATAAGAATAAAACTTTGTCATAAGATCCATCTGGGTCTTATTGCCTTTATTCTTTTAGAGTGAAGACTTCCATTTCCGGAATGGTTTCAACATTCAATATTTGTCATTTCAATATTGTAAGTGCTTTTAAAACTTTTATCCATACATTGCTTTTGTCATTTAAAAATTCTAATATGAAAGACAACGATTCAGTGCAACTATTTGTTTCGTCTCCAATCTCTCTTTTTCTTGATGTTTGTGCAGAACTTAGAGTCTTAACAGTTAGGAACATTTTCTATAACTGCTTTCGCAAACAGTTCAGCGTGCAATACATTTGGCCCTTGAGGCTGATGATCTTTGAGGCCTGAAACCAATATTGTGGATAACAGAATAGAGACACCTTTGAACCCAGATCCTTACCTTTCTGCTTCCAGACGCATCTCTTCCCGCTTTTGCCTCCTAAGTTCTCTGCGACGTTCAAAATCATCCATGGTATGGGTTCAGATTTAGGGAGACCAGATAATGTCTGGATCTAAAGGGGAAGAAGTAGAATCAATATCATAGATGAGTTGGAGGATTATTTCCCATGAGTCGCCTCAGCCCCTCACCATTTTTTTATCCCCTTTTCCTTTACTCTTAAGAAAAACACCTTAGAAGATGAGTGAGGTAGCCAGTGATCAATTTCTGCCTCCCAAGCCAAGCCTTGTCCTTTATGTGTTAAATTCAGTCTCATTCATGTAACTACTAGAGACAAATAAGTAAAATTCCAGGATCACAGTTTAAAAAAAAAGGGGGGAGACAGAGAGGTTTGAAGACTTGAAATATTGCTGGGATCACTTGAGAGCTACTTAATGGTTTTGTTCTTTGTAACCTGCTGAACTACAGACAAAAGTTATAAAAAAGTGAACAAAGAAAGAGGAAAGGAGAAAAAGAGTGAAAAAAAAAAGAAAAGTGGCAAGAAAAGGAATTTGTAGGAACTAAGAGAAAAGTAAAAGAAAGAAATAATTTAAGTATCCAGGCACAATTTGCATATCCTAAAAGAATATTAATATCAGAATGATAATAAAGACCACAGCAGTAATACCACGAATAAACATAATGCAGCAGCATTTTTAAGAGCAGTTACATATGATCAAACTGTTTTCAGAGCTCAAAAGTAGCAGCTTTTTGTAACCCAACCATTTTATCCTTTCCTACCTCCTCCGTGATAGTTTTAATCCCAGAAAGATCTTCCCTTTCCAGCTCTTCAACTGAGGATTCCGCTTTTCCTGCGTTTCTGTGCCATGGAGTCAAGTATTCCAGAATTCCCCTGCAGCCCCCAAACCCAAAATGACTACCAGAAAAGGGGAAGCGGGCTCTTTTTGTCCTTGCTTTGTTTACAGAGCTGTCAGTGGTTAGTTAAACTCGGCCTGGAATCTGGCATTTAAGGCCTGCTTGAAGATTGTTTCCTGTGTGGAGCGGGAGGCCTCCACTTCCTCTGGAATCCTAGACTCTCTGCTGCACTCAGATCACAAAAAATATTTTCCAGCCCTTTCTGTGCACATGAGACGAGCCATTTGCCCTGCGTAAGAAAATAGGGAGACGTGCAAAACCTGAAGCCATCCCCTAATGGCATCTTTGTGTGAGGGAGTGAAAAGCAAAACTTAGACTTTGAAGCCTAGTTAAGAAACCTTCTTAAATTGTCAGATTCTTTTATTTTTCAAGCATTTTTCCCCTTAAAAAACCCACAAAAACAAAAATAAAATCTCAGCCAACCAAAACAGAATTATACAACGTTTGAATGTTCCCCCCCCTTCTTATTCCCTAGGGTATTATTTATACTGCTTATAAATCCTTTACAAATTCAAATTTGGGTGTTTATTTGGGTTTTTTTATTTTACAGTGTTTTTCTATCTAACTCTTAGAAAGAGTACTTTCCAAGTACTTTGTTAGTTATAAAGGAAAGAATCAGTTTTCCTTTTTAAAAAATTATTCCATCAACCCCCCTGAAAAAATTTCTTCCTATTTTCTAGTCTGATCTCTCCATAGTTATCAGAATGAAAAAAAAAAGTGATTTGAGGGTCTCCTGAGAGGCTGTTTGTCTCCCTGGGATGGGTTCCTGTTCTGAGCGCAGTGCAGGGTGCATGAGGACAGACCTGGGGGCAGTGGGACCAAACCTCGATGACTTGAACCCTGGGTGCAGTGAGAGCAAAGGCTTCTCGTTCCTTTCTTCAGTAAAGTCTTTTGTTGTATATAAACCACTTCTGGAATAACTATAGCAACAGCAAACAGAAATGGGAGAAAGAGGTCTGTCTATAAGCAAACAATTTCACTTTTCTTAATTTATCCAAGCAGCTTGAAGAGCAGCCTCTAAGCCTCTGGGTCTCGCTCCAACCTCATTAAGCCAAGGAGTCACGCTGGCTGCTTGGTAGCAGTGGCAGCTGCTGCTCAGCCTGTACCTCTGGTGCAGGTGCCAATGAGCGGTGAAACGAATATCCGCGAGCAGGCCGAAGATGCACACGGCTGGCCGAGCCCAGCAGCACCTTGGAGCACTCGGGGGAGGTGATGCTGACTAACACCGTGTGGCCACTGTGGCCGGCCACGCTCACTGGCTCTCCACCCACGCAACTTCCCCCGCCCCCCCGCCCCGTTCCCTCCTTCTACTCCTCAGCTTTTATTACTTACTCGGGTGTTTTTTTCCTCAACCATAAAGAAACGCTACCCGGGCTTCCCTGGAGGCGCAGTGGTTGAGAGTCCGCCTGCCGATGCAGAGGACACGGGTTCGTGCCCCGGTCCGGGAAGATCCCACATGCCGCGGAGCGGCTGGGCCTGTGAGCCATGGCCGCTGAGCCTGCGCGTCCGGAGCCTGTGCTCCGCAACGGGAGAGGCCACAGCAGTGAGGGCTGACGGGGAGGGAGAGAGGGAGTGAGCGCTATATGAAGCATCTACACAGACGGTGCCTTTCTGGGTTCTGCTTGGTGGACATGTGGCGGGTGTACCTGAGGCAGAAGAGAAAGCACGTCCGTGTACCGTGTGGTGTGGGATGACTCTCTGCTGGGGTGTGTGTGTTGTGTCTGTGAGTGGGAAGATGTGTGTGCTTGTGAAAATGGCTCTTTGTTGGTCTCACACCAGGATGGAGCAGAGGTCTTCCTTAATACTCACACCCTTTATATCACAGAGCTTCTCTGAACCTCCCTGGCACTGTTCCTAAGTGAGGCGAGCCATGTCTGGGGAGAATTGTAAGTGATTTTCCCCCTCTTTGGGGAGCACCAGCTTCCATGGCCTCAGCTAGTAATCTCTCATTTCTTCCCCGACCCCCAGTCAATGCTGAATTCCTTCCAGTAACATTGGATAGGAAACAAACTCTCCATCAACGAAGTGATGAAATGTCAAGGCAGAGAGCTTCCGTAAACAGTAAAGCTCACGAGTGTCACAAGTGGACAGAGTAGCCTGAAAGAGAAACGCAGGCAAAGGGATGTATGTATCAATGAATGTGACAGATGCGTTCTTGAAAAGTTTTATGAAAACCCAAATTTTGGGGCTGGGGTGATTGTAGCCATGCTATTGAAAGAACCCTGATGTGACTCCTTTTGTCAAAGGAAGAGAGGTGCTTTACAAAGGCAGTTGAACAATTACCTTCTGATATACCTGTCTTTTCAATATGGGTTCTCAAATATCAGATTTTCTTGAAACAGGGCATGCCTATGCTACTGCAACTAAGTAATAAGTCGATGTTAGAGACTTCAAATCACTTAACACGCTGCCCTTCCTTTGGGTAATGACACCACCAAGCCCGTGGCCCAGCTGAATGGTGCCGTGAGTGGACCTCCTGGGTCTCACCTCCACGCTAGGACATCCTGAAGCTTCCTCCCTTCCCTATCCTTCTTGCTACTTTTCCCTCTCAGCTTCTTTTGGGGGGAGGAGGAGATATTTATCAATATTTCTTGTCATTTCCCTTTTTATTTGTCTCATTCTCTGATACTTTTTTTTTTCCTTCTCCCTTTCCCTCCCTCTATTGGGAATTAAAATCTATTTATTAAATCCAATCTAGGATTCTTAAAAAAAATTGAGTTTAATTTCTGATGTGCATCTTTCAATCAAGAATTCTAACTATTACTATGTTTTATATTTGCAAAGCTTTTTTCTTTTTCCTTTATGGGCATGTGGCCCTCACTAGAGTTATTTTCTGTGACAACGTTATAAGGAGACCTACTGTTTCTGCTTTTGTTTGGGACAGGGTTGGTGGCAGGTAAGAAGCCCCCTTAGGTGTGTATGTGGGTGTGCATGTGTGTATGTGCATGTATGTGTGGGCACGCACATGCACACAGGTGTAAATACAGTTGAGGCAGGAAGTGGTGGCATGCAGGCCAGTACTCAGTACTCTGTTATTGGCGGGAGAAATTTGTAGAGAAAGCTAAGCTCTATCTATCTTCAAATCATCATAAACTGAATGGTGAATGGGTTGGAGGAAGTCCTTGGGATTTCAGGGCAGTGCCAGTATTGGTCTTGGAATGCATCAAGAATAAAATCTATTCTGTCAGGGACCCTGAATAAGTTAATGCAACTTCCAAAAGTAACCGACATTAATTGAATATGTCCTATGTGCTGAGGCATTTTTTTAAACCATTTAAAAAAATTAATGGGGTTTATTTCTTAGTTTTAAGTTTAAGGAAATATTGAACATAAAGTACAGAGTACCCATATATTCCCTCTCCTTCACCCCCGCCCAGTTTTTTCTGTGTTTGCATTGAAATGTGTATTCCCCACCAAAAGATATGTTGCAGTCCTAATCCCCAGCACCTCAGAATGTTACCTTATTTAGAAATAGTGTCTTTGCAATGTGGTCAAGTTAAGATGAGGTTATTAGGATAGCCCTAATCCTGTATGACTGGTGCCCTTATAAAAAGGGGAAATTTGGACATAGAGACAGATATACACAAAGGGAAGATAATGTGGAAACACAGGGAGAATGCCATGAGAATATGGAGAGCCAGGAACACCCGAGGCTACCAGAAGCTGGGGGAGAGTTGTTGAACAGACCCTTCCCTGGGGTCTTCAGAGGGACCCTGCTGACACTTTGATTTCTAGCCTCTGGAACTATGACAAAATAAGTTTCTGTTCTAAGCCACCCAGTTTGTGGTACTTTGTTACAGCAGCCCTGGCAAACTAATACAGCCTATTATTAAAATCTTGCAGTGGTACATTTGTTACAATTAATGAACCAATATCAATACATTATTATTAATTAAAGTCCATGGATCACATTAAGTTTCACACTTTGTATTGTACATTCTATGGGTTTTGCTAAACGCAAAATGTCACATATCCACCATTACAGCAACAGACAGAATAGTTTCACTGCCCTAAACAGTCCCTGTTCTCCTTCGAGGCATCCTTCCCTCCCTCCCCCACTCCAGCCCTTGGCAACCATTGCCTTTTTTAAAACTGTTTCTATAGCTCTGCTTTTTCCAGAATGTTGTGTAGTTGGAATCACAGAGCATGCAGTCTTTTCAGACTGGTTTCTTTCACTTAGCAATATGCATTTAAGTTTCCTCCATGTCATTTTGTGGCTTGGTAGCTCTGCTGGGCCATTTAAAAATATGTGTTCTTATTTTATCTATCTATTTTATAATAAATCTGTGAGGTAGCTATTATAATCCCCATTTTAAAGAATTTCAAAGTGTGTGCTCTTAACCACAATAATATTCTTGAACTAACCCACTATTCCCCTCTAGGAATTGTTTTCCCTTTCAGGAAGTAGGTAAGGGTGCCTCCCCCACCTCCTACTGAGAAATTCTGAGAAGACTACTGTCAGTGATCTCCAGTTTAATTCATTGGATCATTTAAACTCAGGTAAGAAGTGATCTTAAAAATTATTCAATCCTCTTCAATTTCAAACCTATTTGGTTTAGTTCAGAGAATTATCATGTCTGGGAGATAACTAAATTAAACCTTGCAAATGTTTATTAAACTTCTGTTATTTTATTGTTACTTCTTTGTAAGATTCTTAAACTAGGATGATCATATCTGAACCGCTTCATTGCATACTTTTCTTTGAAATTTTAGTGCTTCTTCATTTTATACTTTCCTCCTCTTATCCACTGTGCCCTCATCTCCAGCATAAGAATTTCTCTGCTATTGCAAGGAACTCTAGTCTTTCAACACTGGTAACTGTTATTAGATCCCTGTTTGACTAGTTATCATTGTATACCCACTGTAAAATTACATGGTCCAACTACTTCCATGAAGCCCCACAAAAACATTTATACCATCAATTTTCGATGAGCATTTACTGAGCATTTACTATGTGCCAGGTTCTCTTCTAGGCACTGGAGATATAATGGTGAAGAAGACTGAAAAGGTTCCTGCCTTCCAGGAACTTTTATTTCAGACTTTCTTGCTCTTTTAAACTTCCACCAGGCCGATCATAGCCATCTTCGACCTTGGATCACACCCATCATTTGCTTTCTGGTTTTTGTTCTTGAGATTCAAGGCTTTGTGGGAGAAAGTCAGGGACCATGTTTTGTCTATCCTAAAGGTTTATGTTAACTTCAGTTGGGCCATCACTGCAACTCAGTGATGCCTCTCTTCATCCTGTATGTACCGGGTGATTTCTGCGTATAACACACGCCAGCAGATTCTCCACCTCTGCTCTTCAAATTATCTTCACTCACCTCAATCCTTAAATTGCCCACTCCACAAACAGTGACCTGGACTCAGACTTAGGAGACATGGGATGACCCTCTCTGAGCCTTTCTTCTCTGTAAAATGAAGTGGTTGGACAGATACCGTCCAAGGTTCCATCCTACTCCATGTAATACTACGGTTCTGTATCTGCTCTCCAATCCAGCAAAGATGGATTCATCACACATGGCATATACATGTTTCCTTCTTTCCACATTTGAATGTTTGGATACCTCTGTGCATTCTCTTCTAATTTTCTGATTTAGAAAGCATTAACCTTCCTTTCAAGCTGATCATCCCATGGCGCCCTAGATAAAATTATTTTATTACCTCTCAAATGTGTCATATAATTTTCTACCTCTGCTCCTTTATTCATACCATTCCATCCATCTGGAGTGAGAGCCCCTATCCTCTTCATTGTCCATATTCTATTCAGTTGTGCATTTCTGGCTCAGATTTCACTGCCTTCATGCCTTTCCTGAGGACTCTAGTTTGGTAGTGATATCTCACTACTTGAATATCCATCATTCATTTTGGTAATTAATAACCTACTGCCTTGCCACTGCTTATTAGTTGTTCTAACTACTACTTAAATATGTTACCTATATTTTACTTTCCACATGCTTTCATTCTTAAGATTCTGTATCTTATGAATAGATACAGTCTTTTAAAAAATCTTTTCACTCTTGCGACATAGCAGGCACTCAGGAATTGCAGCTGATTTGAACCGTTGGGCTTTTATTCTCGATTTTACCATTCTGAGAGTGGAAAATGTAACTCAAGCTGATTCATCTCTGTACTTTACTGACTGATCAGTGTTTACAAAGTTAATTAAAGACCTTGGTAATAGACTATATATGAATCTCAAAAGTTATATAAACCCACATTTGCAGTAGTGGCAGTAAATCTGGCAGTGTTTTCTTTCTGACTACAGAAAATGAACTTTTGTCTTTTTCAAAAAAAAATCAATTTATCAACCTGCTTTGCTCTTTTCTCAGCTAAATTGTTCATTTGGGAATCAAAAACCAAATAAACACATGGATTCTAACATACCATTTGGACTTAACTTTAGCTCAACCTTCGCCACTTTGTTCCAAAAATCTGTGCTACTTAAAAAAAATGCAATCACCGAGACACATGTGTCAAGACCAGCAACACAGAAATAAGAATGAATGGGATCAACCTGAGGAGCTCTGCCTTCTCAAGTTGTTTCTTTTCTCTCATCACTGGAATCTAGAACTCAACGCCCTACTGAGAGCAGGTTAACAGGTTATGGCTTGTTCTTTCTTTCCTCCCCTGCTCAGTCTTTTATCATTACTTTCTCTCTATTTGTATTTCTCCATTTGCCAAACAGGAGAATGGAAAGACTTAATGTAACAAAAGTCAATGTCTTTGTGGCCTCTCTTCCACCTTAGGAGGAGCAGGTACTGGGCATGTTAGATTTGTGAAGGAATGGTGTTTGTCTACACTGGTTTCCACACTGGGGAAGACCACACACTTAGGGATTTTATGTGTCATCTCCAACTGTTACCACCCATTTGGAACACTTTAAGTTGTTCAAAACCCCATGGCTATCACTGACCCTCCCAAGTAAGAAAAGTAGATTCACCTCTATTTAAAGAAAGGAGACTGAGACAAATAGGGCTTTGGTATCAGTTCCTTAACCATGACCAATCAGTGGAAAAGCAGGACTGATATTTAGGCCAATCTCTAAGCCAACCTGAAAAGTTTTCTTAGAAGAGCAAGAGAAGTGAAAATTTGGAACATGGTTCCTTTGGCACCCTTTTCAAGAGTTTGAAATTCTTTTCTTTGGCAAATTCCAGGAGAATTAGGCCGAAAGACACAGAACAGAACATATCAAATCGGAAAAGGCATGTGGTCACTGCTGCTCTCTTGGTTCCTAAGGAAGAGAAAAAGCATCAAAAGGCGTGGGAGCGAATCCTACCACAGACAGAAATTCTACACCAATCTGTAAGAAATTTCTTACACCCAGGTAAGAAAATAAATGCATAGCTATGCTTAAAGAATTCATAAATGTGCTTTCTAAATGCATGCCTGATAACAGAGGTTAATTCTGATGTCACATCAGGGTGGGATCCTGACCCCAATGGAACTATTCGACAATGGGTAGGGCTGCTGAGAAAATGTAAACCCCTATTACTGGAAATAGTCAGGTAGAGGTGAAATAGCCATCTGTTTAGGGCTGTAGTGAAAAGATATTTTTTGAGATCCTAAGGCTGTGCTGCCCAATATGGTTGTCAGTTGTCACATGAGGCAGTTTAAATTTAAATTAATCAAAATTAAATTAGATATTCAGTGCTTCCGCTTCACCAGCCCCGTTGCAAGTGCTCTGTGGCCACATGTGTCTAGTGGCTTCCATGCAAGACCATGCAGAGAACATTTTTGTCATTACAGAAAGCTCTATTGGACAGCCCCCCTGTGAAGCCTTCCAACTCCTAATACAAAATGACTTTACCACGGAAAGTAATGTTATGCAGTTCAGAGACATGAAGATGTGTAAGACATGGTGTCTGTCTTCAAAGACCTTACAATCTCCTACAGAAGATGGAATACAATGAGGGGTATGGTAGGGTCAGCCTTCCAAAGCACGGATGTGCTTTTTTCATCCTCTCATTAGTAACTTCTTTGTTCTCCTATGGAGGGTCTTTTGGATCTGCAATCTTGCTGTTCTGAGCACACTTGCAACTGAGAAAGTGAAATGAATGCTCAGTGAATGCAAAAGAAGCTGAGATACTGTCTGAGGAGAGATCACACTTCGAATTGCATAACAAGGCCTAAGAGTGGCTTATTTGGAACAAAAGATCGGAGGCCATGGGTCTTTACCAGTTATAGACATGGTACAGAGGTCATTATATTTTACATAACAGTAGTTTTACTTGTGCATGACTCTGGCCTTTCTGGTCTACTCGGCTATAAAAATATCAGCAACCCATGAGTCTGCTCCTTGTGATTGGTTTTTCATCTAATATTTCCAATTTAGTGATCAACAAGAAGATCCAGAGCCTTAGCCAGATATTCTGCTAATATAAGACATTAGCAAGGTGACAGAGTTTAGATGGCAGGATGCAAATCCATTTACACTGCTGGGAACAATTCAAAGGTATGTCTTAGAGGTACTCTGTTACTGGCAACATTTTTGCACATGGAGGACATGCTATTATGATCAGGGACTATTTATTCCCTAGTAAGTTATTAAACATCTATTCATCATGATCATCAAATGCATTTATTGTGTTCTGGAATTAGGAAGCGAGTTAGAGACTATCTTCTGGGAGTTAATAATCTAAGACGATAAGCTTTGAAACCAAACCAAGGGACATTATCCCTTATGTCTTTGGACATAATACACAATTTAAACATGTAAATCTGCAAAGAAGTTAAATAATAAATTGAAAAGTGCCTAGACTGCTTCCTCCTTCCTTTCACATGAATCATTTACATGGTAGTTTCACCCATTTGTTAGTTTGGGAATTTCTGGACTTTCCTTCAAGTAAGAAATGGCTCATAGTGCAGGCCTGCTTAAGACTAGCATGAGACTACAGGATCTCTGAACCTTGTACTCACTGATAAGAGTTTGTACTGATACCTATATTATTGGAGCTGGTATTTTAATGACTAAGTATATATCTGTCTTCCCTAGAAGATTATAATCTCCTTGAGGTTATTACTCATTTTTGTGATCCCTCAAAGTTCTTGACTATTTTTTCTTATAGTCAGCACTAAGTTCACACTTGAATTAAAATGGATTCCGGGGCATTGCTTATTTTTGGATTTCATTGGTAAACAGATGAACTTGGCTAAGACATGATCAAAAGGCCATGCCTCCAGTTGAGCTCTTAGTAACCTTGGGGATGGTGGTTCACTAGGAAGCTCTATTTTATACTGTGATTTGTAGTTGTAGTTGTTTTCTTCTAGTGGAAAAGAAACTTGCCTTAGAAAGACATTCTGTTTTCAGGAAAGAGGGGTATTAGACATTTGTAACTGAGAGAATCAGTCTGTTCTGGGACCTTCAAAGAAAAAGAAGGACAAAGAAGACATATGTTGAATAAGAAGAGAATTAGGGTTGAACTGAAACGCCCCAAATTTCCAAGGCCTTTGGAGATGCCTTGCCACTCCTCCATCATAATTAGAAAACACTGACATTCAGAGCTGATTTAAATGCTTCCATCAGTCTAAAAAAGTGTTGCCTGATTTTACTCTGTAACCGTGCTCAGTAATTAGAAACATAAGGCCCTGTTCTGGATGTTTTCTTGGGAACCTACCCTCCCAGGCCTGGTGTCACTACCCATTGGCTACAGGACCTTTATCTTTTCTCACCATCTCTCTTAGGAGCCCCTGCCCAGGTCACAGGAAGAGTGTGAGGTTGACATGGGCATTCCTGGAAAAACTGGAGACCTCTGGCGCCACCTCAGACTCTAAAATACATGGAAGAAACTCATTTTGCCTGCCTCTTTCCTTGCTGAAGCTCTATAAATCTGTATTGCACTTGGAAGGCAGTAGTTAAAGTACAGTAAGAAAAGTGTTCAAATCAGAAGATTCAAAAGAAGGATCTTTGTGATGACCGGCTTGAAATGACATCTTTGTTTGTTTCGGAAAACAGAAAAGCTATTCCAATGGTTGATTCTAGAGTCCCTCACACACTTGCTGGGAAACATGTACCTTGCAAAATGTAGGATTAGAATATGATTTAACAAGCAGCAGCAGCAGCTTTTTACTTCTGACAAAATCCACAAAGAAAATGGAAAAATACTTGTAATCAAGGACTTCAACTCAACAGTCACCTAACTTGTCAAATTAAAACATGTGGCAAACACCTGCCAAGCATCTTGAAACAACTATACCTTCTTATTTTTCTACCTGACCTGTAATCTCTTTGGAGCACATTTGCATTTCCCAATTTTTCACACTTAAACAATGCTGTCCACACCATGTATAGAGATGACTAAGCAACTTTGTATTAAGTAACCGAAGCGAGTCCTGCCAATTTTAGAATAATTAAGTTTCTGCAATCTAATATAAACAGTTCCAAGAACTACTTGCGGCCTACCAAAAGTATATATTACAAGTAGTCAACACTGAGGCCAGCTGGCAGACAGATCAACCTATTAAAGTAGAATTGTTCAGAATTCAGAGTATTATTTTTCTTTTCTCTCATTATTTTTGCTGCATCCAACTTTGTTTCTTTGGGAATGTTTTCAAGTATACAAAGCAAGAAAGTAATGTGGAATTGCACCTCTTCTAAATGAATGAGCATTTCTCTTGAGGTTCTTTAGAACCCACAAGTCAGTCCCATTTCAACGCTGTCTACACAGGCAGCCAAAGTAAAATAGAGCAAGTGAATCCACTTTGTTCCCACTCAAGCTAAAGTGTTGGTATTTTGCTTGACCATCAGAAAGGTCAACAGTGACCACCAGACAAGCACATTAAGTTATATGCCTATCAGACACCTGAAATATCTTTCTGACTGTAGATCCTTGTACTGCCTCTACCATGTAGCTTGCTGGATCAAAATTTATTACTAATAAGGCTAATGTCATAGGTTTAATTCTACCAGGAATGAGTTAACTATTTGAGAGAAAAAAAAATCCTAAACTATTGCCATGTGCTTTGACATTGATCTTGGCCAGCTACATGGCAGATGTGGGCTGACAACTTTCAGTTGAGAACATAGAGATGGTTAGACCAACCCATCCCACCATGACCTTCAAGAGAGTGTATGGGACCTAGAGTCTGTAATACAGAGTGAAGTAAGTCAGAAAGAGAAAAACAAATATTGTATGCTAACACATATATATGGAATCTAAAAAAAAACAAACAAAAGGTCATGAAGAACCTAGGGGCAAGATGGGAATAAAGACGCAGACCTACTAGAGAATGGACTTGAGGACATGGGGAGGGGGAAGGGTAAGCTGTGACAAAGTGAGAGAGTGGCATACACTACCAAATGTAAAATAGATAGCTAGTGGGAAGCAGCTGCCCAGCACAGGGAGATCAGCTCAGTGCTTTGTGACCACCTAGAGGGGTGGGGTAGGGAGGGTGGGAGGGAGATGCAAGAGGGAGGAGATATATGTATATGTATAGCTGATTCACTTTGTTATACAGCAGAAATTAACACACCATTGTAAAGCAATTATACTCCCATAAAGATGTTTAAAAAAAAAGAGAGAGTGTATGGCCAAATGAATGGGAGTGTGTCATCACACAAAAAGCCTCTCCACATTCAACTGCATTTTAAGCCCTAATGTCTTCTTCACTGTGTTTAAATTCATATATATTCAAGAGTGGTAAAGGCTCTACAACCATCATCACAATGATAACTTCAATAAAAACATTCAACAAACATTTATGAAGTGCCATTTGCTACCTTACTGGGTGTAGCAAATAAGTTGTGAATGCAACTACCCTGCCCTCACCATGCTTATAGTCTGATGGTGGAGACAGGCAATGAATAAATAAAATACAAACTGCGACAAGGGTTAGGAACGAAAAATACAAGCTGCTATGAGAGAACTACAGGAGTGACTAATGGTTTTCTTTGGGTTAAAATACGATATAAGCAGTAATAGCTTTTTCAAACAAGAATGATATTAACACACTACAGACATGCATTCATAAAGGGAACATAAATGTATGAGACTGGAGTTTGTATTTATTAAATATATATCAACATCTATTATTTGCCAGGCACATGCTCTTCTAGGTGCTGATAAATCGAACTCTTCTCTACTTTTCTGTCCTAAAGAAGGGAATGAAGAGTAAAGTAGCCAGTCAGGTTTGAGGGATGGTGAACTATTCTCACCCTTTCTCTCCCACCTCAGATCCTGTGTAAGTAATGTACAAATAATGACCTATGAGATACTATCTGCTGGAATTGATATAGACACAGGGAAGCCACTTAAGATATTAACTTCACACAGCTAAAGTGGAGGGCATCTTTCTAGAAATCATCCAGCTCAGTGACCTTCTGACAACAAAAGCATGTTTCTCACCCGCCATCAAGCAGAAATTTGCTGATTTAAATGTAGCTGGTCCACTTTGTTTTTTCAAATTTTGGTTCATGATTCCAAGAAATGAACAGCCCATAATAAATTTACTCCAGTGGCAGAATATCTCACGACCAGCTTTTCTACTTTGAATACCGCAAACAGACCTTTAATTTGTTGACACACAGCCCCTGGACATTCATGAAAACAAGATGTTCTCTTGCTGCTTTTTAAGTTAATCAGATTTAAGTCAGGGTCTCAGCCGAATTTCAAAAACAGATGTTCCATAGCAAAAGGGCTGAACTGACCCCAGCAATGAGAGGCTGTTTCACTTGAACTTGAATATTCTTTGTTAGCAGGATGAGCAATCAAATATGCCTGAAACTGGAAACAGGAGCGACCCGAAGTTTACTACTGTCTCCATTCAATGACTGCCCTGGGGATCTGGGAAGGTTGGGCATCCATGACTCTTGGTTTGGGGAATAAGCTGATGCCTGGAAGGTTTAGGTGCCTAGGTTACGAAGCGGGTTAGTGAGGAGGGATGATCTTCTCCCACACACCACCATCCTGTTTTCCTGTCGACCTCGGAGGCCCTCCATGGAATGGCTCCACTGTACCCAATGCCTCTCCTGACTCACACTCACGTGCAAACACAATTCACAGCCAGGCCAACTCCTTAGTTCTGCTACAATCCAGCTGGTATTTCTGCCTCTGGGCCTCTGTCCCTGTTTCCTCTCTCCTGTAACCTGAAGTGCCCTCCACTCCTCCTGCAAATCCCATATATCTTTCTAGAGTGTAGCTCAGTCCTATCTGTATTCCAGAATCATCCTCGCTTTCAACTTCTGCAGCATTGTTAGCACTGCTCTTTTTGACGGTCAATACTATACGACTTTGTTATTCAAATGCTTTATAACCTCTCTTTGTCTTGAGCAAGTGTGAAGCTGCCTAATGTCAGGGTCTGCCATCTCCTCTTACATCCCCTCACAGTGCCGGGTGCTTCGCTCCGCCTTTGTAGGTGCATGGGAATGGCTGCTGAGTTGAACTTATTGAAAAGCTGCTGGCCTAAAAACCCAAGTTCCAAAATTCCACAGCTCTGGCCATTAGTGCTGTTTGCCCCGTGTTCCTGTTTTGCCCCTTCTGGGCACCTTACAGAACTGTACTTTGGGCCTCCTTGTGGTCAGCTGGGGCCAAGTGACTAGTTCTGGCCAATGAGTTGTGAGCAGAAGTGTCATGTCACTTCCGGGGCAGACCATTTAATTGTTGATATTAGACCCTTCAGAGCTTTTTTTCTCTCTGCCATGGTAGCCAGCAATATTTCCAGATAGCAGCTCTCAGCCGGGGTCCCCAAGTAAGGATGGCAATGATGTGGACCAGAGACTCCAGCCTATCCAGGGTTACAGAGAAAGCATGTGTGACCAACCTTTGTTGTTTAAGTCACTGAAATTTTGAGTTGTCCCTGACCCCAGCATAACCTAGCTGGCCATGGCTGACATTGCCTTTGTTAACTCCGTCCGTGATGAAAATGATCTTGTGATATTAGGCAGTGCACATCTCTGCTTCATGAAGGTACTTATTCAAATTATCCTATTTTCTATTTCTGTTCTGTGACATCTAGTATATAAATAGGAATGGGTAGACTAATCAGGTAGGGCCTCAGGGAGTGGAAATGGCTCATTGGTTCCACCTGCCTACTCCAATGAGCCATAAAGCTGCCGCTAACTGTAGCAGTGCCCATGTATTACGTGTTCACTCATTTACACCAGGGATGACAAACTTGGGGAGTGGTGGCCTACGGAGAAATGGAGAATGCATGCATCCCTAAAAGAATTCAAATTCAAAATTTTAAGAAGACCATGCTCGGCAAAGGAAGCATATTTGCAGGTCAGTGTGGGCCTCAGGCTGCTGGTTTGTGACCCCTGATTTATACAGTCCTTCCTTAATGGCTATCATGTGTCAGGCTAGGCGCTGTGAGGACTTACAAGAATAAACTTACAAGTGAGTTCATATTAGCGCGCTCTAGATGGAGCTTATTTAGTTAGCCAATGGTTATAGAGCACGCACTATGTACCCAGCACAGTTCTAAGAACTTTATAAATATCAGTTTAAATCTTTATAACAATCCTTATTGTCTCCAGTTTACAGATAGAAAGACTGAGGCCCAGAGCAGGTGTGTCATTTGCCCAAGGTCACAGAGCTAGCAAATAGTAGAGCTAGGATTTACATCCAGGCAGCCTAGCCCTAGAGTCTGTGCTTTTAATCACAACACTATGCTACGTCTCACAAGACCTGTAAATGCATAATATTTACGAGGTAGCTTATGGCGAGAACCCCGTTGATGAAATGATCATGTGACTCCCTGAAGGATCTATGCTCCTCTACAAATGCCCCTGACTAGAAGCTGTTTCCTGCCAGGAGGATCTGGCTTGCTTGATGTTAGGGTGAGTCCATATTTGACGTTTATTAGTGAAATAAAAATCAATCTCCTGTTTATATTCATTTGGGCTTTGGCAAACTGATCTATTATTTCATTTAAGCGAGGTTCACTTTAGAAAATAAGCTGAATTTGTCCTAAAACCTTAAAAAAATAAATTACATCACTTCACACTTTGACTATTTCTTTGCTTTTTCATTTAATTAGTTTTAGACAGGAAGCAAAATCATCCAAGATTATATGTTTGTGTCAATCTTAGGGCAGACTCAGATATTGTAGGACCTGAAAATTACTTGGGAGGCCTTTAAGAAAGAGAATGCAATGTTAAATGTAAAAATTTAGGCAGGGGTGTGGCAGAGGTCTGTTCAAGTGAGGGGCCCCGTGGCTTAAGGGCCACTGGTTTTCATGGTGACTCTCCTTGGGTCTCTCACCTTTGATTCTTATGAGCATTCCAATAAAAATGCCACAAACCCTTACTTTGTTCTTAATTTTCAATTATTTTGATACTACAGTTACGTTCACCCCCTAAAAAGTTCTTCACGAAAACCAGAATTTAGGAAACAAATAAGGAAGGGAGCGATTAAGCATCATTCTTCAAAAAGATTTTCAGAAAAGTAGAATTACAAAACACTGCAGTGTTTTGCTTATAAACCACATAATTAGAATGATGGGTGGATGAGAGGGCAGAGAAATGTAAAATATTATGACTCTTTGTCAAGATGAGGACAATGAAAAATAAAGTATCAGAAATCACAATTTACGTCAATGAATATATTATCTGAGTCACTAAATTTTCATTGCATTGAATAAAAAAAAAAAAAAAGAGTCCATTTTATAGGAAGGAATGGAGGAACACCAGAATTGTTAATGCAGCCCAGATCTAATACAGCCCTGGATGGAGAAGTTCCAATTCAATATATAGCTGTAGAGTGAATAAATTAATAAGTGACCTGAATATGTGTGTTTGAGGAACAAGAGAAAGGACAGATGGTGCTAAAGGGGTCACAAGCCTCCTCCATCAACCCCAACTTACAACTGCACGTTTTACTTCTAAACCATTAGCCAGCAATCTGGGGGAGGCAGTAGATATGTCCCCAGAGTCTCTCATTATAACAAATGTCTTTATGTTTATAAATCTTGTGAGTCTGTGATGGAATCAGGTTCACAATCATGGGTATAATACACTTATTGGAGGAATTCTTTGAAGAACTTGGAGAAAATGCTTTTAGAAGAGCTCCTTCCATCAGGACCACCACATGTTTGTATTCACTCCCTCTCTGCATCCTCTGGATATGATAAACACACTTTTCCCCAAACTCAGGATGCCCCATTCCACAGTATGTCATTCTTGGTCATTAAATAACAGGACTTGATATTAATGTTGGCCGTCTCCATCCCTCTTTAACAAAGTGTTTTCAGCCAAAGATATTAAACTAGTCAACCTCTCTTTTCCCCTGTCAGAGAAACAGCCAGTATCCTGAAATCACAGCTCATTTGTACCACGCTGGCGTGAATATTCAGACTCCATTTGTCTCCAGCTCTTAAAGGCTGGTGTTAGCATGAATGATAGACATTTTGTTTTGAATTAGCAAAAAGAAGGAGAAAAACCCCCAAATAATAAGTTGGGCCTTAAAATATCTGTTTCAGGGAATGCAGCTCTGCCTTTTCCTCCAGTAAAAGTCGATTTAAAAAAAAAACCTAGATTTAATTTGGCATTAAGTTGGATTTGGGATACAGAGAATAGTAGGAAGGAAAATGTCTCAGTCTTTTCCCCCCAGATTGAGCCTTTAAATCCTATTGGAGGACTGCTGCGTGGACTAGTGCCAAGATGTTTACAGCTTTGTTTTGTTGAACATCCCAAAGCAAAGTTTGGACGTAGCTGAGTCTGTGTCCTTGAACTGTACAAACCCTGTCACAGTTAGAACCTCAGGCTTTTGATAGTTTTGTTTGAAGGCTAATTAGCAGGATCAGTTTTTCCTCTTTACTGCGTACTCACTCATGCTTTTTGAAATCAAAGTCTGGAAAGGAGTTCTAGACAAGAGCTCCTGGCACCACTGCTGGTTTTTCTCCCTGCTATCTGTGCCCTGATCTTGGCTTGCCCACCCTGACACAACCTCTTTCCATCAATAGCTGTGCTAGGCAGGAAGGTGTTCTCCATGGTGCAATTAAGGCCTTAACGCCAGGTGCAATTCCCTGGCCAAGGAAACACCATCACTTGGCCAAAATTACAAAATCTGCACATGGTGATGCTGGAATGTCCTCTTACCTTCCTTATCATGAAAGTTTCCAGAATTGGGAAGACCATGAGAATCCATGTTCCTTGTGTCCCCTCAATTCCTAACCACACTTGGGCTCACGGTGTATTTTCCTCTTTATACCCCATGACAAGGACCTGAGAGCATTCTTCTCAGGGTGAGATGAGGCAGGTTAAAGATCTTTTCACATATGAGCCTCATTCTACAGTCACTACCAGAAATCTGTAGAAAAGACTATTAGTGTAAGAAAGACCCCCTTCAGATCCTGCTATAACAAGTATGGGCACATTGAACTAAACAAGAGACCGAACACTTTGTCAAGGGTGTCCAGGGAGGATTGTTCTGCAAAACTCAAGAAAAGAGGAAGGGAAAAAACCCTTCTCTTTCCATTCCATCTGGAGCTTCCACTGACTCCAAAAATATTGGCCCACAGTGGTTATAAAAACACCCATTTATGCTGTTCTAAAACAGGGCAAAGCCTGCTAGGTGCTTACAACTCAAAGCACTTCTTTTACATGCTCATAGGAAAATTATCTTTCTCTCCAAATTCTATGGCTGACTGAAATTAATGAAACACCGTCGGGAGGCACCTCTGCTGGCCACTGGCCACCATTCACTTGGAACACCCCACTAGGCCATTCATGGATTGCAGCGCTGTTTTCTCTTGACTTCAGAATTTCTCCTTTCTCATTTTATACAAACAGCAATTTATGTAAAAATCACTGACACAGGTGTCATTGGCATTTTAGGTAACTGAGCGAAAAATGGCATCTTTTTCCTGGCAACTTGAAGAATATCAAGAGGAAAGTATGGAAGTGAGGGGTACTTGAAAAAATCTGATATCTCAAAGTTCATTTTTAAGAAATGGAAGGGAGTATGCAGAGGAGGAGGAAACTTACAGACCTCTGATGGCCTCTTCCGCTAATAATCAGACAATCCAAAGAAAGATCAAGGGTTTCTGCTAAAGAAAGAGAACCAATGGAGAAAGAAAAACAAGCAAGGAAAAGAAATGACACTTTAGAAAATAAAAGAGAAATGAATGAATAGCTTTCCCCATTTTGTTTGCATCAAACTCAGCAGGAAAAAATTGGGAAATTCAGTGCTGGGGTAAACATGGCCCGATTAGAAATGACATTTGATAGTGGGGCCCAGAGAGGAGAAGTTTGTTATGGCCACCACAACTCATGGACTGGCCTCTCCATGCCTCATTAGCCCCCATTCTGGCCTGGGCATGAAACACGAAAATACCACCAATGCCTTCTTGAGGGCACAGGAGGTAAGGGGTGACCAGCAGGGAACAATGGACTAAGGAGGGCGTTCAGTGCAAAGGAGGTACACTCCCCCCGACTAAGTCCTTTACTGACTGTCTGGACAAGATGATGTTCCATGGCAACGGAGTCCCAGCCTCCTGACCCTAAAAAGGACCGGCCTTCTGTCTCTTTGGACATTAAGGAGTCTAATCCTGGGGTTCCCCCACTGTGCAGTCTGATCAGCTCTGACTGTGATGAAGAAAATGGTCCTAAAGGAAAGTGTTGATGTATGACATCCCTGGGCATGCAGCTGGGGAGTCAAACACATGCTCATGCGTGAAGTTAGCTAGAGGGGAGCAAAGCTGGGTAGGGCAAGCCCCACAGGAATGGTTTGGGGCATAGCCCCTAAAGGAGAGGACAGAAGGAGGAATAAAATAGGACCAAAGGAATAAGTGGAGAGAGAAATAGATAGATATCCACATTAGCTAATACACATGTTCTTACAAACCCTCATTAGAAGTAGCATTTAGATTTCTTCCTCTTGGGAGGGTCCCTCTCCTGTTATTTAGCAGGAAAACTTTCTACATGCAATTTCTGGTGTATTTTTAAACCCCTGCTCCTCTCCCTCCACAATCTTTCTGGGTGGTGTCATCCACTCTCACGGTTTTAATTCCTATGTATAGGTTATGACTGTGAAAATCTCTATCTCTAGTTCTCACCTGGGCTTCAGACTTGCATATCCCTTGTTTTCTAGACACACACCCTTGGCTGTCTCACAGGCCCTTAAATTAGCAAGTCCTAATCTAACCTCATTGTCCTTCCCTCTTGGCTCCCCAAACAGTGTTCTCACAGAAGAGTGACTGTATCTGGAGCAGGTTCATGCTATTTACTGTCTCCTAACTCTTTGAGGAGCGAGGTAAGTCTCCTGCCATCAGTTAATCATAACTTTCTTTCAGTCCCTCTCTCCAGCTTTGACTTATTTCCACCTCTGGGGGGCCGGGGGGCAGGCAGCAAGTGAGGAGAACGCACCACTAATAATCATCATTTGGAGGTAGTCCTAAAGCAAATAAATTATAGATTCAGAGACTGCATCTTCTCATCTATCCATTCATGTATTCATTCAGTCATTTAATAAGTACTATTAAATGCTTACCATTTACAAAACCTCCTCTAGTGCTGCCAAAGATGTAAAAGGCACACTCTTCAACTTCAAAAATTATATAATGTAATAGGGAAATGAGAGATGTGCACAAAGGGCTACAACACACTGTAGGAAAACCAAATATTTTAAGAGTGATATAAATGCTAAGGGAGTTCAGGAGAGGAGAATCGGAGAACAGTCCATGTGCAACAAACTAAAAATCAGCATACTGAGAAAAAAAGATGATGGGGTATTATGGACTGAATTGTGTTCCCCCCAAATGCATATGTTGAAGTCCTAACCCCTAGTACCTTAGAATATAACTAAATTTGAAGACCAGATCATTAAAGAGGTGATGAAGTTAAGATGAAGTCATTAGGGTAGGTCTTAGTCTGATATGATTGTTGCCCTTCTAAGAAGAGGAAATGTTGGAGAGAGAGAGAGAGGCACCAAACATGTGTGCTGGCAGTGGGATGCCCATGTGAAGACACAGGAAAAGATGACCAAGAAGAGAGGCCTTAGAAGAAACCAAACCTGCTGACACCTTGATCTTGAACTTCCAGCCTCCAGAACTGTGAGAAAATAAATCTGCTATGTACCCAGTCTGTGGTATTTTGCTACGGCAGCCATAGCAAAACTTTTCTCCGTACTAGAGCCAACCTCGGAAAAATTGCGAATGAGTGAAGTTTCCTTTAGCCTCTCCATCTACCTTCTGAAATCCCCTCTTTCTGTTCCCCAGGTAGACCTTCTGCTGGTGGAAGTTCTCCCAGGTAGGCAGGATTTGCTGAGAGTGAGGGGTATTTCCTCCTGAAATCATCGGTGTCTGTTCAAAGGTGAGCTTCCTCACCCTGAAGACTGACTCATCATCTCTCTATTCTCTCAAGTCAGCAACATTCTTCTTGGGAAGTGAGAACTTCATTATTGATTGGGGACAGTTTTGCTTAAGACATTATATATGCAGGAAGAAATTAAAAATAAAGCAAAAAATCAGATTACAAAGCAGGAAAACAATTCCTTCCAAACTTGTTGGATTACTTGGTAAGTAAACTCTGAGGAGCACAGCAGAAAGCTTGGTTCCGCACAATGCATCTTTATGTGCAAGAATTTAGAAAATCAGGCAGAGAGGCCATGTAACTGCTAAGATCAGAGCCCCTCCCCAGTAAGAGCACATAAACTCTACTCACAGCTAAGCAATCAGATGTCCACCTGTGAACCTCTGGTGATCACCAATCCCTATGAATTCGATTGGATGATCTTGAAACTTTTTAATGATACCTGGTATAAAAGGAGGATGGAAACATAAGTGGAATACATTTTAGTTAACGTGGAACTACATATTTTAAAGTACAATTTCTTCCTCAGGTACTGTTGTTGGTTAGGACCGTAAAGGGGAAATAAAGCACAGATATAAATAGATATTGTGCATTTGCATTTTAAAGAAAACAAATACAATTATTACAGAGTCAGTCCCTGAATTCTTCTAAATAATGGAGGGGAGAAGGTGGTATAGTTAGTACAAAGCAGGGAGTACTACCAATGCCAACGATCAAAGACAACAGACTTCAGAACATAGTCAGAGACACTGCCTTCTCTAAGCTCACGCTCAAAACCTTCTAAGCCTCAGACTCTCAAAGTCTTTTTGGAACATTTGTCCAAAGTTTTCTGCTGTTGATTGTCAGGAACTTGGCTAACAGGTAGAAGAGGAGGCTCTGGAGGATTACAAATAATTATAGAAAAGTATTGGTAGATAATCTAGAGTTAACTCTCTTGCACTTGAAACAGCAATAAATATTAAATATAAGAAGGGCCAAAGAAATAATTACCTGGGACAGTAAATCACCATCACACCCCTAGACCTGCCCCAACACGATGTAACAAGGGATGCTAATGGAAAATGCAACTCTGGGTTTTAACGTTTGCCTTTCATTTAGTAGAATAATGGGCTCAAGTGGACCTTAAGAACATACCTTGCTTTCCCCCATCCCACCCTTTGCCATTTCGCATTGGAAGAAAATAGAAGTTCATAGAGTTTAAGGGACTGGCTTGGAATCACACTGCTGGAAATTGATCCTGGATTCCTAGATTCTCATTTCAGTTTTCACAGGTAAAAAACAAAACAAAAACCTGCCTAGCATGTTATCTATGGTTTGTATCCATCTGACGAAGGCTGGTTTGCAAACTAGGGATTGGGGAACCTTGAGGGCCTGTAAATTGGTCAGCAAGCCAAGATGCCATCCATTTCCTTATTCCTGAGCACTCACTCAGGCTATCTTCAGCTCCCCTCCACCAACCTCAACCACCTCTTCCTACTTGCCCCAAATGCACTTGTCCAAACAACTGTTGTATTGTCATGCATCTAGAGTACCTAGCTCAACCTAATCAGGATCTGGGGGGCTGGGACCCAGGCATATGTGTTTCTCAACTGTCCCTGGTGAATCTACAGTGCTGCCAGGTTGAGAGTCACTGAGATAAGGATGCAGCATTCTTTTCCAAATCACTGAGCCCTGGGCACATGTGAGGGTCAAGTGAGAGGGCTCCGCTCCAAGCCCTGCTCCTCTCTATGTGCCAGGAACATATTGGGGATATGCCAATGAACAAATAACCATCGTACCTGGCTTCATGGCACTTATGGTGTACTGTCCCCCTAGAACAGAGGCTCTTAGGCTGGCCACCTATCAAAAGCTTCTGGGAGAGCTGTTTTAAAAAATATGACATGACCTCCAGAGAGGTGCCCAGGAATTTGCACCTTAAAAGAAGTTCCCTACATTCAGTTGCTGATGTAGATTATAGTACCCATCCCACAGAGGCCTCCCATTCTTGACTCTCAGGCTTCAACTAAGGCATAGACTAGAAGAAAGCAAGGAGTTATTCGCCTGGATTGTAAGCGAACAAACCAAGAGATTTAAACTTGCAGGGAAAAGAATTCACAGTACCTTCCTCAAACCCTCTGGCAGCGTCAGTGTTTATCTGCCTGGTTTCGCTTTCCCTGGTCCCAATTCCCTCAGTTTTTTTATTTTTAAAATTGGGAATGAATAAAGAAAAAATAAAGAAATCAGGGATCAGGGGAAAATTTTTTGTTTGGTCTGTAGAGTCTCTGCATATGTTTATGAACTACCTTGTTAGTGAGAAAGAGATAAAAAGGCTTCTGAGAGAAACCATAAAGTGAATAGCAAAGTGACTAAGTGTAGAGTTTATCTTCAGATATACTTTCTATTTTCAGATTTACAATGGAAGGACAGAAAGGTGATGAAGCTCTCACTCCTTGTTTTAAGATTTTTCTCTACTGTCAGCTACCTTGCAACTTCAAATAGATGCCTGGGCGAACCATTACTTACTGGATCCCTTTAAGCTTTTTATTCAGTACCCAACACATAGATTCTGACTGACCTGGCTCAGAGGCAGTTGCTGAAATTCTCTGCAGGCAAAGCTAAGTCTAGACCAGACATAGTTAGGAAAGGAACGACCCGAGATGAAGGAAGAGGGGCTGGGAGAGACAGCTGGACGGTGTGAGGTAAATGAGCCCGTTTCCCTACCGCAGTCCCCTTCCCAGCCAGTGGCAAACAGCCAGGTGCTATTTATTGCTCCTTTGATTGAACTATCTTCTCAGGCATGTGGGGAAATTTGGGTTTTATATGAAAGCATTCACTATGGGAGAATCAAGGTGTAATAAAAAAGGAAGGAGGAATTTCTCTCCTTTCAATAAGCTTTCTAGTCCTCCAAGAGGAGGGATTTTCTTAAAACCCTTAGGAAACATCTACCTAAAGCCATTCAGTAGCATGACAAACAGAAACTAGCCCCTTCCTAGGTTACACAAATGGAAAAATATTGACAGTACATACTTGAAAAAAGTGGTGACAATTCTACTTTAAAATTCCTACCAGGGCTTCCCTGGTGGCGCGGTGGTTGAGAGTCCGCCTGCCGATGCAGGGGACACGGGTTCGTGCCCAGGTCCGGGAAGATCCCACATGCCGCGGAGTGGTTGGGCCCGTGAGCCACGGCCGCTGAGCCTGCGCGTCCGGAGCCTGTGCTACGCGGCGGGAGGGGCCCCAGCAGTGAGAGGCCCACGTACCGCAAAAAAAGAAAAAAAAAAAAAAAAAATCCTACCACAAGCGTTCACAGAAAGATGCCATTTTTCAAACGGGCACCAAGGCATTGGATAAAGCGGAGGGTCTCAAATGATAACTTATTATAACAGGGAGTTATTGCAAAGGTTAAATTAGGAATCCTTTATAAAAATGAATAACTTTATGGAGTCAGCAAGAAGAACCAGGTTTTCATTAATTTATAATTTTGCCTTGTACAGTCAAGCTAGGATCCTTTGATTTGAACATGAATATTTATACTAAAAAATCCCCCATGACTCTTCTATAACATGCCCTGCTCTCATTATGGAGATATTAATAACTACTGTGTAATAAGGGCTTTTAGTGCCAGGCCCTGTGCTAAGCTCCTTGCACACATCTGTCTCATTTATTACTACAACCTAGTGAGATACATGTTCTTAACTTAGGAGAAGCACTGAGAAGTTTGTTGTGTTTAAGACATTTGCCTAAATTCACCCAGCTAGTAAGTAACGAAGCCAGTATTCAAATCCAGGGGCTGACCCAGCCTGATGGGTGTATGGGAAGGATACATGTCCACATTCATTTATTCATTGAGTGAGTTCTCTAAGCCAGGATGGGACACACAGGGAGGAGCAAGGACTCTGCTTTCATGGAGCTTACATTTTGATGAAGTACAGACAGCATACATGTTTCCAATAGTGAGTAAATAAAAGAGCGTGATGTGATAGAGGGCCACTGGAGGGCCACTGAATGGTGAGGGATGGTCTCTCTGAAGAGGAGATATCTAGGCTGAAAATATATTTCTAAGAAAGAGTCACGCATGTGAAGAGTGTTCCTGGAGGAGCCCTTGAGAACCCTAGTGTGAGGTAGAGGGTTTTATGAGATGACCGTGTGCTCTGTGATCATGAAACTCTTCCAAGTTGTTCAGTCCATATGGGATTCAAGCTTATCTGTGTGTTAGCAGAACACACAATGCTGAAAGATGTGCTGAACAAAGGGACTTACCAAAAAATTATTCTCAAAGTACCACCTTTGCCAGAAAGCATGAGGGTGGTAGAGGTGCTGGTAATCTGTCCCTACCCATAGGGGAGAGTGCCAGGGATATACCTGGTCACCTGTGCATCCAGTGTCCAGAACGATAGAGGTCCCCCTGTGCTCCTGTTCACTTGGTAAACCTGAAGAGAGCTGCCTTCTGTGGGTTTACATGAGTTCCTTTCAGTCTTGTGCATTGGAGGATAAGGCAGAATATTTCTTAATAATAGAAGAATGAAACACTACAGGATATAATCCTTGGAATGGGAAAGGAATGGTAAGAAGCTATTTCAGTCTTCGTTGGCAGGAAGTCACATAACTTGTGTAGGGATAATTGAAATAAAATATTTAAAAATAGATCTATGGGTTTTAGTCAAAATGTGTCAGTAACAATAAAACATTAATAATTGTCTCTTGTGAATTGTCTCTGTTTTGCATTTATAGCTGAATATGGGAGCTAGGAGTATTTTAGAAGAGAATAAATATGTGATCTCAGGGAATTTGGGTCATTTAAGTAAATACTAATGAGTGAATTGACCTTGACCAAGTCATTTAAGCACTCTTGGCCCCTCAATTTTTTCATCTGTAACATGAAGCATTTGGAATAGATTTAAGATTCCTCCAATTCAGATGGTTTATGTAGAATTCTATGGCCTTTTAAGGGAAAAAATGTATTGTATATGTCTCAGTATCTGTGAATGACCTTGTTATGGTTGTGAATAAAATAAGTTCAATCATGTTCACCCTTTTCAGCATCTAATGGGTTTCCCAGAGAAAGGTATTGCTTTCCAGGGACCACCTACCCTACCTCTTCTCCATTATTTCTAAGAGATGAGTATATTTTATAGCTCTGAGAGAAAGGATAATGTATCACATAATGATATCTATAATCTGCTGAATACCTACTATGTGCAAGGTACTTGATATCTGTTATCTAATTAAAAAGAAAACTGAAAATAGTTGTTCTTAGTGTCCTATGTGAAAGTAAGGAGACGGATTCAGATTCACTGTCACATAGTTAACAAGTAGCAGAGTTGACATTGCAGCCCAGATTTGTTTGACTCCAAAGCTCTTTCCATGAGTGAACACTTGAAGCAGAAAGGACAAGAGTATATAAGAGAATAGGAAACTAAGCAGAATGTTTCTGAAAAGCACAGCAGAGTTTTCTGCAGTCTCATGGAACTAAGTAGGGAAAACTCAAAGTTCAAGAAGGAAGAACCATTCTGGAGTTGATATATCAATATCTTAATTGTGATGGAAGTTACACAACTATCTGTATTGTCAAAACTTACAGAACTGTATACTAAAAAGAGTAAATTTTACTGTATATAAATTACACTTTGATAAAAAATGGAAGCAAGGAAAGAAAAGAGGAAAGGGTCTTGGGATACAGTCTCAGTTAGACCTTTGTAGAGTTCATCCGTGGAGAAGGGGCAAACTAAGGTCGATGGAGTTGTACAAAATGGCAGATGAGTTTCAAATCACCTCAGCCCTAATTCAACTAAAGTGAACTTCCCCAACTCTATCAAACTACCAGAAGATAGAGTAACTCAATTTGGAGGAAAGTAACGTCACCTAGCACCTCAGTTGGACATCCACATGGACAAACAGAAAACCAAATCTTGACTTTTATTTAACATCATACTCTCCCCTCCCCCAGTTCCAGATTGACTGTAGATCTAAATGTGAAAACTTACACATTAAAGCTCTCAGAAAAAAGAAGGTACCTCCATGATCTTGGGATACGCAAAGATTTTGTAAACAAGATGTATAAATTATTAACCATAAAGGAATAAAATTGATAAACTGTATTGCATTAAAATTAAGGACCATAAAGAGAGTGAAAAGGCAAGTCACAGACTGAGAAAGTATATATTAGTAAAACATATATCTGATAAAGGATTTGTACATAATATACAAAGAATTCCCACAAATCAATAAAAAAGATAGATGACTCAACAGGAAAATAAGTAAAGACTTTAACAGGTACTTCACAAAAGAGGATATTAAAACGGCCAAACAGACATATGAAAAAGTGCTCAATCTCATTAATCATTAGAAAAATTCAAATTCAAATTCCACAGCACTAGAATAACTAAAATTTAAAAGACTGACAATTCAACGTTTTGATGAGAAACTATAACTCTTATGCGCTGCTGCGGGAATGTAAATTCGTACAATCACTTGGGTAAAATAGCGCTATTTGGCAGTATTTGCTGAAGCTGAATATTTGCAGATCTGGAGACCTCAAAATCTTACTCCTCGGTGTATACACGGCAAAGATCCATGCATATATTCATCAGAAGACGTGAACTGGAATGCTCATACCAGAACTATTCACAACAGCCACATACTGGAAATCAACTCAGTGTCTATCAATAGTAAAATGGATAAACTGTGGTAGGCACACGACGAAATACTGTATTGCAAATTAGGATAATCTAAGTATCACTCAGGCAATGAATCTCAGAAACACAATTTTAAACAACAGAAGTCGGACACCAAACAAAAATTCTATAGGATTACACTAATATTAAATTCAAAAACAGACAAAACTAATACTTGGTGTTAGGAAGCAGAATGATGGTTCTCCTGGGGCAGTGGCCAGGGGTGGCAGGGAGGAGGCATGACTGTGGAAAGGGGCATGAGGGGGGCTCCTGGGGTGCTAAGCAATGTTCTGTTTCTGGATCTAGGTGCTGACGACATCACTGTGGTCATTTTGTGAAAATTCATCATGCTGTACAGCTGGGATTTGTGCACTTTTCTGCATGTTACACATCAATAAAATGATTATGTTAATAATGTGAATAGAAAAAGATGAAACCTCCATCTGGAAAGATGACAACAAAAGGGAATTTATGGGCTCGAAATACATAAAATCATGAAAATTCAATATTCCCAGTCATATATTACACTAGTAGGAAAATAAAATAATAAAAAGAAAGACAAACAATGAGAGAAAACAAAAAGGTAATACAAATCAATGTACTCTGCAGGGGGAAAATTGTAGTCGGGAAGGCTGGGATCAATTTGGCCAGTTATTTCTAAATTAAAAGTCAACACTGGATTATTTACCAATGACTTAGTGAACTTTCCACATATATATTTTGGCTTACTATATCTTAGAAGGGAAATATTGAATGTTTTTGCAAGTGGCCCTTACCAAAGCTATTCAAATACAGGGACTACTTATCATCTTAAGATGTTGTGAAACCTCACAGTGCATTCAGCCCCTTGCTTACTAACCACAATTTCCCCTCCTCACTTTCAAACACCACTCTTCCCAAATCTATCTCCAGTGCCTCACATGTGCATTAAGTGCTTGCACTGCACAAAGTTTCCTCTTCACTTGTTTCAATTGTATGTTTCCATTTAAGCTTTTACCTGTGTATCTTGAGCAACACTTGTCTATAGTTTGCTTGTATTTCAGTGTGAATTTTTACAGCTGTGGGAGAATCTTTTGATTTTCATAGGATGCATTTTTTCATATTATCATGGAATTATGCATATGGCCATACACAGATATTTGTATAAACTAGTAGATAAGAGAGACAAGGTGTATTAATAGGATACTATGTTAGGAATTTAGCTACCAGGCAGACTAAATAAAGCGAGAGACTAAAGAAACTGCTCTTATAATTCAAGAAAAAGTCAATTATCCAATGAAAGTAAGAATTCTCTTGGCATTCTGCAACAAACAGATTCACTGGGTTGCTAACAAAGCTTTACACTATTCAGTTGGGTTGGACATAGGTCTTTCCCTTGAAAGCAGCATGGAATTGTGAAAGAAGACAGGCTGTGGGGTCATAACAGAGGTATGACCTTAGGGAAGTTCTTTGTGGGATGTCAGTTACTTATTTAAAAATGAGGATAATAGGGGTCTCCCCGGTGGCGCAGTGGTTGACAGTCCTCCTGCCGATGCAGGGGACACGGGTTCGTGCCCCGGTCCAGGAAGATCCCACATGCCGCGGAGCGGCTGGGCCCGTGAGCCATGGCCGCTGAGCCTGCGCGTCCGGAGCCCATGCTCCGCAACGGGAGAGGCCACAACAGTGAGAGGCCCGCATACCGCAAAAAAAATAAAAATAAAATAAAAATGAGGATAATAGTAACTGCCTTGAAGGGTTTTTACTCCTCTGTGCCTAGGTAGCTTTTTGTTAATGCCTCTATGGAGGCACTGCCACAGCGGGCTGTCATTGTATGAGCATGGGCTTCTTGATGGCAAGGACATGGTCTTACCCATAATTCTATCCCAAGCATTTAGCAAATTCCATGACATATAACACGCTCCATAAAAGTTTATTGGTGAGTGAATGAATGAATAAATGAGATAACATATAACCTAGAATGCTATAGGCCCCCAATGAACATTACTCCTCTCTTTTTCTCCTCCTTTATTATTCTCTATCTGGAAAGCAGAATGAATCAACCCTTAGCTTATTTCTAGTAGGTGGCCAGGACTAGCAAAGGTAGCCAAGGAAATTTTTCTGAATTCCCCTTAAAATTTCATGGGAAGCCAAGGATATAGCTTATATTTTTGTTCACAGAGGAGCCAATTTTGCACAAGTATGAAGATGAAAAAACATTCTTATTAGAACAGAACAAGATCACATAATAGTACAAAAGAAGGGCTTTGATATCTTAAAACCGTGCCTATTTGCTGCAGCCTTTCCTATTTTTTCTTGGACAGTTTTTGAATTAAGAATAATCCATGATGCTGTTTGCATTGGCCAAGATTTTTCAATTGTTAATAAAAGAATCAGAATAGATTTTTAGAGGTAAGATATTTTCTGATCAGAGAAGCATTAAGAATGTGTCCATGGCAGGGTGAGGGTCAGATGTTTATTTTTAAGCTGTATGAAAAGTTCTCTACTTCTCTAAAGCAAGTCAGAAAGTGAAAGTAATTTATGGTATTATGAAATTTCTGGACTTCTCATGGGAAAGTGGCTGACCTCAGTGTTTGATAAGCTTCCTGTGGCTACAAACATACAAGCCATTGACTCCTAAGAAAAATGTAACATTTCTCTTTACAGAATCATGGTGCGCCTGCAGCTGGAATTTGGTTTAACTGCCTCGCATCAGGAAAAGCCTAATGTAGATATTTTTAAATGTCTGAAGCTTGTGGAGACGCAGTCGTAATTGTCTCTGTCACCATCATCATCATCATGAAAGTCAACATCACCACCACCACCATCATTATCATTATCAACAAGCACTGATGTTTGTTTGTATTATTTGTAAGGCACTGTTAAATGCTAGGGTTCCAATGAGTGATAATACATGGTACAATTAATTTTTATGTATATTAAATTTTCCAAAGGATATCGTCTTCATGGCACTCTTTTGCCTATGTGGCTATGTATGGCTTCTTTATTTCTTAATTGAATATATATTATTTACCATGTATTATTTTATTTTTAAATAACAGTGTTATAAAGATATAGTTCACTTACTACACAATTCATCTATTTAAGTGTATAATTCAATAGTTTTTAGTATATTCAGAGTTGTGCAATCATCACCACAATCTTAGAACATTTTCCATCACCCCCCAAAAATCCCTATACCCTTAGCCACCTCCCTCCACTGCTGAAAGAGCCCCTATATCTCCCAGCCCTAAGCAACTACAAATCTATATTTTATTTCTATAGAGTTCCCTGTTGTGGACATTTCATATGAATAGAATCATATGATATGTGGTCTTTTGTGACTGAGTTCTTTCACTTAGAACAATGTTTTCAAGCTTCATCCATATGGTAGCATGTATCAGTATTTCATTCCTTTTATGGCCAAATAATATTCCATTATATGGATATATCACAATTTGTTTATCCATTTCGTTTGTTGATGGGCATTTGGGTTGTTTCCATCTTTTGGCTATTGTGAATAATGCTGCTATAAACATTTGTGTACAAGTTTTTGTGCAGACATATGTTCTCATTTCTCTTTGGTATATACCGAGGAGTGGAATTGCAGGGTCATATGGTAATTATTCTATGTTTAATTGTTTGAGAGACTATGAGACATTTTTCCAAAGTGGGTGCACCATTTTATATTCCCCCCAGCAGTGTATGAGGGCTCTGATTTTCCTACATCCTTGCTATGCAAGAGGAATAACTTATAAATATATCTCCTGTGCAGTAAACTTCAGGCATATAGAATAAGTTTGATAATTGTAAGTTTAAATAAATTGAACCCATTAGTTCCAATAGACTCTCAGTTTTTTTTTAACAATCTCAGTACTCAGGAGTTTTGGATATTCAGAAAGAAGCAATGTCCTAATTCAGTACTTTCTGGTTGAGACTACAGGTAATCAAAGCAATTGGATTATTTATTCAGTTCAGTCAACTCGGCGGAAAATGTGAGCACACTTTATTGATTTAGTGAATTGATTTTCTTGTTTCTGTTATATAATATGTACTTTGTTTAAAGTATTCCTAAAACTTTTTCTAGTGTTAGCTTTGACTACTGATTAAAATTTAAGTACCTGAGAACAGGGCTGTATACTATATATTTTTTATGGCCAGTTGCTTAAGATGAGCAAAAGCACAAACACTGAAAGTGGAATGATCCTGTCCCTATTCTCTAGCTTCTAACCAGCTAGCACTGCCCACCTTTCTCTTCCATGCCAGGGCTGTGTGCCGAGACCTAATCCAGTCACTGTGAAGCACAAAACTCTGACACGGAATCTGAACAGTGGTAGGGCTGTGGGCTCAGGTCAGAACCTAGAATCACCTTGTCTTACCCATGTAACAAAGGCAAAACCATCAATGCGTGTAGCCCTGAAAAAAAATTTGCTGGTTGATGTCATTCCTCAGCATTTAAAAAAAATCAGTCTCTGCATAATTTATTTGCATATTTAACTCAAAGAGTAGCCACCGAAGGCTGTAATCCCATGCATGAGATACAGAGGCCTTTACACTAGAAAACTGGTAAAACATCACACTCACTCTGTCTCTGCTCATCATCACCCAGTTATCAGAATGTTTGTGGTCTTGGAAACTGGACATCGGCAAACACAGCAAAATAACAATGCACAGGGGACCATTTTGTGCACAGGGCCCTGGGAAGGGCCAGTGGAATTCCTCTGATCAGTCTCCTTTTGACTTTTTCCCAGAGACCTTGTTTCTGCACTGAAATGTCTGGAATGCTTGGTAGGGACGAAGTGGGTTGGTCACAGGGCAATTATGCTACTATCATCAATGAGATCAGCCATTTGTGGACTGATTTCCAAGTGACTAGTGGTATCACCAGTGGGTTAAGAATACAAATGATAGCAATTTTACAGTGAACAGAACTTTCACATTCCTTTTCCCAAATGATTTTCATGTCAAGCCCGGAGATCAGTAAGACAAATATTATTGGCAACATTTTATAAATGGGACCTAGAGAGTCCTGGAGAGGTTAAATGGTTTACCCAAGGCCTCTCAGCTAGTGGAGTAGATCCAGGTCCCCAAATCTGTTCTCTTTGCAGAACACCATTCTGCCTCTTGTTGGTTACTTAACAACCAAGTTCATTCAGCAGAAGCTGGTTATTTTTTATTTTAAGACAAATCAATCACTATATTTAGTTTTAGAAGACAGATGAATCCACTGATTTGATTCCCAACTGCTATCATGGGATAAAAATGTTCAAAGTGACAATCCTGAGAACTGATTCTTTGTGACCCTTGCAATTTGCACTGTCTTTGCAGTAATGACATAGTGGGGGGAGTGTTACAACTGATAAATCCTTCAATTAACCATCCTAACCCCAAAGCATTTGAACATCAAAATAGATCTATCAAGGTATGGTGGCCCACCACAGTGGCCTTCCACTTGAAGTCTCGATCACAGCATCATTACCTGTGAAGTGCACCATCAGATATTTGAGGTTTCACGTGATTTATTCTTTTTAAAAACATTAGGAAGGATTCAAGCTTATTTCTATAAACTTGCCTCTCACTCAGCTTTATTCCTGGAATCTTTCTTGAGTGGAAGAAAAGGCTTTCCTATGTGTGTTCCCATGAGTGAGGCTTCCCTGTGAATATCATTCCGCAGGCATGACACGTGGAGAAAAAAATTTTGAGATCTGCTCTTCTTCTATTTCTATATCATGAGACAAAACATCAGGCCCAGTTTGAGATTCTATTTCCAGTTAAGAAGTGGAAGTTGCTAAGGATGTAGCAGAGACAGACAGCGACAAGATTTCTGCCCTCACAGAGCTAACTCCCTAGTGAGAAAATTAATAAATATTAATCTATTTATATCTTATTCACTTTTTTGTTGTTTTTTGGCTTGAGTTCTTTTCTTACAATTTTTTTTTTGTGGTAAGAACTGTTAACATGTGATCTACTCTCTTAACATCTTCCTTACTTCTGTATCCCCAGTGCCTTGCGCGGTTCTGAGCACATATTAGTTTCTTGGTAAATATGTGTTAGTGAATAAATAAATGAAGTCTCCAGATGTCCAAACTTTTCCATTTCTAAATCTTGCTTCATTATCCAGTGTCATTCTTTCTGGGACCAGACTGAAAGTGGATACAAAGAGGACAATCAGAATCTTGCTGAAGCCTGGTACTAACAATTTTATTGGCAATTATATTCGATGGTTGATGGTAATGTGGACAATATCCCAGCGTCAATCTGTCATAGTCACAAACTTAAACCCAGGCTGCTATCTTTTAAAAACCTGTGTGTGGTTAAACAAACGGAGCATGGGGTGAAGATACAGATGGATCAATAAAACCCATTTTCACATTAATACATTTCAAATTTAACATCCTACAATAAATTTATCTTTAAAGAACAGCATTTTTTAAACATAGCATCTGTCTTTATTCATATGCCAACAAAAATACCAACAGAAGCCTCATCAGGGACAACATTTATAGCTGAGTTGATTGAATTAAATGAAAAAGATAAATTAGTTCAACAAAACCTTTTGGGCAACTGCCACCAAATAATTTCACATCGGGCAGCTCTCTGTGTTTTGAAATGGCAATTCTGGCATTACGAAGGCACATATAAGCTGAATAGAGCTGACATACATATAACTGCAAAACATAGGAAAATGTACTTTTCAGAGACAAGACAACAATCCTTCCATGTTTGGAACATAAAATGTGATTGTGACAAATCACTGCTAAAGAATGAAAAACAAATAATGACTGTAACTCAAAACAACTAAGCTTACATACAAATGCCATCCTAGAATCTTGGATAGAACTATAAATACATTATGTGAAATATACTACAAGTGTGAGAGAGGAAAACATTCAATTTAGCCAGAATTTAAATGGTATCAAGGCTGCACAGATACTTCGGTTGTTTGGGCAGTGTTTTTTTTCTTCTCTCTCTCTGAGCCCTTTCATTTCCTGATGTGCCTCAAAGGGAAAAGCTCAGAGATGAAAGTAAAAGCTGTCCTTAGTATGTTTTTAGGCTGTTTGAATCCAGAGGGAAATCCAGCAGTGCAGGCACTTGATCATAAGATCCCTGAGTGAGCAATCACTTTTTTTTTTTTTTTTTTTTGCGGTACGCAGGCCTCTCACTTTTGTGGCCTCTCCCGTTGCGGAGCACAGGCTCTGGACGCGCAGGCTCAGCGGCCAGGGCCCAGCCGCTCCGTGGCATGTGGGATCTTCCCGGACCGGGGCACGAACCCGTGTCCCCTGCATCGGCAGGCGGACTCTCAACAACTGCGCCACCAGGGAAGCCCGCAATCACATTTTTATACCATTTACATCCCCATAGCAACTCATGCAGTACTCATCAATTATTTAGTGGCAGGCTGAAATACTGATGCTTTTCAAGACTACTTTTGTTTCTATTCTACTCTATTGCAAAAGGTTCCAGATCATTAAATCTGTAAAGTCAGACCTATCTCTGAAAGCTATATAGTTATACATCTTATTATGGAGAATATACAAATATGAATTTCATTATATTATAGAAAATATAGAAATATATGTAGAAAACAATCTTAAAGTCTCTTAATCCCTCCCGCCCTAAGATTACTTTAAAGTTTAAATATATCTCCTTCTGGTTTTCTTCACTAACACATATGATCCTATTTTAAAAACAAATTTATTATGTTATGTGTTCAGCTTTTTCACTTATACATATTTTCCTACACCATTCATTTAACATGATTAATAATGTCATGGTTTACATAATCATTCCCCTATCACTGGACATATATTTCAAGTTTGGGCTATTATAAATAATGCTGTAATGGACATTCTTGTACATAAATCTTTATCCCTAAATCTCGATCACTTGGTTTTTAACTACTAAGTAATGTAGAGGGTGATTCCAAGGGATCAAATTGATCACATTTTCTTTATGTGAATTCTTGTTTTCAAATCACCAACTGGAGAAGTTGGGACAGTAATTACAGTGTCACCAAAATATTTGTAGATGAGTTACAGCAAATAGTATAGCAAGACAAAATTGTAAAGGTCTCTGGTATCATCCATTCACTGCCAAGATTATAGAAAAACTCCCCCTAAAAGTTGTCTTTAAGAACCTAATTTTCAAGATTAACCAATCTGGGCCTTGAGAGATGAGATAATTCAAAAGTGTAGCAAATTAAACTATTATAACAAACACATTAGATGTAGATACACACAGTGGAAGGGAAGAGAAGGAATAAGTCCTAGTAGTGAGGTAACCCATAGCATCATAGGAGAGCCACTGGTGGTTTGAGAAAGTCTGGTAAGGAAGTGTCAATAGTGGGCTTAATGCTTAGGGTGCAAGTACTCTGAAGGTGGCGTTTATACTTTATACTTTTGTTTCCTCTCTACAACTCACAAAATATTCAAGAACTGCTCCTTTTTCTTTTGGAAAAAGAATATAATTGAACATAGTCGATAATCCCTGAAATGTTCCCATCTTCAAAAATGGCACCAGCGTTCACTGGGCCGCTTGAGCCCTGACTTGGGAGCCTCTCCAGACATTTCTTCCTCACCATCTATTCTCTGCCACTCCCCATGCAATAAATTACTAAGTCTAGTGATCCTCCCTCCAGAATATTTACTAGAAACAGTCCATTCATCTTCACCATTGTTGCTACCACTCTAATCCAAGCCACTTTATCTCATCTGGGCCATTCAGGAGATGCCGTACTGGTCTCTTTATTTCGAGTCTTCTGGCCTTCTGCAAATAATGATCTTTTTAAAAACGTTAATCTGATCAGATAACTGCCCTGCTTACAATAGCTCTATATCTTCATAGTGCAGTTAGATTATATATTCAATTATTTATCACAACCCACACTTCTGTTTGTGATCTGGTCCAACATACATCTCCAGTTTCCTCTGGTACCACAATTTTTGTGATCTGGTCACACTAGCGTTCTTTCAATATCTTGCATAGGTCCAAATCTTGCAGGCCATAGAGCCTTGGGTCATGCTGTTTTCTAAGACTAAAATGATTCCCCTACCCTTCCTTAGTAATACCAGCACATTTCTCACTTGGATAATCCTTAGTTTTCCTTAAACCCTCAAAGTCAAAGGTCTTGCAATACTCACAAAACACTGATTTTTGTGTTATAGCACAAGCACAAGATACATGTTAAAAGCTTTAAGTATCCTATCCATTTATTGCCAAGATATAGCAAATCAAAATTATTGTATTAGATATACAGATTTTTAAGATTGTTTTCCTTTGTGTTATTCTCTTTCATGGCTCTGTTATTTATCTTCATGTACAATTACAATTTGTAATGACATTTATGTTTGGATATCTGTTTATTTAATGTTTGTCTTTCCTACCAGGTTGAAAGCTCCATGAACGCATGTCTACCTTTATTTATTTATTTATTTATTTTTGCGGTACGCGGGCCTCTCACTGTTGTGGCCTCTCCCGTTGCGGAGCACAGGCTCCGGATGCACAGGCTCAGCGGCCATGCATGGCTCACGGGCCCAGCCGCTCCGCTGCATGTGGGATCTTCCTGGATCGGGGCACGAACCCATGTCCCCTGCATCGGCAGGCAGACTCTCAACCACTACACCACCTGGGAAGCCCTGCCTTTATTTTTTAAACCACTGATCCCCTAGCACTTTGCAATTACCTAAGATATAGTAATCACTCAACAAATATGTATAAAATGAACAAATGGACAAGAAACAGTCAAAATATTTCAAAGGAATAACTAATGACAAGATAGTCAGGGAAACTTTACAGGTTTATCGCCTATTTGCAGAGAGGATATTCATTAAGAGCTTGTCATCGGCTAACTGCTCAATTAATTGAATAAATGAAAGAATATATGGGTGAATTTTTATTAGCTGTCAAGCAGAATATGGTAAGTTCTGAATGAAAGGCAGATACCTATACCAAAGCAACCAGTTAAATAACCTGCTGCTACCACTTTCCTCTAAAAGTGGTTTGAAAGAGAAAGCATGGAAAGCACACGAATATGCTTCCCATCATAATAGTTGAATCATGCATTATCTTATTTGATTCTCATAAGGACGCTGTGAGATAGAGAGTATACCATCTCCATTTGACAAAAATGAAATTAAGTCCAATGTCTATGATTACTCGTAATGCAGCGGGTCCAGAACTCAAACACTGAATTTCTTTTCTTTTTTTTAAAATTTATTTATTTATTTTTTGGCTGCATTGGGTCTTCATTGCTGTGCACGGGCCTTCTCTAGTTGCAGCAAGCGGGGGCTACTCTTCATTGTGGTGTGTAGGCTTCTCATTGTGGTGGCTTCTCTTGTTGCGGAGCATGGGCTGTAGGTTCATGGGCTTCAGTAGTTGTGGCACATGGGCTCAGTAGGTGTGGCATGCGGGCTCAGTAGTTGTGGTGCATGGGCTTAGTTGCTCCACGGCATGTGGGATCTTCCCGGACCAGGGATCGAACCCATGTCACCTGCACTGGCAGGCGGATTCTTAACCACTGCGCCACCAAGGAAGCCCCAAACTGAATTTCTAACCCTAGAGACTGAGTAATAAGCACAAGAGTGGAAAATCATGAGATAGCTAATGTGATTTTGTTCTGATATCCTCCTCTGCATCGGTGATAAGTTTGGTTGGGCTTTTAATAAATTGATACGGACTTTCAATAAGAAACAAAAGAATACCCAAGTCTTCCAGCTTAAAAACCTGATTTTGGTCTCAACTACTATTCCTAATAATTTTGAGATTGGCAAGATTTTATTTTCCTTTCCAGTCATATTTCAAAATATACTCTGAGTCACATTTGTTTCTATTCCTTTTAAACCAGGAGAAAAGGCTCCCAAGAAAACTGTCTTGGTACAGAAACCTACTCATACACCAGCTGTGATATTGGCTTATTTCCATATAACCTAATATGGCTAAGAAAATGTTTGACTGGAACAGAGTGAGGATTGCCAAACTTAACAACTTTTTAGTAGGAAAATTGCCACAGAGTTCTCTGTTTAGACATCGTGTAGTTGCCGTTCAGATGCTAATGCTTATCCATTCACATCAACAAAACTGTAACAACTTTTATGCAGTAACAAAAATCAGATACCTGCCCCTTTTGCCCACTCAAAGGCAAAATGAATGAGAAAAAGCTGCCCCAAAAGGCTCTGGATGATAGCATATTGAACACGTTGCCCTTCTTGGGTTATAAAGGCCCAGTGACTGGGTACATCCAATTCAGATTCTGCAGAAGGTCCTCTGAGTGTGTGTAAAATCAAGTAGCTTCAAACAGAAAAAAGGATGAAAGAAAATTCACCTCCACCATCCCCTATCATGGATTTACCAACATCTTCCTCAAGTAACATCTCTGACTGACATTCTTGCTTCTTCTTACTTCTGGTACTCAGATATAGATATCAATATTATCTTAAATTTCACCCCTTCTCTCAACACAAATACAATGAATAGTCATCAAATCTGAGGATTCTACTTGGGCTCTTTCAGTCATGAGGGCTTCCTTGCTTCCATTCCCACTATTGTTTTTTTCGTTCATATACTTTTGTGCCTAGACTGTTACTATTGTCATCTGGCCAGGCACTGCAATTTCTTTAGTTGTTTTGAGGCGTGAGCAAATGTATAAAGTCAGACAGATCTGGGTCTGAATTTCAGATCTGCCACTTATTTGCTGGATGACTTTTGCAGATTGTTTAATTTCTCTGTTAAAATGGAAAGCATCTACTTTGTACGGCTGTTGTGGGAATTAAATGAGGTACCATGCAATAGTATGGCACCTGACATGAAGAAAACACTCAGTAAATGTCAGCAAACTCCCATGTTCTGCTTCTATCCTCTTCCTAATCTCATTGCATTCTGTATACTAGTGCTGGATTATTTTCCTAACGATGTATGCAGAAATTGAAGGTGAAAAATATACCCATTGACCCCTGAAATTTGCCTTGGTCGTTGAGGAAGGGAGCACTGCCTAAAAATTCAACCTGGACCAAGTTAAAGAAAAACTTACGTCAAAATGTTTGTTGTGCCTTAGAGTTACTAGGGGCATAAGTCTAGGGCAGATGACTGTTTTTTTGTTTTTTGTTTTTGTTTGTTTGTTTACAAAAACCCTGCAGCTAACAGGACACCCTCATCCCTTTTCCTCTTACAAATCTTTTTTTTTTTAACATCTCTATTGGAGTATAATTGCTTTATAATGGTGTGTTAGTTTCTGCTTTATAACAAAGTGAATCAGCTATACATATACATATATCCCCATATATCCTCCCTCTTGCGTCTCCCTCGCTCCCACCCTCCCTATCCCACCCCTCTAGGTGGTCACAAAGCACTGAGCTGATCTCCCTGTGCTCTGTGGCTGCTTCCCACTAGCTATCTACCTTACGTTTGGTAGTGTATGTATGTCCATGCCACTCTCTCGCTTTGTTACAGCTTACCCTTCCTCCTCCCCATGTCCTCAAGTCCATTCTCTAGTAGGTCTGCGTCTTTATTCCCATCTTGCCCCTAGGTTCTTCATGACCTTTTTTTCTTTATTCCATATATATGTGCTAGCATACGGTATTTGTCTTTCTCTTTCCGACTTACTTCACTCCCAACAGTGCAAGAGGGTTCCCTTTTCTCCACACCCTCTCCAGCATTTGTTGTTTGTAGATTTTTTGATGATGGCCATTCTGAATGACATGAGGTGATACCTCATTGTAGTTTTGATTTGCATTTCTCTAATGATTAGTGATGTTGAGCATGCTTTCATGTGTTTGTTGGCAATTCGTTTATCTTCTTTGGAGAAATGTCTATTTAGGTCTTCTGCCCATTTCTGGATTGGGTTGTTTTTTTTTTTTTTGATATTGAGCTGCATGAGCTGCTTGTAAACTGTTTTGTTTTGTTTATGTAAGTACTTTGACCTTTCTTTGTTTCTGTAAAAGGTGAACAACACCTCCACCCCTAAGTTGCTTGGGAGAGAATTAAGGCAAAGAGCTAAAAGGCTGATTTCTTTCTCATATACCAGAGTCTCATGTAACTTCTCATTTAAAATATTTCATTTTAAACTGTGATCCAGTCTGGACTATACTGTAAGGTCCCTCTACCACTTCAAACCATTTATCAGAGTCTGTTTTAAACAACATAGCTTTGAGGAATGAGGAAAAAAGGAATTTTTCCATGCTCAGGGTGAAGCCGAGAAAGACAGGAAGGGATGGAAAGCTGTAAGAGGGTGACAGGAATTTGGAGCAAGAGGTGACGGAAAAACATAGGTATTCCCACCACTCTGTCTCTTTCTTGGGGATTCCCAGAAATATGGAGGTGGAGGCCCTAATAATTTTACTTGGAAAGGAAAAAATAACCCAGGAAGAACTTTGTCATTTGCAGGTTACATACTTATGAACAATTAATCAACAAACCAAAAAAAATTATAAGTAAAATGTCTGTTATCATGATTAGTTTAAGTAATTCAGACAACTGTTGCTGCATAATGAAAAGTACTGGTTAGATGTTAAAAGACCTCAATTTTAGGTTCTGGTGACACTCCTAACTAGCCATGTGACTCTGGGCAAATCACGAACTCTGCAGACCTCTGTCTCCTCAAGCGTGAAAGGATGAAGGGTGGACTGGAGGAGCTCTGCTCTTTGTGGATTAGACGGGCTGCAGTACTCAGGAAAGGCTTCACAGAGAAGACTGGCTCTCAGAGGAGCTAATATTCGGATAACCAGCAAAAGAAAGGAGTGAGGACATCTCACTCTTGCTCAGGGAAAGAGCAAAGCCATTTGAGCAGAAACACACAAGTTGAATTCATGAGTGAGCATGTTCAAAAGCCTGGCTGGGAGGGTTTGGGGAAGTGGGCTGTATTGATTATGTCCTTGGATGTCCATTTCACACTTTATTCTTTGGAGTAGACAGTGGGGGTTAGGATTTTTTTATATAAATGATCGTTTGGGAAGATTGAGGGGACCGGCTAGTATGGAAATAAGTTTGGAGATTCTTGAAACCTGAATTAAAATGGTGATAATGAAACTATAGAGGAAAAGACAGTCAATGAAGAATCGAGAAATATGCACTTATTTCCCCCAACATGTCTCGTCTCCTCTGGTTAGTCTGTAGAGGTATCCCCTCTCAGATGCAGCACTTAACTCTGACCCCTGGGTCTAAGTACTGAGCTATTAATGACCCATAAATCATTTGGGAGATTAATCTACAGGAAGGGCCAAGATCATTTTTTGTTGTAAGTATAAAATGACCTTGGGTCATTTTGCAAGTAGAGGTCTTTGCATTAATTGTATAACTGAATATAATTTTGTAAGTCTCACAAACAAACAATCAACTCCAATTGACTTCACTAAAGGAGAAATCTCCATATTATTCTGAAAGAATAGACATATTATACACTAAGCAAACTTAGGCCTGCCTCTGTCTTATAAAGATTCATTTCCTGCTTCTTACATTTTTCTTGAAATCCAGCTAAAAGCAAGAGGTTAGCTCAGAAAGAATGAGAAATTTCACCCTGAGGAAGCCCTGCAAGGTAGAAAACCTTGATGCTCCCAATCACCTTTCCCTTTTCTTTGACATGGGAAGGTTTACAACACTTGTGCACAACTTGAAACCTAGCTCTTGGGGTTTGATGCTTATCTAGAACGTCATACCACCCTAGTGGTCCTCAAGATGTAGTCCCCAGACCAGCAGCATCAGTGTCATATAGAAATTTATTAGAAATTGTGAAACTTTGGGGCCCCTTCCCACAACTACTGAATTAGACACAGGGGAAGGGGCCTGGCAATCTGTGTTTTACAAGTTCCCCTGATGATTCCAATGCTAAAGTTTGAGACTCACTGTGTTAAAGTAGTATAGCAGGTGCCCTCAGCAATAAAAATGGTTAGCAATAAGTAAAAGCTACAGGGAAAAAACCAAGAATATACATATTATAAGACTTCTACAAATCTGAAAGTTACATTATGAAATTATCCTTACACAGAGAAAAAGTATACTAATTTATCTCCCTCTTTAATACTTAGATTTTGGTTTTTTTTTTGGCAGTACGCGGGCCTCTCACTGTTGTGGCCTCTCCTGTTGCGGAGCACAGGCTCCAGATGCGCAGGCTCAGCGGCCATGGCTCACGGGCCCAGCTGCTCTGCGGCATGTGGGATCCTCCTGGACTGGGGCACAAACCCGTGTCCCCTGCATTGGCAGGCGGACTCTCAACCACTGCGTCACCAGGGAAGCCCAATACTTATATATTTTATAGCAATTTAAAGACCTTGAACTATCCTAATTACTCATTAATATAAATGATTTAAAAGAATAAATCCAAAATCAATTTTCTAGTAGCATTAATGAATTTGGCAAAGCAGATGTGCTTTAGCTGGGTACACAACATCCTCTTAACAGCTCTATGAACTAGAATGAGACAGCTGGAATCGAAGTCCAAGTCTACCAGAATGTATGACTGGTACATCATTTTCTTTTTCTTTCTTTCTTCCTTTCTTTCTTTCTTGGCTGCGTTGGGTCTTCATTGCTGCGCGCGGGCTTTCTCTACTTGCGGTGAGCGGGGGCTACTCTTCCTTGTGGTGCGCAGGCTTCTCACTGAGGTGGCTTCTCTTGTTGCGGGAGCATAGGCTCTAGGCACATGGGCTTCAGTACTTGCAGCACACAGGCTCAGTAGTTGTGGCTTGCAGGCTCTAGAGTGCAGGCTCAGCAGTTGTGGCACACAGGTCTAGTTGCTCTGCGGCATGTGGGATCTTCCTGGACCAGGGCTCGAACCGTGTCCCCTGCACTGGCAAGAGGATTCTTAACCACTGCACCACCAGGGTAGTCCCGACCCCATTCATTTTTCTATTCAACTTTGCTCTCATCTTACAAATGTTAGTTGCCTTGCTCTTTTCCCATCTCCCATTCCCTGCTTTATCTCAATCTTGATGCTTTGAAATGACAGTTTCAGGCCAAATAATAGAAGAATCTCTTCACATTATGGGTAGTAAACACTTGGAAAACATTATTTGCCGTGCTGGTACTGGGAATATAGGTTCAAGGAGTTTAGAGACATTATCAGATAATAGACTTAAAAGGGCCTCTGAAGGAAAGGAAAGGAAAAGAAGGCTTTAAGATAAAATTAAGTTCTAGAGGTTTTAAAAGTTTCAAGGTACAAATTCCAACAATGGTCCCTTCTTGCCATCATCAGAGACATTGGGGTCTAGAATTCAAATTTGACTAAGTGAGATATATCTTAGATTCTAATACTTATAATAGTCTAATGACTTGTATATCAAATAGTCTCCTCATTTTTTTGTTGAGAAGTTATCATTACAAGGGAAGATGGAAAAAGCAGAAGACTCCATGTGAGCAACTGAATGACAACTGGGAAGAAATTTATATTTATTATATACTAAGTGTGTGTCAAATGCCACACATTTCTCTTTTAATGTTTCAAACAAACCCATGAGGAGAGTGTTTTTTCTCTCCATTTATAGATGAGAAAATACAGGCTTGAGAGGTTAAGAAATTTGCCAAGCATCAGATAGAACTGGAAGAGTTGGAACTAGATCACATCTTAATCTAGCCTCTTGCTACCACTCCAAAGGGAAACACTCGAAAGAAGGAAAGAAAGAAAAGGCTGTTCAGTTACCCAGTTATTTCATTCACTGTTGTCTGAACAGAAGCAATTGATGTCTTAAATCAATCTGATCAACTGCACAAAAACAGGTTGTTTGGATTTTTTTAAAGATTTGATTGAAAACCAGTTGTTTCAGTGGCCATATGTAGACCTGGACTTAATAAATGACCACCTTTGAGTCCCCCAGCTGGAAGAGTACAAAAGAACCCGGAGGCAAATCAATGGCAATTTGCCACCCCAAACAAATTGCAGCATGTAAGCTCTGAAACTTGAATTACCCTTCAAGGATTAAAGTTCAGGACTGTGAAAAATTAAAAATGTTGCCTAGCCTCGGAAATAGCATATGAATCAAAAATATCATTACTAAGCTTAACTGCACTCCTAATCTTCTGCTTTCATGACATCTAAACTGTTTTGTTATTCTTAATGGACCAAGTCCCCTTTCTGGTAATGTTCTGGAAATTCTATTTTTGTGGTAATTTAAAAAATCATATGGCATGTTCTTTATATTTGGTTTATGTAGGAGTTAAGACCACTTCAAACAAACTTTTCATTTTTATTCTGATGGCTATTTAATATTGTGTCATTCACTGGTTGAAATAAAAGTAGGTTAATCTGCAAAAGTACATGAACACCCAAAAAGGATTGAATTGTATCTTTGAGAAATGATTTCTTTTTTCAAAGTCAGACATCAAAGGCTGCATATTGCAGAAAGTTTATTTTGAGAAGCTTCAGTCAAAACAGTTTGGAAACTATGAAATGAGTCATTTTTTCTTAAAGAAATGTAACTTTGTCTATTCCCACTGCATTTTTGGTTTGGTAGGAGACATCTTTATTCCACAGGATTTTAAAAGCATGTTTAAGATTCCATAGGTTTAGTATTACATCACTAATGGTTTCTAATGAGATCCAGGCAATAGCAAGAAAGGGAAAAAAGAACAGCACAAAAGCTGAATTCTACAACACCAAGGACCATGTAAAATGTGGAAAAGTCCATGCTTTACCTAAGGCTGAAGCCTTCTGGCAAAAAAAGGGGAAAAATTCACATTCTACCAACCAGATGTGGATGACAAGATACCTAATGTTTGGCAATTTGGAATCAGTTATCTAAGGGCTGAATGTTTTACTTTTCATGCAGATATTTGCTGCCCTGTAAACAGTGAAACATGCAAATATCTAGGTACTGTATTCATTCTATTGAGTGCTTAAGGCCTTAGTTACTTGTTTGATTTTGTCCTTACAAACACCTTTTATGTAAAAATTATGCAAATTTTTCTTTTGAGATTATGTCAGTGTATACATAGGAGGATAATGTAAAAAATAAATTTTCCCCAAGCCTTCAGCAACTCTGGCATTTCAAGGAACATAGATGAGGAGACAGTTGGGGTGGGTAGAATGATCCACAGGGAGATTAGTTTATTTGGTGAAAGATAATGGGTAAATGAGATAAATGGAGACTGTAGAATTTTTGCTTAAGGGCTCCAAGTTAAAATTTCCAACCTATGGATGGGTGCGATAATAACCACTAACACCAGTTTAAAACTTTATAGTGTCAAAACTTTCACTGTCATGATCACATTTGATCCTTATCACAAGCCTACTACAAAGGAAGTTTTCTATAAATCTACCCGACAATTTAATCTCAAGGCAACTCAACAATTATTGACCTGAGTCCAGAGCTTCCATGTGTAAAGTACCGTACTAGTCACACTGGAGAGGGAGGGAAACAAAGGTAAATGAAGGCATAGTTTTTGCCTTCAAAGTACTTACAATCTTGTCAGGGAGATAGACACGACCAACTGTATCACAAAATAGAAAGCTGAGTATAAAAAATGCAATAAAACATACCTAATTCTCTTCAAATGAAGTAGCACAAGTTGCTTTAAGGTCTGGGGAGGATGTTTGAAAAAGTGATGGTAAGAGGCCCTGTTTTAGAAATCTGAAATACTTTTATACAAGGAGGTATCAATGTCATAAATTATTTATAGTGTTAGCTTTCATTCATATGACAATTATCGAACACCTACAACATTCCAAGAGTATGCTAGTTAGTATTTTTCTTTTAAAAAATGATAACATTAAATTTTGTCAAATTTCTTATGAAAATCACCACATTATGACATTCAACTGAAGAATAAAATCTCCATCAGTCTACTAAATGTCTTGTTTGTACCATGCTGCAGAACAAGTTTGACAAGTGAAGTGATCAACCTTATGTCCTGTTTAGAAATTCTAGAAAGTCTCTCTTCATTCCATTTACCCATTGTCATTCACCAGACAAATTGTCAGAACAAAGCAAGGAGGTATAACATTTTCCCACATACCTGGCAAACCTCATTTTGGGCCCAGACATTAGCATAGTAAAAGACAGCTATTGGCATCTCATTAAACAGAAAATTCTAAAAATGAACATTTCTGATTTCCCTTCAAAGTATAACTTCAACTTGGCAAGCAGTACTCTACCTAAAATAATCCAGAGTTGCCCAAGGATGGGCACCATCTTGAGCAAGAATTTGGTGAAAAGTCACAAAGTTGTCAGTTGTTTTGTGATTTTAGTCTTAACTGTTTTGTTAATAGTTTAGGACTTTCCCCTATAATATAAGTGTCTGGCCAATAGGAGAATTTGGTGTGCTGTAGTTTACCCATTTTTATAAGAATTATTTGCTAAATCTTTGAAGGAAACAAGGAAATGATGGAGGATGGATGGATGGACGAATGGATGGACAGACAGACAGACTGGGGTTATAATTATTGTTGTTTGAACTACAGATGTCATCTTTAGACATTACCTGACTCTCTACTATAAGACATAGGGAAATTTGTACACTTAACACTTTTTTTTAACTGTCCCTCCTTTCCCTATTTTAAAATAATATCATTATTATTTTTAGTTGTTAAGGTATAATTTTTAACCATAATACTGACAGCTGTTTAGCCTTAGTTTTGTATTTAAATTAATTATAAATGTAGTCTAAGATTAATGTAAAACAACATGTTACATTATTAGTCTTCTTTTAAATTTTTCAAAATAATGGGTATGCTCACATGTATTTTAAAGTCAAAACTTCTACAGTTCTCCACCACCCCCTGCTTCTTCCTACCCCACCTTCCAGGAAAAAAATATTTGGCCAATATTGCAAAGTAACACATAGAATTTTTTTTTAATTGGGTAACTGTGGACATCTAGTGTTTACAGAGAATCTCATTTTAAATTATATTAATCACTAAAGGAGCAAGGTAGACCTTCAGATCATCTAAATATTTCTAATGGATAATACAGTCAAAAAGTCTTCTTCCAGTAACTGAGAAGATGATTTTTCTCTATACTATATACTACTTTCTATATACTTTGTACTATATAACATTTCCTCCAATATTCTGTATATCCCATAATGGTAACTGAATAGGATCATCCAACATCTAGACTTTCATGTATCTTTCAGCAGTCTTTTAGTCCCAGAGGTATTTTATCTGGAAGATTAAATGTGCTCTACCTATTTTTACTGTGACAGATTTCTCCTAGATTGTACTGCTCTTCTTTGCAAAAACAGAACTGAGGACTTCCCTGGTGGCGCAGTGATTAAGAATCCGCCTGCCAATGCAGGGGACACGGGTTCGAGTCCTGGTCCAGAAGATCCCACATGCCATGGAGCAACTAAGTCTGTGCACCACAACTACTAAGCCCACGTGCCACAACTACTGAAGCCCGCGTGCCTAGAGCCCATGCTCCGCAGCAAGAGAAGCCACTGCAATGAGAAGCCCACACACCCTCACTCGCTGAAACTAGAGAGAGACTGCAGGCAGCAATGAAGACCCAACACAGTCCAAAAAAAAAAAAACAGAACAATACTTTCCTGTGGAAACCAACAGACTTGGGAGTAAAATGGCTAAAAGGGCAGCTCTATTCATAGCTTTCAGATTACTGTCAGATCAGTCAGTTTAACCTTACTGTAGTGTAGAAAGACCACCCTTATCAGTATGGACTGAAGTTGCACTTAGACTATGTCTTAGAAGTTTCTGGTTACCATATATACAGACATGGACTCAAAATTCCCTTTTGAGATCCAAATTCTCATGAAAATCAAACTGAACTGAGTAGAAGGGTGAAACATAAGCACATTAACAAAACTATAAGACCATGTCTGATTTTCACTAGGTCCATTATTTCAGTTCCTGTTCTCTTTTAGGGTATATTTTCATGGCTATCTTAATCTTTTCTTTAAAAGTATGTGTTTCATGTGTAGTCATCGTGGGGTTCTACAATGATTCTACACAATAGCTTCTTAGCTGTTTACTGAATTTTACAAAACTTGACAGAGATGGTTTCAACACTATTGGGCTGGGTTCAGGTTCTGAAGGTAAACACTTTTGTTAAGCAATCTGTAGTATCCCAAACACTAAGGGTGTGGATATCATTTGGGCCTCATGACACCAGCTCAAAACAACACATTTATAGTATTCACTATGTGCTAGACACAGTGCTAAGCAAAGAGAATAAAATTATAAACATGAAAGACATTGTCCCAGTTCTATTAAGTTTGCAGTCTGGTAGGGATATGAAAATCAAATATCACAATGCAGTGTGATAACTTTGCTCTAGAGGAAGAATCGGGCATTGTCATAGCACAGAAAGAGGTTATTAGCCAAACTTGAATCTGTTAAGCTTTCCTGAGGAAGTGACATCTAAGCTGAGACTTAAGGTAGTGGAGTGAGAGGGCACAGAATGGCGTGGAGAATCCTCCTTAATTTCCCAGAGAGAGCCATTTATGCCTCAAATGTGTTCTCCATGCTAGGCCCTTGGTTCTTTCACCCGGGCCTCATCTGGGGCCCTCCTCGCTCTGGTCAGATTCCTTGTCCTCAGCTCCTCTTTCTTTTAGCAACATCAGGAGAGCTCACAGAGGAGAGGGGGAAGAAGACATTTGTCTAGGATTTGGATCTGGATCTACTGCCTTTCCTTTCAAAGAAAGGCCCTCTTTAGAGTGGCCAGTTCAGATTTTCCTCAGTGATTGAACATGATAGAAATCTCTACCACATACCTCTGGCACCCAGTCTCCTGTTTTTCCCTCCTAAAGTTTTCCATTACAAATAAACAAAAATGTTGGCATGTGGACTACTGCCACTGGTTGACTGCTTGGTTTCGATCTTGGAGTGTGTCACAGACACCAACTTTGCATTGCATCCAGCAGCCTCCTGGAGCATGGCTGTGATCTGACCTGCTTCTGTGGTGACCCACAGAAGCTCTGGCACAGCGGCGGATCATTCAGTTACATTTTCCAGAGAGGAGTGATAATTGCAAGATTTACTGAGTGGAGAAATATGACCCATTAGATTCAGCCTAAAAATAATTTTTGCTCTGAAAAAGAAAATCTAATTACTTTGCTCTTCACTATGAAAAACTGGGTTCATCTGGGTACAGAGAGATGGAACCTTCCTCTGAAGTAGACCATACATTCCAAAATATCTCTGGCAGAGTCCGGGGTCTGCTTCTGATTAGATAATTGATATAAACCTCCCTCCAATAAACACTGACTCCTTCAAAAATAGAGGAACCCAAGAATAAAACATATCTACGTTTTGAGTAGAAAGCCTTCTGTGACAATTAGTTATCAGAAAGCATTTTACTTTTCCTTTTAACAACCAGCATTAAGACCTAAGAAGCCAAAAGTATGCTGGATGAAATTCTAGTTGAAACTTCGATCAGTCTTGGATCTATTCTAGACAGTATCGGGTTTACTATTAACCTTAAGGTAGTACTTCCACATTTATGGTGTTCCATCCTTATCCCACAAAGCTAAATTCATTGCTAATTATAAGTAATATACTTATAATTAATACTTATAATTATAAGTAATATAATTATAAGTAATACTTATAAGTAATATAAGTATTTACTTATCTTCCAGTTGTAAGACAAGTAAATACTAGGGATATAACATAGCTAACATAGCTCTAGGCCCCCGGGCTTCAGTAGTTGTGGCGTGTGGGCTCAGTAGTTGTGGCTTGAGGGCTCTAGAGCACAGGCTCAGTAGTTGTGGCCCATGGGCTTAGTTGCTCTGTGGCATGTGGGATATTCCCGGACCAGGGCTCGAACCTGTGTCCCCTGCATTGGCAGGCAGATTCTTAACCACTGCCCCACCAGGGAAGTCCCAAGACCAAAATATTCTGAGGTGAAAACAATGCTTTACTTTCCACAATTTATATTTTATTAGCAACAAGAAATTATTGAGATATAAGTGACCTACAACTCTGTATAAGTTTAAGGCGTACAGCACGATGGTTTCATTTACATATGTATATTGTGAAATGATTACCACAGTAGGTTCAGCTAACATCCATCTTCTCTTATAGATACAATAAAAAGAAAAGAAAGGGGCTTCCCTGGTGGTGCAGTGGTTGGGAGTCCGCCTGCCAATGCAGGGGACACGGGTTCGTGCCCCGGTCCAGGAAGATCCCACATGCCGCAGAGCGGCTAGGCCCGTGAGCCATGGCCGCTGAGCCCGCGCGTCCGGAGCCTGTGCTCCGCAACGGGAGAGGCCACAGCAGTGAGAGACCCGCGTACCACAAAGACAAAAAAAGAAAGAAAAGAAAAGAAAGAAGAAAAGAAGAAAGGGAAAAAAATTTTCTCCTTGTGATGAGAACTTACAGGATTTACTCTCTTAACATCCCTATATATCATACAGCAGCGTTAGCTATGTTATATCCCTAGTATTTACTTGTCTTACAACTGGAAGATAAGTAAATACTTATATTACTTATAAGTATTACTTATAATTATATTACTTATAATTATAAGTATTAATTATAAGTATATTACTTATAATTAGCAATGAATTTAGCTTTGTGGGATAAGGATGGAACACCATAAATGTGGAAGTACTACTACCTTAAGGTTAATAGTAAACCCGATACTGTCTAGAATAGATCCAAGACTGATCTGAAGTTTCAACTAGAATTTCATTCAGCATACTTTTGGCTTCTTAGGTCTTAATGCTGGTTGTTAAAAGGAAAAGTAAACTGCTTTCTGATAACTAATTGTCACAGAAGTCTTTCTACTCATAACGTAGATACGTTTTATTCTTGGGTTCCTCTGTTTTTGAAGGAGTCAGTGTTTATTGGAGGGAGGTTTATATCAATTATCTAATCAGAAGCAGACCCCGGACTCTGCCAGAGATATTTTGGAATGTATGGTCTACTTCAGAGGAAGGTTCCATGTCTCTGTACCTAGAGCCCGTGCTCCGCAAGAGAAGCCACCGCGATGAGAAGCCCACACACCACAACGAAGAGTAGCCCCCGCTCGCCGCAACTAGAGAAAGCCCGCGCACAGCAAGGAAGACCCAAAGCAGCCAAAAATAAATAAATTTTTTTAAAAAGAATATTTTGGTCTTTACACTCAAAATAGCGTAAGTACACCGTGAGAAAAAAACAAAGCAAAACAATTCATGTAAGTGTGTGTGTGTGTCTTGCTCCGTCTAAAAAAATTGTGATCCATATATGTACAACTTGAAAACAGTTAACCAGGACAAAGGGGAAAAGGGAAAACTCCTGTGGCTTCATTAAGATGAGGTTATAGCTCAATGGGTTGAAGGTTACTCTGAGGAAAAACATTGTTTGAAAATTCCAGTCTTGCTGCCACATACCTGTGACTTTTCAGGCAAATCTTATATGAGGAAATAAAAAACAATATCTTCTGTCTTAAAAGGCCTCTTAAATAATGAAATGAGTGAGAGAACTCCTGCCTCACTTAGCTTTCTAAATAATTTGTGCCAACTGAGTTCTGCCCTCCCATAAGGTTTTACCATTTAGTTTTTGTATACTTCATAAAATGAAACAATAACTCTGTTCTGTCCTTAACAGGTTGGACTTTATGAAGATAATCTTTTAGAAGAAATGTAATTTTTAAAAAGAGCTCAGTTTGGGCTTCCCTGGTGGTACAGTGGTTAAGAATCCACCTGCCAATGCAGGGGACACGGGTCTGAGCCCTGGTCCGGGAAGATCCCACATGCCGTGGAGCAACTAAGCCCATGTGCCACAACTACTGAGCCTGCGCTCTAGAGACCATGAGCCACAACTACCGAGGCCCTCATGCCTAGAGCCCCTGCTTCCGCAACAAGAGAAGCCACCACGAGAAGCCCGTGCACCACAACGAAGAGTAGCTCCCGCTCGCCGCAACTAGAGAAAGCCCATGCACAGCAACAAACACCCAACACAGCCATAAATAAATAAATAAATAAATTTATTTGTTTGTTTGTTTATTTATTTATTTTTGCTACGCAGGCCTCTCACTGTTGTGGTCTATCCCGTTGCGGAGCACAGGCTCCGGACGCACAGGCTCAGCGGCCATGGCTCATGGGCCCAGCCGCTCTGCGGCATGTGGGATCCTCCCAGACCGGGGCACGAATCCATGTCCCCTCATCGGCAGGCAGACCCCCAACCACTTTGCCACCAGGGAAACCCCATAAATTTTTTTTTTTTTTTAAAAAAAGCTCAGTTCCAGGTGAGTTTGCCCTGAAAAGTGTGGAGAAGTGCTCAATAAACAACACTCAGGTACTTCCCAGTAAGAAGGTCAGGTTCTAGAGGAAGACTGTGGTTGTTCTGAATTATTTCTTGTTTTAAAAAGTCCTTCCTACATGAATAAAGTCTGTGGGTTGTACCAATGTCGATTTCCTGGATTTTGATATTATACTGTAGTTATGTAAGATGTTACCATTGGGGAAAACTGAGTGAAGGGTTCTTAGGACCTCCCTGCACTATTTTTGTAACTTCCTGCTAATCTATAATTATCTCAAAATAGAAAGTTAAAAAATGAAAATAAATGTCAGTGGTCAAAAGAGCAAACAAAGAAAATTGTCCTTTCTAGCCAGGTACGCATCTGTTGAGACAACTGTTTGTTAAATGGAACCCTTCCTTTGACATAGTCCTGTAGGAGTCCTCCAGCAAACTTGTCTACCTTGTACTCCTCTAAAGGTACACTCTTGACAATTCTGACCCTACATAAGACTAGTGATAAAAAATGAAAATAAAAATAAAACTGAAACAATCACAATTCCCTAGCAAATGTAAACAGCACTTCATTGCTCTGGTTATAACACTAACATTCTCTACGACAAATAATCTAACTCGTTGAATCCTGTTTCTACTCCTCTAACAGCCACTCTTTTAAAACAAAAAGTAAATGACTATTTTTAAAGCCAGGAAGAAAACAGATTTCGTCAGGGAAGTGTAAGGAAACTTAAGTTCATTGTTCTACCTTCTGACTCAGCAAAACCTCACCTACTAAAGCCATGGGATTGTCAATGAAATGTGACTTGCATTGGAACAACTGGCATTATATTCTCCTGTATTGGGCGGAAAACACTGATCATATGACTGCACAGTTCATTTCAAAGTGTCCTTACTCTCTAAATTTTACCCATTCATTTGGAGACTCCAAAAATCCTCCGAAATGCCAGTTCAGTCAAAGCAGCAACATAAACATAAATCTTCCAAACTCATTGATGTTGTATATACAAAACAGCCCACAGCTAGCTTAAACTGGCTGAATAGAGAGTTCAGGAATGGTTTTGTTGCTGCGAATATACACGTGATCTAAGAATGACATCCTAAATGGTTTTAAATATTTTGGAGTAGCTTTTCAAATGCAAACTAAATATAATTAATCAAGTTCCATTTTCCCTAGTATATGAAAATTACTAAGTGGAAAATGCAGGAACTCCAGTAATTTCCTTCAATAAATGGCTGTTAACTGTGATAAACTGTGAGACTCTTAGACCAAAAGCGATGGCAGGATCCTCCTGTTCCGCAACCTCATCTAGCTGTGCTGGAAACACAACTGCAGATCTGACGTACACACATAACCAGATGCTGCCACATCGGACTTGAGAGAACATTTTGTTTTACTTTAAAACTCTACAGTTTATATTTGTGCATATAAGCTTTTGCACTTTTCCAGAAAAATTAAATATTAGGACTGAAGGAAGATTGTCACTGGAAGGAAATTATCTATCTGAACAAAATTATCAAACCCTTAGCTATGCTGGGAGTAAACAGGACAGCACTAGGCAAAACTAGTATGTTAGATCGGTCAAGAGACGACTAGATGAATTCACAGTTGAATGACCCTGGTTAGCACAACTACAATTAAAAGACAGATTCTTAAGCAACTGATATTTCACAAAAGGAATATACTCCAATTACAGAAGTTTAAAAAAATATTAATAGACTTTGTTTTTTAGAGGAAAGATAGTTTTTTTTTTTTTTGCGGTATGCGGGCCTCTCACTGTTTGTGGCCTCTCCCGTTGCGGAGCACAGGCTCCGGACGCGCAGGCTCAGCGGCCATGGCTCACGGGCCCAGCCGCTCCGCAGCATGTGGGATCCTCCGGGACCGGGGCACAAACCTGAGTCCCCTGCATCGGCAGGCGGACCCTCAACCACTGCGCCACCAGGGAAGCCCAAGATAGTTTTTAAATGTTTTATTTGATAAAAAGTTCTTTTGAGAATGTCATATGTTAATCATATTAAGTATTCTATCTCTACTTTCATTCTTTCTACGCATTTGGTTCAAACCCAGATTTCTTTTTTTTTTAAACATGATATAATCTTTTTGAGAAATTAATTAATTTATTTATTTTTGGCTGCATTGGGTCTTTGTTGCTGCGCATGGACTTCCTCTAGTTGCGGTGAAAGGGGGGGCTACTCTTTCTTGCAGTGGATGGGCTTCTCATTGCGGTGGCTTCTCTTGTTGCGAAGCACGGACTCTAGGCGCGTGGGCTTCAGTAGTTGTGGCTCACGGGCTCTAGAGCTCAGGCTCAGTACTTGTGGTGCACAGGCTTAGCTGCTATACAGCATGTGGGATCTTCCTGGACCAGGGCTCAAACCCATGTCCCCTGGATTGGCAGGTGGATTCTTAACCACTGTGCCACCAGGGAAGCCCCAAACACCAGATTTTTCAATCCAACTAGTTCACTAAAGTTGTTCAGCATAGTCAAAACCCTAGACACTGTCAGCTTCTAGAAGCTAAAATAAAACCCTGGACTGGGATCTCATAGTCCTAAACATTCCCTCAACCTTAAAAACCATAAAAAATGGTGAGGGTCACCCCTCCAAACCAATGATTAGGATACAACACTGATGACCCTGAAGGAGCTAGTGAAGATATCACAGAGGCTGACTTGAGGAACACTGCTGGTGATCATGAAGAGCCAGGAGAAGCTAGGAGAACCACAGAGTGGAATGCAGGGCTGGCCTTCTTGAAGGAGGGAGAGAAGGCAGGCAGGTAGGTAAGAAGAGTTTTATACTAGAGCGCAGTTCTAAGAAAGTCAGGCAAGACCCAGGGGAATCCTCAGAACAAAGCCGTCCATCAGAGGAGTCCCACATCTCCCAGGAACATGCCTGACATATCCCTGTCAAGCTCCATGGGACCTGTAGCTTCAGCGAGAACACAGATTTTAAAGTGCAGCTGCTGAGGCATCGGGCAATGACACTCCCAACAGTAGAAGAGCTGAGAGGCCATTTCACAGCCACTGCTGTGGACTCACCTTTACCTTTCATTATTCCTATACATTCACTGTCCACTATCATCAGGTCAGTACATTCTCCATAAAGTCTTACAATAATGTCTGTATTATTGCATTTTAATATAAATACCTCCATATGACATATTTTTTTCTCTGTCTTAATCCTACTTAATCTTCAAGGCCCAGTTGAAACCCCATCTCCTCCAAGAAATCTTACTAGATCATTACGACTTCCATTTAACCTCTCCTTCTCTGGCTGGGGTCTGACCTCTACTTTCTATCATTTAACTACATACCATTTTATCCTGTTCTCTGTGGTTTTACGTGTGATCATGTAGCTTTTATCCAGGTTCTAACAATCTCAGAGTCCCTGACTTTACCCTTCTCTATAATCTTCTTAGGGCTCACCACAGTGTGACAAGAAATACGGTTAATTGAAAATAAATATCATTCTTAGAAAGACAGACAATTCTAAATGGAGATTTTAAATCTTATAAGTAAATCTCAGACACATCAAATTCCCTAACCCACCCATCTTATTCCCTAAAGAGGTCTCAAGTTGAAGCCTGCTGAAGCTGGTTAGAATTACTACTTCCTTACAAAACAAGATGGCACCATTAACTAAGTATACTAAAGGACCAAGAGCAACCATGAATAATGATTGATTCAGGTTGAGCGGATGCAGCTAGACACTGTTTTTGAGGGCCACTAAAGTTAGACCAGGTAGCTCACCAGGTCATCCTATACACGCCAGTGAAGGGTCAAAACTTGTGCTCAAAGTGCTCTCTCAGAATTTGGCAAGCAGTGAGGTGGGTCAGGAGAGTTGGGGCTTGGTCACTCTATTCATGTACTGGAGTTATACCCAGTTATAGATGATGATGAAGAACAGTCAGAAAGATGGAGCATGAAGGGCTGGGCTAAGATTGCAAGTGAGAGTCAAGAGTCTAGTGAGTTCAAAACTCAGGAGGGAGAAGTCAGTTGAGGAAAGATCTTGGGTGGGAGCAGAAGCTGCTTCTCACTTTGTTTGCTTGTTTATTTTTTCCAATGCTAAACTTTTAAAGAATTATCATTCACTCAAACCCCCATTCATTCATTCATTTGTTCATATTCCTGAGCTTATTACAGGAGAATGCTAGGACTAGGGACACAGACATGAGCAAGGTGAAGTTCAAGTTTGCAGAAGACTGTGAAGTAAACATGTTATTAAACCTTGGTGAGCTAAGGGCTGAAAAGAAGGAACAGATATTATGCAGGAGTAAACGTGGTCTCTAGAGCTTTGTGTGCTTCTAGTAAACAACCCCTCCACAAGCCTCCACTGAACTCTCAGTTGGATTGAAAAAGAAGCCCCAGAATTCTGCATGTTCCTGGAAAGAAACCCCTCACTCCTCAGCAACAGTCCCAGACTTACTATTATGGTCTGAATATGAGATCATCAGGACTGATTGTATCATGCCCTACATTCTTCAAGGCTCCCAAGACTTTCAGATCCTCCTACATTACCCATATTCCATGCCCAACTGGCTCTGTACATCTCCTGTTCTGATCCCCTATCATCTCCCTACCTGATTTCTCTAGAACTCAGGATCAGTCATCAACCAAGACTCTATATTGAAAACTCTTTGATTATTCCCTCCAACTTCATGTTTCATATATCCCCTTACAATTTACAGTCCTTCTGACATCCATACCCTCGTATCACAGAGCCTGGAGGTGAAGGAGGTGTCCTCCTTACTCCTCTTTGCCATTTTTGCCTCGGTTCTCCCTAAAAATACTACCCACTACCCCTCCTTGTTGCAGTCATCTACTGATTCCTGAATTACTCCCCTCTGTTTCTAGAAGATTTTAGCTCCTGGTTGTAACTCTTTTCAATATATGCCTGCCATAATTCTCAGAAATTTCAAATTTCATGTATGTGATCCTTCTAATACCCTGGCCTCTTAGTTCCTTGAGCTCCTCTCCTCCAATGGTCTTTTCCTCCAACATATCTCAGTCTCCCACCTTCTTTCACAGATGACAGCCCCTGATTCATCACTCTAAACACTACTTTCCATTTAGCAGGCAGGCAGCTGAACCCAGCTGGAGGAAACTCACAGCTAAGCTGACTGGTTTTACTTAAAATTGATTACTACTAATGTTGAGTGGATCCTTAGTGCTACCTGGCAGTTCTACTATGTTTCCCAAGTCTAAACATCCTCTCTTCTATTAAAACCCCTCAAATCTCCTCTTCCTTTCTAATGCTTAGCTGATAAACTTGCTTACTATTTCACTGAAAAAATGGAGGTAATCAGATGGAAACTTCACAGGCTCCCACCACATTTCCCAATCTACCTATAGCTGAATCCAGATAGTCTACCTTTCCTCCTGCAATGATGCCTTATTTGTCCATGTTCCTATCTAAGGCCAAACCTTCCACTTGCCCTCTGGGTTCCACCTTTTTTCACCTACCCAAGAGCATTTTTCTAGCAACTGTTACTTCTCTTCTGCATCATCAATATTTCTTTCTCCACTGGATTATTTCCATCATCAAACATGCCTAAACATATCTCATCTTAAACTAAGAAAAGAGAATCTTTATTAAACTCACATGTCTCTTCAGTAACTATTCCAATCCTCTGCTCCTCTTTCAACAAAAATTCTGAAAAGAGTTGCCTCTGCTCACTGTTCCTACTTCTTTTCCTCCCCTCCTCTCTTGAACCATGCCGATCCGACTTTTTCTGCATTTTTTTTTTCAGGGTCATCAATACTTCTACATTGCTAAATTCATTGATCAGTTCTCAGTCACTGTCTTACTTAGTCTATTAGTATTTGACACAATCACTTCCTCCCTTTGGAAGTTCTTTCTTCACTTGGCTTTTAGCACATCACACCCTCCTGGTTCTCTTTCTACTCCCATTAGCCATTCTTCTTATTCTCCTTGGATGGCTCCTGGTCTTCACTCTGATCTTTAATTGTCGGAGGACCCCAGAAATTGTCCTAAGACTGTGTTCCTCTATCTAACTCACTGCTTTGATCTCATCTTGCTTCTTAGCATTACATCTCATGCAAATGCTGATGACTCTCAAATACATATCTTCACCCAGGACCTCCTCCCTGAATCCCAGACTTGTATATCCAACTGCTTATTTAACAGTTCCAATCAGATGCATAACTGTTATGTCAAATTCAAAATGTTCAAAACCGAACTACTGATTTCCACCCTCACAACTCCTTCTACATCTTTCCTGAACTTGGTAAATGAAATTCCATTCTTCCAGTTTCTTAAACCAAAAACCTTAAGCTCATTTTGACTCCTTTTTTCCAGTGATTTGCTGGTAAACATGTAACAGCAGGTTCTCAGCTCTGAAGGGTGGGAGGTAGAGGAAGGTCCAACTTCTCTGTATAAATACTCCCATCATTATCCATTTCTAGCTACAAATGTCACATCATTGAATACTAAGTTGGTAGGAGATGTATAATGGCTCTCCATTATGTAGTGTTTCCACCATATAGACACGAAATATATCAATAACTTCAAGAGCATAGGTAATTGTAAAATGTAATAAGATAATTAGGAAATGATGAGTTTTTTAGTATTCATTACTTTTATTTTAATATAACATTTAATTAGAAGTTTATATAATTAATTTGTTATATGGCTTGTATTTAATAATTGTCTTACAAAACTCCTAAAAATTTAGCAATGGCTCTCATGAGCTCTAATGAGCTGGTTCCAGAATACCACTGCCTGTTTCTCTTTCACTCTCAAATTCATTAGCACATCCTGATGGCTCTACATTCAAAATAAATATCTAGAAGCGGATCACTTTTCACTATCTCCATCACTGCCACTCTAGCTCAAGCCATCATTATCTTTCAGTTACATCAGCTTCCCCACTACCCCACTCTCCCCATGCCATTCTGTTCTCAACACAGGAGTCAGATGTAAACTCTAAGTCAGTTCACATCACTCTTTTGATTACAACTTTCTAATTGCTTCCTGTTTTATACAGAATAAAATCCAAAGTTCCACAAATGATCTACAAGGCACTACCTGAAAGAATGGGGAAAAAAATGGAAGAAAGAAGAGGAATGGAAGAGGGGTAGAAGAAAGGAAGGAAGGAAAGGAAGAAAAAGAAAATAAATGATAGTGGTATGAACAGGTGGTGCTGTGAGAGCAGAGAGGTACATAACTTAGATAGGGGTGAGGTGAATTCTCCTGGAGGATGGAGCCCTTAAGTGGCACCTGGGATACACAAGTAGTTGAGCCCCGATTTTGCATTCTGCTTGTTCAGTCATTCTGTGTAGTTCCAGATTTGGGAGAAGCAGAACTGGAGACTGCATTCTTTTTTTAATAGAAAATGAAACAACTTTCTACTATACCAACCTAGATTGCTAAAGAGATAATCATAAGAAGCAGGAGAGCAATGGTGGCATGCTACTTACCAGGAACACCGTCCTGTGACATACCCAGTAACAGTCTGGTCTCAGAAAAATGGCTAATTGCAAATATTTGATAAGTGCTTAGAAGTTTTCCCCAAAGCTCCAAACCCTAGGGGAAGATAGAGTGTTCCCAGGCCAGACTAAAACCTTTTAACCTTAAGTCCCTTAAACATAAATATGTTGCCAAGATGCCGAGTGGATATTTAAATCATCCACTTCCTGTTTCAGTGCTATCTCTCTGTTTTGGAGAAGGACCAAAAATGTTTCATTCCTTTTGGCACTGTTTTCTTCATTTAAAAAGGATTTATACTTCAGGGGTTTTGACTCCAGGAAAAAAAAAAGGGAAAAGAGCACATATTTTGGATGTCAGATTCTGAATCTTTTGACCCTTTCAAACAAGAACGCACTACTCTGTAGCCAGTGGGGTGAGAGAATTAGATCAGGGATAGAACATGTCCAAATGGGTTTCTAAAATGACAAGCAAAGAGGGAAAATTGGCCCACCTACAATAACTTGTTTAGGAAACATTAAAAATAGCCCATCCAAGAAGCAGATTTTTTGTAAATAGTTTTGTTTAAATGTAACTTAAGATAATCTATCTAAGCATTTCCATCGTGCCCAAGCTATCAGTCAATTAAACTTCGAATATGATGAAAACACATCCATGGCTAGTTTTATGAGGTTTTCATTAAAATGAATACGAGTAAATAGAAAGTTCTGAATGGTGTGTCTTAGACAGAAAGGTTCTTTGAAGGTTCTCAACCAGGACGAGGGTTGGAGAGGAATGGGCAGGGATAATTTCAGAATGTCCTGAGTAGCAGAACAATCCACGCTATCAGCCTGTGTAGTTTGAAAAAACTCTCCAGCCAATTCTGATTGTACTTGGCAACCCCTCTCCCCAGTTATGAGTCCCCAGGGAGACAGGATAATATCAGAAGTATTAATAGTGTCCGTGAACATTCCTGTCTTCAATTAACTGAATTCAATTCAGCATTTGTTGATCCTTTACTTTGGGCTTGAAGTTGTGATTTGCAGTGGAATTGAGGGTAGGATATACAAAGATCAATGAACATTGTTCCTGCCTGATGGTGAAGTAGAGAGAAAAGAACAGTCAACTCTTTGGGTCAGATATAATACACAGTGGTTTAAGTCGTGGGAACCTTCTCCTTCCACTCTGGGGCAAGAAGGAGGTGGCGGTATAGGAGTTGAACTTTGGATTATGGATTGACTTTCAATCAGTAGACAGCAAATGGAAAACCACCCAAGGACCAAGGAAACATTCTTCTTAGCTGATGGCTTGTGTTGATAGACATGTTCCTGAAAAATTCTGTATGTAATCTGGGTGGTTAGTCATTCCTCTTTGGCCCAGGAGCTGCCAGGAGGCTTGCCCACACACAGCTAGCAACTGCACTGTCAGCTGAAGGTGGATAGGAGGTACTCTCAGACAGAATGCAAAGGCTGAGAACAGAATGAAGGCCTGAGCAAACCTCACAGATAAACTTTGGCTTTCATTAAACTGCTACTCAATTCAAAAACTGGCACACACTTGGGTGCAGGGAAAGAGAAGGCCTTCTGCCACCACAAAGAGGAACAAGAATGAAGAAGTCAGTGGTTTGGTCCTCTCAATGGCCAATTCAATGCTTGCAGACTGTAGCTCTCACCCCATGGAGCCATTGCAGGGGGTACAGTTTTGACCCACAGTGTTGGACAAGAATATACTGACTACTGGAAAAACAACATGCAAATATCCTACCCATAGTGTGTTCATAGTACATATTCTTATAAATAAATCATGGTATAATTACAACCAACTGGAGAGAAGGAGAATAGACCCTCACTAGGCATAACCTGGCAGTTCAAGGATATATCAGAAACTGCAAAAATCTAGAAAACACTGATTAAGACAGCTGAGGATAACCCATTGGATGATTTGCCATCTCCAACCATTTGATTCACTTCATAAGGGCAGGATCTGTCTGTTTGCTGAAAATGCAGGATTAGGCCAACTGAGTTGATTATATAGCAGTTGGCAATTAGTCACAATATGTTCACTTTTAGTAAGCATTTCTGATTAAGTTTATGCTACTTCTGAGAATAATATTAATCAATTTAAATACTTTTATAAA